>NC_069658.1:48295000-48920000 GCF_027244095.1 Hemicordylus capensis | reverse complement strand
GGCTGAAAAGCAGCCTCCCAGCTCAGGGGTCTCTCCAGCATGCCCTGCACACTTGCGCAGGGCATGCTGAAGCTTCCGGGGCCACATGGCCCCCAAACTCCCTAGCCCCCGCTGGCTCCGTGACGGAGCCGGCAGCTGTGTGGGTGGCTGCTGCGGCCACGCAGAGCAGACTGTCTGCTCATCTGCGGGGAGAGCGGGCTAAGCCTGCTCTCCCTGCTCACCATCTCCAGGTGGCTCCCACTGATCGTGGGAACCGCAGCAATGTCAGTCAGCACAAACCCCAGTAACACACTCTGGGCCACCACTCATGTAACCCCCCCAATTAGTAATTCTAATACCATTTAGGGGAGCTTTCTAGGTGCCTTCCCTATCCATGATTTGGCTTCTTTCAGTTTCTACTGTATCCTTTGCAGAGCTTCTAAATGAAGCCCATTCACAGCTGGAAAAGTGCCTGAAATGAGACAATGAGATAGCAACTCATTTGGCTGAGTGAGTAACTGTTGTCTCTGCCCACCTTCCACGAATGAGAGCTTTCCTCAGAATACAAAAAGCTCCTATTCACAGATTGGGAGGGTGGAGCAGAGCAACTCTCTCAGCTGAAAGAGTTGTTCCACCACTACTGTGGGCCCTTGGGTCCTTGGCCATGGGCCTTTTGATGGCCCTGGCCCCTCAGCCAGTACCCAACTTGAATGACCTCCAATGCTGCCCCAATCCAAGAGAAAGGACTGCCTTGGGAAAGGGAGAGTTTCCTTGGCTCATGGAGAAGCAGGTGGGAGGATAGGTCTGGGAATGTTCTGTTGGTTAAAACATGTATGGCCAAGATATGCTTATGGAAAGGGGTGTGTGTGTGTGTGTGTGTGTGTGTGTGTGTGTGCGCACCATCAAGTCGATTTCAACTCCAGGTGCCCACAGAGCCCTTAGGTTTTCTTTGGCAGAATACAGGAGGGGTTTACCATTGCCTCCTCCTGTGCAGTATGAGATGATGCCTTTCAGCATCTTCCTATATTGCTGCTGCCCGATATAGTACCAGCGGGGATTCGAACCAGCAGCCTTCTGCTTGTTATTCAAGCATTTCCATGCTGCGCCACTTAAGGTGACTACATATACATATACATTTATAGAGAGAGTGGGAGATGCCTTGCCTATCCTTCTTCAGTTCAATGACTGCCATTGCAAACCAATAAAAACATTAATTATACCAATGCAATTTCTTCCCCTTCACTTTCTAATGAGTTAAGATTGCTGTACGTATTTATTTTTCTTTCTAAAAGCAATGCCTGAAAAACTGGTTAATGCAAGTTAAGCTCTAAAAATGTAAGTTATCCTTATTGGATATCACAATACTGGGAACAGCAGGTTTGTTTCTCCTCCTAGTTCTCACCCTTCCCAAAATTAATCCCTTGAAAGGGCAAGGACTGAGCCATTTTGGAAGGGCGGTATATAAATCAAATAAATAAATAAATAAATAACTTAAGATCCTATAAAGTTATTGTATATTTTATAATATGCAAGATGAAATATACATTTAAGAATTGCATCCTCCCCCTTCTACAGAAAGGTAACAATCTTTCTTGTTAAATATTTATAACTGTACTTAAGCAGAACATGGTCACAGATATTGTAACCATCAGCAGTGCATCCCTGTGTACCCATTCAATATTGACTGCAGCCAGTGCTTCCCATACTCCATCTCCTAGTAGACAGTAATTCTTCTGAATCCCATAGCTCTGTTATATTCAGGATAAGCTGTGGCCCATGACCACTCAGCACACCTGAGGCAGGGCACCAAATGCTGCCTCCTCCCATGTGCCTCCTTTTTCTATTGGTGGCAGTGGCAACAGCAGACACTGTTGCTACACTAGGTGTGTGTGACCACTGCCTCTTCTGTCTCCTCTTTGTCCTGACTCAGTACATTCCCTCCTATCTTGCACCACAGGTGGGCTTTCCCCAACTAACTCCACATCATCCTCCATGCATTTGTAAGGGGGTGTGTAGTGGGCAGCCAGCCAGCACTGACAGAGTTAACTGGAAAAAAGCAGTTGACCTTGATTGACAGACTGGAGAGCCTAGGTCAAGTCCCAATCGCTTAACTAGTGGGCAGAACTAAAGGGCTCCAGAGGGGCTTCTGGGGAGAAGGGTGCCCAGGTGAGAGAAGAACAATGGAGTCTTGTCAGATTCTCACAGGGTGAGTTCTGCAAATTTCTGAAGGTCAAAGATTTCAGGGATTGGTCCCACCTAGGTCCCAGTGAGGTCCAAGGGAAGGATGTTAAGGCTTATGGCTTCAGAAGGTTAGACTTAGGAGAAAGTGTTTTAGTAAGACTTGAGTTAGAAGTTATTTTCTTGTGTGTGTGTTGCTTTGTATCCCCAAGTATCTGCTTTTGCAATTACCTATCTTTAACTTCAGTCTAGAAATGAACAAGTTAAGCATCGCCTGAGAACATCTGGGCATTTTGAATACTCTTGTAACCACTAAGCCAATATTATTTGCAACCGCCACACGTGAAATGTTGAACTGGCTTTATACTTTTCTTATATATACAGAAACAATAAACTGTTTTCTTTGTTTTACAAGCCCTCTCACAGTGTTTGACTGACTCTGGGAGAGGGGAGGAGAAACCCCTAGTTCACATGCCCCCAAACAGCCAACTACAGCCCCACTTAAGAATATCTGTAAGTGGAACCATGTTTTAATATTTGTCTGCTAGCAATGTAAAGATGAGACTGGAAGTTTTATTGCTCTCTTCCAGCTAGAATTTTTTTTTTTAAACTAAGGAGCGATTGGTTAGAGCGATACAATCTACTAGAGATCCTTCTTTTCCTTTTAAATAAAGTTTAAACCCAGTCAGCTTGCCAGGTAACAGGCAGGGGTGACTAAGTGATAATTCCTCTCCTGTGAGCTGGTTGGGTCACTTCCTTACAGGGTGGTAGTAGAAAAGGAAATGATGAAAGGGCAGAAGAGTATAGGAGACACTCTCCTGAACTCTACTGCTCCAACTATAACTTTTTCCAGAGTAGAAACTGGTCTTGGGTGCTGCTTTAAAGGCTTTGTATCTAACACCCACAGCCATGCGCAGAACTCTAATTAAAAATTTGGTTAAAAATACTAGCCAAGGTGTAGAGTAGTTGCCAGAGCACTTTTTTTTTTTAAAGCCCTTTGGTGGGGCATTTTCATCTACATAGAAATCACACTTCAGTACATACCTAATAGCCTCTCTTTCTGCAATGGTAATTCTGGTTCCTTAGGAATATGAACTTCAGCAATTATTTCTGATAACAGAGTTCCACAGTATGTGACCTATATATAGACAAACATATATTAGTCACTGTAGATTTTATTTACCTTTTGGTGGATGAATGAAGAAATGCTAAGCTTCTATAAAAAATGTGGAAATGCAGTAAGTAAAAGAAAATAAAAAGCCAGCACCTAGTGCTACACATTACAGATGCAGAAGACAGCATGAGCATAGCTAGGATGGGGATGCACTGCCCCACCTGAAACGCTGATTTGCCTCATTTAGGGTCTTTTTTTTCTTCTTCTTTTTTAAAAATCTTTTTAATGTATGACAAGTTTGTTTCCATTTAAAGATTGACAACTCATAACAGGAAATTGTAACCCCAAAGTAGGGGCTAGACGCTAGAGAACTGGAGTCGGCTCCTGGAACTTGGATGAATTATCCTTCCTATCAGTCAGGACTGTTGCTAGGACCCAGCAAAAATTCAAGGCAAGACTGTCTGGAGGCCACACACTTCGGTACAGAGGAAGGTGGGTGGGCAAGCAGGCAAGGGTGAGGTAGCCCCACCCCCTTTTTAGGCCACCAGCAGGCCCTTGCCAGCTGCCACCAAATTTAGCTAAATGTATCTAGAGGGAATTTGGGCTGAGGATAAGAGCTGAGGCTAGAAAAGGAAAAGCTAGAAAACTGGCTCTTGGCCAGCATGCCTCCATGCAGAGTGTACCAAACATAAGCTAAAGCAGGGAGAAAAAAAGGGGATAACCGCCGTGTTGTTAACATGCCATGACCAGACCCCCTTAGTGCTTCCCTGGAAGGCAGCAGGGTAATGCCACACCTTGTACTGAGCATATACAAATAAAGAAGTTGTTGCAATATCAAGCCCAGCTGTTGGACTCTTGATGAAGGTATGGCTAATTCCAGCCCCCTTGAGGTGGAGCTCCCTGCTGGGGTGTTGAGGAACATGACAGAAATATATTCTGACCAATAAATAAATAAATCTGCTGTTCCCAAAATGACAAAATCAAGACTCTCCTGTTTTTGCAGACTTTTAATCAGAATTAATTAATTTTTAATAATTTTAAAAACTTGTTTTAATAACTATTTTATTCTATGGTTTTTATTGTCATGTATTTTAATCTATGACTTTTAAATATTTTAAATTTTGTACACCACCCAGAGATGTACATATCAGGCGGTATAGAAATATGTCAAATAAATAAATAATTCTTCTGAACTTAAAAATAGCTGTTATACAATTGAGGTGTTTCTGACACCAACAATTCATGGACCGTTAATGTATCTTTGTGGGATGGTGGGAGATCCATGACTGAGTGCTAGGGGATAAGCTTTTATCAGCAGCTTGGCGGAGGAGGATTATTTTGAAGTGTTTTTTTAATTTTTAAAAAATAAAATAATGGATTTTATTTTAAAGTGTGAGGGAAGGGTTATATTTCACTCTGCCAGCACCATGGCCCATATCCAAATCAAGGCTCTCCACAGATGCATTTATCCTTTAAAAAATGTGGGTGATCCAATCATGGATCCCCCATTGTTTTGTCTGATTTGACCAACACACACACACACACTCACCAGAGTTACAGAACATAGGAACATAAAAAGCTGCCATATACTGAGTCAGACCACTGGTCTATTTAGCTCAGTATTGTCTTCATAGACTGGCAGCACAGGCTTCTCCAAAGTTGCAGGCAGGAATCTCTCCCAGAAGTTTGTTGGTTTCGGATTTTCCATTCTTTTCTTTAAAGCCCCACCTGGAAACGTAGCAGTTCCATCTAGTGAGGAAGGCTGGCTACCACCCTGCTCCCTGTGGTACTCCAGATGTTGCTGAACTACAACTCCCATCATCCCCAGTTACAATTTACTTGAACTACAATTGTAGTTCAGCACTATCTGAAGTATCACAGGTTGGAAACCCTTATTTGAGGCTTTACAGATTAGGTGGGGCTTAGGGCCAAACTAACTGTGACTTAAAATGCATCACTGGGCTTGGCGTCTATTCTCTCTTTTTTCTGTGAACACCATGCATGAGAGACTGATCTGGATCAAGAAGACCACAGCAGGGGGTAAGGGGACTTTAACACTACTCCCCAACCCAATCTCAATCTGAATAGGGGCCCCTTGTGATATTTCAGAGGGGTAAGCAAACACGCCAGGGTCAATGGCATGATTTAAGTCATGGCTCATTTGGCCCTTAGTACAGTCTTCATGCTGTGCTACGTTACAAACACAGATTTTCCAGAGTGGGAGGCATGGCGGGGGAGCAGACGAAATTGCTTTACTCATTCTAATGGACTTTAGTATTTCAGCACGATTATCTACCCAAGGCACTTGGGATGCAAGGAGGCTATAAAATAAATTTTTATATATATATCCCACATCAAGCCTTGACTCAGCCTTCCATCCTTCTGAGGTTGGTAAAATGAGTACCCAGAATGTTGGGGGCAATATGCTACATCATTGTAAACCGCTTAAAGAGCTCCGGCTATAGAGTGGTATATAAATGTAAGTGCTATTGCTATTGCTATCTATAATTAATAGAAAAACCTGCATTGGCTAGAACATATAATAAAAAGTGCCTTTCTTCTGTCATTTCATGTTAGCCACAAATGAAGCATTGCAAAAAGTTGTTTTAGCAGCACTTATGAAAACCGAAATATTGTTATGAGTTTGCACTTAATTATAATGCTAATAGTCTGTCTCTAGAAGTTTTTTCAGACGGCAACTTTACCGTGACTTTACTTTGGGAGGGTGGGTGTATGGTCACATATTGGCCAGATTTACCCCAAAGTCTGTGTGACTTCAGAAAGCACTTCACACGCGATTCGGGTTTTCCCCTCCATATTGTAATCTATCTTGATTTATGTTCAGTAAAAAAAATCCTCTTTTTGCATTGGAGTCAAGCCAGAGGTTGCCTGTTCGAATCCCTGCTGGTATGTTTCCCAGAAACACCTATATTGGGCAGCAGTGATATAGGAAGATGCTGAAAGGCATCATCTTAGGAACATAGGAAGCTGCCATATACTGAATCAGACCATTGGTCTATATAGCTCAGTACTGTCTACACAGACTGGCAGTGGCTTTTCCAAGGTTGCAGGCAGGAGTCTCTCTCAGCCCTATCTTGGAGATGCAGGGAGGGAACTTGGAACCTTCTGCTCTTCCCAGAGTGGCTCCACCCCCTGAGGAGAATATCTTCCAGTGCTCAAACATCAAGTCTCCCATTCATATGCAACCAGGGTGGACCCTGCTTAGCTAAGGGGACAAGTCATGCTTATTACCACAAGACCAGCTCTCCTCTCCAAGACCAGTTCTCCTCTCTAAGACCATCTTATACTGCACGGAGATGGTAAACCCCTTCTGTATTCTACCAAAGACAACAACAGGGCTCTGTGGTTGCCAGGAGTCGACACCGACTTGATGGCACACTTTCCCTATATCCTTTATGCCCTGAACTTGCAGTAAAGCCTTACGGTAAACCCGCAGTAAAGCCTGCTGTCTGAAAAATCTCCAGGTAAGGAAAAGAAATCTAATGAAACATGCCTCTCTAGAGGTAAAAGAAAAATACCATTTTAGGCATCTATTAAGAATAGTGAGCTCACCTTATTCCATACATATTTCCAGCTTACAGAAATGTCATTTCCTAATAGTGCTTTAATCCACTGAACTGGATTTTGGAAAACCAAGTTGTTGCCTGTTTTGACTTTTCCATTTTGCAAAAGGCTGGCTTTATGTTTGGAACCCTGAATTAAGAAGAAGAAGAAGAAGAAGAAGAAGAAGCAAACAATGAGAAACAATTTTATAAGTTTGAGGGGGGAAATGTACAACCACCCTGAGCCATTTTGGAAGGGCGGTATATAAATCAAATCAAATCAAATCAATCAATAAAATGTTCAGTTATTTGTGACTCTTATTTAGGCCAAGATTTTAAAAGGAAATTAATAATACTGATATAAAGCAGATAATAATACGTTTAAAATTGTACATTAATCTATAATTTTATGGCATTTGCAAGATTTAACCCAAGTTCTAAAAGCTCTCACTAAAAGTTCTATAGCTAATCAGCTGTCCTGTAAGCAAAAGAAACCTGCTCTCACTTAAGCTCCACCCTATTTTCTGCCAACCATGTAGACTCTGCTCTATAGACAAGGTGAAAAGCTATGGCAGGCCAAAGGGAACCTGTGGACCATATATCCCTAGATCAAATACAATATTAGTTATAGCTGAATTACACAGGAATACCTTTTTTAAAAAAACACTTAATACCAACTAGCTACACAAGTAAAATTTAATAAGCTGGTTCACATGATGATATAAAGTAGAACAAGAATACTCTATCTTAACCATCTTATTTATTTATTATTTCTTTATGTAAACCGCTTTGGAAGCTTTTGTTGAAAAGTAGTATATAAATATTTGTTGTTGTTTAAAATACTACTTTGGTTTGGGAACTGGGCACATTCCTGTTTTCTGCTTCTGTGCACATAAAAAACAAGGTAGGAGGCACCAACAATGACTGTTTGTTAAGTGGCAGGTGGGTACGAGGGCTTCGTCCTACCCAGCATGCGTAAGAGGAAAAGCCCTTCTACCCTGCTGCCACTTAACAGACGATCACTGTTGACATCTCCTACCTTGTTTTTTTACTTGCACAGGAATGGGGTCTGCACAGCTCGCAAACATCTCTAATTATCATTGTGTGAACCAGCCTCTTATTTACTTGTTTCATGACTCCTATTCTTCAGAACCCACAAGACGGCAAACACCTTGATCTACTTTGTCAGTAGCAGTAGCCTGCACATTTTATTATATCAGCCCGACAATTTGCCACTTCCGGACTTATTTATTGGATAAGTAGAAATTATCCCCAGTTAAGCATTTGGCTGGCACCCTGCAGTTGCTGTATGTTTGCTGCAGTAGGCACACACAGTGTTGCAGTAGGCTCCCGTCTGTGAAAGAAAGGTCAGAAAGCCGAAATAAGTGCAGCCACCATGATCATAGTGTTTCTTTGCAAGCAGTGCAAGTTGCAGCATTGTCATGTCTGCATGTTGCTCCACACCTTCTTCTGACATTAAGCCAGAACTCGGCAACCAGAGCAGAACATTGCATTTTCCTGGTTGGAGAAACAGAGCACCATGCTATGGCAGTTGCCAGTCCTTAGTCTGCCTATTGCCTCTTTTAAATGGAGGAGGAGGGTAGGCTCAGCTGTAGTGAGTACATGTAGCCTCCATTGGAAAAGGGGATGGACGAAGAGGCTGCAACATGGGCAGGCACCTCCCAAATATGTTACTTCCAGTGCCAGAATTCTAACCAGGTGCTGAGTTTATTTTTATGATGCTTGTACAACACAGAAATCGAGCAGGCAAAAATACACATTCTGGTTCATTGAAAAGCACAATCAAACTCCAGGGCTATTCACACAACCATGCAGGCAGGCAGGCGGGTGGAGGGAGAAGGCAGGGTTCAACCGACCTTCCTCTAGACGAGCGGTCTGGATCCTTTCGGTGCACAAGGCACACTCCCACACAACCTGAGTTGCCTCACTTCTGCATATCCCCCACAAGGCACCGTGGCACAGTGCCTTGGGGGATTCCCCCATCAGATGGGTACTCTAGGCACATGAGCCTGGCAGTCGGGTTAAGGAGGCGCTTGTTCCCTTAACCACGGCTAAGAACCGGGATTAGAAATGGGGTTAGGCTGGGCAGAAGTGCCGGGATCTGCACAGATCCAGGCTCTCCACATGCTAGGCTGCTTGTGGGAACAGCCTCCACATGTTACAAGTTGACAATTTCAAGGAGCTGTCCACTATGACTCCAAGATTTCTCTCCTGGTCAGTCACTGACAGCTCAGACCTTATCAGTGTATATGTGAAGCTGGGTTTTTTTGCCCCAATATGCATCACTTTACACCTGCTTACACTGAACCACATTTGCCATTTTATCGCCCACTCACCCAGTTTGGAGAGATCCTTTTGGAGCTCCTCACAATCTGTTTTGGATTTCACTACCCTAAATGGTTTAGTGTCATCTGCAAATCTGGCCACTTCACTGCTTACCCCAACTTCTAGATCATTTATGAACAAGTTAAAGAGCACTGGTCCCAGCAGAGATCCCTGGGGGAACCACACTTCTTACTCCATTGTGAAAACTATCCATCCATTTATTCTTATCCTGTTTCCTGTCCTAAAACTAGTTACCAATCCACAATTGATTCTGTCCCCTTATTCCATGACTGCTAAGTTTACTCAAGAGCCTTCAAAGGGAACTTTGTCAAAAGCTTTTTGGAAGTCCAAGTATATTACTCCAGCCAGCGTGGGGAGAGCCAGCGTGGTGTAGTGGTAAGAGTGCTGGACTAGGACCGGGGAGACCTGAGTTCAAATCTCCATTCAGCCATAAAACTAGCTGGGTGACTCTGGGCCAGTCACTTCTCTCTCAGCCTAACCTACTTCACAGGGTTGTTGTGAAAGAGAAACTTAAGTATGTAGTACACCGATCTGGTCTCCTTGGAGGAAGAGTGGGATATAAATGTAAAATAATAATAATAATTAATAAGAAGAAATAGAAAAAATCACCAAATACAAAGATCTACAAGTTGAAATTGAAAGGCTGTGGCAGAAAAAGACCAAAATAATCCCAGTGGTCATTGGCGCCCTGGGTGCAGTTCCAAAAGACCTTGAAGAGCACCTCAACACCATAGGGGCCACAGAAATCACCATCAGCCAATTACAAAAAGCAGCTTTACTGGGAACAGCCTATATTCTGCGACGATATCTATAACCATTGACAATAAAATTCTGGCATCCCAGGTCCTTGGGAAGGACTCGATGTCTGGATAAAACAAACCAGTCAATAACACCTGTCTGTGTAAACAAGAAATAATATTATGTCAACTTCTACATGAAACCGCTAGGATTGATCATCAGGGGATTGTTATCAGTACTCTGATGACACCCAAATCTATTTCTCCATGTCAGCTTCATCAGGAGATGGCATAACTTCCCTGAATGTTTGCCTCGAGGCAGAAATGGGCTAGATGAGGGATAAACTGAGACTGAATCCAAACAAGATGGAGGTGCTCACTGTAGGAAGCCGCAGTTCGGGAAATGGGATAGATCTGCCAGTTCTGAATGGGGTTACACTCCCCTGGAAGGAATAGGTCCGCAGTTTGGGAATACTTCTTTACCCAACCCTCTCTCTGATACCTCAGTCAGAGGTGGTGGCTAGGAGCTTCGGCTGGTTCAACTTCGGCTGGTTGGTGAACTGTACCCTTCCTGGAAGTGAGTGGCCTTAAGACAGTGATGCACATGCTGATTGTCAGGCAGTGGTTCAATTCAGAAGAGTCTAAGGAGGAACTCCCTGACCCACAGTCCCCTGGCATGGTCCTTTGCAGGACGATGAGGAGGAAGGAAGCCCCATGGACAGAGAGCTCACCTGTTGTGGAACAGCAGGAGGCTGCCAGGAAGCTGACCTTGTGCACATTTGCATACCATCAGAGGAGGCAGGACTACCGCCCAATTTCTGGAGAGAAATTTTCAACTTAGAAAAACTCTTATGAGGTCTCTGCACAGGTGCAAAGCCCAATTGTGTTGAACAGAGACCATGTTGAAGAAAAAGAGTATCCGGCCTCTCAGCTAGCCCCCCAAGTTTTCCTTAGATGCACATGAGCAAGTCATTCCTAGCAGAGAAGTCAGCCTGGGCTGAAAAATAGCTAAAGGCAGTGGGGATTTCAGCTCAGGCCACATTCAATAACAGGATTCCCCCCTCGCCTCCCCTTTAACTACTAAATGCATTGCAAATGAGGACCATTTCAATGGAAATGTGTATGTAATTTTTTTTACATTTTCTTTAAATTTAACACATTGAATAATCAAGACACTTTTACATAAAATACAATACTCAATATTTATGTTTTATGCATTTTGTAGTAATATTTATATTGTTTTCTAGGTGAAAACGTTACCTGCAGTGTGAATTCCAGAACATCATCACCTGGCTTAATCTTCCCCACTTCAAGCAGATCTTGTAGCTGATTCTTTTTCCTCCTGTTTGCTTTGTAGTTTAATTGTTTTTCAGACTCCTGAATGTTGGAGCACTGAGAAGAGTTTTGGCTGATTCTGCTTGCTTTGAAGTTTAATTGTTTTTCAGACTCCTGATTGTCAGAGCCCTGAGAAGAATGTTGACTGATCCTGCTTGGTGATAGTGTACCAGAAAATATCCCTTTAGGCTCTAAATTAGCATTAAGTGAGATTCTATTGTTTGGGGAAATGTTGTTCTGATGAGTAGCAACATAGCTGTAGGTGGATTCTAATACTAATATCGGTTGCATTTGGAAAGCCTCATTTATATTTGAATATTGCTGCAAAGACTTAGTGCAAACATGTTGACCTTCAGTGTTTGACTCATTGATATTGACATCAAAATTTTCAGCTGCTATAATATTTTGTGTATAAATCCTTGGTGTCCCATTTGAAAGTTTGTTTCCTTGTGGTGCTACTACTATACTATCAGTTTCCTCTGACTCTTTTGTCTGAATGAAGAAAAAGGGTTCTGAAGGCAAAGTTTCTTCGTCTGTAGCATCAGAAGACTTGGAATTTAGTACCTCATTAATGGTATATGTCCTAAACATGTTTTCAGACATCAGATTATGAGGATCAACCTCTTTTTGTATAATGATTACATCGTTACTGCCTCCTGACACATTCAGAGACCTGCTTGGACACTGGCTGATCTCCTGATCTAAAAAACTACTTTCCATGACCCAGCTGGTTTCAAGGCCCACATCACCAGGGCATGGCACTGTTTTATCAGAAGTGTCTTCTTCTGTGTTGTTGTTTTCACAAGAACTGAGTGTGCTTGGGACTTGTTTTGCTGAACTTGAAGACTTCTTTTTTGCATTCTTATAATTCTGTATTTTCCTGCCCAGTTCTTTCTGCTTTTGTGCCATAAGCAGAAGGCTCTTTTGTCTGGAAACAAGTTTAACTATCTGTTCCCTGAGTGTTCCCTGTTTGAAAGATTCTGCAGAAGCTCTGAAATCAAATGTTGAAATTAACTGAGAATACATTAGACACACATCCATGAAAAACACTTTTGAAAGAAATAGGTATTTTAAAGAAGAGCCATTCAAGCATATGGCTTGACTCTATTCATAATGAACAACAAAACATTTTTCACTAGTCTAGGGGAAGGTAGCAGAACATTTTTTTTTACATCTGTCTTTTAAAAAATTATTTTATTCAACATCTGTTTATTCAAACATTCTACAAGCAACATAAAAAGATCATTGCAATTCCACCTCTGCATGTATCACAGTAGCTAAAGTCTTGGGTATGATCCAGATGCTTGTGTAGACCTTTCTATGTGTTGTAGTACTAGGACTGATTAAAGCCAACAGGGAACTAACAACTATAAAGAGTTGAAAATTGATGAAAAACATCAGGATTTTGACTGCATATTATTATTTGCTTGATTTCAAAGTAGAAATATGACCAGTTCTATTTTGTTTAAAAACCATACCAAACCTTGCACTATAGATAGAATTATTCTACTTACCTATATTTTTTAACCAGGTCATCTCTTTCTGATTTCTGTTTGGCAAGCACAGCATTCAAAAGGTTCTGTATCTGAGATAGGTCTTGGATATAGCGATCTGTTCAACATTTATATAGTTTAAAAGCTACTAATTTTAAACCATCATTTTTCATTTTGATACATTTGCAGAAGATGCAATAAAGATGTTGAAATATTAAGACAATCTGGCAGAGAAACAAGCCAATATTGCACACTTTATTCTTTTTTGCTAGCAAATGTCAGTCTACACATTGTTTTACAATGTACAAGAAGCCCAATATCTCATTCAAATGAAAGAGTTGCAAAGAAGAACTTTCTCCATTACAAAATGAATCATTACATTTCTTAGAAGGACATTTGTGTCTCAGAGTAACTGTCAAAATAAGTGTCCTAAATGGTACAGGATGAAGTACTGGTATAGATTCCCCAAGCAAATTCCAGTCAGGTCCTGAAGTGCTCCAGAACATAATTAAGGCTGTTTGAAAATGGACTTCTTTAAAGAATCATTAGGGCTAAATACTATAATGGAAGTAAAGTAAGTAACTTTTAGACATGAACATAAATATATTCTCTGCTAATCAAACTATGATCCAATTCTACACATTGTTGTCCCGAGACAACAGCTGATAAGACTAGGTGAATGGATCATACTACTGGAACAATGAACAATTCATTCCTAGCTCTAGCTAGAACCTAAATACAATCTCTGCTATAGCAACTGAAGCCACATACTGTGAAAGGCATAATAAATGCTGCACAAGAGGCTTACACAAATCTGCCAGAGATGGTGACAGTGATAGCCTGCTAAGTGACATCTTATGGTCCAGGATTCAGGAAGGTCTGAGGAGAGCTATACAGTTGTTCCTTGGAAATAAAGGTGTGTACATCTCAGTAGGCTATTCACATAATTCAATATTAATATTAGCAGAAGGTGGCAGCATGGTCCACACCAGATCCTGAGATCTTCACTGTACATTTTTTTCACCAGAATCAGGACAGAGGTACAAGCATTTGTGTGAGTGATCTGGTCATAAGCCTAGTCTTGTCTCTCTTCCTACCCTTCTATATCTGCTCCTCCATTACTGGAGCCTTCTTGGTTGGTTGGTTTTTAAACAATCTGTCCCAATGTTGAATGTCTGCAACTGGATCCATACTTGCATTCATATGGACACAGTGACCGGCATCCTAAGTAACGCTGCATGTGTGCAGTGTAAAGAAACACGCATGCAGTAAATGCACTCCAGCTTCTGAAGTGCAGCTTCTTGCATACACGGGGCAGGGGCAATTTTCGCTGATCTCCTCTTCCCCCAGAAGCACACTATAGAATGTGCAATGATATCCCTGAGAGCTGTGCAGCATTCAGGTTGGACCACAATCTTCTCAAAGGCAAAGACCAGTGATACCTCAGACCCTGGACAGCTCAGGACCCCTGCCAGAGCAGGGGCATAACTATAATAGGGCAAGGGGGGACAGTTGTCTGGGGGCCCACTGCCTGTGGGGAGCCCAGAGGCAAGTCACATGACTGACTCCCCCAGCCACACACCCGCCTGGGCTTCCTTCAGTTGTATTTATCCTCTGAAACTGATGTGAGTGTTAAGACCTGGAGCCACCAGAACAGCATGTCTTTCTCTAGTACCATTAAATGACCTGTATCGTCCACAATTTACAAAACCGTTTAAAAAATAATTTAGGATGATGTTCTATTGTGGCACATAGGATATATGTGTGTGTGTATATAAATTTTATTCTGCTTTTTGTTACCACTATTCAGCCTCATTTAAGATTTCTTTACTTCATGAGCTGAGCTTCGGGGGGGGGGGGTGCATTTTAAAATCTTGTCTCTGGGCCCACACCAACCTTGCTAAACCCCTGTGCCAGAGCTAACTGGAAGCTGGGTACTGCAACAGGGGAATGTTGTTCAAGGGAAGTGTTTCAGGTAGCTGCTGGATTTTATAACCTGCTGTTAAGACAGGGTGAATTGGCATCACCTCTTCCATAAACACACTTTGGTGGTTAGAGGTAGGAATGTGCATGACCAGCCGCCGGTGGGGTGGGGAATGGTTCCCTTAAAAAGCAGGTAAAGAGCTCCTTACCTGCTCATCTGCTGCTCTACCACTTTTCCTCCACACATGGCTGCAGTGCTGTTCCCTGCAGCCTCCATGCAGTGTCGGCATGCACATGGTCTTGGGCATGCAGGGAACAGCACTGCAGCCACAAGAGGCCTTTTGGAGAGCGGGTGGTCCCACCAAAAAAGCAGTGGTGTGGGGACGAGCAGCTAAGGAGCTCCTTACCTGATTTTAAAGGGAACCTAGTTAGAGGGGCCTTCCTTGATTCTGCAGGCATTTCCTCAGCAACACAGGGGGTGGGGGGCTCCACCATGACTAGGAGATCCTAGAGGACTCTTCCAATTCAGAGCACACTGGCAAGGCAATGTCCTCAGGTTTAGTGGGGTGCTGGTTAGGGTCCTGTAGTTTATCCAGTGTGGGGCCCCCCACTGATGTCTCCCTTTCTGTTTCTTCATAGGAACATAGGAAGCTGTCATATACTAAGTCAGACCATAGGCCCATCTAGCTCAGTATTGTCTACACAGACTGGAAGCGGCTTCTCCAGTTTCAGGTAGGAATCTCTCTCAGCCCTATCTTGGAGATGCCAGGGAGGGAACTTGGAACCTATATGCTCTTCCCAGAGCTGCCCCATCCCATAAAGGGAATATCTTACAGTGCTCACACATCATATGTCTCCCATTCATATGCAACCAGGGTGGACTCTGCTTAGCTAAGGGGACAAGTCATGTTTGCTACCACAAGACCAGTTTTCCTCTCCTAAGAGACCTCTCTTTCCTCCATCTCCTCTGGGGAGCTCTAAAGTCCAGGATCATGACACACATCCCTTGCTCTGGGACATAACTTGCTTGTTGAAGAGAGCAAAAATCACCCCCCACCCACACATAGGAAGGTGTGCTTCAGAAGTTGGAATTCATCCATCGTATGTGTGCTTCTTTTGGTTCCATTCGTACACCGTTAGTTGCAATGCTAAAGTTGTGCTGTCAAGTCCATTTCAACTCCTGGCGACCACAGAGCCCTGTGGTTGTCTTTGGTAGAATACAGGAGGGGTTTACCATTGCCATCTCCCATGCAGTAAGAGATGAAGCCTTTCAGCATCTTCCTATATCGCTGCTGCCTGCTATAGGTGTCTTCCATAGTCTGGGAAACATACAGCGGGTATTCGAACAGGCAACCTTCTGCTTGTTAGTCAAGCATTTCCCTGCTGTACCACTTAAGATGGTAGTTGCAATGCTGGCCCTTGTTAATTCTGTCTGCTAATTTCCTTGAATAGATACTAAACCTTGCTACCTCAACATATCACAGATGTGACCAACCTTTCACTGATTAATTATGATTCATACCTACCTGCATCTCTTGGGTTTCTTAACTTGAAGAGCAAAAGTCTATCCTGCATTTCTTCTATTTTACTCATGGACTCGTGCTGTCAAATGCAAACCATTGCTAACTTTATTAAAAGCACACAAATAGGAATTGAATTAAAACAGAAGAACCTATCTGAAATTTTACCTGAACCACAACAGAACCAAATGTTTTGTCTTATCTAATTTTGTGAGCCACTCCAAGCATTATTACATTGGAGGAGCAGAGTATAAATATTTTAAATAATAAACACACAAACAAAAAATCTAGTGTGCTTGAACAGAAATTGAACCTGAAATAATACTTTAGATAACATTTAGAGGCTGAGCCTCTAAAGTTACATATATGTTTTTGTTTTAGCAGTTTGTTTTTATTGAAGTTTTATTACTGTTCTTATCTTGCTAAGCACCTTGGGGTCTTTGGACAAAGGGTGGCATGAATGAATGAATGAATGAATGAAAATCTAAAACTATCATCACTTTTAAAAACTGTGTCACAAATGCAGAATATTGACATTTAGAGCCATACGCCAGTGTGGTGTAGTGGTTAGAATGCTGGACTAGGACCGGGGAGACCCGAGTTCAAATCCCCATTCAGCCCTGAAACTAACTGGGTGACTCTGGGCCAGTCACCTTCCTCTCAGTCTAACCTACTTCACAGGGTTGTTGTGAAAGAGAAACTCAAGTATGTAGTACACCGCTCTGGGCTCCTTGGAGGAAGAGCGGGATATAAAAAGATCGCACAGACTGACTACAAACAACGGCATGACAAAGTAGCAGGGATGATACACTGGAACATCTGCAAAAAATACAAGCTACCTGTAGCCAAACATTGGTGGGACCATAAAATTGAAAAAGTTGAAGAAAATGAAGATGTAAAAATATTATGGGACTTCCGACTACAAACAGACAAACATCTGCCACACAATACATCAGATATAACTGTAGTCGAGAAGAAAGAAAAACAAGTTAAAATAATCGACATAGCAATACCAGGGGATAGCAGAATAGAAGAAAAAGAAACAGAAAAAATCACAAAATACAAAGATCTACAAATTGAAATTGAAAGGCTGTGGCAGAAAAAGACCAAAATAATCCCAGTGGTAATTGGTGCCCTGGGTGCAGTTCCAAAAGACCTTGAAGAGCACCTCAACACCATAGGGGCCACAGAAATCACCATCAGCCAATTACAAAAAGCAGCTTTACTGGGAACAGCCTATATTCTGTGACGATATCTATAACAATTGACAATAAAATTCAGCCATCCCAGGTCCTTGGGAAGGACTTGATGTCTGGATAAAACAAACCAGTCAATAACACCTGTCTGACTGTGTAAACAAGAAATAATAATAATAATAATACACTGTCTTCAGATTTGGGAAGACAGAGCTGGACTTTCTGTTCAAAGGCTTCTTATTGGGACCTAACTGGACATTACAGGGGACACATGGTTGCCATTAATCAAATGCTGAATATTGACATTTAGAGCCATACGCCTGCGTGGTATAGTGGTTAGAATGCTGGACTAGGACCGGGGAGACCCGAGTTCAAATCCCCATTCAGCCATGATACTAGCTGGGTGACTCTGGGCCAGTCACTTCCCTCTCAGCCTAACCTACTTCACAGGGTTGTTGTGAAAGAAAAACTCAAGTATGTAGTACACCGCTCTGGGCTCCTTGGAGGAAGAGCGGGATATAAATGTAAATGTAAATAATAATAATAATAATAATAATAATAATAATACACTGCCTTCAGATTTGGGAAGATAGAGCTGGTCTTTCTGTTCAAAGGCTTCTTATTGGGACCTAACTGGACATTACAGGGGACACATGGTTGCCATTAATCAGCATCTGCCTCACATATTCTTCATGTCTGGAGTCTCCCAGACCTCTTCAGAACCAGATGGGGGAGAAAGACAAAAACCCAGTGCCAGTTATAAACCCAAGTACTAGGGGGAAAGACAGAAGCAAAATGGGGGAAGAGACATTCAGAAATCCGTGAGTCACTACAGCAAGGAAGTCAGAGAAGACCCATGTTCTCTTTATGTCTATACACTGAATATGGGGAACAAGAGGAGCTTGAAATCCTAATGCAGAAAGGCAAATATGATCTGATAGATATCTGATTGATATCACTGAAATGTAGTTGTATGAGACTCATGATTGGAATATAGTGCTTGCAGAGTGTAGTTTGTTCAAAAGGAGACCCAACAGAATGGGAGGTAGAGTTGCATTATATGTAAAGAATGTATACATTTGCAAAGAAATGCATAAATCTAAGCATGAAAGCCCACTTGAAACAAACAGAAAGAGAAATAAAAACAATATAATGAAGGCTTACTTTAGATCACTTGGCCAAGCAGAAGATATGGCCAGTTTTCCTTAGACAGATTACCAATTTTTCAAAGAGACAGGCATTAGTAGTAATGCCTGTGTCAACTATCTTTACATTTACTGGAAGTCTAACTCTGCTAAGAATGGGAGGTCCAATAACATTTTTACCTCTCTTGCTGATGACATTTTTCAGAAGACAGAAGAAGGAATAAGGAGTTAGCTACACTGGACTTAACCAACAGGGAAGAATTTGCTGATGAAGTTAAAATGGGGGGGAATACTTGCTCCTATGAGCAACAAGATGCAAATCTCAGAGGGCAACATCAGTTTGAGCCCTTGTTCCACACAGATAAGCAGACATATCCATCTATCCAATCATTTCCCCCAAACATTTCATATATTCTTAATATATTATTTATTTCTGTAGTCGGGATAGATGCACACAACTTACAAACAAAAGGACCAATAGGTTGGAAAGGAACTGAGCAAAAACACTCCAACTGCCAAATATAACAGTCTCACTACTGAAAAGAAGCAGAGCTTGGAGCACCTTGAGGAGCTTTGGAATTCCATCTGCAGGTCTATTGCACAGGTACAATACCCAAGAGGAGTATGGATATACAGTAGAATGGATCATGGCACAGATCAGGAACTTATTGTCCTGATGGGTCATGCTGCTATTGTCCGTAATTAGTTCATCTGAATAGAAGGGGTCTGATCAAAAGAACCATGTTTAAAAGGAAAATAGACACTAGAACTCTACTGCAAACACAGGGACAAGCCATTAGGGGGAGTAGTCCCAATACTAAGTGGTATTGGAAACCAGCAAAGAAAGATTAGATTTTTAATAATACATCGGCACATCCAAGAATATTAAAACTCACACTATGGAGAATATCATTAAAAGAGCAGTAACAGTCTCATCAGAGGAATACAAAGAACAATCAAAATAATTAATTGCATTGGGACAAAGTAATGACTACAGGTTTCCTTTAAGAAGAATGGCAGGAATCATATTTGTACCTGGCTTACCTGTTCTGAAAATTCCTTTTGTATCTGCCAATTTTGTTAGACAATGTCAAAGAACATTACATAAGTATGACATTAAGGCGAATGTGGTGATTCAGTCAGCTAAGACCTTGAAACAACAACTGGTGAGAACAAGGTTATACGATACGAGATGTGACAAAAAGGATTGCCTAGTATGTGAAATGGGGGAGGGGAGTTGTAGATTAAAGAGAGTAGTGTACAGAATGACTTGTAAAGAGTATGGGGAGTTTTATATTGGAGAAACAGGAAGAGAGTTAATCATTAGATTTAAAGACTTCGCAGATACAAAGTATGTGAAGTGAGAGAGGCCATGGTTAGTACATACAATATAACCAAATATCATGAGGGAATAACTATGCCTATTAAGGTGAATGTATTGCAGGAGGAGTGTTGCTTAGTACGAAGTTAGAATAGAGAGGCAATATATAAACTCCAAGCCAGTGTAAATGGCAGGGAAGAGTTAAAGGAGACTATGAAGTATATTGGCTAGTAAGAAGTATGTTCTTAGTAAGAAGCAGGAACACAGACACACGGCTGTATGACCTTGGATCCCTTTATATCTTATCTTCTCCACCCACCCAAACCCACACACAAACCTTTTTACCTCATTTGTTGACTGAAATTACTGCCAGAGTGTGTGTAATTAAAGTAGTGAACAATATAACCAGGTGATCCACAGAAGTTGGAAGAACAACACTGAGGCTGGTGTTTGACACCAAAAGGTTTGTTTTTACTATGCTTTTAACAACATTTTAAACAACGTTTTTACAAGGTATTGTCATCTGTTTTTACATAATAAATTTGAAGGTCTTAAAGGAGTACTTGGGAGTCACCCTAAATATGCATACTGCATCGCCAGCTTATCAATTTATACATGGACAAGCAACAGTGGAAAAGTTCATGCAGTGTTATAACTAACTTTAACTGAGTTTTATTCACGTTATATAGTTTTTATCCACATTGTATTATTTGTTTTCTTGTTGTGAGTCACCTCAAAGAGTATTGCAATGGAGGGGCAGGATACACATTTTAAATAAATAAAAATAGCAGGTCTCATGCTTACACTTACACAAGATCCGTCGATATCCATAAGAATGGGTTCTGCGCCTGCGCAGGAGCCATGCAGTAGCCATGCCTGAGCTTCACCCAGGCCATGCCCCCATGCTGAAGCCTGCTATTTAAGGCATGGCCAAGGTGCCAAGTCCCTCAGTTTTTGGATGACCACCGTGGAGGATGACCATCCAAAGCAGGTGAGTTCATCCATGATGAATACGAGAGTTTAAGGGAATAGGCTGCATACTTGTACACACTACTGCAGAGGGGAGGAAGGGAGGGTCTTATGGATATCAACGGATCTCTACCAGATCATCAGTTACAGGTAAGCTACCTGTTTATCTGGATTGAGATCTGTCGATGCCCATAAGAATGGGTGTCTAGCAAGCTCCAAAAGGAGGAGGGAGCAGTAGTAGCTATTGTAACACCAGCTTTAACACACTTCTCCCAAAAGTGGCCTCTGCAGCAGAGCATAGATCTATCGCGTAGTGTTTTACAAAGGGGGACTCTGAGGACCAGGTGGCTGCTTTGCAGATGTCCAAAAGTCACTCCGGAAAGGTGTTCACCAGAAGAAGCAAGAGCCCTGGTAGAGTGGGCCTTTATTGCTTCTGGTGGTGGTTTGTTCTGTAGTCTATACGCAAACAGAATAAGTTGAACAAGCCATCTTGACATTCTTTTTCTTGAGATCAGGGTGCCCCTTGTAGGACCTTTGTAGGATACGAAGAGTCGGGTTGACGACCTAAATGCTCTCATGCATGCCATGTAGAACAAAAGAGCTCGATGTACATCCATGACATGCAGTGTTCTTTCCAGGGCAGAAAAAGGGTCCCTGAAGAAAGTTGTTAAGATTATATCCTGATTCAGGTGAAAATTGGAAACTACCTTTGGTAAGAATGAAGGATCTAGACGCATCCGGACCCTGTCTGGGTAAAAAATGGTATAGGGAGAGTCCACCCTGAGAGCTGTGAGATCACTGTTACAGACCAGGCCTGATTTATATACTAAATATGTTCATTGGCTAGTATACAAAACAGGTCTGGCTCATAAATAATGTCACCAACGTGACCAAGTTCTTTTATATTAGTGACCACGTATGATCTGGATGCAAGGAAGAAAAGAGATCAAACCACTCAAAAATCCAATAGGCTTTATTATGAAAAAGTTGCTCATCAGGACAAAATAAAAACATTAAAAACATGTTTCCGATTCAAGGTGTAGTGTAATGTGCCTAACTAACATGTGTGTGTGCAATCAGTAATTACAGATATCTAATAATCTAACAAGTCCTAAATAAAACATTTAGAGAGAAGCAGAGAAAGAAGAGGGGGGGGCTCAGGAAGGGGGGGTAGTAGTGATTAGTAAAGAGGAGGAAAGTAGGGATCCAAGGCTTGTGAAGGCAGCATATTACCCAGGATCAGAGGCTTTGAGAGCAGTGGATCTTCTCAGTTGAAGAAGCCAGGCCTTTGGTAGGAGACAGGAGCCTTTTTGCAGTCTGCCCAGGGCACGGCTGAGCATCCATGGGCAGAGTTCCTGCTTTTTCCATGCGGCTTAGCAGTAAACTCTGGGATGGCTTCTGTGAGCAGGATTGCCCATAGGCACAGAACTGCTAAACTCTCTGTCTAGTGGCCCCCACTCTTTATAGTGTATTTTCCTTTGATCTATACAAATCTCATCTTTTCCTGGGTTCCCCAGAAGGGGTGACAACTTGCTGCTATCTTCTGAATATTGTCTTTTAATTACCTCAGGATATTTGGTCAGTCCAGAGAGATCTTAATCCCATCTTCTGTTAGCTGCTATCTTGAGGAGGGGACATAGCCCAAAGCAAATCAGTCCAGAGAGACCTTAATCCCATCTTCTGCAAACTGTGCACTTGGAAGGGAGCGGGAGGGGGAGCAAGCGTTAGTAGAAAGACTAAATCTACAGGTGTTCTCCTAGGGTGGAATTTCTATAGACAGCAACTGAACGATCCCCTGTAGGCATAGCAGGGCCATCATTGACAATGATTAGCATAGATTTCTTGCACAGACATCATCTGATAGTGAGTTACATTTTAGCATATTGATTAGCTCAGGCCCAGCCCTTTGTGTTTTGTGTTTTCTTAAGTATCCAGTTTACAAGGCCCTGCTGGAAAGCCTCTTCACCCAGAGGCCAAGCAGGCAGTTCACCCAGAGTTCAGGTGTGATTTCATCTCTTAATATAAAATGAAATCAGACACAGGCCTGTATTCCAGGCCTATATTCCACAAACTTCTGAGTGGTGCACTACATCACTCACACGTCTCGCCGTAATTATGGCAATCAAGAAGGCTGTTTTCCAAGAAACAAGCTTCAACGAAGACATGGCCATAGGTTCAAAGGGAGCCTGGGTTAATGATGACAGAACCAATGACAGGCTCCACGGTTCCACCGGAGGCTTCACTGGTTGATAAACATGCGAGAGTCCTTTCAGGAAGGCTTTACTCAATGGGTGCGAGAACAGCGTTTTCCCCTCACAACCTGGGTGGTGTGAGGACAAGGTGGCTAGATGGACTTTTAAGGACACATTGGCCAGCCCTTTTGATTACAGTATCATGAGGTATCAAAGGACCTCTTGGACTGTAGCTCGCTTAAGTAGGAACCCTTTGGCGCTTGCATAGGCTTTAAACCAGCATCATTTGCTGTAGTTCCACTGCGTGGCCTCTTTACATTGGTTGAGGAGAATGTGATTTAGCAGATTATCTGCCAGACGGTCAGGTGGAGGGTCCGGATGTAGAATGCAACCACCGTCTTGAGTGAGTAGATCTAGACGCCGAGGTAAGTGTTTGTAGCAGTTCTTTGCCAGTCTGCATACCTGTGGAAACCAGGATTGCCTTGGCCACCACGGTGTCACTAGGATGCAGCTGGTTGGTTTGGATAGCAGATGTGCCACATTTGGACCACTTTGCCTCGAAGGAATGGCAGGAAAGCCTGTAATGCCTGGAAAACAGTCAGAAGCTCCAAGAAACTGATATGCAACTGGGCCCGGCGAAGGGACCATTTCCCCTGGATCTTGTGGTTGTTGCAGTAGGCTCCCCAGCCCTGTAGGGAGGCATCTGTAGTTAGCCGGCATCAAAATTGTCATTGAGATAGATGTCAGGGTCGAACGAACAACATCCATCGATGGTGGCTCGGTATAGACCACTGTTGATGTCGACTGCTGTGGGAGGACAGGATGCAAAGTGACCGAGGCAGCTGTCGATACCGAAGGATCGGTTGATGTCGAGGGCGCAGACACCGGAAGTGGTGGTGAAGAAAAACTCGGGAGTCGATGGCTGTGCCATAGAAGGTGATGGTGTACGGTCTTGAGGATAGTCTTGCATCCTACGGTGCTTGTCCTCAGGCAAAGGGATGTGGTCAGACCGCTGACACTTGGCAGACCGCCCATGCTCATCCGAATGGCGTGGTTCGGAAGTCGAAAATGTAGAAGACTGTGATGCCAAGGCCAATCCCGTCGATATCGTTTGTTTCGCGGTCGATTCCGACATCGATGCCGAAGACTTCTCTGATGTGGAACATTTTGTCGATGTCTAGAACTTCTTTGTGGAGTCACGGCACGAAAACTTAGGTGTGTGTGAATTTGAAGAAGGCGTCAACGCCAACTTTGGCATCACCTTTGAAGGTGAGTAGTTCAAGTTGAAAGACGAGGACTGCCCGGCATTGAGGGGCTTAACACTTCGTCATAAATTGCCCCCTGAAGGCAGAGTGCACAATTCTTCCACGTCTGCTTCGAAAAAGACAGACATATTTTACATGAGGCGACATTATGTTCCTCTACGAGGCACAACAAACACAGGTCGTGAAGGTCCTTCGATGGCGATTTCGCCCTGCAACCCTCACACCTTTTAAACGACCTGTTCTCCTCAGCCATAACGCAAGTCAAGTCCAGTCCTCAGTCAAACTCCAGAAGTCGTTGAAAGCCAGTTCAAGTCAAGCCAGAGAATCACCGTCAGCTGTTCCAAGTCAAAAACCAGCGCAGAACGTCAACCAGTCCGAGTCAAATTCCAGGAAAATCAGTCAAATTTAGGATGAACTATAGAAAAGAGGACCTTTCCGACTACAGAGGCGGCAGACTGTAGGTCCAAAGGTAAGAGTGGTCGTCCAAGAACTGAGGGACTTCGTGTCTCTGCCATGCCTTAAATAGCTCACTTCAGCATGGGGGCGTGGCCTGGGTGCTTCGACAAGCTCAGGAATAGCTCCTGCATGGCTCCTGCACAGGTGTAGAACCCATTCTTATGGGCATCGACGGATCTCAATCCAGATCGCCACCTTTGGATTTTGTTTCACTTTTATCATGAACAGAAGACACTATCTGCATTGAGGAAGGCACCTTTGGACCCAGCCCTTGGACTGTGGTGTGCACGACTCAGTAGGGACTGTCTGTAACTCCCTCTCCCACTTTCAAATTTGCACAAGCAGAGCTGCGCTTGTGCAAAAGATCTTTCCCTCCCCCTCTCCTCCTGAGTGCCACTCATGCACGTTTGGATGCAACTCATGTTTTAGCACCATGCAAGCAACATATGATATCCATGCACTGTAAATAAAACAGCTCAAGTATCTGTACTCACTGTGCCACTTTTTTGACTAGCTGCACTGGGAAGTGAAACCAGGTTATCCTTTCCACAGCATTCATGACAAAAGCGGGATCTTCGAGACTTAGCAGAACGCAAGTGTCGTCGTCCTAAATCCAGCAAAGTATGTAGGAACCATATGTATGAAACCAGTATAATATTAGTTTATTAATACATTACAAGCAGGGGCATAGCTACAATTGAACAAGGAGGGACAAATGGCCCTGTGCCCCAGGAGGGGGGCAGCTTTGCTCTTTCCCCCTTCCCTTTGAAGAAAAAGGTGGGGTGGAAATAGGGGCTCATCTTCACTTTGCGTCCCAGGGCCCACTCCAACTTTGCTATGGCCCAAATTATAAATCTCAAAACCAGACATAATATAAAGAAAACTATGTTTAAATTAGGTTGATCCTGTCAAGCAATGACAAGCTTGAACAGAATTTCTGCGCATTAGACCATGCTTCCTCACACCACCAGAGCTGCTGGTCACAGGTGGGAGTTACATACTATTCCAAATGGATCATTCATACCATATCCCGTAATCCTGCTGATCTAAAATTAGTTAAGAAATTAGGCGGCATCAGAGAGAGAATCTGATGCTGCTGCTTTGTCTCAGTCTGGGCATCTTGCCCTAAGGGGGTTCCAGGACAGAACTGTAATAGAACAGATGAGTTCAAAGAAAAACAGGTTGCTTACCTGTAACCAGTGACCTTTCTGGTGATCCATGGTCACTCACAAAATGGGTTCTATGCCTGCACAGCAACCACTGCGGAAGAATTCCAAGCTCCATGGAGGCACTCTTTGGCTCTGTCAAATCATGCATGTGGCACGTCCATTACTTTCAGTGGGTGAGTGCCTTTCTCTTCAGTTCCTGATTGGCCTCTGTGATGAGTTAAGAATGTGGATTAACAAAGTAAGGTTAGTCATTATTACTGTGGAAGTATCCTAGCACTGGGGTAGGCCAGGAAGATGTGAGTGAACATGGATCACCAGAAAGATCACCTGTTTCAAGTAAGCAACCTATTTATCTTTGAGATGATCCATGTTCCCTCACAAAATGGGGGAGTAGCAAACTCAGATAGATGGTGGTGGGTGCTAGGATACAGTTAGAGCACCTTTATTAGAACTGCCCAATGAAAGTTGGCCTCCGCCACTGAACAGATGTCCCCAGCATAATGTTTGATAAAGGGCAGATCCAATGACCAAGTAGCTGCTTTGCAGATGTCTTTCATGCTGATGGCCAACAGGTGGGCCACTGATGTGGCCATAGCCCTGGTTGAATAAGCTTTCACCTTTGAGGGGGGCTTAACCCCTTGGTGGCTGCAACACATGAAGATTAGCTCCACGAGCCAGTGTGACAGCCTTTGTCTTAATCCAGGTTGTCCTTTTCTCTCTCATAGGAGATAAATTGTTTTTTGGTCTTTCTGAGCTGTTTTGTTTTGTACAGCTAGTATAGGAGAGACCTCCTGACATCCAAGGAGTGCATGGAATTCTCCAGAGGAGTTGAAGGATTGAGGAAGAATGTTGGCAATTCAATGTCTTGGTTCACATGGAAATTCGAGTTGTTTTTTGGTTGGAAGGATGGATCCGTCCTTAGAACGACTCTGTCTGGATGGAACTTGGTATAAGAGGAGTCAGCTCATAGAGCTGTCAGTTCACTGACACTCCTTGCCAATGTAATGGCAACCAAGAAGGCAGTCTTTAGAGACAGAGATTTCAGAGGGGAGGAGGCAAGAGGTTCAAATGGCACCTCCATAAATGTAGATGATACTAGGGAGAGACTCCGTGATTCGATGGGCTATCTGACTAGTGGAAACAAGTTATTTATTGCTTTAAGGAATCTTTTAGAGTCTGGATGGGAGAACACAGTGTGTCTGTCTTAGCCTGGATGCCTTACAGAGAGTGCTGAACTCTGATAGAAGGATTTGAAAGTCCTGATTGTTTTAAACCTGTGAGGTATAAGAGGATTTGATGAATGGACACATTGTAAGGTCAAAAGCCCTTGGAGGTAGCATACTGTGTGAACCTCTTCCATCTGCATATATAGTTTTGTCTATTTGACTCTTTTCTTTCATTCAGTAGGATGACATCTAATATTGAGCCTCCAAGCTGTTAGGTTCAGTATCTGTAGATTGGAATGGAATGGCCTGACCCTTGTGACAGAAAATTTTGGCAGTGTGGGAGACGTTGGTGTTGACCCAGATACAAATGTAGAAGGATGGGAAACCACGGTATGAGTAGGATGCACCAAGTCCTTTCCTGCAGGATCTTGGAGAGCAGGGGAAAGGGTGGGAACAGGTAGTACAAGTGTTTTGTCCAGGGCATCTAGAAGGCATCTCCCATGGAGTTCTTTCCTACGCTTGCCCTGGAGCAGTGTAGTTTACATTTGGTGTTGCCCCATGTTGCAAACAGGTCCAAGCATGGAGATCCCCAGGTCTGAACTCCCACTCATGCTGTTGCTGGGAGAGGTTCAAGTCCCTGCACAGGGCATTTGCTAAAGTGTTGTCTGTGCCCTTGATATGTAGGGCAATTGGATGCACATGGTGATTTAATATGCTCCCTTCCCACAGCTGTAGTGCTAGGTTGCAGAGGGAACAGGAGACTGTCCCTCCTTGGTGGTTGATGTAGGCAATTGCTGTTGTGTTGTCTAGCAGAACTTGTACTACTCAATTTTTAAAAGGGGGTAGAAGAGTTTTTAGGTGGTGCAGAACTGCTAGTAATTCCAGGAAGTTTATGTGCAGGGATTGTTATTGCAGCGTCCATCTGCTTTGGGCATGGAATCCTTTGCAGTGGGCTCCCCAGCCCTTCAGAAAAGCATCCACTGTCACGGTGAGCAACGGGGTTGGAAGCACGAAGGGTATTCCCAGTGTGAGGGAGTCTTTCTTGGCCCACCACTGCAGGGATCTTAGTACATGTGGTAGAAGGGTCAGCTGTCAGAATTTAGTCTGAACACCAACAGAAACCAGCTTTGGAGCCTGCACATTCGGAGTGTTACAGAGTGTTACATGAGGCATAGTAGCTGTGCATGAGGCCATTAGACCCAACAGCCTTTGCATGATCCAGGCTTGTTGCTGTGGATTGAGTGTGAAGGAGGAGATCAGTTCTACAATTGACTGTCTCCTGTCTTTCGGAAGGTACACTCTCTTTGTCTCTGAGTCCAAAACCATGCAGATGAACCGAATTTGCCTTTGTGGTGTTAGGACAGACTTCTTCCAGTCGATTCTGATTCTTAGTTTTACTAGGAGATCTAGGATATACTGGTGGTGAGAGATTAGGGTGTCCCTGCACTCTGACATCAGTAACCAGTCATCTAGAAAAGGATAAATTGAGATGCCACATGACCTCAAGTGTGCTATGATAGCACTTACACATTTGGTAAAGACACTGGGCACAGTTGAGAGTTTGAATGGAAGGACCTTGTACTGGAAGTCCCTCAAACCCAGAGTGAATCTCTGTGGTGCTCCTTTATTCCAACATGGAAGTAGGCATCCTTCAGAGCCAAACCAATCTTCCCTTGCTAGTAGGGGAAAGATACCTTGTAGAGATCATCCAGAATTTCCTCACACTGACGTACTTGTTCAGTTGTCTCAAATCCACAATGGGACAGAGGCCTCCATCCCATTTGGGAACTTGGAAATATCTCAAGTAGAAACCTCTCTCCCTGTCCTCCAGAGGAACGGTCTCTATAGCCCCTTCCTGAAGTAGCAAAAGAAACTCCTTCCTCTAGAGTTGAGTGGGTGTATTTGATCCCTGAAAAAACAGGGAGCATGGTAAAGTCTATGGCATTGCTGGTTGAAATCATGCTCAACGCCCAGGTATCAAATATGATGAGACTGCAACTGTGAGGAAAAGATGGGAGAGGAGAATAATATTTGAGGTATTTCCTGGGCAAAAGCATCAAAGAGTTTGCATGGACAGGTCCTGGGTTTTCGCTCTTTACTTTTGTTTTGGGTGGTAAGGTTATTTCAGGTTGTATTTGAAAGATGTTTTGTAATCTCTCATCAGATTGTTTAAATTGGTATCTCTGCCTGTCATAGGCCTTGTACTTCTGATAATAGGTTTGCTGTGAAGGATTCGAAGTGAAGGTTCTTGCCATGTATCAGAACTTTTTCATTCTTTACATTGTGTCATTGGTCTGCGCTGAACAGACTTCCCCCCCTCAAAAGGCATGTTTTCCAATTGTATCCTTCATGTCAGTCTGAGGTGATGTTGATTTTAGTCAAGCATGCCACCTGAGAGAGCTCCTGCAATTGTACAGGACTGTCTCAGTTAGGTGTTTGGCTGTGCTTAAACGCTGCCTGGTGATATCAGCAGGTTTGTTCAGAACCATTTTAAACTTTCCACAGAACTCTTCGGGGACATCTTTCTGTTGGATATGGAGTTCCAGTGCATCAACCTTTTGCATCAACTATCCTAATGACCACTGGGGCACTGGGAGTAGAGGTAGTTAGTGAGAGTCTCCTTACCTGTCCCTGCTTGCCTCTACTCTATGACCCCTGCTTTGACTCCTCAGGTACTTCCTGTAGTGAGTCAGACCTCTTCCTTTCCTCCTAGAGAGAAGATGGAAACATCTCTCTCTCTCCCTATCTATTCATTATGTAGCTGATAGATAAGATAGGTCTTTCCTATCTCAAATGTACATCACCAATAAACCAATTTAGTTTAGACTCTACACTGATCTACATGTGTGTTCCTTAAATAGCTGCAAAAACTAAACTCTACAATCTGTAACGGGAGTGGCAGATTCCTTGGCACTTTGCTAAAATTAAAAAAAAAACAACCCACAAACCCCAACACTTTCAGGTCTTCTTTGCGATCATTCCAGATAGAGTAGTGATATTTCACCATGCAGGCCATGTAGCTGGCTATCTTATTGGTTAAATAGGAGATAGAATAAAAGCTTCATCCCATAACATCCAGTTTCCTTCCTTCCTTATCTACTGGGGCTTAGTATGTTTTGCCTCACTTGCTGCTTACAGCACAAGTTTGGAGACGGGTGCTTGAAGAGGAAAAGGCAGCAGTCTTATTGGATTCTACAGAGATTTTCCATTCACTTAGATGTTGTTGTGGAGGCTGATGGAGTATCCCAAGATACTTTGGCAGAGTTGGCTAGAACTGGTAGCACTGCAAGAGATGCTGGTGGAGAAGATTGGAAACTGGCCATGAAGTCATAACTTGGATCCTTGACTTCTTGTACTGGTACTTTTAATTCCAATCCCAATCCCAACACCTTTGCTATGACTGCCACTTGCACCCTGTAGGATTTGGTCTTCTGTGTAGGTGAACAGAATGGAGGATTTGCAATAGTCTTGTCTGGGGAAGGGTCTGATGGATTCTGCATTTGAATGGATTCCCCCTTGGAAGATGAGCTAGAGTGTTCTTCCTGTCTGTCTGGTGATTTTTCTGGTGCAGGAGAGTAGTGGATAATCTCCAGATTGAGGTCAGTGTGAGGAGTAGGAATGATAGATAGTTGTTTCCTTTTATTGGGAGCTGCATCTAGAATCTTTGGCCTTTTGACAGGAGAATCAGATACAGGCTGAGGCATGAGTTCTTTTTCCTTGGTAGGGACTCTGAGATCCCCTCTAAGTTTCATTGATTTCCATAATCTATATTAGTCAAAGCCATATGGTATTCCAGAGGATAAAAGATAGTAAGGGTCTTTGCATCACCTGAGATCTCTTATATAGCCCAAGTCCAGGACCCCTGGAGAACTTCAATAATCGACAGGCTGGGTCATGGAGGAGAACTGTGGAGTGGAGAGATGATATCTCTCCCTCCATGGGTAGGAAGGGGAACACCTTGGAGTTGCCCTTACTGGAGATGCTGATGGAGTTTTAAGGACTGGGACAGATTCAGAATCCTCATCTCCATCCAGACCATGCAGAGAGAAGTCCCAGAAGATAGAGCCTGATGGGGTGGTGGTTGCAGAACACATCAGAGACTCCCTTGAGGATTTTTTTCTTGTAGGGTTGGAGATGGCTCTTTTGAAGAGGAGTGTCTACTCTTACTGGAGTCTGGATGGATGGTATGAGCCGGGGAGACATCCGGTGAGAGGTCTGTTCTGACCAGCAAAGCTCTCAGTATCATCACTTTTGGCAATGTTGTCATAGGTATTGAAGTTGGTATGACAATTGTCGATGTTGGTGCAGTAGCTGTCGATGTCAATCGCTGGGTGGACATGGAGGTAGAAGTCAGAAGCATCAAGGTTGACCTGATGTCAGCTGTTGGTGTCAAGGTTGACATCGGTAATGCATTCAATGTCAAGGGCTTAGTAGTTTGCAGAGTGAAGTGTAGACTACAATGATCCCCTGCACTGTGGAGGGCAAAGGGTTGTGCGGGGACACTTTCGACACTGATGTTGATGGTTATTAAGTTGATGTTGAGAAACAGCAGTGTTTGGAGCCTGACGGGCCTAGGGAGTCCTCTCTCTGATGCTTGCATGTTTTATGGAGTCACAGTCCATCGTCTTTATACAGCGCCTCTGGTTTTATGAAGGCTGAATCTCCTTGTTCTCCATCCAGAGGAGGAGCTCAAGATCCAGACTTTGACTGGATCTCCGAAGTCACCCTCAAGCATGAGGGGTGACTGTTGGTCAACATCGATGATGTTGATGGAAGTGGTGACCTCAGCACTGGCATCGGGGTGGGGGGGGCAGAGTGTAGTCTCATATAAAGCAGCCAAGAGATGGAGGTCCCTGCTTTCCCTGGTTTATTTAGAGAAAGCTAAACAAATTTTGAAGATTCAGATGTTGTGGTTTTCTCCAAGGCAGATTAGCCACCCATTGTACCCAACTGAAAAGAGTAGCACTCCTCTACAGGAGACACACCTCTCAAAAGTTTTTTTGTGTGTCCATTAGAACATTTGTCAAAATGGGGGGGGGGGGAGAGAAACCAGAAAACAGACTGTAGTTTGAAGCCAGAAAGTCAACGAAAGAGAACATAGCCAAAATGAAATCCAAAGAGGTAAATTGTAGAATTGTCTGTAGTAAAAAACCAGAATAATGAATTAAATATTTACTCCACAAGAATGAGGTACAGAGTGAATCCTAACTTATGCAAGTAGCATGGCGGTTGAGGAGGAACTGAGGAGAAGGTACACTCCCACTGAAAATAACAATTGCACCATGCATACAATTCAACAGAGCTGAAGAGAGCCTCATGGAGCTTGGAATTCTACTGCAGGGGTTACTACGCAGGCATAGTACCCATTTTGTGAGGGAACATGTATCACTTCAAAGATCCTGTCATGCCCTGTGTCGGGGAGCCACAGAGCCTCTAGAGGAGCTGCCGAGCAACCCCTGGCTAGGGCTCCTGCTGCCACCAGCAACCTCCCTTGGCAGCTGGCCAGGCTCTGCACCTCCTCCTTGCATCAACCAGGCTCCTTCTCAGACAATGTAAGGAGGGTGCACATGAGGCCCACTGCCACTACCAGCTGCCTCCTTTGGCAGCTGGACCAGCTCTGTGCCTCCTCCTTGCATCTGTTGGGCTCCTTCCTGGCTGATGGAAGGAGGATTGGTGGAGCTTTGTGTAAGTGAGGTATGTGTGGGAATAAGCATGTGTTGCCACTCGGGGACACTGCAGGGAGACGGGAGGTCACCTGTGTAGTGAATATGGGCCCACTTTCCCACTGCTATGCTATGGGGGTCCACCAGATCTTCCCTTTATACTACTAGATTTTCAGCTTCACTTCAGCCTTCAGCTTGACTTACTCTTTGAGTGGGCTCAGATATCACACAGAACAACAGTTTATTTTAACTAAGGCTTATTTAACAAACCTGGATTGGCATCACAGACAATCACCAAATAGTTTGTTTCGCCATATCTAGTTTCCTTGCATCCTACACCTTCTCCTTACCTCCCATAACCTAGGCTTGCCTCTCTCTATGTGAGGGTGGAGTTATAGAAAGAAACTAATATTAACCTCACGTGAGACCATGGTTAGGACAAACCAACCAACTTGGGTGCTGATTGTGGTTTGACTGCATTAAATAAACCACCGTTTATTGGGGGTTTTTTTTTAACTTGGGTGGGTTCAGACATATAAACCAAAAACAATTAGACAAAATGAATCATGGTTCCATTGATGTCTGGACTCAACCTTTCCCTCTTGCCCATGGCATTTGCCCAGACTCAGGCCCAAGCATTCAACAACACCAAAGTGATCCTATATACTAAGCATTACAGTAATGAAAATAATGTTTACTGTATAAGAATGATTAAAATATTATTCCAATAATGTTTGCAAAAACTGAATGGTTTTCAGCTGACAGCTATTTGGATTTTTAATTACCAGAGACTCAGGTCAAGAAACAACATTCTAAAACAATTAATAAAAGCACTAGGGACATGATCCAGCCAAACCTAAGCATATTTAAGTTCCATTAGTGTCAGTGGGACATTTAGGCACAAGCGTAACTCTTTCCCACTGAAATCAATGCAATGTAAGAGTAGCTGAATCATGCCTTTTGTATAAAGCACTTTAAAATGAAATAAAATTAGGCTGCACACACATTTCCCAATTTCTGACCATAAAATCGTTGCTTGAATAAAATAGCTTTATATTGTTTTATAGAAAATATTCAGACTGTGGTTTTGGGAGGACCTTTAAAGAAAGACAGTTCCAAAGCTAGAAAGTGGCCACCAAGAGAAGCAACATGATCTCACCATCTGAATCTGTTTCAAAGAGTGTAAAAAAGAGAGATCTCTCTCAGCTAACTGAAGAGATTGTTATGAGTCAGAGAAGGAGGTGATCTTTACAAAGTATTGTGCAAGCTGTTTACTTACTTACTATTATTTATACACCACTTTTCAACAAAAAAAGTTCTCAAAGTGATCTACATAGAAAAAGGATATAGTGGTGGTGGTGATGATGATTCCCTGTCCAAAGAAACACAAGGTAGACTCCAGCAACAGTCATTAGAGGGATGCTGTACTTAGGGGTGAATAGGGCCAGTTGCTCTCCCCCTGCTAAATATAAGGAATAATAACTTTGAGCAAGCAAGAGGTCTTGAGACAGTTCTGTAGTATTCATGGATCCATGGTCACTCACAACTCGGTCTTCTGCACCTGCACAGGAGGCCCTCGAAAAAATCTATAGCTCCATTTAGGCGCCCACTGGCCCTTTAAGGCGTAGTGATATCAGAGCCGGCTGTAGGGTGCCTCCCTCCTCGGTTCCTGAATTGGCCGCTGCGAAGTGACTGGCGACATTGAGAGATGGAGAAGACAGCAGACAATCCACAGCAGAACAGGTAAGTAAACATCTCATGTTAAGCTAGCAGATGGGACAGCCAGGTGTTGTGACTGACCATGGATCCCCACAGAGATCATATGTTACAGGTAAGCAACCTGTTTATCTCTGTAGGGATCCATGGCCCCTCACAACTGGGTGAGTGACTAGCTCCCATAAAAAGGAGGTGGGTGCTAGCAGTTACAATACTTTCTTTAAGACAGCCTGACGAAAATTGGCCTCTGAAGCAAAGCACAAGTCCACAGCATAGTGACAGACAAAGGGCAGGTCCAAGGAACAGGTGGCAGCCCTGCAAATGTCCTTCATGCTAATGGCCGACATGCAGGCAGCCGATGCAGTCATGGACCTAGTGGAATGAGCCCTGATCTTGGAGGGCGGCTCAACACCTTGCTTCTTATAACAGAAGAAGAGCAATTGTACCAGCCAGTTGGACAATCTTTGCCTAGAAATGGCGAGACCTTTAGTAACCCCTGCATAGGAGATGAACAGTTTGTCAGAATACCTGAATGTCTTTGTCTGATCTAGGAAATAAAGGAGACACCTGCGGACATCTAGGGCATGCATAGGACGTTCGAGAGGCGAAGATGGATCACAGAAAAACACAGGGAGTACTATGTCCTGGTTGATATGGAAGTCCGACATAATCTTAGGGTGAAAAACAGGATCCAGACGCAGGTCCACCTTGACTGGGTAAAATTTAGTATATGGTGAATCAGCCCTTAGAGCAGTAAGTTCACTTACACATCTCACAGATGGGATGGCCACCAGGAAGGCTGTCTTTAGGCATAGCAGCTTCATAGAGGATGGCAACAGCAGTTCAAAGGGGCCCTCTGTGAGTATGGACAACACAAGAAGAGGCTCCAAGGCTCAACTGGTGCCTGCAACGGGGGGAGAGGGTACAGGTTGTTAATCCCTTTTTAAAAACGTTTGGCATCTGACTGAACAAAAACCGACTTGCCATCCTAACCCGGGGGGCAAGCAGAGACAGCACCGAGGTGAACCTTAAGGGAGGAGTCTGAGACACCCAAACCCTTGAGAGAGGTGAGGTAGAGGAGTATTTGGCGGATCGAAGCTTGGAGTATGCATAGGACGTGAAACGCTTCCATTTGCACCTATAGTCCCATCTTGTAGAAGACTTTCTCTCATTTATTAGGATCTCATCTAAAAGTTCAACCTCCACGGTGTCAGCGAGGAGCTCAGCTTCCATGCTGTCTCCTAAGCCAAAGGAAAAAACTAAGCGAAGACCGGAAACAGTCCGTGGTCAGAAAGCTAAGCAAAAATGAGTCAAAAATCAGTCCAAAACACAAAGAGAATAGTCAAGTAACAATCTGTAGTCAGCCAGAAAGATAAAAATAAAGCCACAATCTCTTACAGGAATGAGGGGCAAATGGAGCAGATCCTTCCCAAGGCAATGCAAGCAGCAGACAAGAAGGAACTGAAGAAGGAGGCGCTCTATGGCCGATTTTTTAGGCTCCAATATCATTACGCCTTAAAGGGCCAGTGAGCGCCTAAACAGAGCTTTAGGTTCTTCTGAGGGCCTCTTGAGCAGGTGTAGAAGACCCAGTTAGGAGTGACCATGGATCCCTACAGAGATCTACAAGGATTTATCTAAAGAAAAGGTTACAAACAAATGTGAAAGAGCCTGCAGTTTATTTCAGCTGTAGCTCATGGTTGAAGAGAGAGACCAAAACAAACAGCCATCTCTGTGCTCTCTCAGCTGGCATCTGCTCCTCAGTATCCTTGACAGTTTTTAGGGGAAAGGTCAAGACATGGCTCTTCACCCAGGCTTTTAAATGAAAGTATTGTTTTTACTGTTGCTGCTTTGTGTTTTATGTATAATTGTTTTTAATGGATTATTAAATTTTTAAATAGAGATATTATTTTTATATTTATATTATCTGTACTTTTGTATTTTAATTATGTATTGTTTTAAGTATATTGTAAACTGCTTTGGGATCATCTGTACTTTTGTATTTTAATTATGCATTGTTTCAATTATATTGTAAACCACATTGAGATGAGTTTAATGAAAAGTGGTATATAAATTGAATAAATAAATAAATAAATAAATAAATAAATCCCATGCATGCCTAAGTCCTTTCACTCTTAAAGTGCTTCTTTGAATCCTAACTATTGTGCACATACACGTGTATATCAACCTATTCATATCTGTCTAAATACGTTCATCAGAGAAATATACCCACAAGGCATAAAAAGGCATTTTGGATGTTGTTCAATTAAGTAGTTAGCAATAAGGAGGAGAAATTTTTAAAAGGAAAAAGTAATGTGATTTCTGGGTTAGAGTAGCAGAGAACTTGGAAACTACTGTATAAGTGAAAAATACTAAACCTGCATTATCTTTATTATTCACACATGCTCCAGATGCTACCAAAGACTTCACTACAGACAAATCTCCTTTTTTAGCAGCCAAATGCAAACGAGTTTCTCCTTTAGCATGTATTTTGTTTGTTCTGTCTGTTGTAGTACACTGCAGCTGGCTAGAATAAGATGTCTTCTTCTTTTCACTAGAATGTGAAGAGTCTAAAGGCATATTAGATATATTATGTACTCATTAGCAACTATGGAACATATTTTGTTAGCTGCACCATGCCAAACTCTAGATTCATTCATAATGAATAAGACAGATGAAAATATTTTATATCACATCTTAACGAAGAGTTAAGCATGCTTATGTTCATTGAAATCAACAGTCTTAAGAACTCTTGAATCACAGATGTAAATACTTTCTACTACACAGAGATCTGTTTTATAAAGTTAAAAGTTCCTGAGGAACTTTAAGATTTAAAAGCATAAGCACAAAGAAGACTCCACAAAATATGAGTCAATGTTTATAAACAAACATAGACCAAGGACAACATTCCCTAATATTTAGTTAAATGGGTGATTATCTGGTTGGCCTCTTGCCTTCTTACTGAGATGGAAGTGAGGAGTAGGAGAAGGAGATGCTGAATGTGAGACTAATTTCCAATTTAACACTTGATGTCATTGTAGAACAGAAGACTCAAAATGTTAAATCTGCCAGATTTCAAACATAGCATCCAGGAATGTTTACTTTTATTATTTCTAAAAAATGATGTAAGCTGTTCTGAGCCTTTCAGGAAGAGCGGGATATAAATGTAACAAACCTTTAAGCATCATTAACTGCTTACCAAGTGCACCTGGCATTTGCTGCTTTTCCGTTGGAATGATATGTGAATAATTTAAATAAACATTCTTTGCATTACTACTGCAACACAATTGGGCATTTTGGCAATTTTCATTAAAATTAGTTCTCATTTTTTTACTCTGGACAGTTTTGAATTCACCTAATTGTATATGCTGATCTAGATTATTGCTTGAATGTTCTTTTCCATCTGCCTCATTGTAACATCTTCCAGTTATCTCAATTTGCAGGGCTCCATCTGTTTGTTGCATTGAAACGTGTAATTACTATACTACAGTATCAATTACTTTCAGAAGCAATTAATTATATTAAATGATGATAAAAATCACCATCATGGGTTACTTTATACAATCATACTCCATACTTTACTTTTTTGTAGACACAATTATTATGATTGGTCTGAAGCTCTTGAAATACTCAAAATCTTTTGAAACTGCACAAATAATTATTACAAAATGCTTCTGTGAAAATCAATTAACATTTCTATTACTTTCTCTGAAAAGAAATATGGAGTTACAAAGTTTTAGAGTGCTCAGTAATGTTATAATTATGATTACCCAGTATCAGACTTCAATTAAAACAAAGTTCTAGGCAAACTGTGGATCACAGGATATGTGTAATGCTAAGACATTTGCAGGGATTTAATTCCTTGCATTAAAATAAAATTATATTTTTGTAGATAAAATAATGAAAGCGAAATCGTAGGATGTAATATAAATAGTTTTACTACAATGCTTTTCTAAAAGGAATTGTATGATGGGGCTAGAAATTTCTAAAAGAAAATCCCTAACACATTCACAAAAGTATTAACTTCCATAAGGTTTCTTGGGGAACCCTTAAAAGTTAATTTGGTTTAATATTGGGTTATTTTATACAATCATATCAAGCCACTGGCCATGCAAATGCAAAAACAGGTATCTGCTTGTATAGTCTAGTTGGATAAGGTTGCAAGTAGATGGATGCTACATGGGTGATTCCCTCCTGAGTCCAGCACATGCGGAACCCCCATGAAAAAAAACAATAATTGCAGTTATCAGCCATCTAGATGTAACTTCTCCTCAACCTCTTTAAAGTCTTTAAAGACGCATTTGTTCACCCAGGCTTTTAATTAAATATTGTTTTAATAGTTTTAATACTGTTTTAAAATATTATTTTAAATTTTTTAAATTGTTCTGTTTTAACTTTTTTGTTGTTTTTTTAACTTTAACTTTTTCTGTGTTTATTTTATTCATTCATTCATTCATTCATCTATCAAATTTATACCCCGCCCAAACATATGTCTCTGAGCGGCCAACAACAATTAAAACACATATAGAAGTTAAAACAATTCAACATAAAACACATATAAAGTTAAAACAATACAATAATTTAAAAACCATAAAATTAAACTAACAGTATTTTTTATTAAAAACCTGAGAAAGCTTGGGTAAAAAAACGGGTTTTCAAATGTTTTTTGAAAATAGCCAGAGATGGGGAGGATCGTAACTCAGCAGGGAGCGCATTCCACAATCTCAGGGCAGCAACCAAGGAGGCCCGTCTCTGTGTGACAACCAAACGAGTTGGCGGTAGCTGGAGATGGACCTCCTCAGATGACCTCAATGGGCGGTGGGGTTCGTAGCGAAGACGACGCTCTCTTAAATACCCAGGGCCTAAGCCGTTTAGGGCTTTATAAGTTATAACTAGCACTTTGTATTTTGCCCGGAAACCTATTGGCAGCCAATGTAATTCCATCAGCAAAGGAGAAATGTGGTCTCTCCGAGATGACCCAGAGACCAACCTGGCTGCCGCATTCTGAACCAACTGAAGTTTCCGGACTACGTACAAAGGCAGCCCCATGTAGAGCACATTACAGAAGTCAAGTCTGGAGGTTACCAACAAATGTACCACTGTTTTGAGGTCATTGATCTCGAGAAACGGGCGCAGCTGGCATATCAGCCGAAGCTGATAGAAGGGGCTGATGAAGCCCCTGGCCACCAGAAGGGGCTGTTGAGGCCCCTGGCCACCAGAAGGGGCTGTTGAGGCCCCTGGCCACCGCCTCAACCTGAGAAACCAAGGAGAAGTGTGGATCCAGGAGTACTTCCAGACTGCGGACCTGTTCCTTCTGGGGAAGTGTGACCCCATCCAGAACAAGTAGATCAAAATAATCTCTGGAGTTCTGACCCCACACAATAAGTACTTCCGTCCTATCTGGATTCAGTTTCAGTTTATTTTCCCTCATCCAGCCCATTACTGCTTCCAGACAGGCATTTAGGGAAGATATGCCATCTCCTGAGGAAGATGACACAGAGAAGTAGATCTGGGTGTTATCAGCGTACTGATAACACCCAGCTCCAAATCCCCTGATGATCTCTCCCAGCAGTTTCATGTAGATATTAAAAAGCACTGGAGAGAGTATGGAGCCTTGAGGGACACCATACTTAAGCTCAGATTTTGAAGAGCAACAATCTCCAATCGACACCATCTGGAACCTGTCCGAGAGGTAGGAGCGGAACCACTGTAAAACAGTGCCCCCCCCCAAACCCCTTCAGACGCTCCAGAAGGATACTATGTCGATTGTATCAAAAGCCACCAAGAGGTCCAAAAGGACCAACACGGTCACACTTCCTCTGTCAATTTCCAATTGGAGATCATCCATCAGGCCGACTAAGGCAGTCTCTACCCCATAGCCCACCCGAAAAACAGTTGGAAATGGGTCTAGATAATCAGTTTCCTCCAAGACCATCTGGAGCTGAAAGGCCACCACACTCTCAATTAACTTGCCCAGCCACGAGAGGTTGGAGACAGGCCTATAATTGCTCAACTCTGAGAGATCTAATGCAGGCTTCTTTAGAAGAGGTCTGATAATTGCCTCCTTTAGACAAGGAGGCATCCTGCCCTCCTTCAGAGAAGCATTTATGCTTTCTACTAGGCCGCCTACAATAGCCTCCCTGCTAGACAGAATAAGCATTTTGGACAAGGGTCAAGAGAGCAAATGGTAGGCCTCACTGATCCAAGCAGCTTGTCCACATCCTCAAGAGTCACAAACTGAAATTGATCTAGTTGAATCGCATAAGAGGAGTTGTTGCACACCTCCAGTTCAGACATCAAATTAATCGTGGAGTCTCTATCTAGGTCAGCCCGAATCCGAGAGACTTTGTCTGCGAAAAATTCATTAAACATATCACAGCGGGTGACTGATGCTTCCAAATTCTGGTTCAAGGGAGAGGGGGCAGATACTAGGCCCCTCACCACCCTGAACAACTCTACCGGACGTGAACTTGCAGAAGCAAGACGGGCAGAATAGAATTGCTTCTTTGCCGCACGTATTGCCTGAGCATAGATCTTTAAATGTGCTCTATGTCGTAATCTGTCAGATTCGAGTCGAGTCTTTCTCCACTTGCGCTCCAGTTGCCTACCTTGCCGCTTCAGCCCCCGTAGCAATTCCATATACCAAGGGGCCAATTTTGAAGCGGGTCGGAGGGGATGCTTGGGAGCAATCATGTCTACTGCCCTGGTGAGCAAGCTGTTCCAATTCTCAAGCAGGGCATCAACAGGATCACCGGCAAAACCAACATTAAATCCTTCCAAGCCTTCTTGGAATCCTACTGGATCCAATAACCTCTTCGGGTAGACCATTCTAATAGGCCCCTCACCCCTGCGGAGGTGGAAAGTGGTTGTAATCCCAACTTTAACAAGATGGTAGTCCGTCCATGACAATGGGAAAATCACAGGAGTCCCCACCCATGGAACACCACCCTGATCAGAGTAAAAGACCAGATCAAGCGTGTGACCTGCAGTGTGTGTCAGTCCAGAGACAACTTGGGATAGACCCATAGTTGTCATGGCCACTATGAACTCCTGAGCTGCCCCGGACAAATTGGTTCTGAAATGAACATTGAAGTCCCCCAGCACCAAGAGTCTGGGAGACTCCAACACAAGTTCTGCGACCAATTCCGTAAGCTCAGTAAGGGACTCAGTTGGGCAGCGGGGTGATCGGTATACCAACAGAAGTCCCAATCTATCCCTAGTCCCCAAACTTAAGTACACACATTCAATATGGTCCAATACCCTAACCGGGACCCTGGTAAGGGAAATGTCATCCTTATAGACCACAGCCACTCCACATCCCCATCCACGTCCCCTCACCTGCTCCTCTACAGAATATCCTGGAGGCAGAAGCTGGGACCAAACTGGACCACTAGCTTCCCCCAACCAAGTCTCAGTCATACATACCAGGTCGGCCCCTTCATCCATAATCAAATCTTGGATGAGCTCTGGCTTATTTTGGACCAACCTGGCATTGCAGAGGAGCAAGGTAAGGCTATGTGGGTTGTTGGCAATCCTCCCTGAGGTCAGGACAGCCGGAAGGGGAGACAGCTATTAAATTTCTGACTACCCTTCCCCTGGAACGGCCTGCTGACCTGCCAACATTACTTCTTCTATTCCCCACCACCACCGGAATAGCTGCCCCACATTCAGTGAAGGCACCCCCTGTCTCTACATCTCCAGGCAGATCCAAATACATTACCCAGTCTCAGTAACAAAGCTGTCACACTTACTGCTGCAACTCCTCAAACAGCCAAGTTGAATAGAGTGAAGCCCAACCCTCAGCCCTACACCAAAGGCCGACACTGAAGGCCAACACCAACTCCACGCCGCCAGCTGTGCCACCTACTGCAGCCCTTCCCTTAAATAGCCCCCCAGAGTCCTTCCTCTCACAAAAGACCCTAGGTAGAGCTGAACAGCTGATGTGATCAGTTAGTGCCTGCAGGTGGTAAGCATTGGCACTTGAGGGAAGAGAGGATCCCAGTTAGGCAGCAGGACTAACAATTAGGCAACAGCATTTTGTTGTAAACTGCCCAGAGACATAAGTTTTGGGCGGTATGAAAATATGTCAATTAATTAATTAATTAATTAAAATAAAATAAAATAAAAACCTCATCCCACTGAAAAACCATTTGGCAAAATCCTCCCTTTTTGAACAGGGCTCTATATGTGCTATTGGACCAAGGCCAGTGTCCCTCTGCATGTGTCCCTCTCTACATGTATTTTATGAGTCACTTTCTCTGTATCACTGTATATGCAGCTGCCTAGGTGTCCGCAGGCCTTTTTCCGGAGTGGGGGGAGGGAGACAAAGCTGTAATTCTATATCCACTTACCTGAGAGTAAGCACCCATTGAATTCAGTGGAGTAGGCTCAATCCAGGGAGGGGGCGATTACCCCCATTGCCCCTCGCCCCCGACACCCATGTGCAGCAGCCTTACTGTTTTTGGATATATTACCTTGAAATAGTTCTTGGTCACACATCTGTATATCCAGGATTGTGTTATTCCCTAGCACACTACCATTTCCCATTCTCTCAGGGCATCTTCCAATGTTTTCTTCTGCTCTTGACCCCATCATCAGACTCCCATGGACATGAGGGATGAAAGTTCTTAGCTCATTAGAGTTATAAGTGTCAGGACTTTCAGTAACATCAGCTAAATTGATACCATGAGAAAATGCAGAAGTCGAGTACATTTCCATACTAACTTGAAGTGTTTGTTCATTATGGATTCCAAGAGCTGTAGGGGCATTTTTACCTGGGCTTTTGTCTGCATTTAAAGCATACTGCTCAGAAAGGACTGTACAATCTGAGTCACCAAAATCTGCAGATCCTTGCAGCAATAGGGAGGTTGTACTTTGTGACTCTAACAGATTTACTTCTAAAGAAATAGGTTCAGCCACAGGGAAAGGATCTTTCACAGCTACTCCATGTTCCAAGAATATGCCTGTGTGGCAGTTTGGATTAATTTGATCTAAAAGGTTTTCAGAATGCATGTATTGTTCTGGTGATATATTTCTCTCATTAGCAGGATTAATTTCTCCTTCTCCAATTGTGCAGTTGAACTTCATCTTTTCAGCAGTATGTAGGTTGTCACCTAAACTATGCGCTTTAAGACAAGAAGAGACATTACTGTGTTTCACAGTACACTGTCCTTCTGCCAGCAGATCCAGATCTTTGGGACTTGTGTCTTTGCACAAGGGGCGGTCTGAGTCCAAATCAGGCTCATTTACTAGACCAGTTACAGAAGATAAAACAGATCCTTCTTGAACAGGAACTAATGGTGTAGCAACAAGGGAGTTGGTCGCTTGACCATTTGTTGCTCCTGATGGCTCTGTGCTTTTATGAACCTCTTTCCTTTCCAATAAACACACATTGTTAGAGGAGTTATTCTCCTGCTGTATGTCTGACTCTGTGAGCATGCTAGACTCTTCTGCAGCTTCACAAATTCCATCTGGATTATAACGGTGATACCTTGAGGGCCTAACTATTCTTTTGGAGAAACAAACACTAGTTGTGTGTCCAGAGTCATTTTGCATGTTCTTTCTTTGGCCATTCATTTTTGTTTTGTCCCTTGATGTATTCAAAGAAGATGGTGGTTTTTCTGTGACTGGCTGCTTTGACTTTGAAACCAGAGATGGACTTTTTAATGTTTCATTCCTTATTTTATAACTCTCTTGTTTTGTAGAGACAGAATTACTTCGTAGATTTCTTTTTTCCTTATTTTGTTTTATACTGTGTTGCTTTAATGTCTTATGATCAATATATGAAAGCTGGACTTGGTCATCTGAGTTTGGTTTGACCTGGGAAGGCAAAACAGAAATAGGGACTGCTAGGGTATATTTGTTTGTCCATACCATATATTATCAAAATGAATGACTTTTGATGGCACTCAAAAAGCCTTTGCATTAGTACAAGGCAATAAAAGTCATTTTCACTTTGTGCTCAATAGACCAGATATCACTAGTTCAAAACTTGTTCTGACTCTGAAAAATGCTTCAGAAACCCTTTCATTTTGCATAAAAATAGTTTAAATATATTTAATCAGTTTTCTCACACACACACACACACACACACACTCCTCATAGCAAAAAATATATGAAAAAAGTTCCCTATCTCAAAAGCACTCACAATCTTTAAAAAAACACCCCAAAAGGGACACCAGTAACAGCCACTGAAGATATGCTATGCTGGGCTGAATGTTGCTCTCACTGCCTTGCCTCCAGTTAAATATGAGAAACCACCACTTTAAAAAGTGCTTAGCACAATTAGTAAGGTAAAGTGTGCCGTCAAGAAGATTTTGACTCCCGGCACCCACAGAGCCCTGTGGTTTTCTTTGGAAAAACTGGAATTACCATTGCCTCCTCCTGCAAAGGATGAGATGATGCCTTTCAGCATCTTCCTATATCGCTGCTGCCCGATATAGTACCAGCAGGGATTCGAACCAGCAACCTTCTGCTTGTTAGTGAAGCATTTCCCCGCTACGCCACTTAAGGTGGTTGCACAATTAGTAGGCCTTGACTATTAATCAGTATTGAGAATCATTATTGGTCTTACCTTAAGCAGGCTCTGGTTTTTGTTAGCTCTACTTTGGGCTGGGTCTTCTATAAGCCTTTCAGCTGAAAAATTGAAATTTTAAGGAAGAAATTGGGACCTGCTTTTTAAAGTTCAGTTTTTAATGAAAGATTGGAACTATTAACTAAGAAGAAATAAAATGTAAAAGGATCAAATAAGAAATAAATTAAATGCTAAAATTACAGAAAGTTTTTTACTTTCTGTTTTGCAGCCATTATTTCATGAATGAGAGTTAATACAGTCCTACCTGATGCTGACTTTCCACTAGATTTAGCTGCATAATTTTCAAGTAATAACCTCATACACTTGTCAGTAGCCTCTTCTAAGGCACTCTTTCCTTTCTCATTCTTGACTAGTGGATCAGCTCCGTACCAGAGGAGTAACTCTGCCACCTAGAGGTAAAAGATGATTCTGAAATTTTGTTTTTAACAGATTCTCTTTCCATTCATCACAGATTCAGCGCTCCAGCCACCAAGAACAGGAGCCTGTTGTGCTGTTCGGAGCTCACAGATTATTAGGAAGAGGTTTTGAAAGGAAAAAGGACACCCAGGGGTGGCCCAAAGTGTCGCAGGACCTGACACATGGTGCAAAATACTAGCTTGCTCCATGCCCCAGATGAGGGCCAACCCCCTTTCAAAGGCAACCCTTGCAATCTTTGAAGTGGGGCGGGGGCAAGGAGGAGAGAAGGTTGCTTTTTATTTCTTTTTCTATGTAAACTGCTTTGTGAACTTCTTTTGTTGAAAAGCAGTATATAAATATTTTTTGTTGTTATGTATAATAACAATATTATGATGATGATGATTATCCCCCAGTGAGGCACTACCTTGGCGTGGTTGTGGGGCTCGCGTGCTCTGAGGAAGGTGAGAGCTATGCCAGAAGGTCCAACCATACTGGACAGGTCTCACCAGAGGAGCCAGACAAAGAGTGCCTCTCCAATCAACAATATGGTGAGACGTAACTTTAATAAATCTATACCGGATCGGTCGTCGCCCGGGTCAACAAGGACCACGCCAGGTGCTATAGTCCCTGGACATCTGGTGGCAAGTGGGCTACAGGACTCAGGATCTTCAGTTGAGCAACCAGGGCTGAAGACAGCAAAGTTACTGGAAGAAACATCGCTTAACCGAAAAAAATATACGAAAAATGCCAACAAGGAAATAATGATCTGCTATTACAAGTCTAGACCAACTAGAAGAGGTTATTTAAAAAGAATGTACCAAATTTGGAAAGAGAAGCATCCAGATACAGAAATAACAGAACAAAGGCTAGCAGACCAGAGAAGATTCATAATAAGAAATAAAGTATTCACAGGAGTTGAGCTGGAAGAACTGCAAAGAGCAACACAGGCTCAAGACATGGAAGAATAATTACCACCAACTGAAGCAGTTGTTCAGGCACAGGTGGAGGAGGTGTTGGAAATAGAGGATGCCACTGTTGCTGAACTGTTTCAAAATCAAAACAGGCAACCTCCCCTTTGCCTTCACCTCAAAAACCCAAATGCCGTTTAACAGAAAAGCAACAAGAACTAAAGCAAAAAAATAACTGAGCACATGAACCAAACAACCACCAGGGTTCGACTTCCAGCTCTAAAAACAGTTGCCAAAAAACAACTTGCTCAGGTATTAAAAGATGTCAATGCTGCACTTGCAGAAATAACAACCAATAATTTGCAAGAAACAAACCAACTAATGTACAGTGCAGCAACAATAACAACACAAGAGCTCGGATATAAGATCAGTGGACCTGTAAAAAAAGAAAGCAGTACATCACCTAAATGGAAGATTAGATTAGAAAATAAAATCTCCAGGCTTAGATCAGATGCTAGTAAATTGAAAGATATGAAAGACAAGAAGCTGAAGAATGAAAACACCAAACAGTATCTGAACCAAAAATACCACCTAGATACAAGGAAAATTAGAGAAGTCCTGGAAATAATAAAGCAGCAAATAACAGCAGTGTCAAAGAAGATGAGCAGGTATGAAGCCAGAACTACACAACAAAGCAGAATCTCCAATTCCAATCGAATCAGAGACGTTTCTACCAAAGCATAGAAGGAGAAACTGCAAGAAACCTAGAAACACCAAATAAAGAAGAAACAGTGCAATTCTGGGGGAAATTATGGGACAATCCAAGAGATTATAATAAAAAAGCAGGCTGGATCAAAGAGGTCAAAAAATGTAACCAACAAATGCAAGACCTAATAATAACACCAGAATTAATAAGTGAAAGAGCAAAGAAAATTAAAAATTGGACTGTTCCAGGCGACGATGAACTGCATGGCTTTTGGTTTAAACACCTAACAAGCCTTCATAAACAACTATCAAAACAGTTCAATCACATTTTGCAAGGAGGTGATATTGAACAATGGCTAACAACTGGGAAAACTCATCTCATCATGAAAGACCCAGCAAAAGGTACAGTTCCAAGTAATTATAGACCGATAACCTGCCTGCCAACCATGTTCAAATTATTAACTGGAATAATAGCAGATGAAGTGATGCAACACTTATTAACTAATAAACAGCTTCCAGTTGAACAGAAAGGAAATTGCCCGAAAACCAGAGGCACAAAAGACCAGCTGCTGCTTGACAAAATGATTTTAGAAAATTGCAAGAGAAGAAAAACCAATCTAAGCGTTGCATGGATTGACTACAAGAAAGCCTTCGATTCATTTCCTCACACAAGGATACTAAAATGTTTAGAAACAACTGGTGCCAGCAAAAACATTCAGATATTTATAAAAAAAGCAATGAGCATGTGGAGTACACAGTTAACAATCAATGGCGAGACACTTGGACAGGTTAGCATTAGAAGAGGCATTTTCCAAGGGGACTCACTATCCCCTCTGTTGTTTGTAATCGCCATGACCCCACTTTCACAAATACTAAACAAAACAGGCCTCGGATACCAAACATCTAAAACATCAAGTAAAATCAACCATCTGCTGTACATGGACGATCTGAAGTTGTATGGAAAGTCCCAGTCAGAAATCGAATCACTGCTAAACACTGTCCGTATATTCAGTAGTGATATAGCAATGGAGTTTGGACTAGACAAGTGTGCTGCATTAATAATGAACAGAGGGAAAATAACAAAAACAGAAGGAATAGAACTGCCCAATGGAAGCAAGATCAAGAACCTGGAAGAGAAAGAACATTACAAATACTTGGGCATTCTCCAGGCGGATAACATCGCACACACTGAAGTTAAAACAAAAATTGGAAGTGAATACATCAGGAGAGTTAGAAAAATCCTCAAGTCCAAACTCAATGGCGGGAACACCATACAAGCCATAAACACCTGGGCTATACCTGTTATCAGATACACTGCAGGAATAATAGACTGGACCCAGGCAGAGCTAGAGACGCTAGATCGTAAGACCAGGAAAATCATGACCATCAATCATGCTCTGCACCCCCGCAGTGATGTCGATAGGCTATACCTCCCTCGCAGCTCAGGTGGAAGAGGAATGCTGCAAGTCCATCAAACAGTAGAGGAGGAGAAAAGAGGCCTTGAAGAACATATCAAGGACAGTGAAGAAGATGCACTTCAAATGGTCAATAATGCAAAACTATTCAACACCAATGAAACAAAGCATGCCTACAAGAAAGAACAAGTCAAGAACCGAGCAGAAAAATGGAAAAATAAACCACTGCATGGTCAATATTTGCACAATATAAGTGGAAAATCAGACATCACCAAGACCTGGCAATGGCTTAAGAATGGCAACTTGAAGAAAGAAACAGAGGGTTTAATACTGGCTGCACAAGGACAGGCACTAAGAACAAATGCAATAAGAGCAAAAGTCGAAAAATCCACAACAAACAGCAAGTGCCACCTTTGTAAAGAAGCAGATGAAACCGTGGACCACCTAATCAGCTGTTGTAAAAAGATTGCACAGACTGACTACAAACAAAGGCATGACAAAGTAGCAGGGATGATACACTGGAACATCTGCAAAAAATACAAGCTACCTGTAGTCAAACATTGGTGGGACCATAAAATTGAAAAAGTGGTAGAAAATGAAGATGTAAAAATATTATGGGACTTCCAACTGCAAACAGACAAACATCTGCCACACAATACACCAGATATAACTGTAGTCGAGAAGAAAGAAAAACAAGTCAAAATAATCGACATAGCAATACCAGGGGATAGCAGAATAGAAGAAAAAGAAATAGAAAAAATCACAAAATACAAAGATCTACAAATTGAAATGGAAAGGCTGTGGCAGAAAAAGACCAAAAATAATCCCAGTGGTCATTGGCGCCCTGGGTGCAGTTCCAAAAGACCTTGAAGAGCACCTCAACACCATAGGGGCCACAGAAATCACCATCAGCCAATTACAAAAAGCAGCTTTACTGGGAACAGCCTATATTCTGCGACGATATCTATAACCATTGACAATAAAATTCTGGCATCCCAGGTCCTTGGGAAGGACTCGATGTCTGGATAAAACAAACCAGTCAATAACACCTGTCTGACTGTGTAAACAAGAGATAATAATATTTTAAAATTGCTTGCCTAGACCTGACCCCAACCAGAATCCTGCATTATAGTTCAGATCCAAGCTCCACACAATCTTCAGTGTGCAAGTAGCAGCTCCACATGCTCAACCTCAGTGGTGAAGGTTGAACTATTATTTTATTTAATAAACTTATATAATTATTTTATTATACTGCCACAATTGTGCCAGTATAGTTAAGATGAAGAGTAGTTTCAACATTCCACTATTATAAGCCGTGACATAATATTAAATAATAAAAACTAGATTAACTTAGTATCCTTTTTAGCACTACAATTCTATGAACCAAAGAAAATGGAAATACCACTGGACAATATTCGTAACAGAAAACATCACCAGTGAAGGAAATCTGTAGGTATAAGTTATACAAATTATGAATTTGCAAACTAAAAACACATTAAATTAACTCATTTCCGTTAATTGAAAGATGTGATCCTGTGTATAGTATATTCTCCTTATTTATATAGTGCCACCTTTGTATATGACAATTTACAACAAGTTAGAAGACATGTCCCTGACCCAATGGGTGTACTCTAAAACTAACACAATGGAACTAATAGAGGATGGGGAAGGAAGAGGAGGCATATTCAAATGTAATACTAAACCTAAACATAAACTAAATGTTTAGTGTTATGTGCACAAACAGAACAGAACTGAGAGCAGCCTCATGTTCATATGCTTCTGTATCACATGCAAGAGTGGATCAATAAAGAAACAAATTATGTGTAACAAAAACTGCATAAAGGGTTTTGTTTTGCAAGAAACTGAAAATAAATTGCATCACTGATACTATGTATAACAAGTTGAGCACAGATGTATAAAGGTAAAACAGGAGATAATGATAATAAATGCTAAAAACTAGGGATGTGCACGAATCAAGGTTTGTGCACTGGTTTGGTGCCAAACCGGTCCGAACCAGTTCAGCTCCACGGGGGAAGGGAGCAGCAAGTGGGATCTTTTAAAATGAGAAGCTGCTCTCTGCCAGCCACCGCATGCAGATTCCTGCTGCATGTGGCATGCACGTGCTGCACCGGCACGCACATGGCACCTGTGCAGGTGTGGATGCCATGTGCATGCCGGCGCTATGTGTGAGTTCTTGGGACCTGCTCTCCTCTTTTTAAAAGATCCCACTCGCTGCTCCCCTCCCCGCAGCACCAAACCAGTGCATGAACCGAGGTTCATGCACATGCCTATTAATAACTTGTTTGATTTTATGAATTTATAGATCTGGTTTTTAAAGGGAGGGGTGAGACCTTTACAGAGGAGACAAGGCCAATTTGGTCGACTTTGGGTGTGCGCACTGTGTGATAAATACAGGGAACCAACTGCGAGAGAGAGGACCTGCCCTTACCTCTTGCCTGTGGGCTTCTCAGAGGCATCTGGTCAGGGCTGTCCTTGGAGAGCCCTGGCAGGGTGTGGGGCCTGGGGCAAATCAGCCAGTGCAGGGGCCCCTTCCAGTTTATTCTAATGGGGTTTAAAAGAGCGGGGCCCGGGGCGGCTGTCCTGCCCTAAGGACAGCCCTGCATCTGGTGGGCCACCGTGTGAAACAGGATACTAGACTACATAGGCCTTGGGCCTGATCCAGCAGGGCTGTTCTTATGTACATAATACAAACATTCCCTGTTCCCCAAATTATAGTACCTGTGATATGCAAAGAAACTGGGAGTAGAGATCTTGATTGTAAAGAGAAAGGAACAGGCATTTGTTAACTATATGGAATGAAAATAAGATTCTTGATATTCAGGAATAAGTTTTTTCAAACATTAGGACCCCGTAGCTGAATAGATCCTCTGAAGCAGGAATTCAGCATACGGCAGAGCTTGCAGCAAGTTTACTGGATTTGAAAATGTAGGTCTACAGAGCCACGTGGACTATCAGGATGGTGAGTTATTTCCTCAGTCCACTAGATGGTGCAAGACAGGAGCTGCAACAGTAGCAATAAAGAAGCTCCTTTGTCGGGGTCAGGTTGGTATGGCTAAAGGAACTGATCAGATGCCTCAAGTGGGAGAAAGCCCATGGTATGGTCTCTCTGCTTAAGCAGGATAAACAGAGAGTGACACAAACAAATCCATCAGAGCGACTGCCTTTGAAATGGTATATCTTGTCAGTACAGAAAATAGCCTCAGTTGTGTGAGAGGCTGACCCTGTCCATGCTTGTGTCAGGGCACTGAAAGAAACCCTGTTTGCACAGAAACCAATTATTTATGTAAAGCAGAAGTCAACTAAAGGATGCAAACAGGACTGTAGGATACAGTGGGCTACGTTCTGCACAGTCTCCTGTTGATGCCAAGAACCTGCTGGGTACTGGAAATAGGCTTGTGTGTGTCAGTAAAATCGGAATTCCGACATCGGCATTCCCTGCCCCCGCCCCCCCCCCCCCGAGGAGGCATCAGACCACACTCCCTGCGCCCACCAAACTCTTGACTCTTGAGTAACTCTGCACCACCCAACCATCCCTGCACCAGTGCTGGGCAGAGAATTAAAGGACCACCACCACCAGGACACCAACCAGGGCACTTGCCCCACAGTCTAATGCCTCCTGGTGGTGGGGGCCGTGAATTCTGATGTCAAAATTCCGATTTTACCAACATGCACAGGCCTACCTGGAAACAATGGAAAGGAATGCTGCACTGCTGTTCGTAAGTGCTTTAAAGGCATTGCTCCATCACGACACTGTTGGGACTGCTTTTGGAGTTGCGCAGCAGCCCTGGTGGGTCCTTAGCTTCAGCAGGAGACCTCCAGAATGTAGTCCTGGGTACATAAGCTGAAGCAGCAAAGCTTTGCCATGACAGAAGGAAGCACTAGCACAATACTGCCAGCACAATATTGCCAATACTAGCACAATACTGCACAATACTGCCAGCAATCCTATAACCGGCTATAAAGTGCTGGGCCACACATTTAGGCCTGGATGCCTAATATATCCTTTCCCATGGACTACTCAGGAGGAGGAGGAAGCAACTCCTAGCACAGGCCCTAGATGAGATAACAAATGAAAAACCCAGAAAATTGGGGGGGGGAGGTTTGCATATAAAGTAAGACCCAAGTAGGGACTCCTGTCTTTTTCTACTAACTTTTGGATTTTTTTTTACTATGCTCCAGCACAGGCTCAAATAACACATGCACACCAGGGATATAGTAATTATTATGCTTTGTGTGCATCATTCTGTTGCTGAAAATATCAAAATACATAAAAATTTATCTTTAAAACCTCATTTTGAGTGGAAGTATTGAAATAGACATTGCGATGTGACTGCCCTGAGAACACTATATTCTATTTTAAAAAATGTATTACCATGTATTACCACTATATTCGATAAAAATGCATGACCCCTGCTAACTGGGCAAAGAGGCACTTTTTAACGTGGTGATTTTCCTTATTTAGCAGGGGGAGAGTAACTGGCTCTATCCACCCCCAGCACAGTACTTCCAGTGATGGCTGCTGGTGTCTATCTTATGTTTCTTTTTAGACTGTGAGCCCTTTGGGGATAGCGAGCCATCTTATTTATTTATTTATTTATTTATTTATTTATTATTTCTCTATGTAAACTGATTTGGAAACTTTTGTTGAAAAGCGGTATATAAATATTTGTTGTTGTTAGCAATAGTTTTGATCTTTCAAATATAGAAGTGTTACCTTGTAGTGACCTTCTTTAACTGCATCATGCAGTGGTGTTACTTCTTCACTTCCTTTACAGTTAACATCAGCTCCTGCTTTTAGAAGTTCATTTGTTATCTCATAAAACCCAGCCACACTGGCTTCATGCAGTGGAGTCCAGCCTGTAGCATAGAAGAAGAATATCTCATTTATTTACCCCAAATGGAGCAAAGTATTCCTTTCAGGGCCAGGATTGGGGTCAGCATAGTTGGTCTGATCCCTGAGGGCCCAGGACCTACAGATGGGTCCACTGCTGATCCCATCTCTGTGCCTATTAGGGATATGTAGAACATTCCAAGCTGGGAATGTTTCAGCTCGAAATGGGATGTTTTGATTGTTCTGAGCTTGGAACAGAAAGCCCTTCAAATGAAGGGCATGTTCTGAGTTCAGAATGGAACGACTGCATTCCAAGTCGGTATGTTTTGAGTACATTCCGAGTACATGCAAATGGCTGCGCGCACAAGGTAGCCATTTGCATGGTCAGCGCCACCATGCAAATGGCTGTTGCGCATGCGCAGAGGCCAGAAGAGCACCATTTTGGACTCCAAAATGGCATTCCGAACATTTTGAGTGTTCCAAGCTTGTTCCATTACTGCTTGCGCAGGAACCCCCGACACAAGAATTCTTCACCTCCTCAAGGCGCCCTTGACTTTGTCCACAACGTACAAGGCATGTCTGTTATTTTGGCGGTTAGAGAGCCCACTCAGTTCCTGAATGACTGCTGTAAGGTTTGATGAAACATGGATGGATGAGGACAGGTAAGTGATTATTACTGTAGAAGCATCCTAACAGCAGGGAAAGCCGTGTGGGTCTTGTGAGTGAACATGAAGGTTTTTTTTACTATCCATTAGTACCAGTCCTAATTACGATCCAAACAAGAAACATTAAACTGCCCAAGTCCAAAAACTAGGATGAAAGTATATGACAATTTCTCACAGAAACTGAGTTTGACTGAGGAGCAAATCCTTCACGAGGTGAACACCCCGGCGGATAGAAGGAACTGAGCAATGGGTACTCTAACCACTGGAAATAATGGACATGGTTCGTCTGCAGTGGTCAGAATCAAGAGCTCCTTGAATAGCTGAAGAATTCTTCCGCGGAGGTTACTGCACAGGCACAGAACCAATTCTGTGAGGGAATATGGATCACCTTAAAGATAATATATTTCTTTTTGTTGTTGTTGTTCTATACCCTTGTTGGGGTGTGCATAAAACTTGTTTTGCTGGTTCAGCTTGAATCCAGACCAGATTTGAGACACCCCAGCCTGGTTTGGTTTTGTCTACCGTCAAACCAGACCTGATTCAAGTTCAAAACAAGCTGGTTCGACCAGCTCAGAGCTCTACTGGTAAAGGGGAATCCAGTAAAGGGGCAGGGGTGCTGCCCTAAGGGAAGAGAGGGAAGGAGAGAAATAGGTACTTACAAGTGTAAGTACCACCAGCAGTTGTGGCAGGGGCGGTGGCCCACCCCATCCCTGCCAGCCTCCCCAAAAGTAGGCAGGGCCATCGGCAGCCCTGTTTGGGCCTCTGTGCATGAGTGGAGGCCCAAACAGGAGCCACTAAAATGGCCTCCATGCCTGAACTGGGCGTGGAAGGCCTGAACCGGGCAGCTACTAGCTCTGCCAGGGCTGCCGCCACCTGGCCAACCCCAGGCCGCCATCCCCCCTGCGGCTTCTGCCGCCACAGCTCCCACTAGTGGCACTTGTAAGTACCTATTTACTTCCCTCCCACCCCACTCTACTCTTAGGACAGCCCCCTTTATTGGTAAAGGGGAATCCTCGCTGGTTTCTCTTTTACCTTTACCGGTTTGGTTCAAACCAGGCCCGGTTCAGTTCAACTCCAAGGCCGTCAAGCCCGGTTCGAACTGAGTCAGCTCCCACACCCTTATACTCTTGTCTATGTATATCTGCAAACTTAGGATAACACTTCATGCATTTGATGAAGTGGACTGAGTCCATGGAAGCTTACACTAAAATATATTTGTTAACCTTTAAGAATGCCACAAAAAAATTCATTGTTTTTGTCAATTATTACCATAACTAGTCAGCCATGCTGCTGGCAACCTCCCATCCATGCCAAGACCTTGTGAACTCATCCTTCCAGCTACTCACAGGGGAGAAGATATGAAACTAGGATCAAACCATGGCTTGTGCACATAACACTAAACCACAGTACTGTGTTATGTTTGAACCAGGCCAGTGCCCCTTAAAGGTAATTAAGAATTCCTTCAGAATTATGTGGAGCCATTAATGAGTACTTGCTAGGTATAGCTGTCCAACCAGCTGTGAATCCATCGAACAGTAGCAGCATCTAGCCCACATTTTACCAAAAAGTATATTGTGGGAGGCTTTGCCATGCTCCCTCATCTATTTGACCACAGGCTCCAAATACCGGTTCTGGACAGCCTATATAACAATTTTTACACTGAATAGAGAGCTTACCTGCATAATCTTGAACATTTACACTTGCACCAGCTTTTATTACTGCACATACATAACCTACATTGTTTTGCATAACAGCCCTATGCAATAATCTCTGACCAAACACATCTCTTCTATTGATACTTGAAAGTGAAATGTGGCTGAACGATGAGTCACTGGAACAATTTTTAGATGCGGTTTGCTTTCCTGAGAAATATAAACAAAACAAAGGATTCAATAAGCAAAAATATTGTAGTTTGACTAATGTCCAAAACACATTTTTACCTTGTGTTTATTGAAATATTTTGAAACAAAAAACTTCTTGCTACTATAGATCATGAACTTATTTATTTATTTATCTCTCTCTGTCTTAGGCAACCCGTCGATAATCCCATGTGTGCCAGCTCTTGTGAGAGTTTGCGAGCAGCTTCTAGATAGCGATGGCGATGGGCGGGAGGGAAGAAAATGGTTGGTGCAGCTGGCCGGCAGGCAAAGAAAACAGTGGTGCACAGTGGCGGCCAGGCAAAGAAAATGGTGGTGAATGGCGGGGCGGGGGGGAGAAAATGGCAGTGAATGGTGGCAGTGGGGTGGGCGGGAGGAATAAGGCAGCAGTGGGTGGGGAAGAAAAAAGTGGTGATGGCAGCAGGCGTGCAGGGGAGAAGGTGGTGGCAGCAAACTAGAGGTGCAGAAGCTCCAGCCAGTATGATATATTTGTTTGCTTGAAAAACAAGCATTTCAGAAATATATACAAGGACTAAATGTGAAAAGTGAAAGTGAAACCCTTTGTTACAGGGTTAAGGCAGCAGTATAACCTGCAGCAGTTATTGGGGATGGAAATTCCAGCAGTACAGAAATGGGGAAAACGACCTACCTGAACACAGTTTCATGGATATCAACAAATTATAAAAGGAAGTAAGTTTAATGTGTTTGTTAAAGAATTGCATTTTTATTGATTGATTTCTGAAGAAACAACACTTACTCTTTAACACATTTTATTCATGTATTTCATTTATAATGAAATTCCCATCATTTATTACCTGTAATCCACTAATAATCCATGAGGTATGTATTTAAAAAGTAATAAAATTTGTAATGGAATATGTTTTGTCAGACATTTACCTTACTGCAGCTAAACGATGTACAAAATAATATCTTGTATAAAACCACATCTCAGGTGATATCAGAGTAGAGACGTTCAGGGTACAAAGCCTGAAATTAGGCAGCATCCAGACTGTCAGTCATAACTAAGTCCCTCAGAAATCCATTAATTTCAACAATGCATAGTTACTACTTACTAGTTTGGATGCTACCCAATACTTTCAGCAAGGTGTATTAAGCTGCATATAGCAGACTGAGGTATAGGTTTAATTAATATTAATTAAAGCAAAACTTTAATCAATTAAAGTCAGTCTAGAGTTACTCAGTATAACTTGTCCTTTGCTTTTTCAACTCTTCATAAAAGCACAAAGAATTCCATACAAGCTCCTTTGAAATGCATGTGAACTATGCTCTTGAACAACAGTGGACAATGTGCCATATATTTGTATACTATACACTAAAACATAACTTTAATATTTTAAAATATGTGTGGGATATGAATGGAAAAAGCAGGGAATTTCCAATTGGCCACCAGCAACATACACTCACATGGGGAAATGTAGTTTTACCATATAGTGAGATGGTATATATGACCTGCTTTTCTCGGAGCTGGGTGTTGGAGATGGAGTTCCAGTGCACAGACCTTTTGAACCAAATATCCTAATGACCACTGGGGCATTGGGTGTAGAGACAGTAAGTAAGGGTCTCCCTATCTGTCTCTACTCTATGACCCCTGAACTGACTCTTCAGCACTTCCTGTACTGAGTCAGGAAACATCTCTCTCCCTCTTTACCTATTCATTATGTAGTCCTTTAGATTAGGACTTTCCTATTCAAGTGTACTTAATCAATAAATACTTAGTATTTAGTTCTACAAGAATCTCCATGTGACTTCTCTAAATAGCTGCAACAAAAACAGGTTGCTCACCTGTAACTGATGCTCTGGTAAAAATCCGTCAACATCCATAAGAAGTGGGGTTCTGTGCCTGCGCAGAGACCATGCGATAGCTGTGCCGAAGCTTGTCGAGGTGTCCTGGCCCGACCCCCATGCCCTGAGCGTGCTATTTAAAAGCGGGCAGGATGCATGTTTCTCAGTTCTTGGACAACCGCCGTGGAGGACAACCATCCAGGTGAGTAGCTGAGTTTTGGGGAGCAATGAAGAGCGACCCATGGCAATGCAAAAAAGGGCCAAGGGCTGCACACCCAAATACACACATAGAAAAAACACAACTCTACTGCAGAGGGGAAGGTAGGGAGGGTATTATGGATGTCGACGGATCTCTACCAGATCATCAGTTATAGGTGAGCAACCTGTTTATCTGGATTGAGATCTGTTGAGATCCATAAGAAGTGGGTGTTTAGCAAGCTCCAAATGGAGGTTGCTAAACCCTCTTCAAAACACTCCTCCCAAAATTAGCCTCTGCAGCAGAACACACGTCTATGGCATAATGTTTCATGAAGGGAGTCTCGAAGGACCAGGTTGCTGCTTTGCAAATGTCCATAAAGGTCACTCCGGAAAGGTGTGCAGCCAAGAAGGCATGTGCTCTGGTTGAATGGGCCTTGATGGCTTCTGGTGGGGCCTTGTTCTGAAGCTTATACGAGCAAAATCAGCTCCACTAACCATCTGGATAAATGCTGACGTGAGATGCACGTCCCCTTGGCGGAGCCTGCATAGGCCACAAAAAGACGCACTGAGGTATGGAAGTCCCTTGTGCATGCCAGGTAATACAGGAGTGCTCTGCACACGTCGAGTGAGTGCATGGATCTTTCTAGAGCAGAAGAAGGGTTCCTAAAGAAAGTTGGGAGGACAATGTCTTGGTTCAGATGAAAACTGGACACAACCTTAGGCCGAAAGGCAGGGTCTAAACGCACTAGGATTTTATCTTGGTAGAATCTAGTGTATGGAGAGTCAACCCTAAGAGCTGTGAGCTCACTTACACATCGAGCCGTGGTGATGGTGACTAAGAAGGCAGACTTCAAGGTGACTAGTCACAAAGATGCTGTCACCATGGGTTCGAACAGAGCCTCAGTGAGCATTGAGAGAACCAGCGAGGGACTCCAGGGCTCCACAGGGGGCATAACTGGAGGGTAGATATTTGATAGGTCTTTCAAAAACGCCTTACTCTTTGGGTGAGAAAACAGAGCCACATCATCCGACCCCGGATGCCGAGATGAAAGAACAGCTAGGAGGACTTTCAACGAAACATTAACCAGTCCTTGACCCTTTAAGGAGGAGAGGTACAGCAATACCTGTTCGACAGACACTTGCCGGGGCAACACCCCCCCCCCGCAACCTGGTATAGTTCTTGAAGCAAAGCCATTTGCCAGTGTAGTTGCGCATGGCAGATACCTTCCTTTGATTCAACAGGACTTCTTTCAGAATCCTATGTGCCATATAGTCAGCTGGAGAGTGTAGACATCTGGGTGGAGGACATGACCGTTGTCTTGGGATAGAAGGTCCAGCACTTGTGGAAGATGTCAGTACTGGTTCCTAGACAGTCAGCGTACATGTGGAAACCAAGGTTGCCTTGGCCACCACAGCATCACCAGGATATAAGGTATTGGAGTTGAAAGAATACCTTATATTCACCACTCTGGTGATTATTGGTTGAGCCACCACTCTGGTGATTATTGGTTGAGGGGAAAACATGTATGGTGTCTCTTGTGTCCAATCCAGTTGGAAAGCATCCCCTAAGGACTATGGGTCATGTCCTGCTCTGGAAGAGAAGTGGGCACACGTTGAATTCGAGGATGTTGTGAACAGGTCCACTGTCGGCTGAAACCAGCGGTCGAAAAAGGGGGTTATATACTCCAATTTGAGTTCCCATTCATGTTGTTTGTCCTGGAGGAAGACTCGGCTGAGGTCGTCCACCAGGATATTGTCCAGCCCCTTGATGTGGAGAGTGACTGGTGAAACCTGGTGCCAGATGCACCAGTGCCACATCTGGACACTCAGGGCACACAGACAGTGGGACACTGTTCCACCGTGGCAGTTGATGTAAGCCAAAGTTGTCGTGTTGTCCAGTTGTACTTGGACGGACTTGCCCTGGAGGAGGCAAGAAGGCCTGTAGTGCAAGAAAAACAGCCAGCGACTCAAGGAAATTGATGTGGAGCTGGGCTTGTTGTGGAGTCCACTTTCCCTGGGTCTGGTGATGGCCACAATGTGCTCCCCAAACTTGAAGGAAGGCATCTGTTGTCAGCCAGACTGGTGGAACCGGGGTTTGAAAGGGGACCCCCTTGAGGAGATTCCTGCGCTCCCTCCACCAGAAGAGTGAGTCCAGGACTCGGGGCAGAATTTCCAGATGCTTCCACTGGCTGTGCCTGGCAGGGTGGAAGACGGACAGGAACCACGTCTGCAGTTTCCTCATCTTCAAGGTTGCAAAGTGGATGACTGTACTGCAAGAGGCCATGAGGCCTAAGAGACGTTGAATAGTAAGAGCTGACTGTATAGGGGACTGTTGGCAAAGTCCCACTAGGTCTCAAATGCAGACATACCGTTCTTCCGGTAAGTATGCTCTTTGGTGCTCTGTGTCTAAGACTGCCCTATGTAAGTGGTCACTGGAACCGGTTCCAGGTGAGATTTTTTCCAATTCACCTGGATGCCTAGGTCCTGAAGAAGGTCCAACAGACAGCAGATGTGCAAAAGTAACTCGCTTTTGCTCTTTGAGGTCAAGAGCCAATCGTCCAAAAAAGGGTAAATCGAAATTCCCAGAGTTCTCAGATGGGAAATTACTGGTGCCATACACATTGTAAAGACCCTTGGGGCGGTGGACAGTCCGAAGGCCAATACGTTGTACTGGAACACTTGGCTTCCTACAGTGAATAGCAGATATTTTTGGTGCTGAGGTCTGATAATGACGTGAAAGTAGACGTCTTTCAGATCCAGCATCGAAAGCCACTTCTCCCCTTGAAGAAGTGGAAGAATTTGTTGCAATGCCATCACCTGAAACTTCCTGACACGCACAAACTTGTTTAAATGGCAGAGGTCCATGATGGGGCAGATGCCCCCGTCCCGCTTCGAGATTTGAAAGTAGCGGGAGTAGAATCCGGTCCCCCTGTCTGCCCATGACACTGGGGGTATTGCCCACTTCTCCAACAATTCCTTCACCTCCTCTCGCAGGGCACTCGATGAAGGGGTGAATCTCATTCCCATGAACTGCGGTGTTGCCCTGAATTCAATGGCATATCCTGAGGATATGATCTTCAGGACCCAGCAGTCCGATGTTATATGGTGCCATGCGGTGGCATGGCTTGCCAGCCTGATGGAATGTGGTGGCGGAGAAAGGTTGGATGTTAGAACCCCTGCTGGCAGGAATGGGGAAAGAGGTGGTGTCAGTGAGCAGACAGATGTTTCAGGGACACTTCTGAGAGTCGGCGGCCTTAAGGCGTTGAGATTGCCCCGACTTTGATTTCGCTTGAAAAGGTCTCCTCTGATACTGGGAGTATGACTTTTGGTAATCCCTTCAATCTTGGTGACAGAACGGTGGTCGCTGCCTAGTAAAAGTGGAGCAATATCTCGGATGGTAAGTTGAAGAAGTGGAGGCCTGACTTGTAAAAGTTTTCACTGTGAACTTTGATTTCTTAAGTTGCTCCATCATTGAATCAGTTGCCTCACTGAAAAGACCTAGCCATCGAAAGCTAGGCCTTCTATCTTGTCCCGCATATCGGGCTGTAAATTGGTAGAGCGCAACCAAGCGTGCCTACAGAGAGTGATTGCTACTGTAATCGCACGAAACTCACTCTCAGCCAAGTGCTTGGTGATGCTAAGTAGGTCTCCCGACCATTCCAAAGTATGGCAGAATTTCTTCCAAAACTCATCTGGGGACAAAGTGTCCAGGTCTGTAAGTAAGCCTTCCCAGATGTTGTGACCATATTTAGTTGTACAGGCAGAGTAGTTGGCCACCCTGATGGAGAGGCATGAGGTTGAATATACCTTTCTCCCCAGGAGGTCCAGTTTCTGACCCTCTTTGTCAGGTAGCACCGTGTAGCATTTCCCAGATGTTGATGTGGTGGTGCAGTCTATCACTTAACTATTAGGCACAGGATGTTTGAGAAGATAGGCATTATCCTTGTCCTGGATACAATACAAGCTCTCAAGGTGCGTAGATGTCAGGGTGGAAGTATGGAGAACCTCCCAGGCGCACTTGGCAGCTCGCGTTATGACAGGAAGCATTGGCAAAGCCACTGGTGCAGTAGATAGGGTCTTAAGCATGAAATTATAGATGGGGTTGTCTATAGTGGCCAACTCAGAGCGAAGATCCAGACCAAGTGCCGCAGCCATGGCCCGGACTCATAGTAACACACACACAATAACACGTATTCAAAATCCAAGGGAATAGTCAAAGGTCATAACATAGAATCAGTCCGATAAAGCACTAAAAAACTCACAAAAAATCTCTGAGAGAAATACAAGGAACTTCCCAACTAGCAGCAGACCGAGGTCTAAACGCAATGATGGTTGGAAAAGAACTGAGGAATGTGCGTCCTGCCCATCTTTAAATGAACCGTTTAGAAGAGGACAGCATCCGAGAGCATTATGGGACATACCCTAGCCACTAACAACATTGGGTGGGAAGCAGTGAGTCTGGTCCTAAGAAGGGACTACCCGCTGCAAAACGCGCCTGCAAAAGGAGGCATCAGCAGAGGCCCAATCATGAATCTTATAAAATTTGACAAAGGTGGAAAGGGAGGCCCAAGTGGCAGCCCTACAAATGTCAGCCAAAGGAGCCAGGGTAGCAAGAGCTGGATGATGCCGCGCTTCTAGTCGAATGAGTGGTGATACCCTCCGGTACCTGCACCGCAGCTGACGTGTAGGCCAGGTGAATACATTGGCAGATCCAGCGCGCCAGCGTAGAAGTGGACACCTTTCTTCCCAGTGAGCACTCTCTGAAGGAAACAAAAAAGGATTCGGAGACCCTAAAAACCTTGGTACATCGCAAATAGACGTGAACTGCTCTGCGGACATCCAGAGTATGCCATTCTTTTTCTTTAGGAGAAGAAGGCTTGGGACAAAAAGATGGAAGCATGAGTTCTTGGGAGCGGTGAAACAGAGAATTCTTAGGGAGGGAGGGAGGATCAGTGCGTAAAACAACATAATCTGAGAACACTAGGCATAACTCTTTCCTGACCGACAGAGCGCCCAGGTCAGATACACGACAGGCTGAAGTAATAGCCACCAAAAACAAAACCTTTAGAGTGAGAAGTCTTAGCAGCATTGTCCGCAGCAGTTCAAATGGAGCCTTGGTCAGAGCCTGGAGAACCAGATTCAGGTCCCAAGTAGGAAAAGGGTCGCAGCTCCCTTAAGAAACCTTTGAATATGGGGGTGCCTGGATAAGGGAGGGGCGCCTGGAACCTGGAGGGCAGAAGAGATGGTAAAATTTGCTGCCTGAGAGTGGCGGGACTAAGCCCCTTATCCAACTCGGTCTGTAAGAAACCTAGAACCTGACCGACTGATGCTGACAGAGGGACAGCACCGACTGAGGCACACCAGTTCTGGTCCTCTTTCCAATTTTTAAGCCACAAATGGTGCCTGATGGTCACATCAGAAGCCAGTACCCTAGCGGACATCTGAGTTGTGTCTAGGGAGCTATCAGCCATGTAGGAAAATGCCTTGTGCAGTCTGTTAAGACCTTGTCTCAGAACAAGCAACCCGGGTGCACCAAGGGAAGAAACTCCTAAATCCAGAGCACAGAAGCACTGGCAAATATAGAGTTTGCTATAGAAGCCTGCATGGCAAGGGAAGAGGCCTCATGTGACCTGTGTAAGGCAGCGTCGCATTTCTTGTCAGCCAAATTTCATAAAATCTCATCCCCATCCTTGGGCAAGACAGCACCAGTGACCAGAGCCTCCACCTCCGCATCCACAGGTGGCACCTGAAGTTTGCCCATCACCCCTTTGGCGTTGGTATATAAACGCTTAACTGCAGTGGGAGGACCCTTGGTCTCAGTAGGCCGGTCCCACTCAGACTGAATAATGTCCATAAAAAGCTGGGGGCAGGGAACCACCACCTCAGGCGCCTTCAAAGAAGGTAGGACAGCAGGATCACCCTCAGAAGCCTCTTGGGGGGCAGGAACCACACACACACACCAGGCGCAAGGTCTTGCGGGCCTTATGGAGGAGGACCGGGAAATCAGCGGCCGAAAACAGGCAATATTGGGCATGCGGCGTAGGAATGGCGTCCTCCTCATCCCCTGAGAGTTCGCCCTCCTCTCTATCGGATTCTGATTCCTCAGAATGATCGCCCCCTCCCGATGGGAAGATGATCGGCTGGTTTATGCTAGGGAAGTTGTGGCGCAGGACACAAGGGGACAGGATTGGTGGCCCAAGCTCACTACTAGGATTAGCGGCAACTGCTCCCTGCGGCAGAGAAACGCTGGCAGAGCAGTCCTCCCACGCACCCAAAATGGCGGCCGCAGCAGTTTGCGGGGGAATTTCCCTTGCTAGAGTGGGGACAAGCTTCCCAAATTCCTCAGCCACAATGTGCCGCAAAAGAGCGGCAAAGATGAGAGGGATCTCCTCCTCAATCGTCTCAGCACCCGCTGGACCCACCGAAGGGCGTGATCGCTTGGCGGTCGGCTCTACTGAGGGAGAAACAGGGTGGAGGACAGATCGGGGAGACGGGGTGGGAAGCACTTGCGTGGCCCGTCCCAGCTCTGCAGTGTCGGATGGAGCTGCCGGAGACACAGCCGACCTGCTCCCTTCTCCCTCAACCGAAGCGATATTCTTAGAACTGCTGCCCTTTGCCGACTTGGTCGCCGCAAGCTTCTTCTCCCTAGAGGCCTTCTTGTTCTTCTTCTTGGCCTTGGGAGGCCGAGATACAGGCGTGGGAGAGGTAGCTGCGGCCCACTCAGCTCAGCAAACTGAGGGTGCAACAGAGTCCTCAGAGAGGGAGGAGGAAGCCTCCCTCTAGGGGTGCGGGGCTACTGGGACCAGCTCTGCCGCCATCGCCACCCAGAAAAACCACCCGCTGCGGTGATAGAGCCGCAGATGGCGCGAGAGAGCCAAGCAGTCTCCTAAAGCCTTCCTTAAGTAAAGGAGCTGCCCTGACTAGAACAGCTCAGGGCAGTCAGTGAACAGACAAACAAAGGTCTAGAGCTGCCCCGACTGGAACAGCTCGGAGCGGGCTAGGAGACAAAAACAAACAGCCTAGAGCTGCCCTGACTGGAACAGCTCAGGACAGATTAGGAGCTAAGGAGCTAAGGCACAAACAGAGAAGATAGCCAGAGCAAAGCCAAACTATTCCTGCCGGAGCGAGACAGGGTGAAGACTGGAGCTTGAAGGGATTGCCCCTCCCTCCTGGAAAGCTCTCTGATTGGCCCTGTCTCGGAGCAGGAGGTCGTGGCAACCCATAACGCTCTCAGATGCTATCCTCTTCTGAGGGAGAACAGCACACTCAGGGCGTGGGGGCCAAGACACCTTGACAAGCATTGGCATAGCTACCACATGGTCTCTATGCAGGCACAGAACCACACTTCTTATGGATCTCGACGGATCTCAATCCAGATCTAAACCATCCTCTGCTAACTACTCTGTAACTGGAGTGTGTGCTCTCTTCCTAGTACTCTGCTGCTTACCTACTGGGGGTAAAATTAACAACCCCAGGGATTGCTCCTGCCTTCCCCCACATGAGCAACACTGCCGCCCTGCTTGCTGTGCCGCACTCCCAGAAGAGTGCTGCTGTGGCGAGCAGCACAGTGTTTTGAAAGCAAGGGAAATCCAGCCCAGCCTCCAAAAATCCCACAATGCAAGGGGGATGCCACAATGCAAGGAGCGTGATGCATTGGGGGACTTTCCTATGAACTGGGCACTCTTGTATCTGCTCGGGCTGCCACAGACACATGATTGGGGATGGAGGTAAGAGGGTGCATGCATGTCCCCTTACCTCAGTAAAAGCCCAGGGAAGAGCCTTGGGCCACTCTGCCTCGATCCCAGCACTTCATACAAGCTGCCCAACCCAGGTAGGGCTGAGTGAGCCTGGGTAGGGCTGCTCATGTGAACAGCCTTAATGTGTGGCATGTTCTTAGAATTCCAAAACTGTTATCATGGACTTTCAGAAATGGATGAGCTTCCCATTAATAGTATGTCACTAAACCATGTTGTAGCATTTTGTGCATAAATTGTGACAAGCCTCAGGCTTGCACACTCCCCTCTCCCTTTGTACTCAAGGGGAGGAGATAGTTAAAGCTTCCATCTGTAGTTTGGAACAAACCACCATTTCCCAATTCAGCAGAAACCAAGAAACTGGTTAAGAAACCAGGATATCAAACCAGGATCGAACCATGGCACAGAATTTGCAATGTCAGGTCTGAACCAAGCCCATGCCTCTTAAAAGTAATTGAGAATCAGCTCTGAATGCCAAGAGGGAAGCTGTATGCCCACATCCCAAAGGCTTTGACTTAGGGATACTTCAACCTGAAGTAATTATTGGGACTCATGAGAGTATAGCTTTTAGAATGACAGAGAGCTAGGGAAACACTATCTACAGAATGCTACTGTAGTTTGGTTTAGGAGCTCACTTGCACTAATGAAACTCTACTTATGACTAAGAATAGTTTCCTCCAAGAAAGTAAAGGATGGACAGCTGTAAAAGATGGATGTAGAGCTTTCACTAAAAGCAGTAAATGGTAACATGACCTATGCCACAGTCACATATCAAGAAAAAAGATCATTGCCTTCTGGCTATTAACAGAAAGTCAAAAGTACCACTTACTACTTTTCTTGTCAATCCTCTGGCTTTTCCTCATTTGCTCAACTTTGGTATTCTCATCCGAAGCTGAGCTGTAGAGTGAGCCGGTTCTCAGCTGTGATTGTTGATCTGACTTCTCTTTAGTGTTAGAGTCTTGTGCTCTGGTGACAAATAAAGAGTTTTACATTATCCAAATAACTTTTTATACACAACACAAATGTGATGTTCATATAACATTTTAAAACTTAAACACATTTCTTTTCAAATAACAAACAAGAGAGACTGTATTTAGTTTCATCCAGACTTTCAACAGGAATTGTGCTTTTTAAAATAGCCTAATTGTATGAATATAATTTTATAATAGTTTTTAAATCTTCAATTTAAGTCATTACTATTAAAAATAGTAAAAATTACATGATATACTCAAAGAGTCTTGCTTCAGCTCTGTCACTGTGTATTTTCTGATGTGTCTCTTCTAGACATCTTTGACCATTGGAAGTATTATCTACATCACTATAAGGAATCTCTTTTCTTTTTCGGGCTGATTTTCTTAAAGTATATGAAGATATTTGGATAATTTGTTGACATGAGCTAGTTTCCTTTAAATTGGAATCTCCCTTTTCAGTCAGGTGATCTGAATTAATTAATTTGTATGTCTGATCACAATCAAACTGTAAAAAAAACCCACAATTATAAAAACAATCAATACAGAGTGATACAGTTTCTGCTTCTAGAACCTACATCAAGATAATCTAACTCATGTTGTTAAGAAATATAAAATGAACATAAACAATGAAATCTTTATATCAAATTCAGGGGATTTCCAGAACAAGCCAAAATAAGCTCTACAAAATTATAATAGGATGGATGTTTACCATAAAACTCTCAATCTTTCATAAGATAAGACATAAGATAACAGAATTGCACAATCTAGATGGACTCCTGTGTTTCTTCATTTTGCTCAATGGGACTTTGTGGAGGGATGGGGATGGGATGGAAGAGTACCACACTTCTCCTCCTACACAGTTCTAAATATTTTAGAGCATAAAATATTTAACAGGAAGGATTTTCAACCTTTCACATACATTTAGTTTCAGTGGCAAATGAACATTTAATACAGAAAGCCGCAATAAACTTTTAGAACTGTGTGGAAATATTATTTATTTATTTAGCACATTTTTATACCACCCTAACCCAAGGTCTCAGGGCGGTTCACAACAAACAAATACTAAAAACAATTTAAAACAAATAATAAACAATCAAAAGTTTAAAAAGTTAAAAAGCTGAAAAGTTAAAAAGCTAAAAAGCTTGCGTAAAAAGATAAGTCTTTAGACCCCTTTTAAAAGCCACTAGAGATGGGGAGACTCTTATTCTTATGGGAAGTGCGTTCCAAAGTCTCGGGGCGACAACAGAGAAGGCCCGTCCCTGGGTGGCCACCAAACGACATGAAGGTAGCCACAGACGAGCCTCCCCTGATGAACATAGTGGACGATGGGGATCATGCAGAAGAAGACGCTCTCTTAAGTACCGTGGGCCTAAGCTGTTTAGGGCTTTATAGGTTATAACCAGCACTTTGTATTTTGCCCGGAAACCTATCGGCAGCCAGTGCAACTCCTGTAATATATGAGTAATATGGTCTCTTCGAGATGACCCGGAGACCAACCTGGCTGCCGCATTTTGTACTAATTGTAGTTTCTAGACTACGTACAAAGGCAGCCCCACATAGAGCGCATTGCAGTAATCAAGTCTGGAGGTTACCAGCAAGTGTACTACTGTTTTGAGATCATGAACTTCAAGAAACGGACGCAGCTGGCATATCAACCGAAGCTGATAGAAAGCGCTTCTGGCCACTGCCTCAACCTGGGGAACCAGGGAGAGGTGTGGATCCAGAAGCACTCCCAGACTGCGTACCTGTTCCTTCTGAGGAAGTGTGACCCCATCTAGAACAGGTAGATCAATATTGCTTCCTGAGTGATGATTGCGTACAATAAGTACCTCCGTCTTGTCTGGATTCAGTCTCAGTTTGTTATCCCTCATCCATCCCATTACTGCATCCAAGCAGGCATTCAGGGAGGATATGCCTTCTCCTGATGATGTTGACATGGAGAAATAGATTTGGGAGTCATCAGCATACTGATAACACCCAGCACCAAATCTCTGGATGATCTCTCCCAACAGTTTCATGTAGATATTAAAAAGCATTGGAGACAGTATGGAGCCCTGAGGGACCCCATATAAAAGCTCAGATTTTGAAGAGCAGCAGTCTCCAAGCGACACCATCTAGAATCTGCCAGAAAGGTAGGAGCAGAACCACTGCAAAGCAGTGCCTCCCACCCCCAACATTCTCAGACAGAAATATAGCAATTTTAGAGATATTTTTTTACTTGCAGAAAGAATACTACTTTAGATATAGGGTGTCCAGCATTACAATTGCATCCAGAAAAGAACAACAGAAAACAGAATTCCTGTCTGCCTTCTTAAAGCAGAATCTCTGAACAGGTAGCATTGAATGCATCTGTGTGATTTATACATGTTGCTGACTGCTAGTGGAGCATGTGGATGGACACAAAGCCTCTGCAAACTCTGTGCAGGGTGGGGAGGATCATTTAGGGGTGCTGGGAGGAACCACAAGGCATGCCCCAAAAATTTGGAGGGGGAGTAAGCACATACCCACCCCTCAACAAAAGCAAAAGCCACCCTAAAGAAGCAGAAAGTACTTATGCTTTGCAGTCATGGAATGCTTGATCAAAGACAAAGACAAGGTTCTTCTCTTCCCTGCTAACTGAGCAGAGACATACCTTTTTAAAGTAGTGATTCTAATTATTTAGCAGGAGGAGAGCAACTGGCCCTATCAGTGTTGGAGATGGAGTTCCAGTGCATCAACCTTTTGCACCAACTATCCTAATGACCACTAGGGGCACTGGGAGTAGAGGTAGTTACTGAGGGTCTCCTTACCTGTCCCTGCTTGCCTCTACTCTATGACCCCTGACTCAGGTACTTCCTGTAGTGAGTCAGTCCTCTTCCTTTCCTCTTAGAGAACAGATGGAAACATCTCTCTCTCTCCCTATCTATTCATTATGTAGCTGATAGATAGGTCTGGGTCTTTCCTATCTCAAATGTACTTCACCAATAAACCTATTTAGTTTAGATTGTACAACAATCTCCATGTGTGTTCTTTAAATAACTGCAACAACTAAATTCAGCACTCTGCTCTGTAACTGGAGTGGGAAGCTTCTTTTGGTGCTTTGCTAAATAATCACAAACCCAAACAATCCATCTCCAGCACAGCATCCCTCTAGTGGTTGTTGCTAGTGTCTATCTTATGTTTCTTTTTTAGACTGTGAGCCTTTTGGGGACAGGAAGCCATTTCACTTATTTATTTACATGTGTGTAAGTCACTTCGGGAACTTTGTTGGAAAGCAGTATATAAATATTCACCGTATTCCTGATTACCTACAGATACCAAATTTTTATGGCAATCCTGCTACATAAATTAGGTGAAAGAACTACCTTTTACACCATAATATGCTGAGGGAAAGGTTTTAATTTTTTTTTAATTTTTAAAGGAGACATTCTGAATATAATCATCAGATTTTAACTGTTATTCTTTTAAACAGATTTTAAACTATTTGATCCTACTCATTGCCAAGCTCAAGACTCCACGATGTTTGCAAAAAGCGCGGACGAAGAAAGACTGAGGGGTTGAGGAGTGGCGCAGCCGCATATAGCGGCAGGGGCAGGGTTCCTTCCAAAGCAGGAGAATCGAGCTTGTTAGATTCCGACGAGCTCTCTGCGCAGGCACATAGCCCATATGTGTAGAAGACAGAGATCACATCAAAGAAATATAAATACTTGAAATGTGCTCTGGCCAATTATCAGGGCTAAGCTAAAGTCATTGGAAAATTGCAAAATGTGGGATGAGATTTATTTTTTTAAAGCAACAAGTGACTATTCACCAAAAAACATAGTGTAGTGCTGGACTAGGACTGGGAAACCCGAGTTCAAATCCCCATTCAACCATGAAACTCACTGGGTGACTCTGGGCCAGTCATGTATCTCTCTGTCTAACCTAACTCACAGGTTGTTGTGAGGATTAAAAAAATAAGCATGTACACCACTCTCAGCTCTTCAGAGCAAGAGTGAGATATAAATGTAATAAATAATAATAAATCTTTCTTGGTGGAAGAAGAATGGATTCCTAGTATTATTACTACTATTTATATATTGGTTTTCAACTCTAGTTCTTATAGTTTCCAGTACCCATGGAGAGAAACGTGAACCAGTTCACGTCTATGTCTCAAAAATGTTATGGCATTTTACAGAGTGTTCTAACTACTGATATGGAAAATACCATCTCAATGAAACCATTTTTGACCACGGTATTCTTCTAGTAGAATAAGCCTAAAAATCCCCACTATCATAAAAATTAGCTTCCTCATGTCAAAATCCATCATCAATATCACTAACAGGAAATATTTGCTCAATATTACTTCATCTTGACCAGTGTGGCTAATAACACATCCCACTTAATGACATGTCATCTTTTTGACCTATACCTATATTCTACATGACTGTTTTTTTTCCAGTGCATGAAAGATATGTTGCACACCACAGCTTAGCAAAGTCAGGCAGAACCAGCCTAGTCAGTCAATTAAACATGGTTAAATTTCTCCACATATCTTGGGAGACTTAAAAATTGGTCTTTATATATATCTGAAATTCTGCAGAAAAGGTGCAAATATTAAAATAGGTATAAATGTATGCACATTTCAAGACATATTCTGATGACACAATTTTTTTTTTAGTTATTTGTAGCATACAAAAATAGGGATTTCTCAACTCAGTTTTCTTGTTTTCATTTCTTTTGTTATATAAAACCACTGATTGGGGTGGGGATTGAAAAGTTACATAAACATGCTTTTAACTATACCAGCAACAATAACTGGAGAAAAGATGGTTAGGATACAAGTATTGGGAAGGAGAAGAAGAAAGAGAATTGTAAGTGCATAAATTATTAGAACTGAGAGAATCAGAGTCAGAAATGGTAATGTATGCTAAGTGAAGCGCCATCTACTAAGTTTTGGAAATTTTACCCAGCTTTCTCATTGAAAAGCATAATCTTAGAACTTTGTTCTGAAACCACAAAGGCTCTAACTTTGGAAAACTCAACTTATTTCTTTTTTAAAATGAATAATCAGCATCATATCTGGATTCCACCATAGATCCTATATTAAGAGCCATGTGTCATACTTAGCATAGTTATCACTATGCAAATTCCTAGATTCACAGGCTGAAAGAAAAAGGAATGAGCATTTTCCTTGAACCTTATCTCATTGCAAGTATGTTTCCTTCCAAACACCCTTATTTACCACTGCAGTTGTGTTAGTTAGCCCTGTCATAGAACTGATTAACTATGTTACACCAGAATGTCTCCCAGGCAGACTTTACGGTGTTGGCCTATAGAGAGAGCCCTGCATCACTCAAGCGACTGTTATCTTCCCGTGTTTTCCACTGCGATCTCTTAGAGTCAAGCCACACATCCAGAAAAAGTGAATATATGAACATCTTAAGCTGTCTTGTACTGTCAGCCTATTGATTAATCTAACCCAGTTTTCTCTAGTTGACTGGCAGTATCAAAGTCTCAGGAAGAGGCTTTTCCCCACCCTGTTACCTGAGATCCTTTCGTTGGAGATGCCAGGGATTAAATAAAATATTGTAAGCCGCCCTAAGAGTTTTTAACCTAAAATGTGAGGGCAAAATTTAACAAACCTGTGAAGGTATGCAAAGCATATGACCTGCCACTGAGTCATGGGGATATTATTTATCATGTTTTATTTGTAATATTTTTATCTTGCCTTTAATTAAAAAAATATTATTTTAATAAAAACAATAAAAATATTTTATTCAAAACAAAAGGGACACTGATTTCTCGCAGAAATTGTGCCTCTTTGCTATATCTCGGAATCAGAATTACGGCTCATAAAATTCAAACCTTTTTGTTGTTATGTAATTAAATAAGAATTAAATATCCTCAAGGCAGCAGGTGCAAATATGGCTCTTTGAAAGAAAACATACTGGTCATTATATATTTATATTGCATAGTCCTTCCAGGAGGGAGGGGATTAAATATCATGTACATAGAAAACGGGCATATCAGCGAGAAAAACCAACCAACCTTCTCCCTGCTTTCAAGATGCAGGGAGATTTTTTAGGTTTTATTTTCTTTTGTTTTACACAAGAAAGCCATCAAATATGAGGGCCCACACCTACATTTTGAAGTGGCTCAGTCCTAGAAGGGCTTTACTGAGTGATATTTCTGAACATGTATTTCAGCTCTTAGACCTGTAGAGAAAGCCCCTTTTAACTTCATCTGTGTGTCAGCTTTAGAAAACAAGGGCTCAGGCAGCAGCTTTATCAGTGGGTACTCCACAAATATGGAATTCATTCCCCCCACCATGAAACTCATCAAAGGTCAAACCCAACATATTCTGGAAATGTTGTAGGATATTTCTGTTTGGATTAGCTTTTGGGGCCAGGGTTCAGCTTTTATCTGGAATGGGGAGGAATTTTAGCACATGTTTCATCGAGCCTGATTTTGAACTGAAATCTTATTGTGTACATATGGATTTTTAAAATACTACGACCCATCCTGAGCCACAGAAAAGAGGCCAGCTAGATGATCAAATGAATAAAAAAGAAACCATGGGATGTGGTATACCCAAGCCCCAATCCTTGCATTTTATTTGATTGCATCCATCAAAAGAAGATTAGTCTGTCAGGATTAGTCACTTAATTAGTCATTAATCTTATATCCTTTTTTTGATAGAATTACTTGTTTAATAGACAATGTAAATCCCATGGATACAGTGGCTGACATCCAGACTAAGTTACTCAATAGTACTACTCAGGAGTTACTGTAAAGGAATACTTAATTTCATCAGAATTACTCAGGAATAATTCACTCTGGATGTCAGCCAACAATTCTTGATTTCAGCAAAACCAACCAACATAGCAAAGAAGAAAGCGTTATCTGGCCCATAACATGGATTAAGATATTCATGATAGTAAGAATATAAATTTAAAATTAGGTATTAAATCATACATACTTGTTCCCCTGAAAGACAAGGTAACTTGTTCTCCATTAAAAGTTCTGTTTCTTCAAGGTGTTGTAAATGCAATTGGGAATCAAAATCTGTATCATGTATTTGTGTGTAATCATCTGTTAGCTCTGATCTCAGCCATTTCTGTGCCAGACTGTGCCCACTTCCCTTTTCTACTGGTTGAAAGACAGGTGGTACTACAGAGTCTGACAAGGAGTTCAGTGCTGTGAGAAGCTCTTCTGGCAGAGCATTACTTCCATTTATTGATGCACCCATAGAAAGAGCATCATTCTGATAATTCAGTATGTCAAACAAGGGACTTGGCATTTGGGAATTCTCAGAATCACTGAGAATCATAAAATCTTTAACCTCAACGTTTCCAGCCATTATTCTGCTTGTAGTTATATCAGATGCCACTGCTTCAATAGACTGGCCATTTGCTATCATATCTTGCTGGTTACTGGTCATCCTGACATTCTGAAAAGCTTCTGATACCGTTGTACATTTTGTTACTGCGTATTTTGATAACTCCTCTATTGCATCAATGCCTGAAAGAAGGCTTATTTCTGGAGAGTCTTCATCATTTAATCTCTGTAGAAGTTAAATGACAAAAACAATTATAGCATACACAAAAAGTCCCACCTTTTTTCTTCATAAAGAAAAGCTTCCTGATCCCTAATAATTTTAAATGCTCGTTTTTGTACTTACTCCAGCTGTAGAATATCCCTTGTAAGAACATCACTCAGTTTTCTAAATTTGGGTGCACCATAGTTCTAGGAAATTGTGTTATACTTTCAAAAAAATTCACTACCACAGCAACTAAAAGTTTTGATGTTTTCTCATCTATGTGGATGTGAAAAATACATTTTCTCAGCTTATGCCATCCATGTTTATTTTTATATTGTAGTTCTTATTATGCTATGAAGGCATAATGGACTTACTGTTGAAGCTACATGAGTTTGGCTCTATAAAGTGCCTGGGAAGTCACCTTTAAATCATATGTAAGCCTCTCTGAGGATTTACTTACACATAATCATAAATGTGGTCTCCTCTCTCTCCTTTAGTTACCACTCACACTCAGTATTTCTTTGGAACCACTCTACCAACTAAGGAAACACCAAGTATGTCCAACCATGCACCTTTAATTAACATTATTGGGGGAATATAATGGATTAGCAACAGTCATGTGTTTATAGAAACAGGTAGTCTGAGCTCCTCAAAGAAAAAATAGGTTGCACATCTGTAATTTTTGATATTTTGGTAATCCCATATCATTCACAATGTGAGCTTTGCGCCTGTACAGTGGTCCCTGTAGAAAGATTTTAAGCTCCTCATAGCACTCTGAAGCTCCGCCCTTCACGTGTAGGGATGTGCATGAACTGGTTCGCAGGCCATGTTAGAGGCATGAGAACCGGTTCGCTGGTCTGGCAGTCCGACAGACTGACGCCGGGTAGGGGGGGTTGCTTTAATGGCGGGGGGGTTGTACTTACCCCTCCCGCCGCTCCATTTTTCAGCAAAATCTTCGGGGCGGCAGTGTTCCTCCCTGCCGCCCCTGCCCCCTTGTTGCCTGCTAAAAGCGGAAGTAACTTCTGCGCATGCGCCCGCCGTGCGTGCGTCACACACGTCAGTGTGATGTGTGCGGTGTGCACGCTGAGGCAGCAGCAGGCACATGTGCGGAAGTTACTTCCGCTTTTAGCAGGCAACAAGGGGGCAGGGGCGGCAGGGAGGAACACTACCGCCCCGAAGATTTTGCTGGAAAATGGAGCGCCGGAGGAAGGAAAGTGGTGGGAGGAGTAAGTACAACCCCCCCACCCTTAAAGCAATAACCCCCCCCCCGGCATCAGACCGCGCCTCCGCAGTCCGTGCACATCCCTATTCACGTGCAGAGCATGCACAGCATCTTCAGCAGGAGAGCATTTCCCATCTTAGTTCCTGAACTGCCGCTGTGCAGAATGGACTTCACAAAATAATCAAGGTAAGTGCAGTAGGTACATCTGAAAATCAGGGAGGGTGGGTAGGTGCTGTGAATGATACCCTATCACCAAAATATCAAAAATTACAGGTGAGCAACCGGTTTATCTTAATGGTGATCCGATAACTTCACAACATGGGTGATTAGCAAGCTCTCCTGGTAAGGAGGTGGGTAGAGGATGTGAGACTACAAAGCATTTTAAAGTACAGCCCACCCAAAACCAGCCTCAGTCAAAGAGTGGATGTCCAGGGCGTAATGCTTAACAAAGAGTAATTTGGAAGACCAGGTAGCAGCTTTACATATTTCAGAAAGGCAATGCCAGACAAATGAGCAGCAGCAGTAGCCATAGACCAGGTGGAATGGGCTTTGATAGTGTCCAGTTTGTCATATCAGCCTTGTTTGTCATAGCAGGTGCCAAGAACCCCTGCTAACTTGGCAAAAAAGCACCTTTTAACATGGTGATTCTCTTTATTTAGCAGGAGGAGTGTAACTGGCCCTATCCACCCCCAGCACAGTACCTCCAGTGACTGTTGCTGGTGTCTATCTTATATTTCTTTTTAGATTGTGAGCCCTTTGGGGACAGGGATCCATCTTATTTATTTATTATTTCTCTGTGTAAACTGCCCTGAGCCATTTTTGGAAGGGCGGAATAGCAATTAAATTATTATTATTATTATTATTATTATTATTATTATTATTATTATTATTGATGATGATGATGATGAATTGGACCAGCCATTCAGAAAGTCTTTGATGAGAGGTGGATTGGCCCTTGTGAGAACCTTCGAAGGTAACTAAGAACCTATTGGACTTTCTAAAGCCCTTAGTCTTGTTCAAAGAGAAGAGGAGAGCTCTCCGCATGTCTAGGGAATGGAGAGAGTGCTCCAGGTTAGAGACAGGATTCATGATAAATATTGGAAGGATGATGAAAATGTTGAACTGCAAGAACACTTTTGGTCAGAAAGCAGGATCATTGCACATAACAACTTTGTTGGGGGGGAAACATAGTAAACAGAACCTCAGTTCTGAGGGCAGTGAGTTCACTAACCCTCCTAGCAGTGGTGATAACAATTCAGAAAGCCAGTTTGCCAGGGTGACCAGTTTGATGGGAGCCACCTAATGGCACAGCGGGGAAGCAACTTGCCTAGGGAGCAAGAGGCTGCCGGTTCAAATCCCTGCTGGTATGTTTCCCAGACTATGGGAAATAACTATATCAGACAACAGCGATATAGAAAGATGCTGAAAGGCATCGTCTCATACTGCATTCTACCAAAGACAACCACAGGGCTCTGTGGATGCCAGGAGTCGACACCGACTTGATGGCACACTTTACCTTTACCTAGTTTGATGGGAGCCAAGCATAATGATTCAAAGGGTGCTTCAGTAAGGGTAGAAAGAACCAAGGAGAGAATCCAGGGCTCAACTGGTTTTCTAACTGGGAGGATAAAGGTTGTTAAGGCCATTTAAAAATCTTTTGCAGTTGAGTTGGGAAAACAAGGACTTAGAGTTTCTTCCCAAATGTACTGTAGACAGGGCTGACATAAGAATCTTGACAGATGAGTCAAAGAGGCAAGTATGTTTCAGGAAGGTCAAGTACAGGAGGAGTTGGAGCACAGAGGCAGAAGTGGGTTCAAAGCCCTTAGACATAGTTTATATGAAGTTATGTAAACTTTTCCATTTACAGGAATAGTTGCATCTGGTTGAGACTTTTTGTTCATGGAGCAAGATCTGGTTCAGCCTCCATGGAGTCATGTTTAACGTTTGGAGGCTATGATGGAGCACCTGGCCCCCATTCTGCAAGTGTAGAATTATGCTAGCTTTGTGATAGAAGTGATGCATAAAGTACTTGGCTAACTCGCAAGTTTATAAAGATCCAGAAATAAGAAACAATATATTAATTTGTAACAGTGAAATACTTGGCTGAATCACAAGCTTATAATGATCTACTGTAGAGATAAGAAACAATATACTAATTTGTAATAGCTCATTTCTGTAACCCTATGAGCCATGTGACCTTGATAAATTAAGAAACTTAGGTAGTGCTTACAAACAGTATGTATGGAGGAATGCATGAGTGAGCAACATCAAGTGTGCCCCAGCCCCACTCTCTCTCGAACACGAACAGTGTTGGGAAAGATGCCAAAGGCCTGAAGAATCGGTGAAAACCGGGGAGAACTGCCAAAGACATTATAAAGGAGAAAGAACTGGGAATAGAACAAAAAGATAAGATGAGTACATCTTGTGATCACGGAAATGGAAGTGGGCTGGTGTGTGTGTGTGTGTGTGTGTGTGTGTGTGTGTGTGTGTGTGTGTGTGTGTGTGAGAGAGAGAGAGAGAGAGAGAGAGAGAGAGAGAGAGAGAGAGAATTAGGAGCTAGCTTGCTGTTTAACTGACTATAATAAACATGAATCATTGATTGACTAAAACCAGCTGGTGTCTGTGTCCATTTTCCTGGGGCTACCTTGTTGTTGGGCCGTGCAGTGCTAGAGGACTTAGAGTAAATAAAGGGTCCCACACAAGAGGAGGTCAGGATGCTGGTGGAGGCAGCAATGGAGGCCCGAGCCAGCTGTAGGAGGGGGAACCAAGGCTGTATCAGCCACCATGGCATGAATATTATGCATCTGGTCCTGTGTTGTAGGATTTTGCTCAGAACATGAGACAGAAGAGGGAAGGGCGGGAAGAGGTAGCATGGTCCAATGAATTTAAAAGACATCCCCCAGAGACCCTTCATCTACTGCCACTCTTGATCGGAAGAGGGGGCACTTTTTGTTGTGTTAGGAAGAGGTTCACTTTGGCAGTCTCCCAGCATAGAAAAAGGTTGTAAAGGGCATCATGATTGACTTCCCACCCATGTTGACAGGACAGGTTTGTTTCTTTGCTGAGATTGTCTGCCAATGTGTTGTTGATACCCTTTATGTGAAGAGCCAATGGAGGGAAGTGATGGTGAATGGACCAGTCCCAAAGTTGAATGAACAAGTTGCAGTGGGATTTTGAAACCATCCCACCTTGGCAATTGATGTATGCGACTGCAGTCATGTTGTCTAGTAGGATTTGGACCATTTTGCCCTTCAGAATTGGTAGAAAGGACTTCAAGGTCAAGAGAACAGACAAAAGGTTTATATGAAGGAGGGATTGTTGGTGGTTCCAAAGACCCTTATGCATGAAGCCCTGCAAAATGAGCACCCTACCCTTTCAAGGAAACATCCATGGTAAGAGTTAGAGTGGGAATAGGAGGATGGAATGGGATGCCCATCATGAGGCTTTGTGGTAGAGTCCACTAGAGCAGGGAGTTCAATATGGGTGGAGGCAGTAGCAGTTGCAGTTGCTGACTGTCCACATTTGGTCAGAAATGGGAAAGGAACCACAAATGAAGATGTTACATGTGGAGTCTGGCATAATGAACAGTTGCAGTGCAAGGCACCATCAGGTCCAAGAGGTGTTCAATGGACTGTACCTCTTGGGTGGATCTGGACCTGAAGGAGTCCATATGCACAACTGAGAGCCAACTCTCTTCTGGTAAAAATGTGCGTTTCACGTTTGTGTCCAGTATGGTGCCTATGTAAGTCAGAGATTTCTGGGGAACGAGGACGGATTTCTTTAAATTCACTTGAATGCCTCTAAGAGTGAGAGTACTGTCTGGATGTGATTGGCGAGCAATACTTTGTCTGGAGAGGTAAGCAACCAATCATTTAGGTATGGGAAGATTGAGATTTCTTCTGTCCTGAGATAGGCAACGATGGCACTCACGTATTTGGTGAAGACACGTACGTAATGTCTACCAAAGTAGAAAGTAGCTCTTTGAATTTTGTTTGGGTCATTTCAGGAGTGTCCTTTAGGTCATTTTTGAACTCCTCCCAGACTGAATAATGGAACTTGATCATGCAGGCCATATAATTAGCTATCTTCATCAAGAGCAGGGATTCTCAACCTTGGGTCCCCAGATGTTACTGGACTTCAACTCCCATAATCCCCAGCCCCAATGGCCTTTGATTGAGGATTATGGGAGTTGAAGTCCATCAACATCTGGGGACCCAAGGTTGAGAACCCCTGATCAAGAAGGATGAAGAAGAGTAAATTTTCTGGCTGACAGAGTTAGGTTTTCTGCTCTCTTTGTTGGTGGGAGTAGAGTGTTTCCAACTGGACTTGGAACACAATCCGCAACTAGTGAGTTTGGTGGTGGTACTTGCAGTCATCTTCCTGGACTCTGTAGAAATTTTTGAGCCTTCTGATGGTAGATGTGGCACTAAACAGTGCATCCCATGTGAATTTTGCTGAGTTGATCAGTATCGGCAACATGGGAAGAGCCACCGGTTGTGAGGTTGTAGTTGAGGCAATGAAGTCAATGACAAGGCCCTTGACAACTGGCACTGGAGATTTTAGTTGTAGGCCAAGAACCTTAGCCATCTCAACTATCTGAATCCAGTACGACTTAGTTTCCTCAGTCAGAAGAGTTGGAAGGATTATTTGGCATGTTGTCGGGGGAGGATTTGGATGGGTTTTCTGTGTGTGTTGATTCAATGTCAGAGTCAAACGAGGAAGTGTAGTCATCTTTGGAGAACTGCTTCTCTGGAATAGCAAATGTCGTCATAGTGCTTAAGAAGGAAGCAGTTTGTTTAGTAGGAGAAGCCAGAGGAATTGGTTCAGTAGGCTGCAGAGGTTATGGCATGGGAGGCGGGGGTCTAGTGGGCGCTTGAAAGAAGAATCCATGAGAGAGCAGGAGACAATGGAACTTGAGAAAGGTTAATAGATTTGAGTTTCTTAAGCTTCCAAAGACAGAATCCTTCATAATGGTATGGCAGAGATGGGGAAATCATGAATAGAGGGCTTCCTCCTGATATGGCTTGGGTCCAGGGCCACATGGGAGCTCCAACAGTCCAGCCACTATTCAGTAAGGCAGGCAGGGAGTGAAAAATTGAGCCTTTCCTTCCAGGGTTGGACAGGAAAGTTAGATGGAGAGCAATGAGGGGCTGCTCATGTCAGAGATGCAGAGAGTTCTTAGGAATCTCCAATGCACCTGAGCCAAAGTCATCATCAATATCCAGACTATGGAGGGGAAATCCTTTGACGGTAAAGCCAGAATGCGTCAGCATCGGAGAGGCCAGGACCGAGTTGATGTCATGGAAGAGAGGAAAGTATTTCAATATCGATGTTGATGGAAAGTGTGAACCAAAGACAGGTGTTGAAGACATAGCTGAAGGAGCAAGCACGTGAGTGGGAGGCACACTCCCAGTTGAGATCAGTAGTGGGGTTGACGTTGAAGCCTGAGCTGCAGCAGACACGCATAATGGTGCAGGCATAGAGATCAATGTTGAAATTGGTGTCAGTGTCGATGTCTGTGTCAAGGCTGGGGCTGTTCAGCCACTTCAATCACCTCTGGCGAGGAGGAAGATGAATGCAAGCAGACAGTTTGAACAACCGGTGAGGACTGTGTTAGAAAAGTGCCCGATGTCAATGCAGGCAATGAGGTTGTGTCAAAGGAGATGGGTGGCTCGACTCTGGAGTCGAGGTCGATGGTTATGATGGCATTGCCGGCAATGCCAATGAGCTAAGCCTAAGTGAGGCCTCCAAAGTCAACACTGTCAAGATTGCAGTTGAAATTGAAGAAAAATTCTGGTGTTTTGACTGAGAGGAAGACGCCTCTTCCTGATGTTTGTGCTTCTTATGATGCCTATGGCTTTCTTTAGAGACATTCTGTGGCTTCTTGAAAGTAGTTGCAGAAGTGGACGGGGAAACTCTCCAAGTTGAGCCCAACTTTGATAGCACCAATGTTGAAGGTGATGGTGATAGCGGAGAGAATGGCATTGGAGCCAAGGGTCACAGAGCCTGTTCATATAGGGCTCCCCACAAACATAGTTATCTGCTTTTCCGAATTTCTATGGAAAAGGCAAATTTTACAAGCATGGGTATTGTGGTCTTTGCCAGGGCACAGCAAGCTGAGGCTCTGCTTGTAGGAAGAGGGGAGGGTTCCACAGAAAGAGGAACACCACTTAAATGTCTTTTTTAAGCCCATTAGCAACAAAACCAAAATGTGAGGCAAAAGAGTGGTCAGAAACAGTCCAAAATCAGAGAAAACTAGTAAAGCAAACTGTAATTTTGCCAGCGTGGTGTAGTGGCTAGAGTGCCGGACTAGGGCCGGGGAGACCTGAGTTCAAATCCCCATTCAGCCATGAAACTAGCTGGGTGACTCTGGGCCAGTCACTCTCTCTCAGCCTAACCTACTTCACAGGGTTGTTGTTGTGAGGAGAAACATAAGTATGTAGTACACCGCTCTCGGCTCCTTGGAGGAAGAGCGGGATAGAAAATGTAAAAATAATTAAAAAATAAAATAAAAATAATAATTTTTTTTTGCCTTTCAGGAACTAACATGAGGAGAGAAAAACGTTTGCGACTGTGGTCAAGAAGGAACTGAGCTAGGAAGTGCTCTCCTGCCAAAAATACTGTGCATGCTCCGCACATGAAGGGTGGAGCTTCAGAGAGCTATGAAGAGCTTAAAATACTTCTGCAGGGACTACTGCACAGCACAAAGCCCACATTGTGAAGGATACGAGATCACCATTAAGTTGAGCAGTATATAAGAGCAATACATATTTCAATGCACACATTCCTTCTTCATTTCCTTTTGCCTATCAAAATCATGACTAGCATTTTATTACAAAGGTAAAGGAAGAGCAGCAATATATCTCCATACTTTATTGCTTTATGCTCTAACATTTCTAGAAACAGGGAGACATTTGTTTTTTTAAAGATTTTGACCTGCATATTGGAATGTTAATATATCACTGCATAGAGATATCCATCACCACCTAGAGATGTACATATCAGGTGGTATAAAAATATGATTGATTGATAAATAAATAAGTATATAAGTATATAAATCTAAATCGATATCTATATATGAATGTGTTGTGAGAATAATAAATAAAAACACATAAAAATAACTCGTTTGGATTTAAAACCACAACTGGTCCTTTATACAACTATTTTACAAAATAAGTCAAAATGGATCCCATGTACAAATCAACACATAAAATAGCTTTTATTATTATTATTATTATTATTATTATTATTATTATTATTATTACAGCACATATGTTTTCTTTGTTAAGAAAAAGAGAAAGAGCAAAGGAGCAGAACGTATTGTCCCCGTGGGATCAGCCATCAGAATTCTGTTTGAAAACTGCTTCCTTTGGGATTTTAAATGTCAGCAGTCAAGTTCCTGTAAACGTTCTAGTGGATCCCTTTTCTCTAATATATCTAAGGATTCACATTTAGCTTGAGTCATGCTACCAAAGCAACAGCAAGAGTCATGTACTGGGTTGCAACAATTCACTGGGGCTAGTCACATGACCACGCAGGCAGGCAGTTGAGTGGGTGGGGGGCAAGGCAGGGTCCAACTTACCTTCCCCAGACAATCAATGGTCTACTCTTCAGCATGCAATCCACGCAACCACAAGACCTGCACTACCGGGAACAGCACGGATCAAAAGAGGCCAGGATTCGTTTTCCCGGCCTCCAGATATCCCACAAAGCACTGTGTGACAAGAGTGGTGCCTTGGGGTATTCTGTAAGACAGGCACTCTAGGCGCATATTTATGTATGCAGCACAAGAAGCCCGAGCACACACACTATCCTGCCCTAGCCTGGGTTAAGCTGAGCATGAGAACAGCCTTCTTATCTCTTGCTGTCCTGGTATTATACAGTACTCCTTTGCTGCTGGAAGTACATAGGGCCATGACTACATTATGGCAACATTACACTGGTATAAGCAGCCACCCAAGATAGCAGGACTATGGGATCAGACTCTAAAAGCTGCTACAGAAAATTCCTAAATTCATTTTCAATGGCCACATGGCAAGTCTGACCTGTTACAAATTAACACAGCAAGCAGCCTTCATGATAACCTCCGTGCTTCATGATAACCTCTGCTTCATGATGTGCTTCATGATAACCTCTGTCCTATTAGGTACTGTATCATTATATACCTCCTAAGGCATGCTAGCTGATTTGCATAAAAACAGCAAGATGACTCTCCTACTCAGGGGCTTGTAGTGCCATCTTTGCTAAGATCACAGATATTTACTCTTTACCCTTTAAAAGTATTCTAAAAATATGAAGGAAATAAGTTCTTACCTTTCCAGGGAAAAAGTATCCAATAACATATAATTAAAATGAAATATGATGTCTACATGATTATAAAGAGAAAAAAAACATTAGAAGACCTACATTTTTCTCTGATAATACCTGAAATCCATTCACTTTGGAATTTAAATCTAGAATGACAGAAAATAAGAGAATGTTTCACTTTACTTCTACTGCATTTATTTATGTATTCGTTCATTCATTCGTGTTTATTTCTATTTTCCATTCCCATTAAAACTTGAGATGGTCTTTGATGCACGCTGGGTAACACAGAATTTAGCCATCTTGGAGGGGGATCCTAGAACTGGAGAAAGGTGACCTTGTACCATCTAATGAAGGAATTTTGTCTATGGTGAAAACAAAAGCCTTAAGCCCTTTAGGTAATACTGTCCAATCTGGCTTCTGTTAACTCTGCCTAATAGACAATCTAAAATTAATATCCTGCTTTGCTCATAATACTCTATCACATTTTTCTTTACTTTTGTTCTCTGCTTTTCAAGAGATCCCTATACAGTGATTAGTGCTAGAGATGAATTGGAATAACTAATGGTTTTTATATGATCAGCTATTGCTCCTTCACCCCAGCATACCTTGCTGCTACCTGAGATCTTTTCCCATCAGGCATGGAGTAATTAAATTAAGTCTGCAAAACACTTCCTCCATTCCATCATAAAACTGCAGATTTAAAACTGCAAACTTTCCCATCATGTTGACCAGCATCCTTTTCTTCTACTGCCTGAATAATATCCAGTCTGAATAAAGTCCAAACACATAGACTGGCCCTGAGTCCCCGCCCCACCCACTGAATTAGCAACTGGGAGCAAAGTGGTGATATACTGGAATTGCAGCGCCTGTGAAGGGAGTGCTTAACCCTTTCCCGCTACACTACAGTCCCATCAAATATCACCCCTTCACTTCCCACACACACAAGGATGTGGCCATTAATCCCTCCTAGGAAAAATAGCAGATTTGAGGGCAGTGCAGGAAAGGGTTAAATACCCTTTCCTGCATGCCACAGTGCCAATCCTGATCATCCTCCCCCACCCCCCACTTCTATTTAAGTAGAAAACAAAAATTAAAATGCAGGACCAAACTATGCATCTAATATAATGTGTTGACCCTAAGATTTTTGGTGAAGTAACTTTGTGAAGTAACTATTGGCACAGTGGCTCACATTCTGTGCAGTGTAACATGGGTGATTCAGCACTGCTTGCACTGCGGTGTGTCTCTAAAACACTGTCTGAGTTGCTGCAGAATAGCCTTGTTCCACTGCGACTTAAAATTGTGCAAAAATAGTTGCGCGATGGGCACATTAATGGGCATAATTTTAAGTCACAGTGGCTATTCCACAACCCCATGGGTGGTGTTTTAGACACACACAGCGCCACAGGCAGCGCTGAACTGCCTGTGTTACGCTGCACAAAATATGAGGCTGTGACGGATAGTGTGCTTATATAGGAGCCTGCAGCTTTGGTACTTTAGTGCAAATCCAGAATTATGAGAAGCAGTACTAGAGAGAGAGAAAAGATACATTATAGTGGATTTAGGCATCCTTCTGCTCTGTGGATCGCATCACCAGCACAGTCTTACAAAGAAAACCAGGCTAACAGGCATCAGGTTAAAAACATGGTACAGGAAACATGATCATGGAAAGTCAACAACAATCTCATTTCCCATGGATTAAAAGCCACATTGCTCTATACTGTATTTTATATAGATCTGTGTTAATATACATGTTTTACTTTTTAACATTTCAACCACATTTATAATAACTATACTTCAGCAAGTTACTTTCCATTATATGAACATACAAATGAAATGGCTGTGATCTCCAGGTACAGTAGCAGGTGGTGGACAATTAGGCTCACAAATATTTGTAGCAATGACTGGATAGTTTATTCCAACTCTAGAAGAAAAAGAGTAAAACAATTAAAAGAAGTAATTAAAACATTTTCAGATTCAAGCACTTTTGTGTTTTTGTGTGATTTGGGGACTGATCTTAATCTCTCTCTGACTCCCACCATGAAAAACATCCAGAGAAAGGGAGGCTTTAATTCTGATAGGAAGAGGGTTCCAAAATCCAAGCGCAACCCTAGAAAAGGCCATCAACTGAGCGCCGGTGGCAACTGCAACCAGACATCCCCAGATGATCTTAATAGGTGGCGGGGTTCATGAAGAAGACATTCTCTTAAATGCCTTGGACCCAAGCCACTTAGGGCTTTATAGGTAATAACCAGCACTTTATTTTTCACCCGAAAACTTATTGGCAGCCAGTGTAGTTCTTTTTAAATGAGTGTAATGTGATCTCTTTGGGTAACTCCGGAAACCAACCTGGCAGTTGCATTCTATAACAAACGCAGTTTCCAGACTATGTCCAAAGGCAGCCCAGCATAGAGTGCATTACAGTAGTCAAGTCTGGAGGTTACCAGCATATGCACCACTGTTTTAAGGTTGTTTATCTCCAGAAATGGATGAAGCTGGCATATCAGCTGGCCTTATGACCACTGCCTCAACCTGAGAGATCAGGGAGATGTTTGGATCCAGAAATACTCCCAGCCTACATACATGCTTTTTCTGGGGGAGTGTAACCGTATCCATAACAGGCAGATCTAAGCCACTTCCAGGAGCATAGCAAGGTTGGAGTGGGCCCAGAGACAAGATTTTAAAATGGGCCCCCACCTCACTGAAGCTCAGCTCATGAAGTAAAGAAATCTTAAATGAGATAAATTGTGGATGATGCAAGTCATTTAATGGTACTAGAGAAAGACATGCTGTTCTGGTAGCTCCAGGTCTTAACACTCACATCAGTTTCGGAGGATGAATACAACTGAAGGAAGCCTGGGTGAGTGCGCGGCTGGGGGAGTCATTCATGTGACTTGCCTCTGGGCCCCCTCCCCAAGGGGGGCCCCCTTGCCCTATTATAGTTACGCCCCTGGCCACTTCCTAAGTTCCAACCTCCACAATGAGTACCTCCATCTTGCTTGGATTCAGCATCAGTTTGTTTTCCCCCATCCAGCCCATTACAACCTCCAGGCAGGCATTTAGGGACATTAGGCCATTTCCTGATTAAGGTGATATGGAGAAAAAAATCTGGGTTTCATCAGCATATTGATATGCTGATATCAATCCCCCAAATACCTCGAAGATCTCTCCCAGTGGTTTCATGTAGATGTTAAGAAGCATAGCTCTCATTTTTAAGAGCAACGATATCCCAACTACACCATCTGGAACCTACCTGAGAGGTAGGAGCAGAACCACTACAAAGCAGTGCCTCCCAATCCTTTCAGGCGGTCCAAGAGGATATCATGATCGATGATATTGAAAGCTGCCAAGAGATCCAAAGGGATCAACAGAGTCAACTCCGTCGATCCTTAATTGGAGATCATCCAGCAGGCCAACCAAGACCAACTCAACCCCACATCCCGCCCAAAAGCCAGTTTGAAATGGATCAAGATAATGTGCTTCTTCCAAGACTGCCTGGAGCTGAGACGTCGCCACCCTCTCAATCACCTTGCCCAACCATGGGAGTTTGGAGACAGGTCTATAATTGCCTAATTTTGAGGGATGCAATGCAGGTTTCTTCAACAGTGGTCTAATAATTGCCTCCTTGAGACAAGGAGGCATCCTGCCCTCCCTTGAAGAAGAATTAATGATCTTAACAAGATCCTTTCCAATAACATCACTGCTAGATCATATAAGCCATGTCAGGCAAAGATCAAGAAAAGAGGTCCCAAGCAGCTTGTCCACATCCGGGAGTCATAAACTGAAATTGATCCAGTTTAACCATACAAGAGGAGCTGCTGGACACCTCCATAATATATTTTGCAGTAACTGTAGAGTCTAGTTCAGCTCAAATACAAGATATTTTTTCTGCAAAAACATTAAAAATGTCACAGCTGGTAACTGATGGATCCAAATTCTCATTCAAGTGAGGAGGGGCATGTACTAGCCCTCTCACAAGCCTAGACAACTCTACTGGACACAAGCTTGCAAAAGCAATGAGGGCAGAAAATAACTGCTTCTTTGCCACGAACACTGCCAGAGTATATATCTTCAAATGTGCTCTGTGTTGCAATCAGTTGGATTCGAGCTGAGTCTTTCTCCACTTAGGCTCTAACCTTGCTGCTACAGCCCCCATAGTTCTTCTGTTTACCAAGAGGTTAGTCTAGAAGTGGGCCGGAGAGGGCGCTTGGAGGCAATCCTATCTACAGCCTTAGAAAGTTCATTATTCCAAGTCTGAACCAGGGCATTGACCGAATCGCTGGCAGAACCAACCTTGAAGCCTTTCATGGCTGCTTGGAATACTATTGGATCCAATTAGTCTTTGGGGGTGGACCATCCTAATAGGTCCTCCACCCCTGCGGAGGAGGGTTGTGGCTGTGAATCCAACCTGGTGGTCCAATATGGTGATCTGTCCATGACAATGGGGAAATCACAGGAGTCCCTACCCATGAAACACCATCTTGATCAGAGCAAAAAAACAAATCAAGAGTGTAGGGAGCCTAGGGAGCCCTTAGTCTTGTAAAACTGTCTTTCCACAAGATCAGCAATAATGTTACTACAATGAAGCTGAAAACAAGGAAGCAATAGTGCAGGTCCCTGACATGTTACTGCCTGAAGCAGAGCACCAAAGACTGCATAAAGTGGAGATTTAAAAATCACAACCCTAATTCCTTCCTTGGTTCCATTTTCTCCCCCTTTCTTCCTTTTCTATTAGGAAGAGAAAACAAAAATCAGCCTGGTGGCATTCACTTCCCTCTCCTCTACAGGCCATCAATGGGGAGGGCTGGGGAACAGCTGTGCTGCCCTTAAGAACTGACCCACAATTTGCTGTCAAAGTGGCCTGCTTCTTCACCCTGCTTTATGGTAGGGCTGGCACTAGACATCATGTGGAAATGAAGAGGGGAAAACAGAAAGGAAAAAAAGGACCATTTTCACACATAAGCAGCACCTTAGTCTCTCTTGTGACATTTGTGCCAGATCACGTCACAATGAAAGCTTCTCATCTTAAAAAACCTGAAAGATCTCCTTCTCACAGAGTTTGAGGGTTTTAGAATTATTGATCCATTGATCACACCTCTGTCCCGATACATGTCTGTCTGGAAGCCAAATGCCATATGGCTAGCCACATCAATGGCAAGTTTTAACTAGGTCAAAATTAGCTAACCAAATGGGTTCTCACTCTAGCACACCTAGCCCTTTCTCACAATCACATGAGAGGGCTTAAGTTAGGCGGCAGGGAAGACAGCAGAAGCTCACCTTCCCCGCAGAAGACCTGGGTGGGAGGTCTGGCTACGCGGATCACACACCCAGACAGTCTGCAGCTGCCACAAGCAGCGCAGAGGTCAGGACACATCGTCCCAGCCCCCAGAAATCCCGCAATGCACCACACAAGATCTCCCCATCAGTGCTTTAGAGCCAGCTGCAGAGCCAGCTGCAGAGGTTCTTTGAACCAATGGGTTCAAAGAACCCGGGGGGCCCAGCTCCTGAGGGCCCCCCAGCTCCACCCCTCCCTATTTTCTTCATTATCTCCTTCACTCCAAGGGGCCACTGAAGAGAGGGGTGAACACAGTCCCCCTCTCCCCTAGCTACGCCCCTGCCCAGCTAGAAGCAGCCAGCACTGACACACAGTCAGGTGAACAGGGTTAAGGAAGCACTCACTCCCTTAACCTCATTAAGACTTCTTAGCTAGGTTTGCTGCCGAGGCACTTCAGGGAGCCAGTCGGCTCCCAAGGGCAGCCAGGCCTGGGCTTAGCTGCCCTAGCCCGGTCTTGGCTGCTCATGAGAACAGCCTCATATTATGGCTTTAGAAGAAACAACTGTTTTATGTGTCTTAAAGAAAAAACAATGCTAAGCAAATCTATTCTTCTTGTTGTTGTTGCTGTTGTTGATAACCTAACATAGGACATTTCCCAGTCAGAGTCTTGAATCATAGGCTGCTAACTGATAGGTGGAGATCTTCTATAATTTTTCCTAAATTTCTGAGGAACAGGAGAGTGGAGTGATTTTACTTCTGATAAAAAGTGTGTGACAAAGTAGTTAGCAAGACAGATATTGTAAAAGACACAAAGGGCAAATATTTTGAGCAAGACTCAAGGCCAAACTGGAGATACTTGAATAGACAGAAATCAAGAAGACAACACAATAAGATATCAATCAGGACCCATACACACAAATTCTGAAAATGCAGAGTTTCTATTTCTGAATAGCCTATCATGATAATGATATCTAGAAATTAATCTGTGGGATTCAGTCCTAGAGAATAAACCAAATAAGGAATTCTGGCTTCAACCACCTCTGAAAAGGATTATAATTCTTCATGCCCATTAAGATAAATTATAAATAAGAATTCAATGAGGCCTATCACTGGAACAAAGAATGGCTGACATCTTGACTTACAAAGCATACATGCAGCAAAGGAAGCTCACATATATTTGCTGTGTTCCACAGTAAGGCAGGTTGGGTAGTCATGGGGGACATGATTTTTTTCAGTCCCCCATTCTCTCTGAAGTGCTCTGTCACCCCTTCCCTCAAATGTCCCTGAGGGTCATGCAGCCCTTAAGGACATATTTCTGGTGGCTCACAGAGCACTTAAGCAAAAATTGCCCCCTCCTGTAAAATCATCCACACTGACTCTGGAACGCAGTAAATGCACATGTGATTTCTTTGTTGCACATGGATTTCATAAGCCAGGATGTTGGTCAGTGTGTAGTATAGACAAATAGCTCACAGAACTATGAATGCATTTTGAGTCCGCTTTCCCCTCTGTGTCTGTGTGTGTGTGTGCGCGCACGCACGCACGCACCTGTTTCTGTAGCATACCAGTGATCAGATGCTGGTATGCTATCTTTCTCCTCCCATGGGTAGCCAGCCAGGTTGTTACTGCTTTTGCTGATTCCTCTCCTTCCTGTTGGAGAATGAAGCATCTTGCATTCTGAGATGGGAGGAGGCTGCATTGTTTGCATCTCTCAACCAACTGAGAGCACTTTCCCCCCCAGGAAAAGAAGGCAACAGTATAACGGGCAGGCAAACTGAGTGGAGAAGGAAACTGCCCCACACTTGGATGCCTAAGATGGAGCACAAACTTTTCCTACCTCAGGCAACTGGCTGTAGAACACTTTGTCAACAAAAGGCGGGAAGGAGGTGGTGGTTCTGATTGGACCACCCAGCCAGTTGGGAGGAAGGAGGAAGATGACAGATCACTATTCAATTTGCTGATATACTACGGTCACATGTACAAATAAATGACAGATGTATTTTGAACTCCCCTGACACTCAATGGAATGTTGCATCCAGCTGATAGTACAGGTGGACATCAGCTCTAGTAGCTATGAATCCAGTACCCTCTAAGGTTATGAAATACACTTCGTACACCTGGTTTGATCAGGAATGTTTGGAAGCTAAGAAAAAACTTACCCAGTGCCTTAAATTGTATGATACAGGTACTTCTAATGTAGCACCATCAACTATAACAACTCTTAAGAATTAATATAAGACTCTGGTAAGAAACAAGAAATTACAGGCTAAAAGAGCTGAATGGGATGAACTTATTGCTGCCTCCAAACTTAAAAACCAAACTCATTTTTGGCGTCTAATTACAGGTTCTATGGATAGGGTTCCCTCTTCACCTATATCAGTAACACCAGATGAAATATGGGAATGTCATTTTTCCAATTTATATAAAAAAGATGGACCCTATAATAGTAGATTATAATCCTAGTCAATTGCCAAATTGGGATCCTGTTACTGTTTCAGAAATCAAAGCACTAGTTAAAAACTGCAAGAAGGGAAAGGCCCCGGTACTTGATTGTATTATAACTGAATTTGTTAGTAATAACCTTATTGATGGGCTCCCCTCCTTGTTTCTCTTTTTACTTACATAGAAGCTTCGGCTAAAATCTCGGAGGACTGGGGTATTTCAATAATAGTACCACTTTACAAGAAAGGATTAAGGGAGGATCCAAATAATTACCGACCGATTAGTCTCCTTAGCGTTGTCAGCAAGTCAGCCAGGCATCTTTTGAGGAAATTTCAGGATTGGCTGGATGATCAGGGTATTCTAATGGCTAAGCAAGCGGGGTTTCAAGAAGGTTTCTCTATAACTCATCAAGTATTTACCTTGCAATTTTTGGCTGAAAAATATTCCTCTAGAACTAATCGTCCTTGTTTACTGCTTTTATAGACTTCAAGGCAGCGTTTGATTCCATATCTAGGGACAAACTCTGGCTGAAGTTAAAGGAATCATCTATAGACCGCAGTTTACTTTTATTAATTTACAGTTTCCATCGTAATACCCGTCTCAGAGTAGAATGTTCTAGAAAAGGGCACCTCTTGACTGAGATTCCTACCTATAAAGGAGTTTGGCAAGGATGCATCCTTGCCCTAGTTTTGTTTAACTTTTACATAAACTCAATAGCCTCAATAGCTTAGCATTTTAATGATCTGGATTTGCACACACACACACCAACTTGCCAGCAGACATGTTTCATTATTGCTCTATGCAGATAATATTGCCCTTTTATCTCAACCAGGATAGATCTCAGTCATGCTTTGACCTCCCTAGGTAACTATACTGAGGAGGAGGCTTTACAGATCAATTATTCTAAGACCAAGATAATGGTGTTTTCAAAGCACCCCAAAATCTTTAAATGGACAATAAACGGACATAGTATTGAACAGGTTAAGGTTTTTAAGTATTTGGGGGTGGTATTCCACCAAACTGGAACATGTAAAGCCCATCTTGATTATATTTCCCAAGGTGCTCAACAGATGGCAAATGTGACGAAGTCCTTCTATTACTCCAGGAGTGCCTTTTTTGTACCAGCGGCTATAAAATTATTAAGGCCAAGATATATCCCCAAATTCTTTATGGGGCACAGATCGGTCCTCTGGAAAACTTCTCTCAGCTTGAAACAGTACAAACTAAATTCCTGAGGGCTATTTTTCAAGTACCCAGGGGTACAGCAAATGCCGTCCTTTGTAGGGAAGCAGGGGTCACCACTCTGAAAGCAAAAGTATAATTTTGCATAATTATATTTTGGTTAAGCTTGGTCTTCTTTCCAACTGGTCTTGCCCCTTTAGTGTTATCAGGCAGTTTCATTTCCAAATGTAAATCAGCTCTGAAATTAAAATTGCATCACTTGGGCACATCTCAAGAAGCTCTTATCGGGCGAGGATTAGAGCAGGTGCTTTGCTTTGTGAAGCAACGGCTCCGAGATATAGATTTTCAGGAGGAGTCTGCATGGCTGCCCAAGGGAATATACTTAGGTTCTCAAACTTTTAACTATAAACTGGCTGAATATTTAGACCAGATCTTGGTACCAAAATTTAGGAGATTTTTGACCCTTGAGCGATCAAACGTTCTCCCTTTGGCAGTACTTGATGGTAAATTCAAACAACTTCCTTATGATCAGCGCTGTTGCCCCTGTGGTTCAGGGGATATAGAGTATATCACCCATGTTATTCTTTATTACCAATTTTATAAGGACGCTTGCGCCAAATTTATTGCTCCTATTTTAGCCATTTATCCTGGTCAATTAGACCAATATTATTTGGAAATTATGCTGACCAATTTCAAACCTATAATTTCAGATAATGTGGCAAAGTTCTGTTTTGTGGCGGCGAAGCTCCATAAAGACTGTATTAGTAATTTGAACAGTTGTGATTTTGTAAACTTTGAAATTTCTTGAATTTTCTTATTAATGTTATTAATTGTTATTAATTGTTAATCTGGTCTGTGACCGCAATAAACTTACTACTAGTAGTCGTACAGATGGAAATGCAGACACTGAAATGACAGACTCAAGTATTTATCAGAATTACATTATACTTACGGGAGCAGAGACTGAGATTCTTGCTTGTTATCAGTCTCTTGATATGGCTGAAAGTAAAAAGAAGGTTTTCCATCAGCTTGGTGAAAAAAATGAGACAGTCAGCATCACTGCAGGCCAAACGTTTCAGCATCTTTTCAAATTTTTAAGCATCACTGCATACCAAAGTTGTTTTACTAACAAATGCTGGCCAACATCCAGACCTAGATTCTATTCAGAATATGTTGTAACCTAATGGGTTACAACATATTCAGATCCAGACCCAGACCTAGATTCAGACCTAGATTCTATTCAGAATATGTTGTAACCTAATGGGTACCTTCAGACGTACACTATAACTACAGTTAACCCTGACTGGAATTAAAATTCCCAACTCTAGTTAGTGCCACAGACGCACAGCGATCCACCATTAGCCTAACTGGAGTTGAGGGAGAGGGGAGCCTGTCTCTGCTGCTTGGCCTCTGAGCCCAATCCCAGTCAGCTCCATGGCCAGACTGCAGGCAAAATGTCACCACTGCGAGCTCACTACCTGACCTGCCCACTTAACCACCAGGGAATCCAAGGGGGTCCCGATGCTCTAGTGGAGCCCCCCGACTATCTTTGTGAAAAATAGGGAGGGGACCCAACTTCCCTCTCCCCAAATCCCTCTGTAGCCTTGAACGTACCCAAAGGACATCCCCACACTTCACGTGCCATAGCCTGGCAGTGCACACAGCCATGGGGTGGGCCATTGGGACAGTTCATTAACTCAAGTTTTTAAAATCCCAGGTCCGGTCCGTCTGTGTACCATATACAAATAAGCAGGTGCAGGGAATCACAGGAAAGGACACTTTCTAATTGCTTTTGTTTTTGCTAGGTAGAATAAAAGGGCCCTCCAGACATACAAAGAATGCAGGGCCTTTTCCAGAGGCGTGCTCAGGGAGTTGAAGAAGGTGGGTAGCATGATGTCCTGGTTTATGTGAAAATCTGTCACCACTTTTGGAAGAAAAGTAATGTCAGGATGTAGCAGCACCTTATCTTAGTAGAAGTGAATATAAGGCACATCCATCCTCAGGGCCGTAAGTTCACACCCAGCGGGCAGTGGTAATATTTATTTATTATTAATTTATTAATGTATTTGATTTGTATACCGCCCCTCCAAAATGGCTCAGGTTGGTTTACAATTAAAACACACCACTAAAACAGTAAAGAGCTAAAACAAATTAAAAAACAATATAACAATTAACAATTTAAAAATATTTTAAAACAACAATTAAACAATTACAATGATTAAAAACCCCGAAATCGGGTTTTGAATTTTAAAATAAACCAGAAATTAAATTAATAGTCACCAAGAAGGCCATTTTCAGGGAAGTCAGATTTAGACTAGCAGTTTTCATGGGTTCAAAAGGCACCTCTGTTAGCACTGACAGAACTAGAAAAATACTCCATTGTACCAGCAGCTGTCTTACTACAGGATACTGGTTGGTGAGACCCTTCAGAAAGCTTTTCCAGCTGTGGTGGGAGAAAACTGTCTTCCTATCCCTTCCCATCCCATCCCATCCCATCCCGAGTGTCTCGCTGACATCACTGCTAAGTGGACTTTTATGGAGATATTTGGAAACTGCGAAGTCTTCAATGAGGTTAGATATAAGAGGATGTGCTGGACAGTAGCCTCAAGTGGCCGGAAGCCCTTCTTGACAGAGCAGCAAGTGAATCTTTTCAATTTGCTAGCATACTTCTTTCTAGTGGAAGGCTTTCTCTGATTTAGCAATATTTCATTCAGAAGCCGATCCTCCATGCTGTTAGCTGTAGAGTGGGCACCTCTGGGTGCAGAACCTGTCCGTTTTCTTGAGACAGAAGGTCCTGTTGCCGGGCAAGCCTCCTGTACATGTGTCCTGATAGCCTGAGTAGATGCGGAAACCATGGTTGCCGAGGCCACCATGGAGTGATCAGGATACATCCTACCTGGAATGTCAGATATGTGCCACCACCCTCCCCACCAGAGGTAATGGGGGGTACATGTACATCAGATGTTATGACCAGTCCATCTGGAATGTGTCTCCTAATGACTGTGGGTTGTGGCTGGCCCTTGAGCAGTACTGTTTGCATCTGGCATTGTGCGCAGTCGCTAATAGGTCTATTTTGGGGAAGCCCCAGAGTCTAAATATAGGCAGCAGGTAAGTGTCGTTCAATTCCCACTCGTGCCATTCTTCCATGGTAAATGAGTGACTCAGAACATCTGTGAGGACATTCTCTGTCCCTTTGATGTGAATGGCTAATGGGATGGTGCTGTTCTTGATGCACTAGTACCAAATCTGTATGCTCAAAGCACACAGAGATCTGGACACTGTCCCCCTTGCCTGTTCAGGTAGGCAACTGCAGTGGTGTTGTCCAACTGCAGCTGTACTACTCCCCCTCTGAGGATCAGCCTTCATGGCCTGAAAAACTGCCTATTGTTCCAGGAAGTTTATATGGAGTTGCCCCTGTCGCCAGGTCCATTGGCCCTGAATCACTCTGCCATTGCAATGGCCGCCCCAGCCCTTGAGTGAGGTGTCTGTAGTCACCCAAACAGATGGGGTTTGCAGTTTAAAAGGGACTCCTTTCAAAAGGTTGTCCATTCGAGTCCACCAACTCAAGAACCAAAGGATCTGTGGAGGAATGGTCAGCCTCATTTGGGGGCTGTCTAAGTTCAGGCAGAAGGTGGATATGAACCCTAATTGCAGCTCCCTCATCTTTAGACTATAATGCACTGCGGTTTTGCAGGAGGCCATAAGGCCTAGCAGGCATTGTACTTGCCTTGTTCACTGGATTGGATTGGCTTGAAATTGACACACTAGTTCCATAATGGTTTGGTATCTCTCTCGGTAAGAATGCCCCTTTTCTCTGGGTATCCAGTACAGCCCCTATGTAGGATATGGTAGTTACTGGGTTTAGATGAGATTCTTTTCCAGTTGACCTGTATTCCGAGGTCTCAGAGAAGGCTCAACAAGTATTGTATCTGAGAAAGTAACTCTTCTTTGTCTCCTGACGTCAAGAGTCAATCATCCAGGTACGGATATATCTTCAAACCTTTTGTTCGTAGATGCGCCATCACTACAGCCATGCACTTGGTGAATACACACGGGGCACTGCAGAGGCCAAATGGTATAACTTGATATTGGTAGATTGAAGTCCCCACTGTGAACCTCAGTAACCTTTGATACAATAGCCTAATCCCTATGTGGAAATAGGCATCTCTTAAGTCTAACTTTGAAAGCCATCGCTCCTGGTGTAGAAGTGGCAGGATGTCCTGCAACGTTGTCATCCAATACTTCTTCAGATGGAGGTATTTGTTTAGATGTCTCAGGTCCATTATCGGTTGAATCCCCCCATCCTTTTGGGCGATTTGAAAGTAGCGGAAATAAAACCCTCCCCACCTCTGAGCCCATCACACCCGGACTATTGCATTTTTGTGTAAAAGCTCTTGGACTTCTCGCTGAAGGGCAGGAGTTGCACTGGTGAAGCGCAGGCCTCTGAAAGGTGGGCAAGCCTTGAATTCTATCGTGTAGCCTGATGTGATAATCTTCAACACTCATCGGTCTGATGTTGTACCATGCTTGGGCATGGCTTGCCAATCTGATGGTGTTGTTGACTAATGGGGCCTGATAGATGATGTTGTTGCTGACCACCACATGTCGCTCCTAGGTGTTCTGGAAGGGTGATAAAAGCAGGTTGTCCTTTGATAATAGAGAGTGTGACGGGCTGTCAGTGTTCTCAAAGACATTGTTTTTGGGCCCCTCCCTGTTTGTTACATTGGCCTTGATTGTTTTTATTTTTCTGCGGGTAATGCCGCTTAGTGAAAGGTTGGTATGTTCTCCTATAATCTCTGCGGTCTTGTGGCCTATAATTTGAATGTGGGCAGTTGTAAGGCTTTGATTTTGGTGCATAGGCAGTCGATGTAGCAGATGAGGTGAATGTTTTTGCCATAAATTTTGATTTCTTCAGTTTCTCCATAGTGGCATCCTTCTGTTCAGAGAACATGCCTTTTCCATAAAATGGCAATCCCTCTGTCTTCTCCTTCATGTCTACTTGTAAAGCTGCAGACCGCAACCAGGCATGGCGTCTCAGGGTGATTGACGCACTCATGGCCCTGGATTCTGATTCCGCTAGGTGTTTTGCAGTATTAAGCTGTTGACATGTTAAGTCACCTGCCTTTTGCAGTGTCTTTTTAAAGCAAGCTTAAAATTCTTCTGGAGAAAGTATATCCAGCTCTTGTTCTAAGCTTTCCCACAGGCAGTAATTGTATTTAGCCATACATGCTGAATAATTGGCTATTTTGATGAAAAGGCGTGCAGTTGAATATAGCTTTCTTCCTAATACATCTAATTTTCTTCCTTCTTTATCTGCAGGGGTCGTGTGGCGTGAGGAAGTTGTGCAGTCTATAACCAGAGAGTTGGGTACAGGATGTTTGATTAGGTAAGTATTGTCCTGATCCTGTTCCCTATACAAACCCTCTAACCTTTTGGAGGTCGGAGTGGAGGTATGGTGGACCTCCCAGGCGAATTGTGCGGTCTTTGAAATAACTGGCAAAAGTGGCAAGGCCACTGGTTAGGCTGTTAAAGATCTGGCCATGAAGTTGTAAAGTGGGTCGTCAATTGTGGCAAGCTGCAACTTCAGGTTCAGACCTAATGCTGCAGCCATTTCTTTAAGCTGAGAGTGGTACGCCTTTAATTCTTCCATGGGGTACATATGTGAAGGAGTGGCTACATCTGGTGAAGGATCCGGGTCTGTTGTTTCAGTGTCGCACTCAAAGTCTGAAGATCCATGGTGACTTTCTTCCAATGGTACCAGGGGAGAATGTGGTAGAGAAACTCTATCCGGCAAAGGCAATGGCCTGGGTAAAGAGGACTCATCCGTTTGGACTGCAAGTGACATCACTTGCTTCTCTTTAGTTTGTGTGTGTTTTGAACACACAAGGTGCTGCATCTGTGTTGCTGTTGCTACTGTCTTTACTATCTGGGCCGGCAATATGTGGGGTGCATCCCCTCCCACCAAAGTACGGATTGGTGCGGTGTAGGGGCTAACCTGAGGAATGTCGACATCCAATCCCCTTGGTCGCCAGGTTCTGTCTTCTGCATAGTTATAGGCCAATCCCGGGGAGGTTTGGCCTGTCAATGCTGATTGTTTTGGTGGCAATATGGTATGAGTGAATCCGCAAGTGTGCCTCAGGGACACAGTTGATAACTGTGCTGCAGATAAGGCCTGTGGTGTTTGACAAACAGAATGTCCAGAAGCCAGACCTGAGGGTAAAGTCGAAGGTTCCCCATCTTCTGAATGGGGGAAACACCGAAATGTAGATGGAGTAGTTGTATTAGAGCCCAGCATAGTCAAAAGAGACTGAGCAGTGCCAAGGTCTAAAGCTGCTCCCTCAATCCCACAGGGTCATCCTCCTCGATCTCAAAAGTCAGCGGAGCTCGGAACCAAGGCGTTACCAAAGTCAAAATGACTGGAATATTTAGGCTTGAAGCCAGTTCTGCTGGGGGCACCCATACCCCAACATTAGACCCAGAGGTACCAACCCAGAGTATATGGAATTCAGGCCTGTGTCTGATTCCATTTTATTAAGAGATCAATTAATGCCTGAACTCAAGAAGAACTGACACCCAGGTCTCATGACTGCCTCGGCTAACTGCTCTGGGAAGGAAGAGGCAATCCAGCATTGTATTGTGAAATGGGTACTCAAAGAAACACAAGGGCTAGGCCTCAGCTATCAATATGCTAAAATGTAACTCACTATCAGATAATGTCTGTGGAAGAGGCCAGAGGCTGAGCTCTCCTTTCCTGTTGCAAGAAGTCTATGTTAATCCTTGTCAGTGATGGTTCTGCTATGCCCAAAGGGGATACTCAGTTGCTGTCTATAGAAATTCCACTCTAGGTAAATGCACACAAAGAAAACACCTATAGATGTTACTTCTTATTTTACTAACATCTTTTAAAAATCTTGCCTAACAAGCATACTTGCTCAGGAGCCATCACAGAATTTGCTGCTAAACTGCAGGGCAACAAGCAGGAACTCTGTCCATGGACAGGAACTGTCTGTGACTTCTGCTGCGCAGTGAGAAGTCAAGACTTCCCCAGGCATGGTGCTCTCACTCTCTGCCTCTCTCTGAGCAAACTGCCTGCTTGACCAGCCTGCTTGACCATCAAAAGCTTAACCATCGCTTCCAAGCTGCTGTTCCCAGCTACAGCATCTCTCCTTCAGCTGAATTCTCACCGCTCTCAAAGTTTCTGACCCTGGTAATATGCTGCTCCACAAGCATTGGATCCCTCTTCCCTCCTCCCTACTAATCACTGCCATCCCTCTCCTAAGCCCTCCCTCCTTCCTTCTTTCTCTGCTTCCCTCTAAATGTTTTATTAGAATTTGTTAGATAGCTGTAATTACTGATTGCACACACATATGTTAGTTAGGCACATTACACTACACTTTGAATCGGAAACATGTTTTAAATTGGGATTATTTTATCCTGATGAGCAACTTTCTATAACAAAGCCCATTGAACTTTCTGAGTGTGTCTCTCTCTGTCTCTGTTTGCACACCCAGATCCTACATGGTCACCATCTCCAAGAAACAATTCAGTTTGTGTATGCCGTGACTTTCCCTCTGAGCATATACAGAGTGCAAAACCAGGTGTAGTTCACAACAGCTCCTTAGCTCTCAGTGTCGAGGGCGATATTATTGGAGTCGCTGCTGGTGACAAAGTCCATGCTCTCGAGGTCAATCCCTTCAGTATTGATGGGCTCTGTGGTCTCAGAGTCGAAGGTCTCGACATCGTGGACTGTCCCTTTGATGCTGATTCTCTTGCCAATGGTGAGGATCCCCTCGTCAATGTTGAGGGAAGAGTGCATTCAGCCACCCTCGATGTTGATGGATGTTCCCTTTATGTTGTAGTCGGTAGCGGGATATCACGCGTTGCCGGCACCAAGCTTGGCATCGACATCGTTGGCAGTCTGGATACCAATACGAACATAACATCCTGCGCCAACATCAGCAAAGGGGTCGATATCAATGTTGCTGTCTTATGTTTCTTCTTGGCATGCCCTGAAGCACCCGCCATCTTGTCTCCCCGCCTTTTCGAGGCCCTTAGGGTTTTGAAAGTCGGTGTTGAGGGTTTAGACTGGGATGAAGCCTCAGCCCTCGAGCCATCCTTCCCAGAAGGAGGAGCCGTCCCTTCCTTAGATGGACCAGGGGAAGTCAGCAACTCATCATAGATCGTGGCTTTCAGTAGGCATGTGCACGGACTGGTTTGGAGGCCATTCTAAAGGCCTCCAGACCGGTCCGGACACGGGTGGTTTTGGTTCAGGTGGGAGGTTCTAAGAAAGTACGGGGGGGGGCTTTACTTACCCCCCAAAGAACGTCACCGTATTCTTTTGAGTAAGCGGGCGGCATACCTCCCTGCCGCCCGCTTCATTCCCCCTCTGGCGCAGCTCTTCTCCTTTAAATTCTCAATCAGGCGGCAGGGTATCTTCCAGTCCCTGCCGCCCGGCTCTTCATCAATGTCTTCGATCGGCTGGCGGCCACCCCCTGTGCACCCCCAAGACCCCTGCCGCCCCTTCCCTTCCCATTTCAAGGGGTCGGCAGGAGAACTCCCCTGCCGACCCCGTCCCCTTCCCCGGCTGCGCTGCAAATGGCTTCTAGGAAGCCTTTTGTGCGCCTGCGCAAAAGGCTTCCTAGAAGCCATTTGCAGCGCAGCCGGGGAAGCGAGTGGATGGCAGGGAGTTCTCCCGCTGCCCGCTCGCTAAAGTTAACGCTCTCTAAAGTTAACTTTAGCGAGCGGGCGGCGGGAGAACTCCCTGCCGTCCGCTCGCTTCCCCAGCTGCGCTGTAAAATGGCTTCTAGGAAGCCTTTTGCGCAGGCGCACAAAAGGCTTCCTAGAAGCCATTTGCAGCGCAGCCGGGGAAGGGGACGGGGTCGGCAGGGGAGTTCTCCTGCCGACCCCTTGAAATGGGAAGGGAAGGGGCAGCAGGGGTCTTGGGTGGACACAGGGGGCGGCCGCCAGCCGATTGAAGACATTGATGAAGAGCCGGGCGGCAGGGACTGGAAGATACCCTGCCGCCCAATTGAGAATTTAAAGGAGAAGAGCCGCGCCAGAGGGGGAATGAAGCGGGCGGCAGGGAGGTATGCCGCCCGCTTACTCAAAAGAATACGGTGACGTTCTTTGGGGGGTAAGTAAAGCCCCCCCCCCGTACTTTCTTAGAAACTCCCACCCCAGTGCCGGACCGCAGCTCCGCGGTTCCGTGCACACCTCTAGCTCTCAGCCGGAGTTCACAATTGCGATGGGTCTGCTTTGAAAAAGACTGGCAAATTTTACACAACAAAGTGTTATGGGTCTCGCCCAAACACATAAGGCATAAGTCATGGCCATCTTGGGAGGGCAACTTTGCCTTGCATTTGGAACATCGTTTAAACATTTTTTCCTCAATTCATTTAGCGTTATCCATGTCCTTTCCGAAAACTTAACAAATCACTCATCCAATCTTTTCAGCCAAAATAGTCCACTACTCACAAATGCAGTCCAGTAATACAGTCCGAAGTCAGTTTGTCCAAAAGTATCCGTTCAATCTTTCGCCACAACCAGTCTGTTAAAGCTTAAATCGTAGTCAAGAAAGTCATTCCGAAGGTCAGATATATAGAAAATAAGCAGTCCCTTTCAGTAAAACTCACTACTAGTGCAAGGAACCAAAACAACAAGCCACAGAAACCGAGTAACCGATCTCTATGGCAGTCGCAAAGAAACAAAAGTGCTGGCGCTTCCTCCTGCCTTAAATAGCTACATGGTCACGTGGGGCGGGGCACAAGCACCGAGAGGAGCTATGGTACTCCACACTGAGAGACTTCTGCGCAGGCGTAGTACCCATTCTAATGGATTCAACAGATCACACCACAGATGAATAAATTTTTATCCAAATCTCAGGTCTGTATCACTAAGAATCTATTTTTAACTTTCAACATCTCAATGCCACATTTATGTTTAGCCACCATCTTGGATTTTTAACTACCAACTTGGAATTCTGGGGTGACTAAAATTACTTTCTAAAGCCACAAACATCTGACAACATGGTGCTATTCTCAGGTCTGTGCTACTATTTGAATGATTCCTATAATTTGTAACAGTTTATACTATGATGACATATTTATTTTTGGCCACCATATTGTATTTTGGGGGGTATCCAATCCTACTTTCTTAAACCATACATACCTGACAACATTTCTGCAAAATCTCATTCTTGTGAGTTAAAGTTCACGATTCAGCTTAATTTTCCAATTTAGCTGTTCCACTATATTTACAGTTCCTTGTATTTTGAGGATGTTTCATGCGTGATGTCACAACACAGGTGTGTACTGATGTAGGAAACGTTGTGTAGATCACTTTACACCAGTGTTGCCTACAGCAAACATATAAAGTGTGGACAGCATATACCTGTGTATATACACATCAGGGAATTCTGATTCAGCCAGAGTCCTATGAACACTTGTGTTTAATTTGTGAGTACATATGTGTGCATGTCCTTATTTTTCACAATAGCTGCAGGAAACATTGGTGTGGCACTAGTGTAGATGCAGCAAACAGATTAGCTTCATAAAGTGGAGAGCTGGCTTTCATGTGTTTAGGACTGCAACGCTGAAGAAAGCTTATCTGTCTAACTTTCTACTGAATATTCTCTGCTGTACCGCTTTAGCAGGAACACCAACTATAGCTCTTGACATAAATAACAGCAAGACTGACCCACCAGACGCCACCCTCTACAGCAATGCCCCATTCTTTTCTGAGCCTCTGATGGCAGGGGGTGCTTAATCTGTGCACCCGTCCTTTCTAGCCCTTCCCATTCCAACAATAAGGGCAAGATATTATACTAGGAGTCCTGATCTGGCCACCACTTCTTTAGCACCACATTTAGCAACAAGTAAGCCATTTCACATTATTGTTAATGAGGTAGGACAAACATCCTACCCAGCTTTGGGAGCTGTGCGTTCTCCCAATTTTAAGTCATATGTTAGGTAGCAGGAGTGGGGGGAGAGATCATCTGTGAGACGAGAGCTGGGTAGGGCAGCTTTTCCTACTATCTCTTTAAATTGCTGGGTATGAGTGCTGGGTATGCTGGCACTGTCCTACCCAGCTCTCGACTCACAGTTTATCACTCCCCACTCTTCCTACCAGCTAGCACATGACCAAAGATCAGAGGCACACAGAGCTCCCGAAGCAGGGTAGGATGCTTATCCTAACACATTAATGATCGTGTGAACTGGCTTAGTGTATTCTGGAGTTTTGTTAGATGGAATGGCTCCTACATTACAGCAACATTAAGCCACTAAGAGTTTGCTCAGTTCCAGCTTATTATAGTTAAAGACCATCCACCTGAGTGTTTGCTGTTCCCTATATTATTATAAGTAAATGTTATTCAAATATTGATTGTTAAATCCCCTTGTGCTAATGGATACCTACCACTCAAAATGGAAAAGAGAGTTGGAGGAAAGGTTGCATCATTATGATTTTCCCCTTCTGCATTGATAACTGTGGAGTATGAAAATGCCAGAGCCAACCTCAGACAAATAATATATGATATGGAGTATCAAACTGACCACGGCTCTATTCCTGTTGGTGTCCATCTGGGCAACCAAGTTCTGAGTTCCAACCCTGCTAGATATCTAAACCTGATAACTGTACCAAAATACTACAGAGCTTTGACACAAGCATGATGTATAATGCCTTACAAACAGCAGTTCCAGAAGAAAGATATCAAAAAATCTCCTACAAAGAATGTATTTGTCACTGCAGCTCAGGAGATACCGAAACGATGGCACATGTGCTCCTTTACTGTCAATTTTATTGAGATATACAGCATAAATATATAACTCATTTTATTAGCTGTCATCCAGGTTGCACAGATTCTCGATTATCTTTTAACTGACCAGAATGACTCAAGATCTTATAATGTGGCTAAGTTCTGTTTAATAACCAGTAAAATTCACCAGGAGTTAATTAAGAATCACACCTACATGATCTATGTTGGTGTTTAACCACTGCATCATAATATCCCCTATGGTTTATTCTGCTGGGCTTCTGTTTGTAAATATTGTTATACTGTTATATTGTTATACAGTTATACTGGTCTGTGATGGTACAGGTTGAGTAACCCTTATCTGGACATCCAAAATCTGGAATGCTCCAAAATCCAGACACCACACCGTAACAAAAACAAAAAACGCCTCAGCTCACTCGCTTGCAGATTCCCAATTTTGCTGCTTTTAAACATGCAGTCAAAACTTACTTATTTCAGAAGGCTGTTAGTGACAGGGGTTTTGTCTGTAATTCTCACTAGTTGCGGCTCTGTTTTTATTGTGAAGCTTTTTAATGCTTGTAATGTTCTTGCTTTGGTGCTAGAGGGAAAAGGAAAAGCCTCCCTCTTCCACTCCTTGCCCAGTTTGGCGCCTGCTCTGTTGGCATCTGTTTTGGTGCTTTGTTGGTGCCTGCTCTGTTTGGTAAAGGTACAGTACAGGGTAATGTCGTTATACTTTAAATAAACCTTTAAAAAAAAATACAGTAACCTTTCGTGTTTAGACTTGGATCCCATACCCAAGATATCTCATTATGCAAATATTCAAAAATCCGGAAAAATCCAAAATCCAAAACACTTCTGGTCCCAAGCAGTCCGGATAAGGGATACTCAACCTGTAATAAAGTATGGATGTATTGACTGATTGATTTTAAAATCACAGTTAGTGCACTGGACCTGAACATGTATGTACATACCAGATTAATCAACTCTGTTTCCCTTCCAATGTGTGGATCAATCCTGTGTTTACGAATAGGTTGAATCTCTGGAGACAGTTTTTCTATAGTCACAAAGACAATTAATGTAAATGATTACACTCAGTTTCATTGCTCTGTTTTCACAAAGAATAAATGTATGATTGAAAATTCTAGTAAGTTCTTCCAGCAGCACAAAGACTCCAGTGAGAGTAAGAAAGAGAAGCCCAGGTAAAGGGCAAAGAGCAGTTTTGAGATTTTCATCTAGTGAATATACTATACCAAATAACTTGAAATATGATGACTGGGCAAAAGGTGTGGAAAACAGAAGAAACATAGGAACCAGATCGCTCATTTTTAAGCAGCAGCCCTTTAATTAAGAGCATTATTACCATAACAGAATATGATAGCTTTGCAGACACCACAACTCCAACATTACTTTTATGATAAAGCCACAGGAGGGGCTCTATAATTAAGTAGTGAGGCATTCTGTTTAGAACCGTGAACAATCTATCCCTTATACAAATGAACTGATTTTTCCTATCTGTTTGATATAAAGAATCTCTTCAGAGAAGAAAACAAATTGTCCAAATATCAGAAGAACTGGATGGAAGATGGACAAGCAATCATCATCCAGCATGAAGAGGCACAGCCCAGACACAGGTTTATCACCTTAATGAGAACTAGGCTGCCTAGAAAATAATGATCAGTAGTAGGTACTAGCTCATAAATTACCTTGATTGCAGCCAAGACCCAAGCATCTCTGCACGAGAAAGGACTGAAATAGCACTGGAAGCACTAGCCATGCAAAATGCTGGGTAACAAAGCTTGGGACAAATGCATGTTGCTTGTGGCCTTCTTCTGGTCCCGATTCTGCAGTTATGGGGCTAGTTTGTTGGAACTGGTTGCAGAATCAGGAAAAAAAACACCTTCTCTTGTATAAATTTGTCATCAACAGTCTAGCTCAAAACTCCTTTGGGTGTTTAAAAAAAAAAAGACCTGCACAACAACTTGGAGTCAGTCCTCCCTATTTCAGGAGTAGATTTGATAATTGTATTGAATGAGCCAACAGGTGGGATGGTATGCCAGTCTCAGCAATGCCCATCTCTACAACTACTAGGAGACTTTCAGTTGAAGGAAAGGCTGTTAAACTGCAGCTAAGAAACTGATGGATATTCTGATAACCCACGTTTAGGGATGGGGAGTTAAGATGACTGGGGGGTTTCCAACATTATCTCCATTTACAGAAAATGCCTCCACTTGACTTTTAACAATAACTCACTCCCCTGCAGTCCCCCATGCCACATGCCTGCCCACTTCCAGAAGATCTCCTGACCCTCAGGAGAGGCTTTGTATAGTACAGGGAGCCGTTGTGGGGAGAAGTGGGTAAGGAAGTTCTCTTGTTCAAGCATCTTTTCACTCACACAACTCTGGATCCATTTCAAACTGCAAAACTAGTGTGACATTTCATATGAAGAAAACACAGCCATAAGTAAAATTAAAAGATGACATCTAGTAGGAAAAAAGCAAAACCACTCACCTCCATTTAAGATCTTTATTCCTGCTGATGCCATATCCTTACCGAACAAAGCTAACCTAAAAACATAAACCACATATGAAGCTCACTTAGAATCAGACCATTGGTCCATCTAGGTCATTAGTGTCTGTACTGACCAGCAGCTGCTTTCCCGGGTTTCAGATATGTATCTGCCCTGCCCTGCCCTACCTGGAAGTGCCAGGGATCAAACCTGGGCCTTCTGCAAGCATCCTAGTCTTGACTTCAACAGCAACATCAACTGGTTATCCTAGTCTTAGTTTCAGATGCCTCCACAATTACTCAATATGCCTTGGGTGCACAAAGCCCCTTGCACAAGTAGAGAGTACTTCTGTTTGTGCAAGGAGGCTCTCTGGTTTCCATTAATTTCTCCCCAGCTGCAGCCCTCACTACTGCATTGCATGCCCTTCCATAGGGTCCCCAAGCAAAGCTATTATTACATGGGAGAGGGAAGAAGGGGGGCAGCCTTTTAAAAAAAAAATCCTCCTTAGCTACTGGTTTTAGAATGTTAAAGGTAAAGGTAAAGTATGTCATCAAGTTGGTGTTGACTCCTGGCGACCACAGAGCCACAGGAGGGGTTTACCATTGCCATCTCCCACGCAATATGAGATGATGCCTTTCAGCACCTTCCTATATCACTGCTGCTCAAAATAGGTGTTTCCCATTGTCTGGGAAACATACCAGTGGGGATTCGAACCAGCGGCCTCTTGCTCCCTAGGCAAGTTACTTCTCCACTGAGCCATTAGAAGTAAAGGTAAAGCATGCCGTCAAGTCGATTTTGACTCCTGGCACCCACAGAGCTCTGTGGTTTTCTTTTGTCCATTAGGTGGGTTATTTTTCGAAAATGGGGAAGGGTAGGGCAGGGTCCTTTTGAACAGGCCCTTTAAACACTGCCACTAAGTGCCAATTTTTAAAAGACATAAATTTCTTGCCAAGAAAAATTTAAGACCTCTGTCTTCAAAGCAGCCCAAAACACAGCTGTGTGAGTGGGTGATAAAACTACAAGGTGAAAAAGCAGGAGGTGAAACAGTCCCCTCTTCAAGTAAAGAATGAGACACAGAAGGTTGGACCTGGGACACCTTCTAGCAGAGGAAGAGAAACTTTGGATCCAGCACAGATTTCCAGAAAGGGAAAGAAGTAGGCAGATTTTCAGCAGTCACCTATTCCCATCCCATTTACACAGGAAACGAGACTGCAATCAACCACCTCTGTGCATTCACTCACAGAATAATGGTTGCTGCTAACCTGAGGTATTAGAAAGAAAGTTTAAAAAGGATGGAAATTTCAAAAAGTGTGAGAGAAAGTCTAAGCCAAAAAGAAAACTCCAATTAAAAATGACTGTTGCTATTGTTAATACAAAGTATCAGACAACATTTCCTAACAATGCATGGAGCGATTAAGAATAATGACTGAAATAATGTTAAAGGCTCTAAATAAGCTTTTTGAGGTTTTTCTGCACAAGTGTCAGTCAAGGCTAAAAACCTCAACATTTACTACTAGGCCATTTAAATTTACATAAATATGAAATTAATTGTTTCTTCAAAATTATGCACATTACTGTGTTCATGTTGCTTCTATGGTGTATAGACTTATCCATTTCATTAAAGTATTGGTTTAAAAATGATATAATCATAAGACCTATGAAACTGAAAAGTCTAGGAACATAGGAAGCTGCCTTTTACTGAATCAGGTAATTGGTACATGTCAGGAACCCACTCCGATGCCGCTCCCAAGTCCAGATAGGCGATTTATTTTATATGATTTTTATATCAATCAGCTATTACTTTCTTTCGCTGCCACCATATGATTGTTTATTACCCTGCTTTCAGTGATTAACTCCTTGGTCACGTAGCCTTGTGAGTGCAGGATAGGCATGTATAGGATAGGATCCAGGAGCAGACCCAGGTTTCGGCTCACCCAAGGCAAGCTGCAAAGTTCTACCTTGTGCCCACCCACAAGCATTTAAAGGGAGTGCCGCTTGCTTGCTGACAGCCTCTTCTCCTTGCCTTGGCTACCTTTCAAGGCTGGCAAGGAGGCTGGGCAATGAGAAAAAGCTGCCGGTATGTAGCCTCCTTTCCTTAACCACACATTCCAAACTTAAGAGGCTGTACACACGATCAACGTGTGGAGCCTAACTGGGCTTGGCAGGGAGAGTGGGCTTACCGCACACAAGCAGAGAGCCATCCCTGGGCGGCCCGAGCAGATGCCCACATGACTACCGGCTCCATCATGGAGCCAGTAGGGGCAGTGGGGACTGGGGGCCACCCAGCCCCCAGAAGTCCAAGGGTGCCCCGCTCAAGTGCACAGGGCATTCTGGGGAGACCCCCAAGGCCGGGAGGCTTGTTGGAGCCTCCTCTTGAGTCGGCACGGTGTGGAGCCACGGCCTCTCCCCTCATTTAAGGGAGGGGTATTTATTTATTTATCTATTTATTTGATTTCTATGCCGCCCTTCCAAAAATGTCTCATGGTGATTTACACAGAGAAATAACAAATAAATAAGATGGCTCCCTGTCCCCAAAGAGCTCATAATCTAAAAAGAAAAACAAGATAGACACCAGCAACAGTCACTGGAGGTACTGTGCTGAGGGTGCATAGGGCCAGTTACTCTCCCCCTGCTAAATAAAGGTGCCTCTTTGCCAAGTTAGTGTGGTTTGCTGCCGGGAGTCACGCAGCTCTCGTCGCAGCACACGACCGCAGGAAAGCGGGATAGGCTCCCTTAGTCTGCTCTCCTGCGGTTGCGAGAATAGCCTCAAAGTCTTTCAAAGACTGGATGGGCATCCGCACCCAACTTTTGCATGGCCTTGGAAGAGGGAAAGTTACCAGAGCCACACTCACCTCACATGGTACCTTTGCAACGTTCATATGGGATGCTCAAGATCCAAGCCTTGGAAGGCTCTGGAAGACTACTATGCAAGGAGGGAAGACTGCTAGAAGCCTTTCCTCCCTGCAGTGCACCTTTCCAAATGCTTTGTGAAAGTCAGATCAGAGCATCTCTACCCAACCTTTCTTTGCAAGGCTCTGGCTGAGCTAAAAACTGGACAATTTCCTAAAGTTTTGGAGGGTAGTGAGGGGGCAGGTGCTCTCCTAAAGTATTTTTCAGCAAGGTTATATGCTACAGTGGCCCAAATAAAGTGTACACACCTACCTACAAACAAATGTGGTTTCACTATGACACAGATTAGAAAATAATAATGAAATAGTAACTACTATAATGATATAGCAATGCTATGCACAGCTGCATAAAAACAGTGATTACCACTCTCCACACAGTGTCTTACCAAAGCTGGACTGGCATTCCCCCAGGGTGGGAGGAGAAGAAAAGTATGAGGGTGGTGGCTGGAGCACTACAAGTAAACCATGTTTTGGGAAGGTGGTGATAGCAGTGGGTCTGAGTGGGTCCGCAGGCAGTCGATCTGCGGCCTCTGCCAAGCTGCTGGTTGAGGCAACCACCTCATTAACAAGGCACCCCTGTCAATATTATGTGACTTTTCATAGCAAACAGCTATTTCATTCATCTATACCTTACTCATAGCAATAGCAATAGCACTTACATTTATATACCGCTCTATAGCTGGAAGCTCTCTAAGCGGTTTACAATGATTTAGCATATTGCCCCCAACATTCTGGGTACTCATTTTACCGACCTCAGAGGGATGGAAGGCTGAGTCAACCTTGAGCCCCTTGGTCAGGATCGAACTTGTAACCTTCTGGTTACAGGGCAGCAGTTTTACCACTGCGCCACCAGGGGCTCATTTGAATTAACCGATTCATTTCTTTAAAACTGATTGAAAAGTGGGTAAGCAGTTAATTACTCAGTTAGTTATGTAACACCTCTAAACATCCTTCAGTACACCTCCCGGGTATGTAAATATTTTCAATGCAAATTTCTGTAAGTGTCTTCACCATTCTATGTTAATTTGTTCTTTTCCATTGTTCTTGTCATGCACACCCTTTCAAAGTTTTGTAAACATTGGGTTTGCAAACATTTGCAAAGAATGGGGGGGGGAAATCCACACTATTACAACTTTTCAAGTTTCACTGTGCATGAACATAAAGGTACTTACACATTTCCTTATTAATAATAGCAATTCACTCTTGGGCCATCTGGGCCCTCCACACAAAAAACTATCCCTTCCTGCATCCATTTCTACCCGGCTGCAGCAGAGGGTGAGGAAAGACAAGCCGCCGCCATCCCCATCACCCTGGCGGATACTGGCCCACACGTTTCCCAGCCTAAGGCAGGAAGGGCTGATCAACCTGCATTGCTGCAGGCTCCTAATGAAGTGCTAGCTGGCTTTCACTTTTGCGAAAGAGCACACACTAAAAGTAGCACACCTGTACTTGGAAGTGCTACTTAGATCATAAACATGCCATTGACAGCCAGGCAACGTGTTTCCATCCTAGGTTTTGCTTCTGGAATGCGTCCATGTACTCTTGCACAAAACGCACAAGTGTGCCAGAACCTCATTAGGAGCCCACAGGATGGGTGGGTGGCTTGACACTCCCTGTGTTGGGTTGCAGAACATGTGGGCGACTATAATAATGTCTATATACTCGAAGTACAATATTTTTATGTCTTTATCTGTGTTTTATTGTGGCATTCCATTTTCATAAGCCACCATGTGAGGCCTTTGTGCCAATGGAAAAACCTTGCCAAAACAGCACAATAGATTGATTCAAATCAAGGCAAGTTAAATCAATATAAGATCTGAAACACCAAAAAGGGGAGAGGGGTTGATTTAAATAACTGATTTGAACTTTTAATTTATCATTTAGATATTCATTTCGCTATTTCCATAAAAACATACTGGATTGTAGCCTAAGTTGTTCTGTGAATACAAGACACTGCCATGTGCACAAGGAGGGGGTAACTTTCATTGATTTCCCCTTCCCTCAGCCCCCAGCAGTCCTCAGAAAACTGCTCCTGAGGTTTGGAGGGCACTCTGAGGCCCTAGCATGCAGCATGAGGGGCTGCAGAGGGAAGGTGGGGGGATTGGTAAATTTTACCCTTCCTATGCACAAGCAGGCCACCTTACGTGGTACAGCAGGGAAATGCTTGACTAACAAGCAGAAGGTTGCCAGTTCGAATCCCTGCTGGTACTATATTGGGCAGCAGAGATATAGGAAGATGCTGAAAGGTATCATCTCATACTGCGTGGGAGGAAGCAATGGTAAACCCCTCCTGTATTCTACCAAAGACAACCACAGGGTTCTGTGAGCAACTGGAGTTGAAATCGACTCGACGGCACACTTTACCTTACTTTATTAACAAGCAGAAGCATTCTGGTCACATACACATGTGGACTTTACTTTCACTTTGTTAAATTTACGGTCATGGACCAAGACAACAGTATGTGTTACTCTGGATGCTGTCCATGGATTTGTATCCACCAGGGGTGTAACTGTAATTGGGCAGACATGTTCAAAGAACACAAGTCCACCCCACACCCAGAAGAAGGGACACCAAGGGCCCCTCACCTGTCACACTCAACCACTGCAAAGGAGTGCCTTCTTCCAACTGTGACTGGGCAGGAAGCTTTTCTGTCTTTGAAAGGTCAGATCTTGTTGTGCTGACCCATGGTTCCTTAACTTCCAGGCTTGATTTATGCATTAATTAATTTCAAAAATTGTCTTGGTAATCCATGCCTTGGTGATCTCATTTACTGTAACATTCTCTGTTACAGTATCACTGTTTTCCAGTGTTGCTACTTGAATCCAAGTGTGATTCAAGGTGCTGCTTGTATGACCTTTAATGTCTTTAATGGGGCTTTATTACCTTTAAAGCCCTAAATACAAGGAGGACTGCCTACTTCCGCAAAATATTTTAGGGAAGCTCATCTGCATGTTCCACTGTCATCTGAAGTTTGGTTGGTGGTGATGCATGAGTGGACCTTATTTATGGTGGCCTTAGCCCTTTGGAATTCCCTTCAGCTCTTTCTCACTCTATCTGCTTTAAAGTGGCAGCCAAAGACGTTTCTTTTCTAACAAGCCTTACCCGATTTTGTTTAACTGATTGCGGTCTGCTGAAATATTCAAAATGCTTGCTTTTATTGCAGTCTTTAATTGTATTACTGTATTTATATTGGTTTTTTAAAAACCCACCTGCAATTTTTACTTTAAGCTGCCTCAAATTCTGGGGAGAGATAGAGACCTCAAGTTAACCTTTGAGGTTGCTCTTGAAAATAGGGTTGACATTATGCTGCAAGAATACAGGACACAATGCGGGGGGGGGGGAGTCTTGGGAGGGCATCTTGGGATCCGGGCTTGGCATGCATAATTTTAATCAGCAAGTGCTTCCTGGCTGGCCTTCCCATCTCTGGGGCTGTCCACAGTGGGAAGAGCATTTGCTCGAGCTCCCTCCTCCTGCACTCGAACTGCTCTCCTAGTGTTGCCTTGCCATGCCCCCTGAAATTCCAGGTTTCACCCGGAATTTAAGCATCTCACTCAGATTTCTTAGCCCACCCAAATTTGCCCGGATTTCAGCTTTCATTTTTTTAAAAAAGCTAAGCTCTAGCCCTTGTAGAAGCAGAGTTATGGAGCAAATTGTGCAGTCATTATTCTTTTGAAAAATTATTTTCAAGCCAATTTACATAATATGCAAGTTAGGTACCCGGATTTGGAAAGCCAGAATATGGCAACCCTACTGGAGGGGAGGATGTGGGGGCGGTCCCTGGCCCGTCTTCCCACCTCCAGGACTGGCTGCAGCAGCAGCTGCTGAGCTCCAGCCTCATCCCCACCCACCACACCGCCACTGGGGAACATGAGCTCTTGTGGAGGCAGGGCAGAGAAGGCTGGGCAGCAGCACTGCTTCCGGGAGAGGGGAGCCTTGCATGCATGCCACAAGTCTGGCTGGCGTGCTGCACTTCCCCTGGTCCCAGGCAATGGGAGGGGGCCAGCAGGAAGAAGCAGCAACACCACTACCCTGGGCTTGCAGTAGCAGCAGCTCCAACCATCCCATGGCTCACCCTGCAGCTTCCCTGGGGTGGCGGAGCCAAAATAAAGGGGAAATAGGTAGCATCCTGAATGAGACAACCATTTCCCCCTGAAAATATGGGATGTCCTGGGTAATCCGTGGCTGTTGGGAACCCTACTTGAAAATTACTCAGAAGCTTAAACTGGTGTAGAATGCAGCTACCTGCCTTCTAATAGGTGTTGGCAGCTGCACATACATTCAGCTGGTTCCGCACCACTTACATTAATTGCCTGTACACTTCTGGGCCCAATTCAAAGTGCTGATTTTAGCCTTTAGAGCTTTGTACAGCCTGGGCTCCTCATACCTTAGGGACTGTCTCTCCTTTTATTGACTGTGCCATCAGCCCACCAAGCAATGACAGTGAAAGCTAGAGGCTGAGATTTCTCAGCAAATGCCCCTAGAGTCTGGAACTTTTTACCAGAAATGGTTAGACTTCACCTTCATACTCTTTTAAAAGAGAAAGCTTTACTTGCTTCATCAAGCCTTTGACAGACTGGAAGTGGGAAGGCTGTGCTGTACCTTTCAATTATAGTGAAATTTTAACTTTTTCTTTTTGTATTTTTGGTTGTACCCCTTTGAGTTTTGGAAAAATGTAATATTTCAATGCATATTAATAAATATGTATACTATGTGCAAATGTTGTTAATGCAGAAAAAAGTACCATGTTCATTCTAATGGAAATCTCAACATTTGCATTAGAAGACCAAATTAAACACAAACACAAGCCCTATTCCGATATTAAGTGAACCTGGGTACAGACCCCTCAAATGCAGGGTACAGATAGAAATGGAATTAGTGTATTGAACATAATGTGTGAACAACACATTATACAGATCTCCTCCATACACTATATACTGACTGCATGTGCGTTGAACATAATGAGCGAAAAGGGCTAGATTCTCACATTAAAATGTTTTAAAAGTGCAATGATGATGTAAATGTTAAAAAAAGTGCAACTGTTAAAAACGTTTTTTAAAACCCTCTAGGAATCAGCATCACTTTTCTGCAGGTCACTAGTGAAAGCAATCCTGGATATTTTAAAGGTAACGGTAAAGTGTGCCATCGATTTGATGTCGACTCCTGGCGCCCACAGAGCCCTGTGGTTGTCTTTGGCAGAATACAGGAGGGGTTTACCATTGCCTTCTCCCCACGCAGTATGAGATGACGCCTTTCAGCATCTTCCTAGATCGCTGCGGCCCAATATAAGGACTAGTGGACATTCGAACGAGCAACCTCTGGCTTGCTAGTCAAGTCATTTTCCCACTGCGCCTTTAGGTGGTACCCTGGATATGTTAATAGCTTGATATTGTGGAAAAAAATAGTGTGTGGGTGGGTGTGGGTGTTTCAGTCAGAGTTAGCAAGGAACCCTAGGATTTCACTGAGTAGGTGTGAAGCGATGGAAAGAAAGCTTTTGTGGAGCGTTTGCACAAGCAGCTGTAAAGTGCCTTCTCTGTGGGTCTAGTTTGTCACCTCTGGCCGTGGAGCTCCTCATCTTCCAGCTCGCTTTCCACCACGGACCCCTCAACCACTGTCTCATCACTATCGGTATCAGAGAGGCCGCCTCCCTCCCTCATAGCTTCTCTCGCCCTTGCGGGTGAAGACATTTCTTTGCTCTCATGTCAGGAGGAGGAGAGCCCCGCCTCATTCAAAGCACGCCCCCGCCGCCGCCTATCTTTCAGGCAACCCTTCCTGCCCTCGAGGCGCCACCGGAGCTCTGAGGGGCGAGCCCAATGCATTCTGGGGGTCGTAGTTCTCGGTCGTCAAAGGAAGGCGGGATCGCAAATGACGGCACTTGCTTCTCTCAACGAGACGGGAAGGTGATGCTGCCCCGGAAGAAAGAAAACCTTCATTCATCAAGATCTCTGACTCAAGGCAAGTTAAGCAACTTGGTCTGCTGCCAGACAAGACAACCTACCTGGGAGGAAATGACCCCATGGCATTCCGATTAGCCATGCCAGTATGAGGCTCGATTCTGTGCATGTTTAGAAATAGTTGCACGGAGGTCAGTGGCAAGGCGGGAACTGATTCCCAGGTAAATAGGCATAGAAGTGCAGTGATAGATACTTTTCGTTTCAAAGGATCGCTTCGCATTCCTTGTTTTCATGCTGCTTTTGATCTGTGTGGCAAACGTGTTGTTCCCTGCACGTTATATGGTGCCAGGTGAGGGGGTCAAAGGTTTATTTATTATTATTTTCTTTAAAATATGTATACCCCGCCCCTGCAGTGCACTACTGCTGGGGTGGCTCACAACAATACGATAGACACATATACAATAAAGTAATAAAAATAACATTTTTTAAAAAGTCAGATTAAAAAACACAATTATTAGGTTCAAATTAAAACAAATTATAAAAAGCTAAAGAACCTACCTGATTTAACAAAATAATAAGGGAGCATTAAAAAGCCTCCTTAAACAGGTTCATTTTGAGAAGTTTTTTAAAAACACTGAGGGAGGGAGCATGGTGAAGCTCTTCAGGGAGGGCATTCCAAAGCCAAGGGACCACAACCGAAAAGGCCCTGTCTCTAGTTGTATGCCTTCATCCTCCTAGGGCTATCCTTTGGCCCTATACAAAGAATGAGAGAGGACAGGTGAGAGGCTTACCACTTTTACAGGTGCATGAAGGATACTCAGCTGTCTAAAGGCAGTCTTGCAGAGCCCAGCTGACTCATTTGAGCGTATGATCAGCTGCATTGACTGCAGCCACTTGGAACAGCCATTAAATTATTGTGATGCAGTTTTTCTGGATGGGATGCCATTTCAAGCTAACATACCAATCCCCTTCTTTCACAGCCAGGTCCATTGTTAGTTCATGTATGCTAAGGTTAAAAGCTAGAAGAGTGCTAGTAGTTGAGTCTAGACTGCATCTGCTAAAAACTGGACAATTTCCTAAGGTTTTGGAGGGTAGTGAGGGGCGGGTGCTCTCTCAAAGTAATTTTCAGCAAGTTTATATTTATTTAACACATTTTTATACCGCCCAAAACGCAAGTTCTCTGTGTGGTTTACAAGACAATAAAAACAACCAATAAAAAGATCAACACATTTCAACAATTAAAATTTAAAATGTTATAACTGTTAAAACACTATTAAAACAACATCTAATTAAAAGCCTGGGTGAACAAATGTGTCTTCCCTGCCTTTTTAAAAGTTGTAAGAGATGTGGAGGCTCTTATTTCAGCAGGATGTGTGTTCCAAAGCCTCTGGGCAGCAATGGAGAAGGCCTGTCCCTGAGTAGCCAGCAACTACAGATGAACCTCTCCAGATGATGTCAATGGGCGGTGTGGTTCATAGCAGGCTCATTATAGGCTGCAGTAGCCCCAATAAAATGTACACACCTATCTACAAACACACACCTATCTACAAAAAAATGTGGTTTCACTATAATTAGAAAATAATAATGAAATAGTAATTACTATAATCATATAGCAATGCTATGCACAGCTACATGAAAACAATGATTACAATAGTCAACAGGGATTTATTAAGTAAAAAGAATGATTAGACCAACCTAGCTTTTTCTTTGATAAAATGTTTTGTAGTTACAGAATGATTGAAGTAGTAAACATGGAAAGATTAACATATTTAAAATTAAGAGATTTTTAAATTTAATTTTGCCTGCCTTTGTCCAGTTTTTGATGTGATATCACAACCTAAGTGATTTAGGACTGTATTTTGTATGAGAAATTTCCATTTTTGTATGTGCTTTTATATATGCATATTAACATATTGTGTAGTGTATTCTTATGAAAATAAAAATTAAAGTGAATACAATACGAGTTGGATTCAAAAATTCCCATATATGAATGAAAGGTGCTTGAGCGAGATGTTGCTAATCCCCGCTCTCCTCCTGCACCCCTACACCTCTCAAAAGCCACTCCAAAGCGTACTAATAAAATGCAAAAAAAAAATTTTTTTTTGAGGTAAGTCACTAATCAGCAGAACAACTGATAATAAATTACAAACAGAGTGTAAATTTAAAATGTAAACACAACTGTTTGAATGCAGTGCCCCAGAGCAGGTTTTTCATATAAAGTGGTGCATCTTGTGATTGCTGTAATTTCAATTGCATCAAATGCAAAAAGGAGGATTGTTCTGTTATGGCTGGTATTATTACAACCATATAGGCTTGTCACCTGGAGGTGTGATTATGTAACTACATCGGAGGTTGGAGATGCTGTCTGTGCACATGTAATAAGCACCAGCTAGATCAGAGGGCTCCCTCCTACCCAGCTGCTGAAGGCATTAGGAAGAATAGTCCTCTCTGACTCAGCTGCTCTTTAGCATATGAGCCCAGACAGCACCTCCAGCCTTGGTTTCAACTTACAGACTCTTGGCAAATGGAAGCATACACAGCTCCCAAATTAAGGTAGAAGGCTTCTACCTTAATTGTGATCACGTGAACTGCCCTAGAGTGTTATTCCACATTAACCTTGCCTTTGGTTTTTGTGTGTAATGCCCAACCAATAGCCAGGTCAGGGGTTGTGTCTTTCAGGCAGAACAGCACTTCTCACTCTGGCACGCTATCTGTGTTAACACATGCTGAAAATTAGGGATGTGCACGGAACCGGCCCCCTTCGAGCCGATGGTGAGGTGGGGGTGGCTTTAAGGATGGGGGAGGGTGCACTCCCCCCCCCGCGCTCCCCCCTCCAGCGCTCTGCAGATAATTAGTCCCGTGGGGCAGCAGTGTACCTCCTTGCCACCCCGTTGCTTCCCTGACTGGAAGTGACCGGAAGTGCCTTCTGTGCGCATGTCACAGGCAGGCGGGCACACATTGTGCATGCATGTGGCATGTGCACATCCGCCTGCGATGCACACAAGTGTGCAAGGCACTTCTGGTCAGGGAAGCGGCAGGGAGGTATGCTGCTGCCCCGTGGAACTATTTATCTGTAGAGTGGAGGGGGAAGCACAACCTCCCCATCCTTAAAGCCACCCCGCCCCCGCGTTCAAACCGGTTCGAATGCAGGGTTCCAAACCTGTTTGGCATTCTTTTAGAACGCCGAGCAGGTTCGTGCACATTCCTCCTGAAAATGTTCTATAGAAGCCTGGCGGCTTGTTGGCTCACACAAAATGATTGTTCAGGGAGGGATGAGAGGAAAGCATTCAGATGCTAAATACTCTTGACAGAAGTAGGGAAGAAGGGCTAGTTCACCACACAGAAGCATACGGAAACATAATTTTCTAGTTAGGTCAATACAGTAGTGACTTTGTCAGAAATGGACTGCAGTGGTACAGTAATGCTGTGTGGTTGTTCCAAGATTACATATCCCTTACTCTAAAGTTTCAAAGAACAACATCTGCATGTCCTGAGAGCTCACAATAACATGCATAGGATTGTGTGTGTAATCTACCGTGATATAAGGGATTCACACTAAGGAAAACTTTAGAGACTATCCATTGCACAGAATATTCAATCATCCACATATTTGTTATTGATGAGTAAATGTATTTTTTAATTTTTTTTAATTATTTTTTAAAACAATAATAATATTAAGGCATCAGTATAACTGTGGTAGTCAGTTCTTTTATAGTCCACAGGACATGAGCATCTTAACTTCTTATGGTGGAAGCTTCTTTCTATAATGGGAAGAAGTCCAAGCTCAGAGATCTGAGAATTATTATTTTTTTAAGCTGAGGGGGAGGGGGTGAAATCCATCACAAAGGATGTGATGGAATACAACACACAAACACTAAAACTTCAATAGCTTTTCATGTGCAATAATTAAATACCTTTTTTTACATGTCTTCTATAATGTGTAGTAAATCCTAAGAACCTATTAAGCTCAATGATCGTAATAAAGGATTGATTGACTGATTGATTGATTCATCTATTAAGCTCTCAAATGGTGGTGGACAAGTAGTTATTTATTTATTTATTTATTCATTCAATTTTTATATCGACTTTCATAAGGTATCCCATGGTGGTTTACAAAAGTTAAAATACAATAAAACTCCATAAAAATCGCATTTAAAACCTTACGATCAGTTAAACAGTAACATCCCTTCCAAACCCCCCCCCCACCCACCCAATCATAAAGAAGACAGACAAAAGCAGGAGAGCTGACAGACCTGGCAGCCTCTAAGGCATAAAAGCCTGAACAAATAAAAAGGCCCTTAGTTCTTTTTTAAAAGCAGCCACAGATGTCAAAGAGCGGACATTCACAGGGAGAGCATTCCAGTGCCTGGGGGCAAAAACAGAGAAGGCACTGTCCTGTGTGCACGACAATGTAATCTCTCCAAATGTCAGCACATGGAGCAAAGACTCCTCAACAATCTTGCTGGGGCGGGGGACAGAAACCCTTTGGAGCAGGCAGTCCTTCAGGTATCCAGGACCCAAACCATTAAGAGATTTAAAAATAACCAGCACCTTGAATTGGATCTGGAGAATTGGCAGCTAGTGCAGCTCTTTCAAAATAGGTGTAATTATATCTGAGTAAGCAGTTCCAGAGAGAACCCTGGCAGCTGCATTCTGCACCAACTGAAGTTTCCGAATATTCTTCAAGGGTAGCCCCACGTAAAGTGCATAGCAGTAATCCAGCCATGATGTGACTAAGGCAGGACCACTACCTGGTTAAGGTTGGTTTCACAGCCACAACCCAGCCCTGCAGGGGTGGAGGACCTATTAAGATGGTCCGCCCAAGACGGCTGTTGGATCCAGTAGGATTCCAAAAAGCCTTGGAGGGTTTTGATGTTGGTCCTGCCAGCAATTCTGTTGATGCCCTGGTGGGAACCTTGAATAGGGAACTCACCAGGGCAGTAGACACGATCACTCCTAAGCGTCCCTTCCGATCTGCTTTAAAAGTGGCCCCTTGGTATACAGAGGAGTTACAGGGTCTGAAGCAGCAAGGAAAGCGACTGGAGTGCAAGTGGAGGAGAACTCGATTTGAATGTGACAGGACACAGCATAGAGCCCTTTTGAAGGTTTATGCGGAGGCGGTGCGTGCGGCAAAAAAACAATTCTGGTCTGTGTGCATTGCTTCTGTGGGTTCGCGTCTGGCAGAGCTGTCCTGGGTTGTGAGGAGTTTGATTCAGGCTCCTTCCAATTCAAACCAATCCCCAGGGACTTTGTTCTGCTGTGATGCTTTTAATGGGTTATTTGCGGACAAGATCTCCCATATTCAGGCCGACTTGGACTCCACTGTTTCTGCAGAGTCTATTAAGGTGGTGTCCAGCAATCCCTCTTGCAGTATTAGATTGGATCAGTTTCAATCTGTGATGCCTGATGACGTGAACAAGCTGCTTGGGGCGGTGCGGCCTACCACTTGCTCTCTGGATCCTTGTCCGACTCGGCTGCTTTTATCTAGCAGGGAGATTGTTGGGGATGGCTTCGTTAATATAACTCATTGCTGAGGGAGGGTAGGATGCCTCCTTGTTTGAAGGAGGCAGTGATTAGACCACTTCTTAAGAAGCCTTCCCTAGATCCCTCAGTGATGGACAGTTATAGGCCAGTCTTCAATCTCCCATGGTTGGGTAAGGTGACTGAGAGAGTGGTGGCTAACCAGCTCCAGGCAGTATTGGAGGAAACCGATTATCTAGACCCATTTCAAACTGGCTTTAGAGTGGGATATGAGGTTGAGTCTTCCTTGTTTGGCCTGATGGATGACCTTTACCGGGGAATCGACAGAGGGAGTGTAATTCTGTTGGTTCTTTTGGATCTCACAGCGGCGTTTGATACCATCGACCATTGTATCCTTCTGGATCGCATGGGGGAATTGGGGTTAGGAGGCACTGCTTTGCGGTGGTTCTGTTCCTGTCTCTCAGGCAGATTCCAGATGGTGGAGCCTGGTGACAGTTCCTCTTTAAAATGGGAGCTATTATACGGAGTCCCTCAGGGCTCCATTCTGTCACCAATACTTTTTAATATTTACATGAAACCACTGGTAGAGGTCATCAGGAGATTTGGTGCAGGGTGTTAACAGTATGCTGATGACACCGAAATCTATTTATCCTTATCCTTATCATCATCATCATCATCATCATCATCATCATCATCATCAGGAAATGGCATTCACTCCCTAAATGCCTGCCTACAGGCAGTAATGGGCTGGATGAGGAATAACAAACTGAAGCAGAATCCAAGCAAGATGGAAGTCCTCATTGTGGGGAATCGGAATTTAAGGGATGAGTTCGATCTTCCTGTGCTTGATGGGGTTACACTCCCCCAGAAGGAACTGGTACGCAGCTTAAGGGTGCTCTTGGATCCAGGCCTCACCCTGGTATCTCAGGTGGAGGCTATGGCCAGGACCGCTTTCTATCAGCTTCGGCTGATTTGACAGCTATGTCCATTCCTTGAAGAGAACACTCTCAAAACAGTGGTGCATCAGCTGGTAACCTCCAGGCTCGACTACTGCAATACGCTCTACATGGTGTTGCCTTTGTACGTAGTTCGGAAACTTCAGTTAGTTCAAAATGAGGCAGCCAGATTGGTCTCTGGGGTAACCCGGAGAGACCATATTATGCCTGTCTTATAACAGATGCACTGGCTCCCGATATGTTTCCGGGTGAAATACAAAGTGCTGGTTATTACCTTTAAAGCTCTGAACGGCTTGGGTCCAGGTTACCTTAGAGAGCGCCTTCTTTGGTATGATCCCCATTGCTCATTGAGGTCATCTGGAGAGGTTCGTCTCCAGTTACCACTGGTACGTCTGGTGGAGACTCAGAACCGGGCCTTTTCTGTAGCAGTTCCTAGTCTATAGAATGCCTAGTCTATAGAATGCACTCCCGGCAGATATCCGCAGTTTAGGCTCTTTGTCGGCCTTTAAGAGAGCCCTAAAAACCTATTTGTTTGGCCTGGCCTTCCAAGGCTTGTAAAGTGTTGTTTTTTAAAAGTATTTTAATTGGTTTTAAATGGTTTTAACTGTTTTTATATTGTTTTTAGCATTGTGTTTGAATTGTGGGTTTTATGTCTTTTTAAAAAGTTGTTGTACACCGTCCAGAGCCTCTGGATGGGGTGGTTTATAAATGTAATAAATAAATAATAATAAATAAGGCATGGGTAACTGTGGCCAGATCCGCCTTCTCAAGAAAGGGATGCAGCTGGCGTACTATTTGTTTATTTAACACTATTTATTTATTTATATATTTATTTAACGTATTTTTATACCGCCCCAAAACAAAGCGGTTTACAACAAAAACAGAAAAGTTAAAACATTAGTTAAAACAGATAAATGACAACAAAGAAATTAAAACATTGGTCAAAATAAATGACAGCAAAAAGTTAAAACATTACAACAATTTAAAACCTTAAAACAATATTTTAAAACAAAGTTAAAACTATTAAAACAGTATTTAATTGAAAGCCTGGGTGAACAAATGTGTCTTTAAAGATTTTTTTAAAATTGTCAGAGATAGGGAGGCTCTTGTTTCAGCAGAGAGTGCGTTCCAAAGCATCGGGACAGCAACGGAGAAGGCCCGTCCCCTAGTAGCCACCAGACGAACCAGTGGCAACTGCAGACGGAGCTCTCCTGATTATCTCAATAGGTGATGGGGTTCATAGCCAAAGCTGTGTAAAGGCACCCCTAGCCACTGCCTCCACCTAACATCCAAAAGCAAAGCCAGGTCCAGCAACACCCCCAAGCTGTGCACTTGCTGTATAAAGGAGAGTAGAAATAGAAACCTATCCAGAGCTGATTGAATCACCCTATCCTGACTAACTTTTCTTCTGACCAACAGCACCTCCATCCTGTCTGGATTTAACCTCAGTTTGCTAGCCCACATCCAGCCCATCACCGCCTCCAGCCCCCAGTTCAGTACAGCCACTGTTTCCCTAGTTCTGATGCCAGAAAAAATTAGAGCTGAGTGTCATCTGCATATTGATGACACTTCCGTCCAAACCTCCTGATGACCTCTCCACGCAATATTATGTAGATGTTAAGCAGCATGGGGGACAATAGTGAGCCTTGCGGGACCCGAGAGGCCAAGGAGTTGAGCAGAAGACCCCCAGCATCACCTCTCCACCAAGAAAGGACCTGAACCACTCCAATGCACCACTCCTGATTCCTATACCTGAGAGGTGGTCCAGAAAGATACCATGGTCGATGGTACTGAATGCCACTGAGAGGTCTAGCAGAACCAACATGGATGCACTCTCCCTGTCTAGCTCTAGCATAGGCCATCTACCAGGGTGAGCAAGGCAGTTTCAGTCCCAAACCCAGAGTAAAAGTCAGATAGAAAAGGGTTTAGAATAATCCATATCATCCAATACCCTTTGCAGCTGCATAGCTACCACACGCTCTATTACCTTGCTTTAAATGGGAAGATTTGAAACAGACCAATAGTTATCAAGGTTGGTGGGATCAAGGGAAGGCTTTTTAAATAGTGGTCTTACCATCACCTGCTTGAGGCTCGATAGCATCTCGTCCTCCCTTAGTTAAGCATTAATAATTGGCTCCAACCACATACCTGTCCCTTTCCTGGCGGATTTTACTAGCCATGAAGGGCAAGGGTCCAGAGAGCATGCTGTTGCCCACACACTGCCTAGGATCTTGTCCACTTCCGCAGGCTGTACTAACTTAAAAGAATCCATCACAATCAGACCAGAAGGTTACCAAGGCATGTTTCCTGGAACTGCCAAAATCCTAGAGTCCAAATCGGCATAGATGCGAGTGACTTTATCTGTGAAGTAACAAGCAAACTGGTCACAGCAGGCTGCTGCTGGTTCTTCCCCCAGTCATATGGGTGCCTGTGTGAAGCAGTGACTTTGCTACATGAAACAGCTCCGCTGTCTTCAATGTGCAGATGCAATGGAGGCAGAGAAAAAACATTTCTTCACCGCCCTCACCGCCATGGAGACTCTAAAATGGGCTCTAGCCCATGTTCCATCAGGTTCATTATGGATCTTCCTCCAGCATCGCTCTAGCCATTGTCCAAGTTGTTTCATTGCTCTAAACTCCAAGGAGAACCAAGGAGCAGAACGGGCTCTACCAAGCAAAAGCCAGATCCAGTGTATGTCCCGCCACATGAGTAGGACCCAATATTAGTTGAAATAGGCCCATAGTTGTCATGGTGGCCATGGAGTCCTGAGCCTCTCATACTGGGGGGCCTCAGCATGGACTTTGAAATCCATGAAGACAATTTGCCTAGGGGAACCCAATGCCACCTCCGAGACCACACCCATCAGCTCAGGCAGAGAGACAGGTGCAGTGGACTGGCCAGTACACCAACAGAATCCTTATCCTATCTCGTAGACCCACCCTCAGGGACAAATTCAAAATTCTGATGTTTCCTAACCGGGCATCTGGAGATGGGAATGGACTCACGATAGATGACCACAACTCCTCCTCCTCGAACTTCAAGTCAGGGCTGCTGTAGGATCATGAAACCTAGAGGGCAGAGCTGGGAGAGACCCATTCCACTGAGCTCACCCAACGAGGTCTCAGGTAGACATACCAGGTCAGCATACTCACCCACAATTAAATAATGGATGAGAGATGTTTTTGCATTTACTGCAGAATCCTCATCCTTGAGGGAGTGTTCCCTGCAGGATTGAGAGAAGAGCTGGAAAAAGGAATAGGCCTCAGTTGCCTAGATGTCATGGTGTTCGTCTTCTCTTTATCAGAGTATATTTCTTCTTGGGAGATAATGTTTAATTGAATCAGTTTTCATTTGGAAGGCATAAGTTTTAACCATGATTCTACAATCTTTTCAAAACTTTAGGAGGTGTTCTTCAAGTTCTTCTTGAGTAGCTGAGGAAGTTCTTTAATCATCAAAAAATGTAATTACGTCAGTCAGTTTCAGAGCATGATGCATTCCATCATTCTTTGAAAAGTGGCAGGTGCATTTGCCAGACTTTGAGGTATTATCCTAAATTGTCATTTGCAAATAGGGTGTGAAAGCTGTTTGATGCTTATCAGTGGCTTATACAGGAACTTGGTAGCATCCATTTCTTTCAATATGGAAAATCCTGCCAGCCAATGTTTCTTTCACTTGTGGTAGAGCATAAGCAGGCTTCAATGTGAGTCCGCTCTATATCGTATCATCTTAAGAGCTCCAGTATTCTTATGTGAAAGCACCACAAGTGAAGCATATGGGCTATTTCCTCAGTCGCCCAAAGTGCTGCAAATCCACACAGAATTCAGCACAGTTTTTCAAGTCTAAAGATCTCTGATTTAAAAAGTACATTGTTTGTGCCAACAATTTGGTAGTGTATTACTCCTGAGACTCTTCCCAAGTCCAGAATATTAACAGCAAAGACTTAGTGAGTTATAGGGAGAGGCTTCAGAGGCAAGAGCTGAGATGGGATAAAGTGGCCCCCAGTACTTGAGGGTGCCCAACTAGACCCTGAGTCCTCCCGCATCACCAGACTCAACGACTCTCTCTCTCTCTCTCTCTCTCTCTCTCTCTCTCTCTCTCTCTCTCTCTCTCTCGAAATTGCTCATAGCTCCAGAGCTGTACTTTCCATCTAGGTCACCAGAGGGCCCCCTGAGCTTCTACCTGCCCAGCTCAAGGGAAGGGAATATGCTGAAGCCTCTTGAGTTTTCCTCTTTTGTTTCTTTGTCCCCCAACACCACCACTTTCTCAGATGTGGAAGGGACTGTGTACGTGAATGTTGCAGGGGTGGTGGTGTCAGGGAATTGGCCAGAGGCTGCTAGCTCCCCACTCCCCAGTGTGGATACTGTTGTTGTTGTTGTTGTTGTTGTCCTTGCTGCTGCTGCTGCTCTTCTTAGACCTGCCATCTAGTTAGGGCAATGTAACAATAGCCTCACCCCCATCACTCCAGCCTTCTCCCTGCCTGCCAGTGCAGCCACAGTTGGGAATGGGAGGGCCCAGCATAGAGCCAGGAGTGAGGGCTCCTGCAGTGTCAAGGTCTGAAGGAACAGATAAAGAACTGGGTTCAGGAAGCAAGCCAGGAGTCAATACCAAACCCAAGCGTCAAAACTGAACAGGATCCTGGAACCAGGATCGTCACGGTAGACAAGCTACCCATCAGAGCTGAAGTCAAAAGGTCAAAGCCGAGCAGACAAACATGAATCAGGAGAGGGGGACGGGGGAGCCAAAAGTCAGAGCCAAAACCAGGGGTTAAGGCAAGTAGGACTTAGGGACACGAGATACAACACACCAGAGCTAAGGAGACCTTGAAAGTGCAGCAAAGCCTGAGCCCAGGCAGGAAACCTTTATATCTTTCCTGACCTGGAAGGATGCCATGAATAGACTGGCTGGGCTGGATCAGTCCAGGGCATGAAAATGTTTACCATCCTACCCTGCTAAGATGGTAAAATGCAATGACTGCACAGCAGTGTTCCCTGTGAGAGGGATTACCAGATGCTGTCGACTACAGTTCCCGCAATCCCCAGCTGCAATGGCCTTTGGCTGGGAATATGGGAGTTGTAGTCAACAACGTCTGGGAAACCCTCTTACAGGGAACACTGGACTGCAGTACAGGTATGATCTCTGAATCCATGAGTTTTGGCCCTGCATGGTCTGTAGCCACAATAGGGGTGTGTCATCTGTAATATATGACTCCCAGGGGACGGGGTGGGCTCCTAGACCTTCTTGAACTCCAGAGTGACTGGGTCAGCACCAAAAAAAGGTCAGCCTCAGGAACAGCCAGGGGAGGAGGTTAGTTTGTCATCAGAGTCCTCATCCTCGTGGCTTGCTGCATTCAGCCCATTCCCTCTCCTGGAGAACTCCTGGCTCCCACACTCAGAAGCAGCTCCTTGTCATTAGCGGCCTTGTCTTTAAATACCCCAGTGCAGAGCTGGCAGGGCTTAAAGCCTACTTCCAGCCCCGCCTCCTTCCTGACATTGCTTCCTGTTTCTTGCCACACCCAGCCTAGCTGTCTAGACTCTAGAGCTGTTTCCTGCAGCTCTCCTTGCCTTGTCCTCTCAATCGCACTGGGATCCAAACAGCCTGGACCCTTCTCATCCCTATTGCCCCTTGAAGGGATTGAAAGCCCAACAGGAGGGATGCAGCTGACAGGATAGCTGTCAAGTAGGGGTGTGCATGGAACCGCCACATTGCGGTCCGGCACTGGGGTGGGGGGTCGCTTTAAGAGCGGCGGGAGGGTTTACTTACCCCTCCCGCCGCTTTCCTGATCTGGCGCCGTAAATTTTAGAGTAATTGGGGCGGCAGGATACCTCCCTGCCGCCCCTTCCCCGCTGCTCCTCGGCAAACTTCCCAAGAGTCCTTTGCGCGCAAAGGACTCTTGGGAAGTTTGCTGAGGAGCAGCGGGGAAGGGGCGGCAGGGAGATATCCTGCTGCCCCAATTACTCTAAAATTTACGGCGCCAGATCGGGAAAGCGGCGGGAGGGGTAAGTAAACCCTCCCGCCGCTCTTAAAGCGACCCCCCAAACCCAGACCGAACCACCCAGCTCCGGACCGGTGCGGACCGGTCCGGAGGCCTTTTCAATGGCCTCCGGACCGGTCCGGGCCCATGCCTACTGTCAAGGCTGGCCCATGGGCAGCCAGTGCAGGGTAGTTCCAGGGGCGTAGCAAGGTTGGAGTGGGCCCAGAGACAAGATTTTTAAATGCTTCCCCCTCACTGAAGCTCAGCTCATGAAGTAAAGAAATCTTAAATGAGGCTGAATAGTGGTAATAAAAACCATAGTAAATATATATCCTATGTGCCACAATAGAACATCATCCTAAATTATTTCTTTTAAGGTTTTGTAAATTGTGGATGATGCAAGTCATTTAATGGTACTAGAGAAAGACATGCTGTTCTGGTTGCCCCAGGTCTTAACACTCACATCAATTTTGGAGGATGGATACAACTGAAGGAAGCCCGGGTGGGTGCACGGCTGGGGGAGTCAGTCATGTGACTTGCCTCTGGGGAGCCCGCCAAGGCAGTGGGCCCCCAGACAACTGTCTCCCCTTGCCCTATTATCGTTACGCCCCTGGGTAGTTCAGAGTCTGAAGCCGGGACCAGGAGGCTCAAGCAAGGAACCAGGAGTCAGGTGACAGCCTAGAAACCAGGGGCTGGAAGTAAGTCATGAGTCAGAGCTGAAGCCAGGGGTCAAAACCAAGCAGGAAAACCAGGATCAGGGTCAAAGCTGAGCAGACAAACCAAGAACTCCAAACCCCGATGCACCAGGAAGGTCTTGAAATTGAGGCAAAGCTTTAGTCAAAATGGCAAGCCTTTATATTCTTTCTATTTGGGAAGGATCCAGTAGTCAGCCCAGCTAGGTGGGGTGACCAGAGCTCTATGGCAAGGTTGTTGCTGTTCAGTGCTCTGCCACATGGGGCAGCTGTAACAAGAATCTTAGCCTCTACCCAGGCACTTCTTGACTGTGAGGTAAAGTAAAGGTAAAGTGTGCCATCGAGTCAGTGTCGATTCCTGGCGACCACAGAGCCTTGTGGTTGTCTTTGATAGAATAGGTGGTAATCAGCACCTCTTGACATTTATGTAACATGGCCATAGGTTCCCGGATGCTAATAGGGCCACAGTGGCAGCACAGAGGGGTATGTAGTGGCTGTAGCACTCAGTGAACCATAGGAACTGTGTGACCTTTTTTGTTCATGGTGTGGATGGGTTGGCCAGATCCTGTCCACCATGCATTGTATTTCCTCTCCCTTTCAATATTATTATTTTTGCCAAACATGGGAAAATAAGATATGAATCAACTCTACTGTAGCCAGCCACAGTGAGTGATGCAGAGCCAATGACATAATTCAGATAGCGGTCTACCTTAATTGGGCCCCTGGGTTGCATTTCATTGTGCCCTACCCCCTTCAGCCCAGCCAGTTACACCTCCTCCATTTTGACTTGGGTGATTGCCATTATCTGATGGTTGTTTTCACACCAGGCTTTGGGATCCATCCCTCCTCCATGCATCTCAACAAGATGATCTCTTCCACCAGTAATCAGGAAGGGCATGCAGCAGTGTAGTCACACATTCAGAAGTGTAGGCACTCTCCCTGATCATGGTAATCAAGGAGGGAGACAGGAGGACAGTGAGCTTCTCTCACCCTAGTGGAGTGTGGAAAATGTCCCTAACCCCTTTCTCCCTTCCTGTGCCCCATAATGAAGACAGCAGGGGAGAGTGTGGAGCTATAGCTCAGTGGTAGAGCATCTACTTTGCATGCAGAAGGCCCGTTTCAATCCCTGGCATCTCCAGGTAGGGCTGGGGAAAACGCCTGCCTGAAGCCTACAGAACTGTGCTGGTCAGAGCAGACGATGATCCAGTGGTCTGATTCAATATAAGGCAGCTTTCCTGTGAGTAACAAGCAGAGTCGGCGAGGATGCTTGCCTCCTAATCCTCATTAGAAGAGACATGTAGTTGGAACAGTCAACACCTTTTTAGACAGTGGGTTACCAGTGAAAGCAACTGAGAGAACTGGGTAGCCAGCTTTTTGTTTCTGCAATACCGTAATGAGAAATTTGCATGCTAGAGATGGAGGCTTTGCTCCATCACTGCATGGTATTACAGCACCTGTGACACTATTGACTGCATGCCAGTGGTGTAGTGTTACAGAGATGGGCCGGGATGCAGTCCTGGTACTTTTTCCCTCCAGGGTCTCAACAGGGATGCAAAGCTCTTTGCTTTATACATGGAAATAATATGCTGCTCTTGTTATTTCAACAGTTTGTTACATGGCTGAATATCAGACAACAATTGATTTTATTACTGTTCGTCCTATCTTCTGTTACAAGATAGTACTATCCATCCTCTGTGATAGATAATCCAGATTGCTTTATTGGCTGAATAATCGCATTTTATTTGATTGATTGATTGATTGATTGATTGATCGATCAGTTGAGCAAACATATTTGTATTCTGCCCACTACAAAGTCTCTAGGTGGGTTAGAGGAATAAAACAAACCGAGAAACTTTAACAATTAAAACATACTAGCTGACCCCACACATAGCATCTGTGCAGTTGTGCGCTGAGCCTGTGGCATCCCCCCCCCGCAGCTCGCTCGCTCTCCCCCCTCCCTGCAGCTCTCCCCATTGGGCGGGCTAGGGCCAGGCCATCCCTCCGTTGCCTCCTACCTCCTCCTCCCGGCTGGTAGGGCTTTGCCCGCCGTCTGCCCACCTCCTCACCGCCACCATTATTTCTCCCCACCACCGCCTCATCAGCCCTCCACCTCTGCATCCTGACCACCCCCATTATTTCTCTCCGCTTCAATGCTGGAACTCTTGCACGCTCTAGAGCATCTGCGCGTTAGTACTTATTTGCTCCCCTCCCCTCAGAGATCTCCCCACCTTCACCTGAGCTGCACTCCTGCGCCTCCTCCATCCCGTTGCTTCCATCCCCCTCACCCTTCTTGGTCTTGGCTGTAGCATTGCTGCCGCCTATTGGCCAAGGTGCAGCCCCCTATCCCCAGAGACCTCCCCACCCTCACCTGAGCCCCGCTCCTGCTCCTCCCCACAGGAGCAGCAGCAGTGGTTTACCGGGCCGTTCCTCTGTGCTGCCACCACCGTGGCTGCTTGCTCCCCTCAGACCGCTGACAGGCTCGGGCCCGTCGCTTGCCTGCCTGCCTCCCTCTGACAATGACCTCGGTAGCCCTGAACAGCAGCAGTGGTTGACTGGGCCCTTCCTTGCTGCTAGTGCTGCCGTGGCCGCTCATTCCCCTCAGGCTGCTGACAGGCCCAGGCCCATCCTTTGCCCTTCCTTCTGTCTCTCTTCCCCTTCCCTTCTTTTTGTCTCTTTCTCTCTCCTCCACTCGCTCTTCCCCACTCGCTCTTCCCCTCCTTTCATGTTTTTTTCTATCCCTCCCTCTCTCCCTGAGTTAACTGATTTTGTCCATCTTGTTTCATCATTTAATTCACACAACGGCATCTTCCTTCTCCTGAAGGGGCTGCTTCCTCCCTCACGACCCGTCTTTTTGCAGACCCCTTCCTGCTATCATTATAGATAGATAGATAGATAGATAGATAGATCCTTCTGTCCTCTACAATCAAGAACATCTTCCGACCAGTAACAGTTGCATTCCACTGACCTTAACCATCATAGGCTCCTCCTCCTTATCTTCATAGGGACTCCCCACTGCTCAATCACCATGGTGCCTCTGCTCTCACAGGCCCCTCCTCCCTATCTGCATATGGAATCCCCACTGCCCAATCAGGTGCTTCTGCTTGCAAACTCTGTCAGACAATCACCTGCTTTCTACCACGTCCCCAGGCATGGCCCGTCTTGGAGAATTAATAATATAGATTAAAATATCAAATTAAAATACCCATAAAACTACCAGATAGCTAAAAAGCTTGGCTGAAGAGATGTGTCTTTAGTTGTTTCCTAAAAGCCAACCGGGATGGAGCAGCTCTAATCTCAGCAGGAAGTGCGTTGCACAGCTCTGGGGCAACTACAGAGAAGGCTGCTCTTTGAGTCACACGAGGTTCAAACTCTGTAGGATTAGGAAACTATCCTTGACTAGATAATAAAACCCTCACAATTATTGAATTTCTCTGGATAGGGTGTGCAGCCATTAGGTTGGGTGTGTTAGAAGTCATAAATATTCTCTTTGTTCGTATCTTGGTTAGGTAATTTCACCAGCCACCAGTGTCACAGTTTTAAACAAGCTTTATTCATTCATTGCTAGCAATAAGATCTCTCTGAGTGTGGCCGGCCCCTTCCGGGCAAATTACATCCCCTTATATACTGAGCCACAAACACATTCCACACCTGTGCATTGTCTACAGGCTAAAGCACTTCTTTTAACTCTAAAGGTTCCGATCTTGCTCCCATGTGTGATATTCCTCACCCATACTTCTGAAGTGATTTGGCTCCCGGCTTCCCCTCCCCACACAGAGACATTCCTCAAGCAATGTGAGATATCCTCAAGGTGAAGGGGGGTGGGATGTACCAGGCACGAAAGCACCATCTGTCTTAGCTAGCAAAATGCTCGCTGCTCAAGCAAGTGAAAATATCTTCCAACAGGTGGAACTATGGGGTGTGGCTGTCTGATGGGTGTCGCTATGGGGGCTTTCATGGAGAGCGCCTGCACTTCTGAATTTGTGACTCCATCATTGATGCATGCCTTCCAGAGAGGCACAGGAACACTACTATTTCTCTGTGTAAACCGCCCTGAGCCATTTTTGGAAGGGCGGTATAGAAATTGAATGAATGAATAAATAAATAAATAAATTAAATAAAACAAGAAGTTAACAATCCAGTGGGAGGACACACTGGTTGCCACTATTGCAGACTTCACCTGGGAGTTTCATGGAACTGGGAGTGGGGAATTCCCATGCCTCTGTGTGTGTTGAGTGACTGTGGTGAGGCCTTCTCTGTAGTTGCTCCAGGGCTGTGGAATGCATTTCCTGCTAAGATTAGAGTTGCTTCATCCGTGTTGGCTTTTAGGAAACAATTAAAGACACATCTCGTCAGACAAGCTTTTTCGTTAGTTGATGTGTTTTTATGGATATTTTAATTTGATCTTATATATATTTTAAAAGATAAATTCATGTTTTGTTTTATGCCGTGAACCGCCAAGAGACTTCGGTACGCGCACGCAGAAGGCTCCCTGCACTTCGCAGAAGGCAGGGAAGGGGGTGGGCGGACGGACGGACATCTCCCCGCCGCCTGCCCGAGCGCTATAGCACTCGGTCCGGGGCGAGATTTAAAGAGCTAAAATGGCTTGAGGGGGCTTCGGGGGCGGCAGGGAAGTATCCTGCCGCCCGATTTTGAAGACAAGAAGGAGCCCCGGAGCGGCGAGCGGGCGGCGAGCGATTCTGCGGTGCATTTTTTAAACTAATTATGGCGCCAAAGCAGCAAAGCGCGGGAGGGGTGAGTAAAGCCCCCCCCCGCCCTTAATGGAACCCCCACTCTAACCCTCCCGAACCAAAACCACCCCTTGTCCGGACCGGTTCGGAGGCCAGTAGAATGGCCTCCGAACCGATCCGTGCACACTACTACTTCACTGTATGTCTGAATCAGGCTTGTATCTTTGTGTTTTATCAGCACAAGAGGATTTAACTGCAACCCCATCTTCATTCACTTAAAGATCACACTGTGGGGAGTCCATCAGTAATGTACCGGAGGCGGGGGGGGGAGGGACTATAGCCACATACAGTTCCTTGCACATTATTTATTTTATTTTATTTTATTTTATTTTATTTTATTTTATTTCTATACCGCCCTTCCAAAAATGGCATAAATAAATAAGATGGATCCCTGTCCCCAAAGGGCTCACAATCTAAAAAGAAACATAAGACAGACACCACTAGCAGTCACTGGAGGTCCTGTGCTGGGGGTGGATATGGCCAGTTACTCTCCCCCTGCTCAATAAAGAGAATGACCATGTTAAAAGGTGCCTCTTTGCCAAGTTAACAGGTTAGCAAGTTAGTTAGTTATTGTTGTGTGGTTTGGTATCAAGATTACAGGTGTGCCTGGCTAATTGTCTTTGCCTCAGCTATGACTGCAAACAGGATCTTATGTTTTGCTCTGGTATTTGATAAGCAAGCATTTATCATGACAAGATTCAGCTTGGAAGCCTGGATAGACACAGAGCCGTGTTTAATCATAATATGCATGAACTTAATGCTGCATCATGAAAAAGAAAGACAGTTAAGAAACTGGTGGAGCCTAATACTGTAAAGTTGTGCCATCCAGTTGGTGTTGACTCCTGGCAATCACAGAATCATGTGGTTTTCTTTGGTAGAATACAGGAGGGGTTTACCATTGCCATCTCCCATGCAGTATGAAATGATGGCTTTCAGCATTTTCCTATATCACTGCTATATAGCTGTTTCCCATATATATCCCCACCTATATAGCTGTTTCCCATATATATCCGCACCTTCAAAATAACAGGAGGAGGGGAGATTTTCAGGGGCTGGTTTCTCTTTAAGGGATAAGTCCTAGTCTCTCTCTCTCTCTCTCCCTCCCCATGTGTGTGTGTGTGATTAGCCAGGGCTAGCATTTTCCCAGGCTAGCAAACTCCAGTGTTTTAGTTTGTCCCTGCCTGGAGGGGGTGGAGTCAGCTAGGGCTGGGGGAGGCCCCACATTCCTTTGACATTCCTTAGACTCACATCCTGTGTCTCAATTGGAAGACTACTCTCTACATAACCCAAGAGCATAGCGAACAGGGATAGCAAACAGGACACTGGAGTTTAGTAGGAGTTTAGCGGGAAGTGTGTGGGGGAGGCTGGATGAAGCCCCTGTGATCACAAGGAGTCTGGTGGAGAATATAAGTACAAATCCCTCCCTCATATTCTTAGGAAAGGCTGTTTGGACATTTAAATAGCTGATCATTACAGCTGAAACCTATCCTTTTAATAAACTATCTCTAAATACTGTAAACAGCCAACAAAAACAGTATGAAATTAGAAGGTCAGCAGGGAAGGGGGTACTTTCCAGTGTATTGCACAGAGTGCCACATGTATGACTATTTGCCTCATGCGCAGAAGTCATGGGTGTGTGCTCGGTGCAAGGAGCTTCTAGCTCTCAGGGAACAAATTTGTTCCCTTGTGACCAAGGTGGCGGATCTGGAGAAGCTCAGAGAGACAGAGAGGCATGTGAACGAGACATTCAGGGATGTGACAGAGGCATCCCACTCCAGGGCTGATAGCTCCTCTGCTGTTAGGGAGAATGAAGGTCTTGGGCAAGGAAGACATCAGTCTGAGGAAGAGGGAAATGCTCCTTTAGAAGGGACCTCTTCCATGGATGATGAGCCCATATCCTCTCACACAGGATACTCCGTATGGTGGGGACCTCCTTGTAGTGGGTGATTCAGTCATTAGAGGTATAGAGAAATAGGTTTGTGACCCACGTGTTGACCGCACAGTGACTTGCCTGCCTGGTGCGAAGGTCATGGACATAACTCAGCGTCTAGATAGGCTCTTAGGCAGTGCTGGGGAGGAGACAGCTGTCGTGGTGCACGTCAGCACCAACGATGTGGGAAAATATAGTCCGGAGGTCCTGGAAGCCAAATTTAGGATGATAGGTAGTGTATTAGAGTCCAGGACCCCCAAGGTAGCATTCTCAGAAATGCTACCTGTTCCACACGCAGGTACAGTGAGACAGGCAGAGCTGAGGGGTTTCAATGTGTAGATGAGACATTGGTGCCAGGAGGAGGGGTTTAGATTGGTTAGGCACTGGGATACATTTGTGGGAAAGCAAGGCCTGTACAAAAGGGACGGGCTGCACTTGAACCAAGATGGAACCAGACTGCTGACGCTTAAAATCAAAAAGGTTGCAGAGCAGCTTTTAAAATGACGCCTGAGGAATTGCTGACAGGAGCTGGGCAGTATCCAATTCGGAAGAAGCCATCCTTTAAAGTAAGAGGGTGCAAATGATTCAGATAAAACAGAAGGGGACAGAGCAGAACCACATAAAGAGCAGACAGGGGCCTGTGCCAGCTGGTCAAAGAGTCAAAAGAAAGATAGCATACATCAGGTGAGAGATTCAGCGTATAGGTACTTATATGCTGATGCCAGAAGCCTCCGAGCCAAGATGGGTGAGCTGGAGTGCTTGGTTGCTAATGCAGAAATAGATATAATGGGCATAACAGAAACATGGTGGAACAGTGAGAACCAGTGGGACACTGTTCTCCCTGGATATAAACTCTATAGAAAGACAGGGAGGGGCGCCTTGGAGGTGGAGTAGCACTGTATGTTAAAGAAGGCATAGAATCTAACAGGCTAGAAAAACTAGGTAGACTGGAGTCCTCCATAGAAACTCTGTGGGTGACAATACAAGGCCTGAAAGGGAACGTGCTACTGGGGATGTGCTATCGCCCTCCAGATCAAAATGCTGACAGTGATTGGGAGTTGTGGCAGGAAATCAGGGAGGCGTCAAGGAGAGGCAGGGCAGTAATAATGGGTGACTTCAATTACCCACACATCGACTGGGTAAATTCACAGTCAGGTCATGACAGAGAGGTCAAATTTCTAGATACGCTGAATGACCGTGCCCTAGAACAGTTGATCTTGGAACCAACCAGAGAGAAGGCGACCTTGGACTTAATCCTGAGTGGCACCCAGGACCTGGTGCATGATGTCAGTGTCGACAACCCTTTAGGGAACAGTGACCATAGTGCAATCAAATTCAGCATACATGCGGGGAGAGAATCACCAAGGAAGTCTAACACAGACATTTTGAATTTCAGAAGAGGAAACTCCTCCAAAATGAGGAATATGGTGAAAAGAAAGCTGAAAGGGAAAATCAGGAGAGTCATTTCGCTCCAGAGTGCATGGAGTTTACTCAAAACCACAATACTAGAAGCCCAGTTAGATTGTATACCCAAAAGGAGGAAAGGTACCACTAAGTCCAGGAGGATGCCAGCATGGCTAACAGGTACTGTCAAGGAAGCCATAAAAAGGAAGACTTCCTTCCAAAATTGGAAGGCCTGTCCAAATGAAGAAAGCAGAAAGGAACAAACTCTGGCAAAAGAAATGCAAGGTGACAATAAGAGTGGCAAAAAAAGAGTTTGAGGAACATTTAGCTAAAAACATCAAGGGGAATAACAAAAACTTCTTTAAATACATCAGAAGCAGGAAACCTGCCAGGAAGGTGGTTGGACCATTAGACAATGAGGGAGTGAAAGGGATTATTAAGGAGGATATGGAGGTTGCAGAGAATCTCAATGAGTTCTTTGTGTCCGTCTTCACGGCAGAGGATACTGAGCCTGTTCCTGAACTAGGCTTTTTGTGGATGGAGGCTAAAGAACTGAGTCAGATAGAAGTGACGAGAGATGATGTTCTAAACTGTCTGGAAAAACTGAAAGCTAACAAATCACCAGGGCCGGATAGCATCCATCCAAGAGTCCTCAAAGAACTCAAATGTGAAATTGCCAACCTCCTTGCTAATATATATAACTTATCCCTGCAATCAGGCTCTGTACCGGTGGACTGGAAAGTAGCAAATGTAACACCGATTTTCAAAAAGGGATCCAGGGGAGATCCGGGAAATTACAGGCCAGTTAGCCTAACATCCGTTCCAGGCAAATTGATGGAAAGCATCCTCAACGATAAAATTGTAAAGCACCTAGAAGAACAGGCCCTGCTGGGAGTGAGCAAGCATGGCTTCCGCAAAGGTAAATCTTGCCTCACCAACCTTTTGGACTTCTTTGAGAGTGTCAACTAGTATGTGGATAAAGGTGATCCAGTTGACATAGTCTACCTGGACTTCCAAAAAGCTTTTGACAAAGTTCCTCATCAAAGACTCCTGAGGAAACTTAGCTGTCATGGGATAAAGGGACAAGTACATGTGTGGATTGCTAACTGGTTGAAAGGCAGGAAACAGAGGGGAGGTATAAATGGAGAGTTTTCACAATGGAGGGAAGTAAGAAGTGGGGTCCCCCAGGGATCTGTACTGGGACCGGTGCTTTTTAATTTATTCATAAATGATCTAGAAGCAGGGGTAAGCAGCGAGGTGGCCAGATTTGCAGATGATACCCAACTCTGGGTAGTGAAATCCAAAACCGATTGTGAGGAGCTCCAAAAGGATCTCTCCAAAACTGGGTGAGTGGGCAACAAAATGGCAAATGCAATTCAGTGTTGGCAAGTGTAAAGTGATGCACATTGGGATTAAAAAACCCCACTTCAAGTATACGCTGATGAGATCTAAGCTGTCGGCGACTGACCAGGAGTGGGATCTTGGGGTTGTGGTGGACAGCTCGTTGAAAGTGTCAACTCAATGTGCGGCAGCTGTGAAAAAGTCCAATTCCATGCTAGGGATCATTAGGAAAGAGGATTGAAAATAAAACAGCTAATATTATAATGCCCTTATACAAAACTATGGTGCAGCCACATCTGGAGTACTGTGTACAATTCTGGTCACTACATCTAAAAAAGGACATTTTAGAACTGGAAAAGGTGCAGAAGAGGGCATGATCAGAGGCCTAGAGCACCTTTCTTATGATGCAAGGCTACAATACCTGGGGCTATTTAGTTTAGAAAAAAGACGACTGCGGGGAGCCATCATAGAGGTCTATAAAATCATGCATGGTGTGGAGAAAGTGGATAGAGATAAATTCTTCTCCCTCTCCCATAACACTAGAACCAGGGGTCATCCCATGAAATTGATTGCCAGGAAATCTAGGACCAACAAACGGAATTACTTTTTCACACAACACATAATCAACTTGTTTGATTCTCTGCCACGAGATGTGGTGACAGCCAACCACTTGGATGGCTTTAAGAGGGGTTTGGATAACGTCATGGAGGAGAGGTCTATCAACAGCTACTAGTGGGAGGGCTATAGGCCACTTCCAGTCTCAAAAGCAGGATGCCTCTGAGTACCAGTTGCAGGGGATTAACAGCAGGAGAGAGGGCATGCCCTCAACTCCTCCTGCCTGTAGGCTTCCAGTGGCATCTGGTGGGCCACAGTGCGAAACAGGATGCTGGGCTAGATGGGCCTTGGGCCTGATCCAGCAGGGCTTTTCTTATGTTCTTATAGCTGGAAACATATAGCTGTCTCCCATAGTCTGGGAAACATACTAGCGGAGATTCAAACTGGCAACCTCTTGCTGTAAAGGTAAAGTTGTGCCATCGAGGCACGACGTAACCCCTGCTAACCAGGGCTGGGCTGGGGGCACTGGGGTGGTGGAATGTATGTGGGGAGGGCACCAGGTTTTGAGCAGATTAGGTAATTAAGAGTGGGAGTTGGGGCGCAGGGGCAGCACGTGGGTAAGGCGCGCCGGGAATATGCCCTGTTGCCCTGTGGGCCAGTCCGAGCCTGCTGCTAACTTGGCAAAGAGGCACCTTTTAACGTGGTGATTCTCTTTATTTAGCAGCGGGAGAGTAATTGCCCCTATCCACCCGCAGCACAGTACCTCCAGTGACTGTTGCTGGTATCTATCTTATGTTTCTTTTTAGATTGTGAGCCCTTTGGGGACAGGGATCCATCTTATTTATTTATTTATCTGTATAAACCGTACTGAGCCATTTTTTAGAAGGGTGGTATAGAAATCAGAGAAATAAATAAATAAACATGCTTTTGCTATAGGGACAGCAGGCATAAATCCATTATGCAGCTGTCTGGTACCTACACTTGGCATGTAGCACAGGCAGAAACCAGTTACATTATCAGTGCCAACACTGGTCCACTGCCAGTGGAGTGTGTCAATTATAGGGTGCTGCCTTGATGCAAGTTAGATTTTATCGGCTTTTAAGTGTTGCACGGTAGGCAGACATTTGATAGGTTTCCCTCAATCAGGGCTGGCTTTTCCGAGGAAGCAACAGACGCATTGCATCGGGCAGGCACAGCTTGCTGGAAGGTGCAGAGCGCCACCCACTGGGCTGGGAAGGTGCCGCTGCCGATGGAACTTGAAGAAAAGCAACAACAGTCTCAGAGTGTGCTGTGCCCTCAGCCTGAGCTCTGACCCTCTCCTGTGTGTCCCACAGTGCCTGCCTGTCTCTTTCAGGGAATCTGCATACTACAAGTGGATTGCAATTTGCAAAGACAGACAGACTAAGCAGAGGTGGGGGGTGGACTCGGCTTCTCTTTGTTCTGCTCAGTCTGAGTCAACAAGTCATCAAGTCAAAACAAAGGGACTCTCTTTGTTTTGCAAAGGGACTCTCAAACAAACTTGACCAGAGCCAGGTAGAAAGAGGCTCTCCTCCCCTCGTTTGCTCTCTGGGTTAGACTCTCTGTGCATGCACATAGTCACTCCTCACCTCATGTGTGAGGGAGGCTCTTCAGATCAGAGTGAGGAGAAAGGAGACATGGGGAGCAAGACCACAGGCACAGTCTCATTTCAAAGAGGAAGCATCCTTTATCATTCATATTTCAAAAACAGTAAGCAAAAATGGAGGGGTGCATATAATGGGGGATGTTTTGTAAAATGGGGAGATACCAGGCATGAAATCACTCTGTGTCTGTGATTCTGGGGGTGGCAGAGTATTGAATGCAAAACATGCAGTGCCTGTAGAATCCAGGGCAAAAATGCAGTATGTTTTAGTTGCTTAATGCAGTATAATGTTCAATTTAATTTTCAGTATGATTATTATTTTGAGTAGAATTGAGTTAATTGAGTAGAATTTACAGGCATAGGTAGGGACTATTTTTTAAAGGGTGAAAATAAGGAGCAAGGACTACTTGAGTGTTTTGCCTGCTTAATCATGAATGTATGCACAAAACTGAGATTAATTGGCACAAAGAAAAAAGCCTGTGTGTGATCTTGTGTAAGTTTCAATAATGAGATAGAGGGGAGTAAGAAGGATTTTGTGAACGTGGTTGTTCATGCTGGCCAGTGAATTGCTGTGAAATGAATACCTTACTTATATGTTACACCTTAGTTTAAAGAATAAACATACGGATCTCTCTCTCTCTCTCTCTCTCTCTCACACACACACACACACACACACACACACACACACACTCTCCTCATTCAGTTCTGGAAATGTAAAGGTAAAGTGTGCTATTGAGTTGGTGTCTACTCCTGGTGACCACAGAGGACAGAGCCATGTGGTTGTCTTAGGTAGAATACAGGAGGGGTTTACCACTGCCATCTCCCGTGCAGTATGATATTATGCCTTTCAGCATCTTCCATGTAGCATATGTATAAATGTGGTGTAGTGGTTAGAGTGCTGGATTAGGACTGGGGAGACCCGAGTTCAAATCCCCATTCAGCCATGATGACTCTGAGCCAGTCACTTCTCTCTCAGCCTAACCTACTTGACAAGGTTGTTGTGAAAGAGAAACTCAAGTATGTAGTACACCGCTCTGGGCTCCTTGGAGGAAGAGGCATCTCATAGAAACTGGTGGGGAGAGAGAACTTAAAACAGTGCTATTGTAGGACTGAAGGGAAGATTATCAAGTGACTTATAGAGTGAATTAAGATGCCATCCACTTCAGTTTCTAACTATCCTGCAGGAACTGGGCTACATAGGAACACATATATCCAAACTATTTTATTAGCACATAGAATTGTGCTTTCTTAATAGTTACAAGTGATACTTCATTTGAAGTATTTATAGTAACCTATAAGTAACAGAGCCAGTGTGGTGTAGTGGTTAGAGTGCTGGACTAGGACTGGGGAGACCTGAGTTCAAATCCCCATTCAGCCATGAAACTAGCTGGGTGACTCTGAGCCAGTCACTTCTCTCTCAGCCTAACCTACTTCACAGGGTTGTTGTGAAAGAGAAACTTAAGTATGTAGTACACTGCTCTTGGCTCCTTGGAGGAAGAGTGGGATATAAATGTAATAATAATCTGTAAGGGACAGAGGAGCCATGAGATTTCATAACCCCATGAGAAATGAACCTGTTCTTCTATATGCCATAAATAATATAGCTTGAGAGGCAGATCCTTATCTCTTCTCAGCTATCCTGGAGACCTTGTAAAGTCAGAGCCAGAGGTGAGGGGCTGGAGGTGAGATATGTTTTTGTGTGCCGCACTGTGCATGGCGCATTATTTGCGTGTAGGAACATAGGAAGATAGGAAGCTGCCATATACTGAGTCAGACTATTGGTCTATCTAGCTCAGTATTGTCTTCACAGACTGGCAGCAGCTTTTCCAAATTTGCAGGCAGGAATCTCTCTCAGCCCTATCTTTGGAGAAATGGACTTCGGACGTAAACCCCCACCCCACCCATTACCTGATGTGCCTTGTAATCCCCCACCCCCGAGTTACAGTACTACCTGCATATACTTCATAACTTGTGTGTTTCCACATTCTTGTGTGTAAATCTTTGTAGATATATCATGTACAGACAACCACTTTGTATATAATTGTGCTTTGGCAACGTACTGTATGCTTTGGTAGTTTGTTGGTTCAATAAAAAAATCTTGTCCTATAAAAATCTTGTCCTATCTTTGGAGAAGCAAGGGAGGGAACTTGAAACCTTCTGCTTTTCCCAGAGCAGCTTCATCCCCTGAAGGGGAATCTCTTCCAGTGCTCACACATCAAGTGTCCTATTCATATGCAACCAGGGCGGAGCTCGCTTAGCTAAGGGAACAAGTCATGCTTGCCAGCACAAAACCAGCTCTTCTCCTATTGTATCAGTTTGAATCTGTAGCTGACATTTCCATCAGTTCCCCCTAATTGTCCTTTCAAGTGGCAATCACAGAAGCTGATGACAAAGGTGTGCTATCCCTTTAAATGCCACAGGCCTTGGACGGTTCTAAGCCAGGCCTGCCTTCTGACAGCTGGGATGGATTCTTCAGCCTTGAATTTGTCAAACAGGCTTGGCTGCTGTTCCCTGATGGCTTGCTTGAATTCTTGCAGTCCTCAATCTGGTCTCTCTTTATTTTATTTTATTTATTTATCTATTAGATTTATATACCGCCCTTCCAGAATGGCTCAGGGCGGTTCACAACATGATAAACAATTAAAACAAATTAACTATTAAAACTGGGTAACCATTCCCCAGGTCATCAGTATCTAGCCAGCAATGACTCTCTTCCCTGGTAAACTGACTTCCTGAAAAGGAACAGGCACCTTAGCTCTTTGCCTGCCCTTCCTCCTTCAGCTCTGACTCCATCTTCAGCCTTCTTCCTAAGACCTCTGTCCCATGCAGTATCTTCCACCCAATCTGCCTGAAACCCAGTAGGACCGGGGAGATCAGAGTTCAGATCCCCATTCAGCCATGATACTTGCTGGGTGACTCTGGGCCAGTCACTTCTCTCTCAGCCTAACCTACTTCACAGGGTTGTTGTGAGGAGAAACCTAGGTATGTAGTACACCACTCTGGGCTCCTTGGACGAAGAGCAGGATATAAATGCAAAATATTAATTAATAAAATAAAAAAATAATAAAAATACATAATTATATTATATACAATGTTATGTACATAATTACATAAAATCTTTGTGTATTAAATTTTGAATACACACTAATTGTATATCGAATTTTTATTTTTCACGATAACTAAGGGCGCTCAACAGAGTGTTGCATCTGGTCGCCAGATCCCCTAGAGCCGACCCTGCCAATTTCTTAAAAACCCTGCCAATTTCTTAAAAACAGCGCAACTATACGTTCGGAGAGATGCTTGGGAGCTGATGATGCAAAGCAGAGGTGGAATCTAGGCTTTGCAAAAAGAAATCGAGTCCTCCGAGCTTTCTTCTCTCCCGCTGTCAAGCACAAAGCCAATTGGCCAGCTGGAATCCAAATGCAAATAGCACAGAACGCCACAGACCACTGAGGAGTCGCGAAGAGACTAGGGCGGCGATTCATTGGTCGCTGTCCCCGTGGCGAGATGGCGCGTGGCCCCCTCCTGATCTGTCGGGCGCTGCGCAGCTTCCCTCACCGGTTACTAAGACGACGGGCTGGGTGACGTTTACTCAGCTGGGCGTGGCGAACGTTTGCCATTGGTTGTGTGATCGGGCGATGGCACCGGCCGGGCTGTCGCGAGCCGGGTGTCCTTGTAGTGGCGAGAGCGGTCGGCTCAGTCTGCGGCGAGGGGAGGAGGTAGAGAGAAGTGTCGGCTGGCTGGCTCTAGCACAGTCCTGGCCGGCGATTGAAAAAGGTAACAGCCTTGCCGCGTCTTGAATAGCGCCGCTGTGAAAGTGACACTGCCGCGGAAACGGGCGCCATTTCCGTTGGCTGAAGAGGCAATATTTGAGTCAGGCGCGCCCCGGGCAGCTGCCGGAGGGGACCTTCTGGCCGGATCTGTCGGGCTTGGCTCGGTCAAGCGGCTGCTTCTGCCTGAGGGAGCGTCGCGACCGCGGAGCCTGTCTCGGTCCTCTGCCTTGCCTGGTGGCGAGTAAAGAAGGGCGCGCCCGCCGGCGGAGCGATGGTAGGAATGAGCGAGGCGGGTCCCGGTGCCGCAGCCGCTCCCTCAGGGAGCCCTGGCTGTGCGAGAGGGGTCGGGGGCAGCATCCCTGCCGTGCTCCTTGACCCTGCCAGGCCCGCCACTCGCCCTGCCCGAGGGTGAATTCCTTCTGCCGGGCACCCTGACCTCAGACCCGGCCGCTTGCACTCTTGGCTCTCTTAAGGTGTCCGGGGGGTGGGATTTCAAAAGGAACCGCAGCACCCAGGCTGGGTTAGTCCTGACTGAGGCCCATTGATATGAATGGGACTCAAATTAGCTATGACTAACTTGTCTCATTTATTTCAGGGGTGCTCCGTCACGACTTGTTTAGTCTGGATCTTGCCAAATTAATAATATTAAAGAGGGGGTAGCCCTACATGCGGTTCCCCAACAAATCCCACTTCGTGTAGGTGCTGGCTGGTGTCTGGCATCCCATTTTCAGTCCGTTGCTTCCGTGCCTATAGTCTTCACCTGAGGACTCGTCTTAGGGCCCACCAAAAAAGGGGTTATCCTTGATAACAATTTAGTGCATCAAGGAGTGGCGTTTGGGTGTTTGTTTTTGTGTTGTTTTTCTTCCATAAAGCAATTTGGTTGAGAAGTATAGGTTACCACACAAAATCCAAAAGATAAGAGCATCCTCAAATTGTTAATCTGTCTTCTCTAAGATCCAGAGTCTTAGAGAACCCTGCAGAATGTGGTTGTTCTGGAAAACAGGCCATCGCCAGCTGTCATGTTAAAATAAGTAGCCCTTGGCAATTTTCTTTGTGCCATTTGTTACCACCCTTTCCAAATGTACATTGCTTATTGACAGGTTCTGCATTGTCTACGTACACGAAGCGTGCTTTGTGGTGCAGTTAATGGCAGAATAATGTTTGCAGAGCAGTGATTCTTAAGCATGTCAGCCAGAATCTATGTTTTATAGTGCTGCTATTGATTGATTGTTCAATTTTTATACCACTTTTTGTAAAACATCCTAAGGCGGTTTATAAATATTAAAATACAACAAACTTTCATAATCATTATAAAAACATTTAAAACCTTAAAATCAGACAAACAGTAAAAACCATAAAACAACCATTAAAAAGACAACTGAAGCAGGAGAGCAAAGGCCCTAAGGTGTAAAAAGCCTGAACAAGTAAAAAGGTCTTTAGTTTGTTTTTAAAGCAGCCACAGATGTCAAAGAGTGGACATTCATTGGGAGAGCATTCCAGAGCTGGGGTGGGGGCAAAAAGAGTGAAGGCCCTGTCCACTGTTCCCTCTAACAGGGTTTCCCAGATGTTTGTTGACTACAACTCCAGAATCCTCAGCCAAAGGCCATTGGAGCTGGGAATGTTGGGAGTTGTAATCAACAACATCTGGGAATTCCTGTTAGAGGGAACACTGCCCCTGTCCCAAGTGCACACAATTTAGCCTCTCTCAATGTCAGCACATGGAGCAAAGGCCCTCCATACAACCTTGTTGAGAGTGCAGAAACCATTGGGAGCAAGCAGTCCTTCATGTATCCAGGGCCCAAACTGTTAAGGGCTTTAAAAGTAATAAACAGCACCTTGAACTGCATCTGGAAACAAATTGGCAGCCAGTGTAGCTCTTTCAAAATAGGTGTAATATGCTCCGGGTAAGCAGTTCCAGAGAGAACTGTGGCAGCTGCATTCTGCACCCACTGAAGTTTCCAATTGTTCTTCAAGGGCAGCCCCACGTAAAGTATTTCATCTGCACACTTATTCATATCACTTCCAGGCCAATAATGAGTGCATTTACAAGTATTTCTCTGATGTGGAGGCAGATGATGACCAGTCCTTATCTGCACTTTAATTCTCTGTTCTATATTTATGCAAATGTATTGCAGAATTAATCCTAGCTTTCATTTGATTTCTCCATAAGAAAACCGCAAAGCTGTAGGGCTTCTTGTTCTGTGAGTAAGCAGGGAGCAGGAATGGTCACAGGGAGACACAGAAGGAGACACAGAAGCCCTGAATATTTGACCTAGCTACTTGGAGTAAATTGCTGAGAGTTGTTTTTGACATTCAGTGAAAGTGGATAATACCTGCAGGGCAGATTACTGTAGTGTAGAAGTGTAATATGCACATAAGGGTTTGTAAAGGTGGAGACTAAAGTAGTTCAGGATTTCCCCTTGGACATAGTAACTAGGAGCCTATCCCTGCTGTGTTCCTCTACCATTGAGTTAGAATCTGCTGGACATTAAGAAATGTTTCTCATACATAGATCTTTCTCTTGAGCTCTATATTGACTGGATGGAGTAAGGATTGAGTTTTTTTAAAGGCATGTGATAAGATAATTGCAACTGAGTAATATTTAAAACAATATATTATTGTATTTGTTTTGCATTTTAGATTTTTGTAAGCTGCTTTGTGTTTGTATGTTAGGAAAGGAGGGCAGGATAAAGGCAACTTCAATAAATGAATAATATTTGGCCCTTATTGATCAGGCCAGTACCTCACTTAAGTAGGTAGTAGCAGTTGTGTTAAATAAATGAAGAGCTGTTTGACAATCTGCCATAGGAGATTATATAATTCTGAAAGCAGAACCTTTCTGGACATTTAACAGTTCATGAATTAAAGTGCATGCTGAACCACTCCTATTACTTTAGATTCATAACAATCTATAATGTACAGAAGGCCATTGGCTGAGTTCATATTAACTGTAATTGCTGATCTGACCTACTAGGTTGAGCTTTTTGAAATCTTGTACCATTGCTTACAATGGTATAAGATTGGTGACTGACATTCTTTCTGAAAAATTAATATATGCAGTTGCCTTCTGATGATACAACTTAACTTTTGGAAGATGAAAAAAATCTTATAGTGCAGGGCTTGACAAATCCCAGGCAACAGCGAACCATGGCACCTAGAAAATTAACCGTAGTGCTTAGACTAGGATATTAAGAGGTAGGGTTATTTAGTGAAATCTTGATTTGTCCTAGGCAGCTCTGATTATGTTCCAACTATGTTACTTGTCAAGAAGATAAAGAGAAACTCATTCCCCCCGACCCTGCCACATGCCCATCACAAAGTCCAGTAATTTTGCCAAGTATCGTCTGGCTGTCTCCTAGATCCAAGGAAGGTTTGGCAAAGCCTGTTCTAGTGTCCTACCTGGCTGATGTGAAATAACCTTCCAGGTTGGTTGTGAAATATTAATTGTACTATTAAAAGGAAACAGAACTTCCACTGTGTTTTGAAAAAAATGTATTTGCATATATATTGCTTTTAAAACAGTTTAAAGTAAGAAAGGGACTGGAAGAGGGATAATGTGCTTCATGAGAAGCAGCTTCCATGCCTCATCATGCTTAAATGTGCTTACTGCATACACCAGTCTGTGTGGCTTTAGCATGTCAGTGATGTGTCTGCCTGAGCTATAGAGCACTGACATTCCAATGCTGCATGTAGATGAGCCTGTGCATTACAGTAAATGCTTTAAAATGTGACCTGTAGCCCAAATTGCTTCTATTTATGCCTTGTGAAGAGAGAGAAGAACTTGATTGATTGATCAAACGCAGAAAGGAAGCCAAGAGATTTAAGACTTATTTTTGAGACTCCTATTTTAATTTTGCTGTAAATTCTAAAATTTGAAATATATAGTAAGAACACTCAGTTTAACAAATGTTGACCCATAAACTTTATGGAAATATAGTTCTTAACCCTGCAACATTTGAAAAATCTTCATACTACAGTAATTCTGTCTTGTAAATATATCAACTGGATTTAATATCCCACAGAAGCTCTTATTGGTGGCCTGCCCACACATCCATTTTCCAGTCATTTGTGGTCTAAAGAAAGAGTCACCTTTTTGTGGATGTTCATGCCAAATTTCAGGTGGATTGAACATATGATTTGAATGTTATGACTGATAGAACGTCCAGGACTTATAATGGTGGAATAGTTTTTACTTCTTGCCTTATACAGGCACTACCTTGCCTATGTTGTGTGTGTGTGTGTGTTTGTTTGTTTGTGTGTGTGTGCGCGTGCACACGTGTGTTTGTGAACATGTAAAATATTTAGCTGTGAATGTTCTCAAGATGCAGGATTTTTCCATAACAGGCTTGAATAAATTTTATTTTAGATAACTATGTATGTTTGTGGTAGTAAGGGAAAACTGGTATTTCAGTCTACAGTAACATATCATTACAGACCACTGAATGCTTAAAAAGATCAATCCTGGTGTGTGTATGAAATGGGAATTAGCTGAGCAGAAATTCATTAAATATTTAAAAAGACATTATCAGCCAAGGACTTTAAGAGGGATTACGGTTTCCTTTCACACTACAAAGAGTTCACATAGTGTATATTATTACTGTCCATTTAAGAACTTTAAAATGTCTTTAACCGACCTTTCTTCCGTGCTTCATTCAGTTCTTGCTTTGCATCTGATGAGGTGGACCATCAGTTGATGAGGCCCACCAAAACTCATGCTCAAACACATCGTCAAAACATCTTGACAGTCTATATAATGCTGTCAGTCGCTCATATTGTTTAAGCTTGTTAAGGAATGAGCTGGAAGACCTTATGGAAGCTAGGGTGGGGATGCCAGTCAATTGACTGGTCAAATATTGTCAATTGATTGCCTATAATTTGAAAATATTCCATATGGCCAAGAATGCCTGTATGTAAGGGGCAACCTATGTTTGATATTACTTCATTTTATTGGGTTTTTTTACATGTTAATTCTTTTAATATTTGACTGATACCTGACCTCCCCCCCCCCCAGTCAAAAGCTACTGCATGTGGAATGTCTTGATTTTTTAATTCAACTTCTACCCAATATATAATTTACTGTACTAACAGGGTGGTGGTGTTTTGTGTGTGTCTTTTAATTTAATCATAGATCTGAGAAAACAAGTTTGAAAATGCTGTCCAGCCTCTTCCGAATGCATGGCCTTTTTGTGGCCTCTCACCCATGGGAGGTCATTGTGGGAACAATAACTCTCACCATCTGTATGATGTCGATGAAGATGTTCACTGGCAATGATAAAATCTGTGGCTGGAATTATGAATGCCCCAAATTTGAAGAAGTAAGAAGTTCAGTTCTTTTAAATATTGCTTGCTAATGTAATTCTCCTGTTTTGGAGCTCATCAGATAAGTTGAGCTAGGATAGCTTCAGTGAGACAAAACTGTTGATTAAAATAATGTGTTTGTAATTCTAATCCAGTTTTTTATGTGTACCTTTGAACTCTTAGGCAGCAGTCTTAAATTAGTAGGAGAATTGAGGCTAGTACTTAGTAATATTTTCAACTTTAGAAAGTATAACTCTAAAATACTGATATGGCTTCTTGAATTGCTCTGGAAATGTTCGTGTTCTTGCAATTTAATCAGTTTTTAAGAAAATTAAAAATAAATGGAATAATATTTCTTTCTTACAGGATGTTTTGAGCAGTGACATCATTATCCTGACAATCACACGCTGTATAGCAATCCTGTATATATACTTTCAGTTTCAAAATCTGAGGCAACTTGGATCAAAATATATTTTAGGTGAGGCATATTTAAAGTTTATGGTTATTGTATGTCAATAAGAATTAGTGGAGGAGAATAACTCACAAACCCATCAACACTGATCCAGCAGGGACAATCTGTGCATGAAAATGGTTGACATTGTCAGAACTTCTCATATGTTTGAACATTGGGCTACAGGGCTGACTTGCACATATGTGTTGGTAAGCCAACTATCTGGAGAGATACACTCAGCCCTGATTTTGCACTGTGCAGCACACACCTTTGTCAAAGCTGTATTTTTGATGCCATTTTACAGCAATTATTCAAAGTGACAAAAATTGAAATTACTGGACAGAACTTAAGCAAGTTCCTCGCTGAGCACCTTTATGTCTTTCCAAGAGGAAAAATTGTGCATGTATAGTTCTAATATGTGTTACTGAGTTTGGCTGCATAATATAGTTGATCTCCATTGCTCAGGGATTCAGAACATGACAAGTATGTGCAATGGCTCTGTAGGTGATGCATTTTCTGCCTTCCCAAATTTGGTCAGAAGGGTGGTAGCCTAGTGGGAACTGAATGTGGGTCCAAATGCAGGATTGAATTCTTGACCAACATAAAGAGCTAGGCCTGAATTGCTAGGAGGGGACAATTGTCTGTGTCAATTGTTGCCTGACACAGGGATATTTCAGTGCTATACCTTGCTGTCCAGTTCTGTCATTGTACCAGTTTACTACACAGTTTGCTCCAGAATCGGCTGTATTTTCATTTGAAATCAAAGGATAGAAGATAGGAATGGTAAAGTACTCTGTACACCAACTACTTCCATGGAAATATGGAAATAATAGAACAGTCCCTGTTCACTAGGTACACGTGTTCCTGGTTGTAACCTAAAGCAAATTGGAGTAGCTGTTACATGTTAGGGTCTGATATGTATGTGTTGCAAAGGGAAGAATTTGGATTAGGGCTGTGCACGAACTGTGGTTCAAGCACATTTTGGTTGCGGGGCCCAGGAGCTTTAAGAAAGAGGAGACCAGGTCCATACCTGCTCTCCGCCACCCCATGCAGCTTCCTGCTGGGGCAGTGCGCATCCCAAGAAGCCCTGAACAGCATCAGTGCGCACATGGCATCTGTGCATGCATGGGCACCAATTGCATAGTCAGCATGATGTTGCTGACCAAGCAGATGGTGCCTGCACACATGCGAACGCCATGTGTGCGCTGATGCTGTGTGGGGCTTCTTGGGATGCTCACAGCCCCATCAGGAAGGTGCATGGGGTGGCAGGTTCTCTTCTCTTCTCTTCTCTTCTCTTCTCTTCTCTTCTCTTCTCTTCTCTTCTCTTCTCTTCAAGCTCCCAGACTCCACAACTGAATTGTTCTTGAACCACGGTTCGTGCACATCCCTAATTTGGATTAGTAAATGTTTAGACGATTGCTTTGAAAGGAATCTAGTGTTTGGTTTTCCTTAATGTTTTGTTATATTAAACATTTGTGTATTATAGGTATTGCTGGCCTCTTCACAATCTTCTCAAGCTTTGTTTTCAGTACGGTGGTGATTCATTTCCTCGATAAGGAATTGACAGGCTTGAAGTACGTATTTTCTCATGTTTTAGAAAATAAGCGTTCAGCTGCACAGGAGTAGTTCTGCTGACAGTTGAACCTACCGTCCTGGTCATGAAACTCAGGATGGGTAGAGCAGGCAACGTGGGAGGCAAACCCCAGAAGTTCTGGGGAATATGTTCACTTCATGCCGGAATGGGTACTTGCTTAGTTGAGGCTTTGAATTTCTTTCATGCCTCTTCTGACCTGGCTATGCAACCCTCCATTTGAAATATCATGCCCTATAGACCTTTAGATTGTGCTTTCACTTCATGTGTCCTATTCCTCCAAGTACCTACAAAATCCAGGTGGTTGCCCCATACAGAAGTTTTCTGTGCTTGAAGTTCAGCACTTCCATGCTACACTGGAGACCCTGAAAGAGGATTGCTCCTCTCCAGTGTTCTCTCTAATTTTTTTCATCAGTGTGCAGAATGAATTTTGTTCTGGGTGGCAGTATCAAGGCAGTGTGTGCACACACATCTTCAGAATGGAGCCTTCCTGATTAAACCTGAGCAGGATCTGTGTCCTCTGTGAACATTTCTGTTTCTTCTATGTGGTCTCCCCCCCCCCTTTTTTTTAAATGTATATCCTGCCTCCCTTCCATGCTGGAACTGAAGGCAATATACATAGGTTTCCCAGATGGTCTCCTATCCATGCTTTGACCAGACCTACTTAGTATCAAGTTGCTACCTCCCATGCCTTCAACCAGACCCTGAGATCTAACCTGGTTTTGCCTCTGGCTTTCATCCCCCACACCCTCATCTATCTTGCAGACAGGCAGGAGATCAGATGTGCTGAATGACTGTATCCAGTCCCCAACAAGTGAAACTCTTAATGTATGCTAGCACCTTAAGAATTAGAATTGATCCCATGACTCATTCTGAATGAAATAATTCATTTTGGTATGAATTATTTAGACCTCTGTAAATGGAATAGTTTCCATGATTTTTAAAAAAAGTTTTCTATTGGAACATTTTAACATATATTCATTCCAATTTAATTCAAATCAACCATTCAGTACAAATCAATATAGCATAGTTATAATATCAACCAACAGAATTATATAGATAGTATAAGACCACTACTTAAAAGCAGGAATAATTTCCATGATGTATTCCTCCTGTTTTACACTTTGTATTGTATTTTAAATAGCCAATATGTGTTTCTTGTTTATTTCCAGTGAAGCTTTACCATTCTTCTTGCTTCTGATTGACCTCTCCAGAGCCAGTGCATTAGCCAAATTTGCACTCAGTTCCAATTCACAGGTTAGCCAACTTTTCTGTCTCTAAAGCAAGAATGTAATTCTCATAGCACTACTCTACACTACAAAGGCTTCTTAATGTATTAACATGCAAGGAAAGTAGCCTCACAACTGACTGGCCAAACGCTCACTGTTTTCTTTCAAGTGAAGTCAAATTCATTTTCTTCAGGATGGAGGTTCTTTTAAAAACACTGTAACTGAAATAATGTTGATCTTCTTACACAATATATGCAATATCACTTAATCTGACTTTGTACAAAAGGGCTGAAGAGTTACTAATGAAAAACCAATTATATGAATATGGCAAAGTTAATCCAGAATCATAATTTCCTGTAGCTTAAACATTAATTACACTGGTAAGAGAGATATGTAGATATAACTCTTACGTTATGCAGTATATGTAACACAAGTATTGAGGCCAAGTGTGTATATGAACAAACTGCAGTAATTCTGGACACTTGCTTGCTTTTTTAAACAAGTATTGGGGAATAATTGAATCTACACCCCAACCTAGCAAAAATGTAATTTTGAGCACTCTTGAAGTCAGAACAAGTTTTTGCCCATTGCCTTGTATTGTGTTAGCATTTGCAAGCCATAGCTTAACTATTCCAGCTGAAATTATATATAATATATTAATTCTATATAAAGCTAATTAAGATAGGATAAGTGATGGCAAATGTAATATTCGAAGAATAAAGCCTTAGGACAATTAAAAGAACATCATGTCTGTGTTGACTGGGCTTTTTATAACTTAATTGCATAAAGGCAGAATACCTTAATCCTTTTCTTAATAGTTATTAGTGCATAACCTGTTGGAAAAGGAGAGGTATGTGTTTGCCCTTGGGTCTAACCTTTTTCTTGTTAAATAAGTAAACAGATTAAGGTTTCAAGAGAACCTGGATACAAAATGCCCATCCCTAGCATTTACTTTCTCCATTAGTATAACCTAACAAGCAATAACATCTGTATTTTGTGCAGGATGAAGTAAGAGAGAATATTTCCCGTGGAATGGCAATCTTGGGCCCCACATTTACACTTGATGCCCTTGTTGAGTGTCTGGTCATTGGTGTTGGGACAATGTCTGGTAAGCTTGGGGTGTGTTAGGAGCTCAATAAGAACTTAACAAAGCAATAAGTTAAGAAATATAATGATTAGTTTCAGGCTCTTGATCCAGTTTCCTGCATATCATGGGCAGCTCTGTACATTTCTACTTCTTGTATTAATTGATTACTGGAAGCCCTGGATTTTTGGATCCCCCCCCCCCCACACACACACACTCTCTCTCTCTCTCTATTTTGTTTTGGTTTTAAAAAGTTCCTCCTCTGAGAATCCAAAAGGGATTCAAAATACTTTCTTCACTATATGCTGGGGGAATGGTGAAATGAAAAACACAGCTATCTTCTGCAGACAGCTAGTAGAGGATCCAAACCAAAGTGATTCCCTCCTCTTTCTGCCTTTAGCACCCAGATACCAGGCTTTTATTTTATAGCAGCCCACATCTTCATAAGGAAGGCAACTATGTTCTTAAGGGAAAACATTCTGTATGGCTTCCTTGTGACCTGTGTGTGTGCCAAGGTATTGCATATGTAAAATCTGTTGCATAGTTAAGGCCTTATCAGCATCTGTCATATAAATTACAATCTGATTCTTCACTAAGCCAGTTTAATTGATGTACTTGTTAAAAGGACTATTGCAGTTCAAATACAGGAAAGCCTTTCACTCTCTTTTACACATTAAAAACAGCTCTGCTGGATCAGGCCCAAGGCCAGCATCCTGTTAGTGGCCCACCCAATGCCTCTAGGAAGCCCACAGGCAAGAGCTGAGGGCATACCCCCTATCTTAATGTTGCTCCCCTGCAATGGATATTTAGAGGCAACTTGCCTTTATAGGAGGTGGCCTGTGGCCTAGTAGCTGTTGATAGTAATAGCTATCAACTGGACTAGAAGCTGTTGATAGACTTGTCCCCCATAAATGCATCTAAGCCCTTCTTGGTGGCTGTCACCACATCTTGTAGCAGAGAATTTCATAGGTTAATTATGTGTTGTGTTAACTATAGGGTATAAAATGCTGGGTGGACTTTAAAAAAAGTATCTATAAGAGGAGCCCTTAAGAATTCTTAGCATATGCTGCCTTTCAAATAAGTTCACTCTCTTTTACTGGCCTTTCTCGCCACCTATACTTATGATGTTCATGACAAATGCCTGAAGGTGTGGGGGTGAGGGAATTGGTACTTCCCAGTTTACCAAAGTTTGCTTCCTTGTTCTCCTGGAGAAGATTCTGGAGGCAAGGGGCCCTTTAAAAGCCAGAACATATGGCTTTCAAATTATTATTTGAAACTTTATGTATGGATGAGCACAACTTTCCAGGGTTTGGCCTTCAATCCCTCTTGCACAGAAAATGTTAATCAATGGTATGTGAAGGCAGGTAGAACCTATATAAAATAAGGAGAAAGCAACAATTCTGGTCTTAGATTATTCTTGCAAGTAAAACAAAAGCATGTTTCTGTAATATTCCATGTTTCTTGTAATATCCAAAACCATCTTGATATCTATTGATGCTAGCAGTTTTTTTTTTTTAAATCCTGATCACAAATAAGCTGTGGCCCAATTCAGACAAAATGCCGGACCACAGGTAGATGTACCTGAGATCAAGCGCGGAAGCTGAGAACCGTACTATACACAATCCAGGAACGGAGGTTTCATTACTTCCTCTTGCTGGCTAGAGTCGTTCTCCTTCTTCCTAGTCCTTCCAGACTCAATCTCCGCTTTCGCAACACTGTTTGCATTGCCAGACTGTGGGCATGGTGACAGTGTATCACTCACCCAGCAACCGCTGGTTATAATATGAGTGGGGGCATGCACTTTGCGTTTGGATTCCCTTGTGTCTTGCCATCTGCTGGCCGTCTTTGGCAGGGCAAAGACCTTTCCTCCTAACCATCACACAGCTCCACTCCAGGAAGGAACTTGAGGAACCCCAGTTGGGAAGAAATCCCACATTAACTGCAGTTTGGCATTATGTCCAAATTGGGCCGGCGTGATGGCTATTTCTGGTAGAAAAAGGGATGGTGGGGAAATTGCAAATCTGTGGCTTCTGGCCTCTTCTGTGTAGCTCTCATGTATGTTTATAAACCTGCACTGGGGTGGAGAAGCTGTATTCTAGAAAGATGTGTGGTGTTTGTATGATTCTTCTTATGGAAACATATTGGGATTGTAATAGTTTGATGTCTGTGTTTCTTACAGGAGTGAGACAGCTTGAAATAATGTGCTGTTTTGGCTGCATGTCTGTCCTTGCTAACTACTTTGTCTTCATGACCTTCTTTCCTGCATGTGTGTCCCTGGTACTAGAGGTAAAAGCACTTCAGTAGATGCATTTTATGTGTGAAATCCACAAGGGAAGTTTTCCTGAGCAAACCACATTGAAATGAACAGAAACTGTTCAAGAACACTATTCGCCTCATGTGCAGCTCCTAGTCCCTTCTGTTGACTTGTACAGGAGAACTTTCCATTGGATCGTTTCTCATACTAGTTAATACAAATACTTTCCTTTATTTTCTCTCAGCCTAACCTACTTCACAGGGTTGTTGTGAAAGAAACTCAAGTATGTAGTACACCGCTCTTGGCTCCTTGGAGGAGAAGCGGGATATAAATGTAATAAATAAATAAACATTTGTAGCATAGTTACAATAACAAAAACAATCCATGCAAAAGTCATGCAATTCTGCTACAGATTGAAGCTTACAGCGCATACTTTTTGCAAACAGTGTTTTAAATGAGTAGCTGTTTGGTTTTTCTAATCAAATTTAAACACATTCTAGGCTATATATTTGGATATTTCTATCAAGATGTGCATACCTTATCACGAACACGTGGTGTGTTCAGAGGATAACATGCCCATCTTCCTCTGGGTATGCTTCCATAAACACAAATCTTGTCTAATCTTTATAATTAGGAGATTTTAAAACCAATTGCATAAGAATCTTTATCATTTCTGTGAATAAAACTATTCTGGTTTTCCTTCAGCTTTCGCGGGAAAGTCGTGAAGGCCGTCCCATATGGCAACTTAGTCATTTTGCTCGTGTTCTAGAGGAGGAAGAAAACAAGCCTAATCCTGTAACTCAAAGGGTCAAAATGATTATGGTAAGATTTCTGTGTTTTTTGGACCATGGGCTCTCATTATAAGCCACCCTAAGTCAAGAAAACAAATGGTTGAATTTCCCCCCACCCCCAATGCCATGCAAACTAATGCAAATGCCATGGCAACTTTGGTGCAAGTGCTCTTTCTTGCTTTCGAATATAGCAGGCCTGCTCAACTTAGACCCCCCCCCAGCTGTTTTTGGACTACAACTCCCATAATCCCCAGCCACTGTAGCCAATAGCCAGGGATTATGGGAGTTGTAGGCCTGTAGAGAAAAGGAACAGGGACACTTGGGGCTCATACCCTGGTATGAGAAAAGGCTCTGGTGATTCCTCCCCTCTGAACATGTCCAGATCCAAAAGTTTTCTGTTGCACCAGTTAAAAAGAGAGTCGTTGGCTAATGGCCTGTTTAGACACTGAATGGGAAAGTCTCAGCAAGGAGCTCATGCCTTCTCTAACAGCAGTTTATAAAGGCATGGATAACAGTATACGAAAGCTCAGTTGCCCCAAAGACTTCCGTAAGAGAAGACGGTTTATTGGGCATCCAAGGCATCCTTCCAGCTGGGCTGACTCCCTCAATTGGGTCTTCCCCTGGGAGCCAAACCATCAGCTGCCGTTTCTCCGCTGGCACCACATCTTATGAGAATTCCCTTTGTTCTTGTCCTGCAAGATCTCCCCAGTAGGATCCCTTGATGGTGTCCTGGGCATTGCCCTGGCAACACATCTTGCATGGCCAGACACATGTCGACTGCCAGCACAACTTCCAGTTCCCTGATCTCTCACTTGGGCAGAGAATTGTAGCAGTACTGAATTTATATTAAAATATGTGTTTTATAACTTCTCTGTTGTTGGGGCCAAGGACATCTCCATGGGTTATACCCCTCACGAGCTCCAAGGCAGGACAGTTTTGATTTGCTATTAAAGAAGGAACACGCCTACTCGAGCCTGAGGGGGATAACCCCACCCCAGTTCTTTCTGTCTTCATAGCTCCAGGCAGCATTCAAATCTCTATCTTCAGTAATCCCTCTTAGCTTTATCCAAATTACCATTTTTTAATCTGAAAATCCTCATCCTTATTCTTCCTTCCTTCTCTACCTTCTGGTAGTGTGTGTGTGTGTGTGTGTGTGTGTGTGTGTGTGTGTGTGTGTGTGTACATATACATATACATACACACACATACACAAACACCTTCTGTCATATCTCTCCCTTCTCCTTCCCCCTCCACCTCTCCTACTCTTACTTTCCTAGTGCATGGAGCGCACAGGACGGTACAGGATTATCCTTGTACCAAAAGGAAAGAGGCAAGGAGACACCTTTCTGGGGGAGACAAGAACCTTTGGGGCGCCTCTACCCCATTGACCGGTGCAGATAGCGTCGGCAACGGCTGCCTTGGAACTGCTCGTGCCGTATGCTGCTGAGTCTCCCTCCAACAGACCGCAAGACTCGCAGTTCAGCAGCCCGGCACATCCTTCAGTCAGCACTGCCCCGTGAGGGACGCTCGGAGAGCACAGAGCACCACTCGATCTTCGCCCTACAGGCGAAAAGGGCGCTTCCCCTGCCTACTCCCCATCTCATCTCGGAGGAGATCAGAGCATTTGGAGTGCCGGGAAGGGCTGGCACAGCGGCAATGGCAGCGGCTATACCCCGCAAGATGGTGCAGGCTGCCGAAAAAAGCCCCGTTTTGGCACGAAGAGAGGAGTGCAGCGCGGAGGTGAGATATTCCTCATGAAAGGCCCTGGCATCGACAAGGGAGGTAACTGGGGGCATCCAGGAGCAGAAGAAGGACATGGGGGCGACAGGGCCAGGGGGTTCATATTGACGGCATGCACACGCGCAGCTGATACTTCCGGCCAAGAATGGGGGAAGGGGCGGTAGGGAGATGCGCTGCCACCCCATGGACTTTGGAAAAAACAGAGCACCGGTGGGGGGAAAGCGGCAGGAGGGGTAAGTGCACTCTTCCCCGCCCTTAAAGAGCCACCCCCACCAGCTCCGAACCACACCTCCACGGTTCCGTGCACATCCTTACAAGGATTATCCTAGGGGCTCCATTTTGGCCCAGGAGAAGGTGGTTCCCAGAGCTTCTACATCTAGCAACCGAAGAACCATGGTTTCTACCAGTATCTCAGGATTTACTCACGCGGGGTCCAGTACAACACCCCAACTCGAGCTGGTTACAGCTTGCTGCTTGGAAACTGAGCAGTGAGTTTTAAGCCAGCAGGGCTACTCCGAAAGGGTGCTTCAGACTCTGCTAGCTTCATGCAGGCCCTCAACAAACAGAATATATCAATGCACGTGGAGGGCATTTTTGTGATGGATGGTGCACCATTCAATTCCTAGGGGTGGTGCAATCCTACAACACCTGTTATAATTTCTACAAGACTGTCTGGAAAGAGGCCTGAAACCAAATACTCTGAAGCAGCAAGCAGTATTGTTAGTAGGCTCATGTCAGGCATTTCCAAGAAGACCTAGCACGCACACCCTCCCCTGAAACGATTCCTGAGAGGGGTCACCTTACTGTCTCCGCCAACCGTTCATAGATTTCCCACATGAGATTTACACACTGTATTAAAGGCTTTATTTACAGTTTTCTCTGTTTGAGCCCTTAGCTCAAGTTCCCATAAGAATTAGATGTCCAACTCTGTCTCAAGAAATATATGGAAAGATCAGTATTGTTTAGAACCACAGATGCCTTGTTTGTCTCATTCCTGGATCCATGGCAATGGCCGTTTCATCATCTACAATTGTAAGATGGATCAGGGCCTGCATAGCTGTGGCATAAGAGACCCAACATTTCAGGCCTCCTACACATGTAATTGCTCACTCTACTCGGGCAGCAATGACCTCGGCCGCTTTCTCCACAAATGCACCAATACAGGAAATTTGCAGGGCAGCAACGTGGAGAAGTCCATCTACTTTCACAAGACATTACAAAATTGACTCTCATGTGTCAGCTCAGGTGGCTTTTGGTAGGAGAGTCTTCCAACAGGTGCTTCCCTAGGAATAGACAAGAGTGCTCCCGCCCTGGTTGGAGTACAGGCTGTAGTATGTCCCATGGAGATGTCCTTGGCCCCAGCAACAGAGAATGGAGCATTGGTTCACTTACCGTGAAGGCTTCTTCTGGTTGCTGGGGCCAAGGACATCTCGGCCCACCCGATTTAGCGCGCTTGTCTGTCCCTGGAAGACCATCTATTGAGCATCTTATATTATTTTTACTGAGATAGGCCTGATAACTAAAGATCTGGAAGACTGCCTTTAAGGATAGGGCTTTTAGGGTGACTCTCAGAGCTATTGACTTTAGGGATCATGTTGAGTCCTCATGTCTTCTCCTTCCTGTATTTTTGTCTTCTATTTTTCTTGCTATAATACCTTACATAACTTGGCCCAAAAGAACTGGGGCAAGGTTATCCCCCTCAGGCTTGAGTAGGCGTGTTCTTAATTTAATAGCAAATCAAAACTGTCCTGCCTTGGAGCTCGTGAGGGATATAACCCATGGAGATGTCCTTGGCCCCAGCAACCAGAAGAAGCCTTCACGGTAAGTGAACCAATGCTCCAATCTTTATGTCTTCTGTATACAAAGACAGAACAAGGGGGGAAAGGATATAGCTGCCTTATCATGAGTATAGTTTCCGTAGAAAAATCAGTCTCTTCAGTTAAAAGGAGCACCATATATCCGAGTTGACTATGAAGTGGCACCTATCATTTATCAGCTTGAACTTCAGCTTTGTACATACTGCAGATATTGATGCATACAATTGATTGAGTTACTTAGTTATGGACTTTTAAAATTTAAGTCTCTAGGTTTGGTTCTCGTTCACGCTCACAGTCGCTGGATAGCAGAACCATCTGCTCAGAACAGTACATCAGAAATTTCGATGGGACTGGATGAAAATGCACCAAAGAGGATTGAACCTAATGTTTCTCTGTGGCAGTTCTATTTTTCCAGGTAGATTTAAACATAAATCAATATTTCATTGCAACTCTTGGGAACTGTATCTTATTTCTAATAGATTAGATTGTGTTTAGGTTTTGCAGTGGTCATAGAGCCAGTATATCTAATAATTTAGAAAGGGAGAGAATGCTTGCTCAGTTTATGGAGCCTGAAGAAACTGTGCTTTTGAGGTGTTCCAGGTACCAAACTCCAGCCTTGGTGTGGCTAGGGATTGTACTCACAGTTGTGCTGTATTTTAAAGGTTCTGTACCCATGTAGGACTGGCTCTTATGCCACAGTGCTACCACTTGGAGCTTATCCTATAGTTTAGGGATATGCTGATTAGTTTTGCATGGTCCTTTCTAGTATCCCCGTGGTACACCAATGTATTTTAAACTTACAAAGCAAGAGTCTGTAGTTAGGCTATCTGAATAATGAAGATGTAGCTCATCCAAGTTAAGAGATCTTGAGTTAAGCATTCTTGCATAGGAAGTGCTTTGCCAGATCAGACAAAGGTCCTATTCTTGCAGCCTTTGCAATAATTCCAGAAATCAGCAGGTATTAGGAGCATTTTCAGTGAAGGGAGGCAGAAAAAGAAAAGACAGAAGATTCCTATTCAATAAAAATGTCAGTATTGGCACATATTTTTGCATAGCTTTCATTGCAGTAATGTCTGTTAAAGTATTATATGGTTGACTGCCTTCTTTCTTTTATCCTTATTAGAATGGCCAGTATGGACATTGAACAAGTAATTACACTGGGCTTGGCTTTTCTCCTTGCTGTCAAATACATCTTCTTTGAGCAGACAGAGATGGAATCCACACTCTCATTAAAGAACCCTATAACGTCTCCACTGGTGATCCAGAAAAAAAATCCTGAAAACTGCTGCAGAAAACAATCTATACCTTTAAACAATAATCCCAAACCCAGAAAAGTAGATGAAGCTCCAGTTACCAAAGAGGGAAAAGGTGAACAACTTCTTCTTTTTAATTCAAAAGAGTTAATACTGAAGCTTTAAGCAAATGATGTTGTTTCCCCCATTCAGATTTCTACTTTCATTAATTTTATGCAGATGAAGCCATAAAGCCTCTTCTACCAGAGTCCCCAGCCAAGGCCACGTTTGTGGTTGGTAGTTGTGTCTCTGCAGAAATATCCTCCTTTAATAGCAGAAAAGAGCCAGAAACTGAACTTCCTAAAGAGCCACGCTCTGTTGAAGAATGCCTCTGTATACTTCAGAATGGCAAGGTAAGAAAAGAGAATTATGAAGGTTTCCAGTATTTTAAGGTGTTAGCATCTAGATGCAAAGCTTGAAAATATTTGAGTATAGGATATTTACTGGAACTTTCTACAAGAGACTGCAATTATTTGTCCTCCTTGTGAATATAATGTCTGCTCACTGGAAAAAAAAATCTTATGCTGCCTGGTTTTATATAGTTCTTGTTAACCAAGACTCAAGATTTTTTTTTTTAAGTTGCCTTTAAAAAGTAGTAGCTTCTCCCTACTACTATAAAATCAAAGTATGGCTTCTCTCTAAAGAACATATGACTGATGTTCAAATGGATTATGCATTGGTGGAAGACCATTTTCCATCATGCAAGGGAGGAGGGGTGATTTCCAGCAGTTTCCTCTTTTCCGTGCCTCTTGAAAATATGTCCCTGAGGCTCCCATAATTCTCAGGGACATACTTACCGGAGGTACAGGTGGTTACTGGAGGGAATCTTCCCTTTTGCCCACATGTGATAGCTTTCTTCTGCCAGAGTATCCTTAGGCTGGATGTCTGTCACCAGCAGAAGGAGAAGATGACTTGGTGCTCAGGAATACTTGCGCAATAGAGAGAGGATTCCCAGTAGTGCAAAGCACCTTTTTAAGATCCAAGCCTATGCCTTACAGCTTTCAAATACAGGGTATAAGGGGATCTTCTCCCTCCCCCCTTCACACACACACACGGCTGTTCTTATGTGTATTTTTTAAAAATCAATTGAAGTTCTTTTTTCCTTTAAGTGCTGCTTAGGAGCTTCACTTTAAACTGACTGATCAGTTAAACTATGAAAGACTTGTGCGTAAAACTTTGTTCATTATTATTTCTACCTAGCACTTCTGCTTAAACACTCAAAATAGCTTGCAAAATTGAAAACAAATAAGAAAAATGTGCAAGCACTGTAAATTACTGGCCCATCTGTTGTTCAGGCTTACACCGGCATTTCCAGTCAGCCTGCATTGCTGTGTCTGTCTTAAAGACGCATTGGCGGTCTTGTGTAGGAGTGCAAATATTTAAAGTTGCATGTCTACACTTTGAGAGTGCCACTTACATTGTTTCCAATGTTTCCAGTGTAAGTTGCACTCTGAAGTATGAGCATGCAACTTTAAATATTTGCACTCCTGCACAGGATTGCGGGTGCTTCCTTAAAAAAAACTTGCAGCAGTGTAGGCTGATAGGAAATGCCAGGCTTTGGCAGAACATGTGGGCTCCTAAAAGTATCAGCAAAATGGATGTTAACTAAAACCATTAGTTTGTATAAAACAATTAGTTCAAACTTAAGCTCCTAGATTAAAGTCTCCTGACTTTTTTTTTAACTGTTTAACCAGTGTTTGAGATCAGGAAGATAAGAGGCCAGGCAGATTTCCATAGGGAGGGCATTCCACAATTTCTGTGTCATTATCAAAAAGGTCCTGTTCCAAGGACCCACTAACCTAGTATCTCTCAAAGGTGGGACAGGGCCTCTGAAATTGATCATTATAGTATAGTATATGTGGTGGATACAATAGAGAGAGCCAAAAACCTTGGGGAATGCCGGTTTAAATAACAGTTGCACTGTTAGAGTATATGCATGCTATGTTTTTAATGAATTGTGATGCTGTATGTTGCATTAGGGCCGAGACATGTCCCATGAATAATAAAGTAACCAGATTTTTCATACTCCTAGATGGGTGCAAAGTTCCTTACTGATGCTGAGGTCATTAGTTTAGTCAATGCAAAGCATATTCCTGCTTACAAACTGGAAAGTTTGATGGAAACTCAGGAACGTGGTGTGTGTATTCGTAGACAAATGTTATCTCAGAAGCTTCCTGAGCCTTCCTCTCTACGGGATCTTCCTTACAAGCACTACAATTATTCTTTGGTGAGTATAATTATAATGCTTGGTAATCAGTAGCAGATATAAGCCTGCAGGGAAATGGAAAGAGTTTATCTGGTGTAGTCAGTGATGATTGTGTTGTCAGTTGCTTCTTTAACCCTATCGGGCATAATAGGTGCTACTTTCCTCTTTCTAATCCGCCCCGCACCCCACCCCCACACCAGCATGTAGAGTGGCTCTGCAGTTCAGGATTATACGAGTTGCACCTCTTAGTTTGTGTCAAATGAGTTGACAAAAGGAAAATGCCAATAATGTCATGGTGCATTACAAATGGCTACCTAATACGTCCGAAGGCAGCCAGTGTAGAGGGAACCATCTCTTCCCTTCCCCTCTCCTTTGCAGAACTGTTCATTCCAACATAGCATTTGGTATCTCCCTTGTGTCTTTATTTTCTTTAAGATTGTGAGTCCTTTTGGGAGAGGTAATGAATTTTCTTCCATATCTCTGTCATGTAAACTACTTTAAATTTTTGGGAAACGGTATATAAATATTCTGACTACTATTACTGCTGATCTGTAGTCATGTTTTAGCAAACTTGACTAGAGACAGTACATTATCTGCAACTGAAAACTTGCTGAATTCTGGGTCACATTTTTTTTTGTGGAACACATTTTTTACATATGTGTAAGTGCCTAATTAGCTGTACTTCGCAAGAAGAGAGGAACACAATGATTTGTTCTATGTACAGAGTCATTTTACATCCTCAGACTTACATAAGACTATAGGTATAAGTAGCTCTGACTTTGTTACGGCTTTAAGATATTGTTCGGAAAACATCTCTTGGCATACAATAGCGATCAAATGCTTATAAACTTCCACTAAATAGGAGTGCAAAGTTTGTGAAAGGATGGCCAACTTTAAAAATACCTTTTGTAATAGATAGATGTACATGGCAGGTAGACATGGAGTTAAGGCTAATGTTGTTTGTACAGCATCTAAAACTTTAAAACAAAATGTGGTTAAATTCTGGTTCTATGATAATAGATATGAAGGGAGGGACTGTTCTGTCTGTGAGGAGGAGAGGGTTGGTGTAAGGTGAAAGGGGTAGTGTGTAAAACTGAGTGTGTGGAATGTGCAGCATTCTATGTTGGAGAAACAGGAAGCCCACTAATGAAAAGACATAAAGAACATCTGGCTGATATGCAGCATAATAAAAGTCAAACAAAACCTTGGACGATACATATGAAAGAAGAACACAATGGAAAAGTGACCAAAACAAACGTATATAAAAAGTATGCATATTGGTTGTTGAAGAGAATTTAATGACAGAAGATCAAGGAAGCAATATTCATAGAAAAATGTAAACCTAATATTAATGTTAAGGATGAGACGAAAGAAGCCATGTGATACATTGATCGCTGTGCAAAAGGTCTGCTCTCTCCTCCCTCCGCTATTAGCTATTATCTGTTTGCTGCTTTCAATTCTCAGCTTCTGTTTTTAAGTGCCTTCAGCTGGCATGCTAAATGGAGCACTGAGGATGGTGCATTACACCGGAATGTTTGCTCAGTTTTGTTTTAGCTTGCATGTTTTGTGTAAAAATCTGTAAGTTATTAACATACATTTTACGCATTAAAGAAATCATTTTGGAAGTTTTGTCTTTGGAGCAGTGCAATGTGCATCTCTTCGCTGGTTTATCATCTCATTCAAAGCTGTACTTTTCTGTTGTTAAAGGTAATGGGTGCCTGCTGTGAAAATGTGATTGGATACATGCCAATCCCTGTAGGAGTGGCTGGCCCTCTTCTTCTGGACAAGAAAGAGTTTCAAGTTCCAATGGCAACAACAGAAGGCTGTCTAGTGGCAAGCACAAATAGAGGGTGCAGAGCAATCTGTGTAAGTGCTGGTTGCACTTGCAGGGTTGGCCGGGCTCCCTGGGCAGCAACGGCTCTTTTGAACCGACTCAATGACCAGTCATTCATTATAATTTTAAGACAAAGGCTCCTGGGACGAAAGGTGGTATTTAAATAAAAAATCATCTTTGTATTTTGCTCTCAGCTTGGTGGAGGTGCCAGTAGCCGTATTTTGGCAGATGGAATGACTCGAGGGCCTGTGGTAAGACTACCCACTGCCTGTCAGGCTGCAGAAGTGAAGGCTTGGCTTGAGACACCGGAGGGATTTAAGATCATCAAGGGTGCATTTGACAGCACAAGCAGGTGGACATTTTATGTAGCTAGTGGGGTTGGGGGGGGTGGGCAATCTGCCCTTTCCCTTCCCTTCCCCTCCCCTCCCCCCCCCCCGCCCGAAAGGAAACTGGAAGCATTGTACCACAAATTCTGAGAGAGCATTCACGAATCTTAATTTCTTCTTTATAGGTTCGCTCGTCTACAAAGGCTGCATATTAGTTTGGCTGGTCGCAATCTTTATATTCGCTTCCAGTCTAGAACAGGTGATGCAATGGGAATGAACATGATTTCAAAAGTAAGCATCAGGATTTATTCTGCACTCTTAAGAAATGCTGATTTCAAAATATAGCAATTAAAGGATATTATGGCTAGTTTAATGGGACACTTAGATCTGAAATTATACCATATGTACCCACAGGGTTCTCTCTAGAGCAAAATGATTTATGTTCTATCGTAGAGATCACATTTTGTGCCCTAAGGGGTGGAATGTACAAGTTTCAATCAATATAGATATAATTGCAATCTTCTTAAGTATTGGTTTTTATACTGTCCAAATGTAACTTTTAGCAGAACATGCCATCTACAAACTTCATGCAGTTTTGAAGTTTTTTCTTTTGCTGTAACGGTGAAAAGGGGCTTAGTTAAGTCAGTGAACTGTTTTGAAGTTGTGTGTGTTGCATATTGCCTCTAGAGTTTAGCAGTGAAGTTTTACACTAATTTTTAACTTTATGTATATGTATTATGTATGCTTGCATCAATTCTTTTTGAGACTGAGATCAATCAGTACAACAAGACTTCGTAGTTGGAGCTCTAAATATATTTTTCCCTCCACTCACCTCCCACCAAACAGGGGACTGAGAAGGCACTTGCAAGGCTGCAAGAAGAGTTTCCTGATCTTCACATTCTAGCTATTAGTGGTAACTACTGTACAGATAAAAAGCCAGCTGCCATAAACTGGATAGAGGGAAGAGGGAAGTCTGTTGTCTGTGAAGCTATCATTCCAGCAAAGGTTGTTAAAGAAGTGAGTACCTGCTGTGTGAGCCAACACTGTTTGTTGCAGCATGTTTGTTAAATGGCTATTCTGAATTCATTTTGCAGTTATCAGAGTGCCTCTTTATTAATGACATCTATTCACCACTTAAGAACATAAGAACGGCCCTGCTGGATCAGGCCCAAGGCCCATCTAGTCCAGCATCCTGTTTCACACAGTGGCCCACCAGATGGCACTTTTCCTCCAAGGAGCTCAGGGCTTGCAACCCTTCCATCCCACCCCGTCACTTAGAAGCAAAGTATGCTTCTACTCTCCCTGTACATAACGAGAGGAGCAAAAATCCTTCTGACAGCAGTATATTGAACCTTACCACTCTAGAGGGCCTCCCAATCTTGGGGTAGGGCTTTCCCAGAATTTGGGGTTTCTGCCACATGAATTTTAAGACTGTGATGGCCATTGCTCCAATGCAGACTCTCATCCAGGCAACTCCCAGAGCTAGACCGACTTCACTTCAGTAGTAGACTTGTAGCGTGTGCCTTCAGACCCTGCAGCATCTATTTTGGAGCGACATTATATATTTCCTTTGGAACTTATCTGCAGCCCCAACCTAGCAATTATTCAGAGCTTAAGCTGTCATCCTTCTTTTTACCAGATTTGGGTCTATTTAAGAAGATCTTTTTCTGAGTTGTATAGAATTACTGTGTCTTATATCATAAGAAACTTAATAACATTTTTGCGGCTTTATTCTAGGTGCTGAAGACTACTACGGAAGCCATGGTTGAAGTCAATATAAACAAGAATTTGGTTGGCTCTGCAATGGCTGGCAGCATAGGTGGCTATAATGCTCATGCAGCAAATATTGTCACTGCTATCTATATTGCATGTGGACAGGTAATAAATAAATGTAATAAATAAATATTGTTCATTGACTTAATTGAATGAGTGTGCGTCATTTTCAAAACATGCTAACTTTCATTCCTGTACTGACTCTAGGATGCAGCACAGAACATTGGCAGCTCAAATTGCATCACACTGATGGAACCAACTGGTCCTACCAATGAAGATCTGTATATCAGTTGCACAATGCCCTCTATAGAAATTGGAACTGTGGGTGGAGGAACCAATCTGTTGCCACAGCAGGCTTGTTTACAGGTATATGAAGCATCAAATAGAGAAAGATTGCTAAAATACAACCTTTCCTATTTATATAATATAATGTGTATCATGGAGTACACACATACATTCTTATGTGTGCTAGTAAGAAGCAATAAATGCCTGTCTCTTGCCTGCCGTAATTTTAAAGCAGTGACCCCTGGGTATGGGGGAATTTTGCTGGCCTTACAATGCACAACATGTAAAACGTGTAGTCTTTTTATTCTTTACAAGCAAGTTGGACCATTGGCCCACCTAGCCCAGGTCTCATGAAGAGGTCTTTCCCATACGTGCTTCTTGAGGTCCTTTTAAAATCCTTTGCATCTTGAAGGATTGAACCTGAGACTTCCTGCATATAAAGCAAGTCCCACTGAGCTGTGGGACCTTCCTACATTAATTTTTTTTACACATTTTAAAGATAACTTTAAATTGTTCTATGTAAAGTGGCACGGATTTCAGCATTCTTGAATAGAACTTATTTCTGCCTGTTGCGAAAGTATAATATTTCTTCATGCTTACAGATGCTGGGTGTCCAGGGAGCAAGTCTGGTCAACCCTGGGGAAAATGCCCGTCAGCTTGCCAAAATTGTGTGTGCTACAGTACTGGCAGGGGAATTATCTCTAATGGCTGCCTTAGCTGCAGGACATTTGGTCAAAAGCCACATGATCCACAACAGGTAAAAAAAAAAAAAACAGCCTGTCGTCTTTTTCTATCCTGTTCCCCACCCCGCAACCAAACATAACTTCGAAATCTGACAAAAAACTTAGCTGATCTTTTTCTCGTTTAATAGGTCAAAAATCAATCTACAAGACCTTCAAGGAACATGTGCCAAAAAGGCTGTTTGAAAATTGACAAACTTGAAGCAAAACCGTTATGAAGTAAAAAATAAACACGTGGTCTGTGAATTTTAGGAGGAAGATAATCTTCAATACAGTGAAGTGATGGGAAGATGTTTGAGAGGATCAATGGATGTGAAGTCAGCACATTACTTGCTGCATCTTTTTCTATGTCTGCCATAAAAGGATGCTTCTCTATGGGAAATACATCAGATGGCTTTAATTTTAACATAGGACTATAGCATTCTTGAGTCAGGCATTTTATAGAGTGGGATTCCACTTTGTCTACCTAAGTTAACCAAAAGGGTCAGCCGCTGACATTTGGAATGAAAATGTTCTGGCTTAGTACACTACTGAGAAGAAATACAAGTTCTGTAACTTACGTGATTTTTGTTTGTTTTAAAAACCAGTGTACTCCGATTAGTTCATTTGCAATGTCCATTGTGATCACTGTTTACTGGCTAAGATGACATAGCTTGCATATAAACCTGCAGTGGTGACGTCTGGGGCAGGAAAATCACCAGTTCCACTGCTCTACCAAATCCATCTCTTTGAGCATGGTAGAGAACTCTTGGTTGGGAATGGCCTAATTTTTTGTATTTTTTTTCAAGGTCCAACTGCTTCTCACAAACACATTTTAATTTTGCTCACATTTTTAAGCTGCAGATTTGGGCAGTGGAATAACTTGAGTTTTCCCTTGCCATTGTGCTGTGTATATATAGCTTTTAAATGTTAATTCCATAAAGGGGAGGCACTCCCATATTTTAAAGAACATACACGTTGCTGCAGTACAGAACTGCTTGGCAGAGGTATAAAACCAGAGTTAAATTCTTGGGTGTGGGGTTGTTTTTGTTCGGATGGCTTTCCTTGCCCTGGGGTGAAAAGCTTTCGGGCACAGTCCACTGGGACATTCCCCTGGGCAGGGCCGATTGAAATTAATGGCAGCTGCTCAAGAGCACAGTAGCTCTGCTTTGTTTCCGTGGGACTTTTCTCCGAGGACATCCAGGTGGACTACACCCTGGGTAAAGGTCAGTGCTTAGGGTTGATGCGTGGGAATGGATTCAAAATAAGCAAGTCAAAAACATGTTTACACTGCTTCTTAATCATCACTTTTTTAGAGTATGGTGTGTACTTCCTCCGCAGGAATAGGTGTATGTCTTGAGGGGAGAGAACCGGCACACTTACCCTTCTTTGTTACAGATGTTTTATTTAATAATACTTTTCCTGGAGAAATTGTAATTTATTTTTGACAAGATACAAGTTGCTTCTTCTTGCTCTCTCTCTCCCTCCCCCGCATAACTACTAACTTCAGGACTATTAGAAATGTTCAAGGGATGAATGCAAAGGTAGCTGTGTATAGAGAAGCATACTGCAGTGTGCAGTAATGCTGCATAGGATAGCCAGGCGTGGCTTAGCAAGTCAGAAGAAGGGGAGCAAGAGTACAGATGCACTCCTCAGCTGTTGTTGGATGTAATGATGGCTTGCTCTTCCAGATTTGCTAGAAACATAGTTTGAGGGCTGGGGTCCTTGGGTGTCCCATTGGAATTCATTGCGAGTGTCCTCTTTGGAGAAAGTCCAATATAAATTGTGGTACTCCTGTTTGCAGTACACAATTTCTAATTTGTATGTATTGGGCTAATGCAAGTCAATGTGTACTACTTGCTAGGTATGTGCTGTAGCTGCTTGTAAATAGCATCATGAATGTCCATCTCCATACAGTATTTTTGTCCAGCAGTTATCTATCTTATTTATGCAGAGTTTGAACTGCTTGATTTTATTTAATGCAACACTGAGCTAGCAATAAGTGGTTTGTTCAGTGTTTCATTTTGGTGAATGTAATGGACATTCTGTCTTTCAAAACAAAAACCATTTTGTACTATTACAAAACTGTGTACATTTGGTACAGATACTTTTTCAGTTTCAGTAAAACAATGCAAAACAACTTGGCTACAGTGTATTACTTCTAGGTATGATTTCAGACCAGTACTCTTGCTAATTCCAGCCACAGATCCTATTAATGATGGCCTAGGTTTTGAACTAGCCAGTGTTTGCAGGATCAGTTCCCACCTTCAAAGCCAAGATGTGGTTACAGGGAAACTAAAAAACTTCTGCTGCATTGTATGTAATTCAGGACCTCAGATGCCAAACTTGGTAGCACAAACTTGCTCTTGTAGAAGAGAAGCCATGTGTGAACCATATCTGCTAGAGCAGTGGTTCTCAACGTGTGGGTCCCCAGATGTTGCTGAACTACAACTCCCAGCATCCCTAACCAAAGGCCAATGGGGCTAGGGATGCTGGGAGTTGTAGTTCAGCAACATCTGGGGACCCACACGTTGAGAACCACTGTGCTAGAGGGAGCTTCGACAATGCTTTCAGAGGCTGAAGAGCACTGGAAGGCTGTGGAGTACAACTCCTCCTATTTATCCTTGCCATGAAAGTGCCAGCCGCAGAGGCCTAGACAGAACCAGCAGAATGGAGGTAGCACTGCTGCCATTTTCAAGGACCCCAACCTGCCTGGCACACACAACAGCAGAGCACACAAGGGGCTCAACGGACGCACTACTGGAGCCAAGACATGCCCATACCCCTTAGTCCTGGTTGTAAATATGTATTTACAGCAGCCTGGTTGTAAATATGTATTGGTTAGGTGGGAACTACAGTAACAGCTGAAAGACAGTTCTGCTAGTTAAAACTAGCCAACTGTTCACATCTATAATAGTATACTCCTGCTCTTTATACATTTTAATTACTCTTGTTAAAATTTGGTTCTAGAAGTAACTGGAACAAGTCTCTCTCTTCCTTTGGGCCTACCAAACCGGCACCATCAAAGCAATTTTCTATGCCAGTGTCCTTCATTGGAAGACTCAGCAGCCAGTGGTGGCTCCCATCAAGTCTAAGTGTGGCTCCTTAACTAATTGCTTGTTATGCCTGTGCAAAGCTTTGCCTGAAGTGGAATATTCTACACACTGTCCCCTTGGCACAGTGCAGAGGTCATTGTTTGCCCCCAGCAGTGGTAGGGCTTCTTTAAGGGAAATGGAGACTTCAAGCCCCACCACAATCTTAGAAAGTATGCACATGACACTAGAAAATATAGTCCTTCTCGGAGCTTTTGACAAGGGAAGGACTACTCTTCCTAGCGCTTCATACACACCTTCCAAGACAGCGCTGGAGCTCAGTAAGGCTCTGCTTTCCTTAAAAGGCTTCCCTTTAAAGAGAAACAAATGGGGAAAGGACAGCACAGGTCAGCATGGTGGGAAATGGTATTGAAGGTTTCTTGCCCAAGTGGCCCCACTTGAAAAATAGTGAAGATAGTTGCTCTACCCAATAACTTAGACAAAGCTCACTAACTTCATCATGCCAAACTAGGGCTCGGGCCTGGGAATGTATCAGTGCACTATTAATTAATCAATCTGATGTGAAGCTCCCTCTAGCAGAAACAGTTCACACATGGCTTCTCTTCTACAAGAGCAAGTTTGTGCTACCAAGTGAGCACTGTAAGAGATTCCCCTTAAGGGATGGAGCCACTCTGGGAAGAGCAGGAGGTTTCAAGTACTCTCCCTGGCTTCTCCAAGATAGGGCTGAGAGATATGCCTGCCTGCAACCTTGGAGAAGCCGCTGCCAGTCTGTGTAGACAATACTGATCTAGATAGACCAATGGTCTGACTCAGTATATGGCAGCTTCCTATGTTCCTAAGGCTATTCCATAAACGAGGAGCCACCACTGAAAAGACCTGCCTAGTAAGCCCCCTGCCTCACGTCATATGGCAGGGGCACTCGGAGTAGGGCCTCTGAAGAAGATCTTAAGGTCCAAGTTTGGACATATTCCCAAGGCACTCTCTCAAGGAACCTGGTTCCAAGCTGTTTAGAGCTTTAAAGGGTGAAAAACAGCATGTTGAATTGGCCCTGGAAACTGACCGGGAGCCAGTGCAGTGGATGAGGCACTGACATAATATGATCAAAATGCCCCACCCCAGCTAATAATCTTGCAGCTCTATTTTGGACCAACTGCAGTTTCTGGACCATTTTCAAAGGCAGATTCATATAGAACACATTTCAGTAATCTAATTTATTCCGTATCTGTCCTGAGACAGACAAGATACAGCTGGTGAAGTCTGCACTTGACCCCTGGAGCTATTCTAGACTGGGGTGCCCATTTAGGACTAGCGATGTGCACGAACTGATTCGGAGGCCCTTCCGGCGGTTCGACTGGTTTGGCAGTGGAAAGGCTACCTTTAAGGAGCAGGGAGGGTGCTCTTACACACATACACCACGTTCCCCCTGCTGGTGCTGTGTTTAAAAACAGTCCTGTATGGCAGCAGCGTACCTCCTTGCGTACCACATTGGACTGGAAGTGCCTAGTGTGTGTGTGTGTGTGTGTGTGCATGTTGGGCTTGCACACACATGCACTGGGCACTTCTGGTCTGACGTGCACTGGGGCAACAAGGAAGTACGCTGTCGCCCTGCGGGACCATTTTTAAACATAGCACCGGCAGGGGGGACGTGGTGTGGGCGTGTGTAAGAGCACGCTCCCTGCTCCTTAAAGGTAAAACCCTGACTGTCGCCAGTTCCATGCAGATCCCTATTCAGGACTTTGTTTTAAGAAAGAACCTCCTTTAAAGATCACCCTGAACTCAATGGATGCTGCGTGCTTGCCCCTTGCAAAGGAAGGCTAGAGTGCTTGCTTGAAAGCAGATCTGCTTGAGTAAGCACCTCAATTTGCTGTGTCAAGCAGCAGGTTGTAGCCCTTGAGGTTGAAATCACCTTTGAGCCTCTCTGTCCTATTTATTACCTAGGGGAACATCTGCCAGTGCTAATGGGAATGAGAGAGTAAAAGAGAGGTCTTTGTAATGATTCTAGTTCATTACAAATTAGAATGCTGGTGAATATTTATTTATATTGAAGATCTATATCCCACCTTTCTATCCATCAATAAATTCAAAGCCATCTACAGAATTTAACACAAAATGTATTAATTAAAAATACAATATATATTTTAAAAAGAGTATCAGATTGTCAGACCCTTGGGACAGAGTGTCTGTTTTCTCCCCCCACCCAAAGAAAACACTCATGTGTGAAGACAGGGCTATATAGGCAATGTATTACTTATTATTTTGTCAACTCCTGTGCAATGTAATAATTGGGGGGTATATAAATGTGCTAAATAAATAATACAATTATTACTTTAATATCACATCCTTCCTTCAAGGATCTCAAATAGATGTACATGGCTCTTCCTATATCCTCACAACAATCCTAATTGCTATTAAAGGTAAAGTGTGCCATCGAGTCAATGTCGACTCCTGGCGACCACAGAGCCCTGTGGTTGTCTACAGGAGGGGTTTACCATTTCCATCTCCCACGCAGTATGAGATGATGTCTTTCACCATCTTCCTATATGGCTGCTGCCTGATATAGGTGTTTACCATAGTCTGGGTAGGGCAGGCAGGGCACGTGCCCCGGGCGCCACTTGAAGGGGGGGCGCCATTTCTTAAAATTATTTAAAAAAAAAAAAAAAGGCTGCCGAAAACAAAATGGCCACCGCACATGCTCAAATGGCCTCTGTGAGGCCCTAGGCCATACCAGGCCTGACAGAGGCCATTTGAGCATTCGTGGTGGCCATTTTGTTTTCAGCTGCAATTTTTTGAAAAAAAAAATTTTTTTAATGGCCACGGCACATGCTTAAATGGTTCCTGTGAGGCCCTAGAGGCCAGCAGGGGGGAGGGGGGACCTTTGCAGACCCCCCCAGCCTTTAGGAAGCCCTCCAAAGGGGCTACAGATAATTAAAAAATAATTATAATATAATATAAGTCACTGTACACATATTCAGATATGTGACTTGTATGTGACCTTCAGACTTGTATTTTTCCGCTGATATTATGGTAAAGTTATCTGAAGGATGGGTGTCAGATGTTTGGACAGGGGGCGCAATTTCAATGCTTGCCCTAGGCGCTATTTTCCCTAGATACGCCTCTGCCTGTAACTGTAGTTCTTTGAGTGGTCTTCTGCGCATTCACACATGGGATTTGCGCTTGCGCAAAGCCATCTGGAAACTTCTAAAACTTTATCTTATTAGTAAAAAAGAGTGGGAAACCTGGCTCCTCCTATCAGACAGTTTACCATCTCTCTCTCTCTCTCTCTCTCTCTGTAGAGATTTGGTACTTATTAATTTTAGGAGATTTTTCTCTTCGCCTCGTTTAATTTTTAGTATTTTTCCCCCTTTCTATCTCTTCATTTAAGTTTTTGGTTATAATCATTTTTGGTTTTAAACTTTATGTTCAAAAGCAGTATATAAATAATAGTAATTAGAGCCACCTAATGGCATAGTGGGGAAATGACTTGATTAGCAAGCCTGAGGTTGCTGGTTTGATTCCCTGCTGGTAAGTTTTATTCCATTTTCCAGGTAATAATCTCCCCACCCCCATGTGTGCGTGCACATGCATGCACGCACACACACACACATATGCGCACGCGCGCGCACACACACACACACCCACACACACCTACCTCTGTTTTGTTTGGATTCACCTTAAATCTATTATCTTTCATCTAGCCCATTACAGTCTGTAGGAAAGCATTTAGGAAGATCATGCCATTGCCTTATAATGACGACATGGAGAAATAGATCTGAGTGACATCAGCATATTGATAACACTCTGCACCAAAACTCCTGGTGACCTCACTCAGAAGTTTCATGCAGATATTAAAGAACGCTGGTGAGGGCAATCCTTGCTTTTTGTCATTGAAAGGACAAAGCCATCAAGGTATAGTCTTAAACCATTTTTCACAATAGGTAACCAGCTCAAACCAGACCTACCTTTCCTGACTTAAAGAGGAGGAACCTCCAGTTTGGAGGGCAAACCTCAACCCTGGATTGGCCGAAGACCAGTATTACATCAGAAATACACTGACTCCTTTCATTGGATCCCGGAGCTGTTTATCTCTGGTAGAGTGGGAAAGCCTTCTCCCTCTTTTTTAGTTGGTTGTGCCATCGAGTCGGTGCCGACTCCTGACGACCACAGAGCCTTGTGGTTTTCTTGGTAGAATACAGGGGTAGTTTACCATTGCCTTCTCCCATGCAGTAGGAGATGATGCCTTTCAGAACCTTCATATATTGCTGCTGCCCAATATAGGAGTTTCCCATATTCTGGAAAACACGCCAGTGGGGTTTCAAACCAATAGCCTTGCTTCCCCACTGCACCATTAGGTGGCTGTATTCTCCCTCCTTAATTACTATAAAATAGGGGCCCAGTCCCCCCACCATTTTGTCACCAACCCAGTCATGAGTAATCTACATTACCATGTCACCAGCTGCTTCTGGTATCCAGAAAGAGAGAGGCTGTAAAGATCAATGCTCTCATATCCAAGGACCTGCCTACTGCAGGACTAAGATAAAACTCAGTGCTGGTTGATTCGTTAGTGTTTTTATATTTTCTTTTGCTTTCCTACGTGCCTCTTTTTACTCTCAGTTTCCCCAATCCCTGATTCTATGTGCAACTCTTATTTCCTTAATAAATTTCTTAGAAGTGGCTTCAGTTTGATTTTTAAAGGTTCTGGGGGGTTACTTGCAAAACTCTTCCCATGTGCCTCATAAGTTCATATGCTATGGTGATGAGTTGTTTTTAGATTCATATACTGTTTGTCTAGAGTTGGGATGTGGGTATAATATACAGTGCCTGTAAGTCCCAAGCCAGACAGTTCTAGATTGGTGAAGCTGTGTCTGAGCTTGGCTAGTGGTCAACTGGTGGCAGCCTACCTTGAAGGTGCGCAATGCTCCTAAATTGGGATCAGAGCAGTGTTTTTCCCGACATAAAGGCTGTTCACACAAGCAGCCCTACCTGGGCTTGTGCAGCCCTACAGGGGCAGGACTGCTTGAGTAATGCACTGGAATCGAGGCTGATTCTGGTACTGCCCCACCAGGTAAGCCCATGGTTTTTACCTGGCCTTTTATTCAGGTAGAAGGGCATGAGCACACACTTCTCCCTGGGATCCCCAGTTGTGTGTGCGCGTGCGTGGGCTGCAGGTAGCCCACACCCACACAGAGCCAGGCAGCAAGAGTACCTGACTATTATTCATTCATTCATTCAATTTCTATACTGCCCTTCCAAAAATGGCTCAGGGCGGTTTACACAGAGAAATAAACAAATAAATAAGAGGGAATCCCTCAGTGCACCATGAGAGGAGTGCTGTGAGGTATATCTGGAGGCCAGGCTGCATTTCCCTGGCCTCCAGATCTCTGAATGTCTCCCAGCAGTGCTGCTCATGTGGACGCGTGAGTGGTGCTGCTGGTAAAGTAACGAGGATTGTCCTGTGCCTGGAGGGAGGGAAGGTAGGTTCGACCCTGTCTGCCTGCCTTCCTTGCCTGATGTAAAGGTCGTGCGAACGATCTTATAGAGTAATCCCTGATCTGTCACACATTATCACTAAGGAATCTAGGGCAGACTTAAGAAGAGTCTAACCACTGCATCCTTTAAACAAGGATGCATCCTCCTCTTCCTCAGTGAGGCATTAATGACGTCAGCTAGGTTGTCTCTGATAACTTCCCTGCAAGATGAAATTAACCATGCTGCGTAAGGATCTAGAGAACAGGTTGTAGGTCAAACTGCTCCAAGTTAAATCCTCAGGAGTTGCATGCAGATTGAAATATATACCTTGTATTTCTGTTTAGATTGTGAGCCCTGTTGGGACAGGAACCATCTTATTTCTTTTTCCATGTAAACCTCTTTGATTAAAAGCAGTATATAATTGAGAATTGAGAAAAAGCAGCACGTTTGAAAAGCAATATATAATGATTTAGTAGATAGTGCCCACTTTAGAAACTAGTGAAGTAAGGCTTTATACACTATATGCCTACCCATTATGGGAATAAAAGCAGCACACACAAGGTTCCCAGACTGCCCAGAACTATACCTGCTTAGTTTCAGTAAGGTGGGTAGTCATGAGCTCAGACCATAGCAAACCATTGGAAGGTAACATCTGATAGAAAATTATTGAGCAACAATTGAAGGCAAATTAGGGATGTGCGGTTCGGTCCGGATCCGGTGGCTCGATCCCGGACCGAATCGGGCCCTTCTGGGACCGAGCCGGACCGAATTCGAGCTGGTTCGGTACCGAACCGGCTCGAGTTTCACGAACCGGTCCGGGAGTGGAATTGAGTCTCTGGAGTGTCTCTTGAAACTTTAAAGTGTGTCCTCCATTTTGTGTCTCCTTCCCGAAACTTTTGCTCCTCCTTGCATCCATTTTGTGATGCTATTTCCAGGCATTGTATTGGCTGCGCTATTGATCCTTGATTGGCCAGAATGAGTCCTTTGGTCTGGTAGGCTGCTTGGCTGTTGCACTGTTGAGAGCTGGCACCCTGTTGGCCGTGGGGGGAGTGCAAAGGTGGGGGCTCCCAAAGGAGGGAATTACAAACCTATATAAACCCAAGCCTCTTCTCTGGAAACTTCTCTTGGCTGCAGTTGTGGGATCATCTCTGAGACCTGCTTGCCCTTTGCTGGCTGCTCTGGTGTCTCTGTGAGTCCTCCCTGACTGTGTCCTGTGTCTCTCTGTGTGTGCTCTAATCCTTTGTCCACCTGCCCTTTGTGACTCTCTGTGTGTCTCCTCTCTCTGTCTGTCTCTTGTCTGTATACTGTGTGTTACTTCACTTTACTTTCTTCTTAATTTCCCCCAATTTTCCCTGTTCCTTGTCTGTCTGCTTTTCTCCCCCACTCCCCCCCTTTCCCTTCTCATCCTTTGGGCCTACCCTCCCCCACTCCCACCCACTGCATCCTCATTGCTTTAAAAGTTCTTCCATTAATTATTGCTCTTTGTCCTGCCTTGTTTTTGTTCAACTTTTTGATTTTCACATTGCATTCCATTGGTTTCATTTATATATTGCTTGCTGGTTTTGCTTAAATTGTACCATTTTGTTTGTTTCTGCTGCTGCCCTGCGAGTTGGTTCCCTGAATCCCTCCCCCCCACCCCCAGAGGATTCTGTTGTTGTTTCTTGTTGTCCCATATAATCAGTTTTGGTTCCCTGCTCCCAACTTGCCCCTCCAAGTCCAAACCACACCCCACCCAAACCCCACCCCATCCAGCCTTCTCCCAAATTTGCTGCTGCCAAACAGAGTCCAGTTTTCTTTGCTTGCAGTTCCACTTATTCATTTGCTATTATTAATTTGCAGCAATTGTGGTTTCATTGTCTCTGTTCACTTAGTGGGCCCCCTCAGAGTCTGTGTGTTTGGTTCCCCCTCCCACCCACGAGTTTCTTCTTCTTGGTGGTTTTTGGTTTAGAAAAAAAGAGTCTTTCTTTTCATTGTTTTTTTTTTAAACTTCTGGCTTGTGTTCTCTTGATATATATTTTGCTCCCCTCCTCCTCCTCCTCCCCCTGCCTGCCCCCCCACCCTCCCTCCTCCCAGACCCTAGCCCAGGCCCAGCTCCTCCCCCCACCACCCCATCCAGCCTTCGCTGCTGCTACCCAGAGTCCAGTTTTCTTTGCTTGCAGTCCCACTTATTTATTTGCTATTATTAATTTGCACCAATTGTGGTTTCATTGTCTCTGTTCACTTAGTGGCCCCCCTCAGAGTCTGTGTTTGGTTCCCCCTCCCCACACCCCCACCCCCAAATTTTTTCTGATGGTTAGAGTCTTTCTTTTCATTGTTTTTTTTTAAACTTCTGGCTTGTGTTCTCTTGATATATATTGCTTTATATATTTTGCTCCCCTCCTCCTCCTCCTCCCCCCTGCCTGCCCCCCCCACCCTCCCTCCTCCCAGACCCTAGCCCAGGCCCAGCTCCTCCCCCAACCACCCCATCCGGCCTAATCGCTGCTGCTGCCCGAGTTGTTCCAGTTTCTCCTTTGCTGTTTGTTGTTGCCCCCTCCCCTTCCCCCCAACACCCCCCTGCCACACACTAGCCCCCAACCACACACACCCTCTCTGCTCCCCCCACCCCACCTCTTTTTCTCCTTGCCCCTGACTCTCTCCACTTACCCCAGGCCCCCTGCCACACACTAGCCCCCAACCACACACACCCTCTCTGCTCCCCCCACCCCACCTCTTTTTCTCCTTGCCCCTGACTCTCTCCACTTACCCCAGGCCCCCTGCCACACACTAGCCCCCAACCACACACACCCTCTCTGCTCCCCCCACCCCACCTCTTTTTCTCCTTGCCCCTGACTCTCTCCACTTACCCCAGGCCCCCTGCCACACACTAGCCCCCAACCACACACACCCTCTCTGCTCCCCCCACCCCACCTCTTTTTCTCCTTGCCCCTGACTCTCTCCACTTACCCCAGGCCCCCTGCCACACACTAGCCCCCAACCACACACACCCTCTCTGCTCCCCCCACCCCACCTCTTTTTCTCCTTGCCCCTGACTCTCTCCACTTACCCCAGGCCCCCTGCCACACACTAGCCCCCAACCACACACACCCTCTCTGCTCCCCCCACCCCACCTCTTTTTCTCCTTGCCCCTGACTCTCTCCACTTACCCCAGGCCCCCTGCCACACACTAGCCCCCAACCACACACACCCTCTCTGCTCCCCCCACCCCACCTCTTTTTCTCCTTGCCCCTGACTCTCTCCACTTACCCCAGCCCCCTACCACACACTAGCCCCCAACCACACACACCCTCTCTGCTCCCCCCACCTCTTTGGACCGCTGCCACTGCTGTCCTCCCCCACACCTGAATCCCCCCTCCCTGCTGCGCTGCGCTCCTCCTCTCTCCTCTTTCCCTCTATCATCTCTCTTTCTCCTCTCTCTCTCTTTCTTTTCTCTCTCTCTCCTCTCTTTCTCTTTGTCCCTGCCCCCCCTCTCTTTTCTCTCTCTCTTAGTCTTTTCTCTCTCTGCTCCCCTTCACTTTCCACCTCCTCTCCCACAGCTGCAGCCACACACAGTAGCCTACCCACCTGGCGGCTGCCATCGGTTTTTTTTTTCTTTTGATAGTTTTTGGTTGATTTTGTCTCTGCTTGGGGGTGAGTTGAGCGACACAAATAGTGTTGTCTCCTCACTTCTGCCCCTCCATCGTTGTTGAACTACCCCGGTTGCCTGTGTGCCTCGTGCGGCCGCCCTGCTGTGTCTCAGCCCAGGGTGGCTGGCTGGCGGCGGCGCATCCGTGACCAGCAGTGAGCAGCAGGAGAAGGACCGGAAGAAGAGGGGTTAGTGCGTGTGCGATTGTGCACCTTTTGTTGCCCCTTTCTCTCCCTAGCTGGCGGTTTTAAATAGGGACACCCCTATTCTGAAATGCATTTGGGTGTGGGGAGGAGGGAGGGAACCTTGGAGAGGAGATGTACTGTTGTAACTTGTGTCTTCATGCCCAATAAAGAAATTGCTGCTGTGTGTTGCATTGCATTGCATGTGTCTTGCAGTTGGTTTTTGAACAGGTGCCTTCCAGAGTGCTTCCTTGCCTCTGGGGCAGTCTGAGTGGGGTCCTGGGTTCTGATGCTGCCACTACATGCTGGGCCCATGCCATGCCAGAGTGCTTCCTTGCCTCTGGGGCAGTCTGAGTGGGGTCCTGGGTTCTGATGCTGCCACTACATGCTGGGCCCATGCCATGCCAGAGTGCTTCCTTGCCTCTGGGGCAGTCTGAGTGGGGTCCTGGCTGGGCTCTGATGCTGCCACTACATGCTGGGCCAATACACACATATGATGATGATCATGATGTTCAATCCATGAGGCTGCCATCAAGTGTTTGCTGCTGCTTGCTTGCCATGGCATTGGGCGGGCAGAGTCACAGAGTGGGTGGGTTCAACCTCTGTGTAGGTGTGACTGGGTTCTGGTTTTGGTTGTGTGCAATTTAGAGTCACTAAATAGGCTGCATTGAGTTTGATGCTCCCCCCACAGGAGCATTACTTGAGAACCACCCCCCAGAACCCACACTTTGTGTTCCAGTTCACTAAATAAGGGTTTCCTCCTTTGATCTGCAGGTTCCCAAGCATTGACTGCGTCCCTCCCCCACCCCCGGTAGGTGCTGTGCCCTCCCCCCATCCACTCTCCCCCCCCCAAAAGTTAAAAACTTGCCACCCACACCACAACTACTCCACCCAACTGCCCGTGCCACCCTCCCATACCAGGGTTCCACCCTTTAACCCCCTATTTTTTTAAAAAAAACCCTCCCAGACCCATCTCCCCAATTGGCTTGGTGGTTGACTCCCAAATTCTAAAAGGACACCCTCCCCCTCACTTCGATTGGCTTCCCCCCCCCCATATCAAAAAGTCTTCCTTTCCCCCCAATTGGCTTCCTTTTTTGAAAACAAACTTCCCCCCCGCCGCCTCCAAATCAGCTGCCTTTTTTTTGGCCCCTAAGCCCCTCCAAATTATTTTTTTGACCCTGTCTGGCCTTCCTCCTAAAGTCTCCCTCCTTCTGACCTAGCAGCATGTCTGAGCGCCATGTGGCGGGCAGGGCTCGCTCAAGGCTGGCAGGCAGAGGTGGGAGAGGCCAGGTGCGGGGTGCGCCTGCGGCACGGGGAGGGAGAGGATGCGGGGAGCCTGAGGACACCCCAGTTCTCCCCATTGGAGAATTCTTTGCTCCGGCCCCATCTTTGGTGCGCAGGATTCAGTTCCCCACGCCTGCTGCCGCCAATCGCGGCAGAGGCAGAGGCACCGTTAGGGCTGTGGCGGGTCCCTCCTCGCCAGCGGCACCAGGTGCTGCTGAGCTACCGCCAGTTGTTGAGGTGGAGGAGACTGTGGAGTTGGAAGAGCAGGTAGAGGGCGGTGAGGACCGTGCGGCTGGCAGAGATGCAGCCAGGTTCTCCCTCCCTCTGGGGCCCCTTCCCCCTATCCTTTCGCCGCTCAGTGGGCCCCCCCCTCGTGAAGCCCGACACTCTGGTGGGGAGCGGTCTGGCGAGGTGGTGGAGGAGAGGCCTGCCTCTCCGATGCCAGTTGAGCCGGGCCCTTCCTCCGCTGTGGAGGGCGGAAGGGGCGGGTTGGGTGGCAGCAGTGGGCAGGCAGCGGCGGCCGCCCCCCCCCCAGGACTGCAGCCACCCTGCGAGAAACGGCCTAGGACGGCGCCCAGGGCGCAGGAGGCCAAGGGCAGTGGTGCATGGGTGCATTTTGAGGTCCCTCAAGATGCCCCATTCCACGCCCGCTGTGTCCACTGCAGGATGCTTGTCAGCCGTGGAAGGGACCCTGCGCACCTGGGTACGACGCCTATGTGGAGACACCTAGAGCGTCACCACCCAGGTCTCAGGGGACAGGCTGGCAGCGCTAGTGCGCCTTGTGCATCTGCCACTAGGGCGGGCAGCGGCAGTGTGCCAGCCAGCAGGCAGGCTACACTGCCCGTCCAGCGGTGGACGCAGTCCTCGGGCAGCCAGCGTATTGTTCGCGTGGACCATCATCACATCACCCGCCTCATAGGGGAGATGATTTCCACCGATGACCAGCCGTTTCAGGTGGTCGAGAACAACGGCTTCCGCCGGATTCTCCAATACCTGGCTCCCGAATACATCATCCCCTCAAGGACCACGTTCAGCCGGAACGTGGTCCCCTCCCTGTACCACCGGTGCAGGGAGCTCGTGTCGGCCGAGCTGCGTGCAGCTCCGGCCGGGACAAGCGTGCATTTCACGACTGACCTCTGGACCAGTGTCAGTGGGATGCATGCTTCTTTCCTGGCCCTCACTGCCCACTGGTGGGGACCAGAGAGTGAGGGGACCTCCGCGGGCGATGCTTCCGGGTCCGGTGCGGCTCCCGCTGCACTACGGCACAGGTGGGCCGTCCTGCACGTGGAGACGATGGACACGAGGCACACCGCGGAGGAGGTGGTGGCCGTACTCGACCGCCAGATAGAGGAGTGGATTGGCGGGTGTCCACACCTCTCCCGCGGCTTCATTGTCACCGACAATGGAGCCAACGTTACCGCCGCTGTCGAGACAGTCATGGACTGTGTGAACATACGGTGTATGGCACACACGCTCCATCTGACCGTCAGGGACGCCCTTGGCCTTAAGGAGCTGAAGGCATCCCAGGAGAAGGGGGCCCGCCCCATCCCAGCTGCTGTTGCTGCCACGGCCACGCTTGTGGATAAGTCTCGCAAGCTGGCCGCCCACTTCCACCGCAGCGAGAAGTCCAGGAGACTGCTTCGCCAGAAGCAGGATGACCTTGGCCTTCCTCGCCATCTCATCCCTACGGATGTGGAGACGCGGTGGAACTCCACCTTCCTCCTGTTCCAGCGCCTGTTGGAGCAGGAGAGAGCCCTTGTCGCCCTGGCGAGGGACGAGTCCTTGGATGTCTGCGACTTCTCGAACGCAGAGTGGAAGCAGATGTCCGAGGCGGTGTCGGCACTCGAGCCCTTCCAGCTTGCCACGAAGGGCTTGTGTGGCGACACCACTCCCTTGAGCCAGGCGCTGCCCACAGCTGTTGGTCTAGAGAAGCTGATGGGTGGACTCCATATCTCTCTGACCACGCCAGAGGGTCGTGCTCTGGCTGGGAGACTGAGGTCTGGGGTTGACAAGCGGCTCGTTGATGTGCTGGGAGACAGGGAGGAGTATGTCCTCGCTTGTCTCTGTCACCCAGCCCTCAAGGGCAATGCCGTGAGTGCCGACGAATTGCCCAGGTGGAAGGGCATCCTGGTCGAGAAGGTTAGGGAGGAGGAGGCCGCTAGGGCCCGCAGAGACCAGGGTGTTGGTAGTGGTGCGGGGGCAGCCCTTGCGGCCCAACCCGCACCCAGCAGCAGCATGGGCGGCCAGCCGGCGTCAGCTTCCCCTTCCCCTCCCTCTTCCCAGTCCAGCAGCGTGGCATCCCAGGCGGCGCCATCGCAGCAGCCACTTGCTACCGACTCAAGATCCGCCCAGTGGTTTCAGCGGTTCTGCTATGGCGCCATGCCTGGTATGCAGGAGGCTCGACCTGCCAGGCCCCCCTCCAGTGCTGAGCAATGCGTTGCGCAGTACTTGGAGGAGCCTGTGGAGGGAGACGGCGTGGACTGCGCACAGTTCTGGGCGAGCCGCCGCCAAGTCTGGCCGGACCTGGCGGTGGTGGCTGTGCGCCTCCTCTCCTGCCCCCCAACCAGTGTCCAGAGCGAGAGGGTGTTTTCACGTGCCGGGGACGTGGTGACACCCTCTCGCTCCCGCTTGGACCCTGGTCTGGTGGAGCAGCTGGTCTTCCTTAAAGTGAACCTCCCCCTGTTGGGCTACCCCAAGCTGGAGTTTGAGCCGGGCGAGTGATTACCGTGGGTTGCCCCATGGTTGGTCACCTGCCTGGCTCGACCTCTGTGCTTATCCCTACCCTCCCCCCTTCCACCTCTAGCTGAGCTGACGTGACAGATGCTGAGCCGTGCCAGCCAGTCGCAGCGTGTAGTGTGCCCACACAGAGATGCAGTTGTAGTAGTAGTTGTAGTGCTGCGACTGGCCAGATGTTTACAATGCCCACGCCCACCTAAAAAGAAACCCAATGCTGACCAGCACAAGCCCTTTATCTATCCACCTGTCAGCATTTGGGGACCTGGCGTGGGCATGGCACACACCCCCAAAGTAGCACAGCCCACAGAGTACTAGACTTAGCGGCAGCGGCGGGTATACGTTCTAAAATGCAGTGTAGATATGTAAATACTGTATGTAAATAAACATGTAAATAATTTTTTCTTTAAAAACCCCATGTTAAAATCAAGCCTCAAAATTATGCAAAAGAAAGAAAAAAAGGTGACAAAGGGAGAACAAAATGATGAATGCCAAATGAATTGATTTTATTGAAAATGTTACCAGAAATCATGTGTGGGGGGCTTGGTTTACATGGAGAAAATGATTGGGTGATTTTTTCAAATGAAACGAATGAATTATTATCATCTTATGTTCATCTTGATTGTGGTCACTGTTGATGTTGGCTGATGGCAAAAAACCCAAAACCATCAGAATAGCAATGAACTGGTTGCCAACACAACATATTGATTGATAACTGTGCAGGGGGGGAATTGGGTCTGTGTATGTGTGTGTGGTGCAGGCTCAGTCTGTCTCTTCCTGTTGTCTGTCTGTCTGTCTGTCTGTGTGAATGGATGCCTAGCACTGTCTCTGTGTGTGGATGCTTTGTGTGTGTAGTGTGGTGTGTGTCTGTCTACATGTTTTTTTCCTCCCCCCCATGCCTCCCTCCATCCTTCCCCTCTCATCCTCTCCCCTTCCTCTTCACCACCTTCCATCCTCCCTCCCTTCCAGCCCACCACCGCCTCACCTGCCCCCAACCCCGGTCTGGCAGATGATGAGAGTCTGGTCTCTCCCACCGAAGCACACACGTGAGCACGTGTGTGCACAAATATGTGGCTGACCAACTCTGAGCCGGACCCTCCCCCCTTCAATCCCCTCTACATCCCTCTCCCCCTCCCCTTTCCTCCCCCCTGCCTCCCTGCCTCCCTGCCTCCCTCCCTCCCCCCTCCTAGCTAGCAGCGCACACATACACACACAAAACACCTGTGGTGGCAAACACCGCCAGCACACATGCACTCACACTGGTGCCACCACCTCTGCCTTGGGCCTCTGTGTCCTTGAGCAGATATGTGGTGGTGGACCAGAGAAGCATTTCTTTCCAGCAAGGCAAAAGGCATGCACTCACTGCACACACACACACACACACACACACACACACACACACACACACAAAGAGGTGAAAAGACGAGAAGAGGCAACTTCTAGAACCAGCAGCAGCAGGTGAGTGTCGTGTAATTGTGTTGCTTCCCAAGGCCACTGCCCATGCTCAATGCTCAGTCTGCTGAAACTAAAGAACTAGCTACAATCATCCTTCCTCACACGCAGCTCAGCTCAGCTCAGCTGCACAGCACACTGACTAACTAGACACTACAGCTGGTGGTAGAAAAAACAGAAGTCTAGATTCTAGAAGATGTCCTGGTGGATTTTAAACTTTCAAATCTGTGCTAGGATTGCCTCGCCTCCTCCTCCTCCTCCTGCCCGTAATTGTGCCCTCTCCCCTTGCAGTTGCGCCGTCGTGATGGGTTGGTGATGTGCGTGCGCCGTCTACTTAGCTCTCTCCTCCTCATGTTGGCTGGGCTTGCCAGGCACTGGCTGGCAGCAGCTGTTGGCTGTGTGCTAGGCTCAGGCTGTGGCACGCGTGACTGGACTGGGAATGTTATTGTAGCGGCAACACTGGTTGTGGTGGTAGCAGTAGTAGCTGTTGCTGTTGCTGGGCTGGTGGCTGCTGGCCTGTGCTGACTCTGCGCACTTGGTCTGGTCTGGTAATTTGGATGCAGATGTAGGGTGTGTGTGCATCATCCATGGGGAGCAGCAGAGCAGAGCAGAGCAGGTTGGCTGGCTTCTGTCTGTCGGGCCTAGTCAGTGGCAGGCACTGAGTGAGGCGGTGGTTTCTTTGGGCATCACATCACCCATCATGCAGAGCGGCAGGTCTGCTGCTCTGCTGCTCTGCCTCCTGCTTCTTCTCTGTGTGTGCTGCTCTTGTGCTTAGTGTGCTGCTCCGCTGCTGCTGCTGTGCTGGCAGGCAGCACAGCAGTGGCCTTTTTGTTAGATCAGAGAGTGGGTGTTGTCTCTCTGAGTGTCCTCCTCTTACTTGCTTGGATAGGAGTGGTGGTAGTAGGTAGGCATTAAGATGGACTGACTAGGTGTTATGTGTTAGGGCGCCCAGAGAGAGGGGCCAAAAAGATGGGGTGGCAATTGTTGGGTTGCTCCTAGTATTATTGGTGAATTTTTGAAGAAATTTTTTTTTCCATTGGCTAGAATGGGGGTTTAGGGCTGCCCCAGACCCACCTCTGTGGGGTGGCAGCACCGCCAAAGTGGGTCCAGGGCCATGGCAAAAATGCCCTCAGTCCCTCCCAGCAATCCCCGTAGAGATAGGAGTGATGGTTCTGTTGTTTTTCTGAGGTGTTCTGAGTGAGTGTGGATTCTGTGATAGCAAATGAGAGTGGATTCATGGTGTCTCATTGGAAATCTCATTAGCTATCATAGAATCTACACTCAGAACACCTCAGAAAAACAACAGAACCATCACTCCTATCTCTACGGGGATTGCTGGGAGGGACTGAGGGCATTTTTGCCATGGCCCCGGACCCACTTTGGGGGTGCTGCCACCCCACAGAGGTGGGTCTGGGACAGCCCTAAACCCCCATTCTAGCCAATGGAAAAAAATTTTTCTTCAAAAATTCACCAATAATACTAGGAGCCACCAATTGCCTTGGGATTTTTGGGGTGGAGGACACCCATGGGTGGCTACCACCCACCCCAGCTTTTTTGCCCCTAAGGGCTCCACATTGTGAGTTATGGGCAAAAATTAATTTTTTTAAAAAAAATTGTAAAAAATCAGAAGAAGGTCCAATCGACTTGAAATTTGGGTGGCAGGTAGAACACAATGTCCCCTTCAAAACCAGCCACTTTTTGTGATCCGAACCAGTTCGGTTCAGATCTGAACCGGTTCGGATCCTAACCGGACCGGGGGGGTGGTCCGGCAAAACCAAAACCGAACCACCCCGGTCCGGTCCGGACCCGGTTCGGACCTGAACCGAACCGGGAGAACCGGTTTTATGCACATCCCTAAGGCAAATGCTGTTGGGAAATCATTGTGCCTTTTCCAAAAAGTTCTGTACTTTCCAGAATGGTTGCATAATAAAATTATGGGGTCAACTCATATTATGAAATAAATGTCATGAGTTTTATATTATGTGTCTGTACCTGCACAGGAGGTGTCCCCCACGCCCATGAAGGATTACCTACCTGTCTCACCTACGGCAATTGTGCTACTCTTGTCTTACTCTCTTCAAAGCAACTAGTAGTCTGAGTGGTTAAAGATTATTGCCGCCCCCCCACTTTAAAAACATCTAGGATAGTTCTTTGATCTTGCCGTTTATCCTTTCGAACAAAAGGAATTCCCCCCCAGATTAGTCTTGGGTACCTTCCCTTCAGGAGGAATCTTTTGGCACTTTGAAATGGACAGGCCCCACCCTGACTGGAACAGGAAAGGATTACGGCTCCCTTACATCCTAAAAAGCAAGATGTACGTGCCTTTATGAACAGTGGAAGATTTTGATGGCTTTCCACATTGCTAACTACTGCTAGCTTCTAGTGTCATGTGCTTGCTTGCTTGCTTGATTTATTTAACACATCTTTATATCATCCAAAACACAAGTTCTCTGGCGGGTTTACGAGAAAACAATAAAAACGACCAATAAAAAGATTAAAACATTTCAACAATTACAATTTAAAATGTTAAAACTATTAAAACACAAATGCGTCTTGACTGCCTTTTAAAAAGTTGTAAGAGATGGGGAGGCTCTTATTTCAGCAGGAAGTGTGCTCCAAAGCCTTGGGGCAGCAATGGAGAAGGCCCGTCTCCGAGTAGCCACCAGACAAGCTGGTGGCAACTGCAGACAAACCTCTCCAGATGATTTCAATGGGCGGTGTGGTTCATAGCAAAGAAGACGTTCTCTTAAATACCCAGGGCCCAAGGTGTTTAGGGCTTTATAGGTTATAACCAAAACCTTGTACTTTGCCCAGAAACTTGGTGTTTTCGGTTCGATCCCGAACCCCCAAACCCTCAAACCTCCAGACACCCCTACTGTATAGCTTCAGCTTGCCAGCTGTTGTTGGACAACAACTCTCATCATCCCTGTCACTAGTGACTCATGTGGCCTCTGTAGCTAAGAGTGCCTTTTATCAGCTTCGGCTGATATGCCAACTGCGACCTTACTTGGTCAGAGATAGCTTAGCCACAGTTACTCATGCTCTGGTAACCTCTCGCTTGGATTACTGCAATGTGGGGCTGCCTTTGAAAACTATCCAGAAACTGAAGCTGGTACAAAATAGGGCTGCAAGATTATTAACTGGATGTTTTGATCATATTATGCCAGTGCTTTGTCAGCTGCACAGAGTCCCAGTCCATTTCCAGGCCCAATTCAAAGTTTTTGTTTTAACCTTAAAAGCCCTAAATGACTTGAGACCGGGTTACCTGAGAAAGTGCCTCGCCCCATATGTCCCAACCCGAACCAAGATCTTCTTCAGAGGCCCTCCTCCAGGTGCCCCTGCCAAACGAGGTAAGGGTATTGGCTACCAGGGAGGTGGTATTTTTGGTAGTTTAACCCAGTTTATGGAATAGCCTCCCCAGTGAGGTTCACTTTGTTATTTTAGACACCAGGTAAAGAAAGACTTTTTTTTAATTCACCCAGGCCTTTTAAATTCTGATTTTCAGATTTGATTTGTAACTCATTTTTAAATGAATTTTTAAGTTGCTTTGTATTTTCTTCTCACCTTTTATGGTCTGTTATAATTTAATGTGTTATGTGGTTTTGTTGTATGTTTTAATCCTTGTTATTATGGGGTGGCTAACAAATAAAATTTTTATTAATCATCAATCATCATCTAGATAAGGGTGTCTCCAAAGGCCACTGGGGCTGATTATGGGAGCTGAAGTCCAATAACATCTGGGGACCCAACGCTGAGAATCCCTGATCTAGATGTTGGCCAGTGGCAGGATTTAACCACAACTAGGGACACTCCAGGGCAGTAGTTCACAAACTTGTGTCTCCAGATGTTGGACTTCAGCTTCCATCGCCAATCAAAATGGCCAAAGGCTGGGATGATAAGCTGATGATGAAGGAAGTTTAGTCCAGCATTATCTAGGGACACAAGTTTGAGAAACCCTATCCTAGGGATTTTTTCTGCTAACGTATTTTACACAAAATTTGACAGGCCTATCCAGCCAATTTTTATCTGGGCCACAAGTTAAGGTACAGTACTGGTATTGACCACTAAGCAGTCTGTGTTTAGGTTATCTCAAGGAACATCTGCTCCCATATAAATGCCCTCATTTGTTCTGGCCCACAAATGAAACCTGAACTGAATCCCACTGGTATTAAAGGCCAAAATCAGAGCTTTCTGTGGGGTGGCACCAATTTGCAGCAGAGTCCATCAGGTGAGGTTTTTTAATCGTGTTCAAAAGGAAGATTTAAATATTGTATTTTGTAGGTTGCTTGGTCTGGGTGGCTGAATTATTCAAACCTTTCCTGCTTATTATTTGTATTTTATGTTTTATTATTTATTCATTTTGGAAGCTGCCATGACAGCCTGATAAGGGTTAAAAAGTGGGTTACATAATACAAACATAAACAATATTCTTAAATAAAGAGCAGTGGCCTTTCCCCCCTATTCGATCTGAGGGGTGAAAGTGATGTGAATTCAGTTCCTCCCTGGGTCCGCCTTAAGCCAATCAAACAGACACAGTGGGAATCAATTAGAGGCTTGGTTTAATGCTCTGCAGAAGCAAGTAGACAATGGGGCTCACGCTCCACATTGAATACAAATTGGTTATAGGTGCATCTTACATTTATACAGACAATCTGAATGATGCTGACATAGTATACGTGGCAGTAAAATGGTGGACTAAGTATCTAGTACGCATGCGAATGATTCATTGTTCATCTGGTGATCACTCCTTATTTGGTTACATCCTGTTTTATTAACTTGTCAGCAAGGAACAATGAGAATCTTGTGAGAACCAAGTTTCATAGATACTTTTTAGTGGAGAGAGATAATGACATTGGCCGTATGTCTCTGAGCTTGGCTGGGGTTACTTTAAGTTAGAATTAGGTTTTCTAAGCAAACTTGGAGATGCTTTGGTATTCTAAGTAAAATGGAGTTACTTTGGTTTTCTAAAACACATCAAAAGGGTTTAATTTAATTTGTATTAATAATATATGCACAAGAATGGCACATAATGTACACAGTAGTTGAAATAGTACTGTGTTCAACTACTGTGTTGAAACAGTAGTAGTTTCAACACAGTAGCTGAAAATATGAAACTCCCAAACCCTTAATCCTTGGATTTCCACAGGACATTACTCTATTTGGAGTATATATTTCATGCTCTAATTTATCATCATAAGCAATAGGTCTTGAGAGTCAAGCTGTCTGAAAGTGTTTAAATAATTTTCTCAGCACAGAAGGGAAATTTGCAGAGAAGGATCGGGTACTTCCTCAAATAATATCAGAGTGGGGGGAAAGTTGAAGAGCTAGGCAGATACAAAAGATTTGCTAAAATTATCATGCTTCAGGTAGGCCAGTGGCAAATTAACTCACTATTTGACATTAGTTAAGTTTAGGTTGCTTTACAAAAAGCTGCTTTTTCTTTGCTCCACAATATCATACAGTGAGAAGGTTCCTATACTAGCTCAAGCCCTGCTCTCTCTGCTGTAACCATGGAATAGTCTCACCAGAGGCCGGAGAGCCAATCAGCTTTCTTTTCATCACACCACACCACTGAGGCAGAAACATCCCTGCTTCAGTTGGCAGTCTTGGTGCTCAGAAACCGATTTCTAGGGTAGATGTTTATTTTCTGTTCTGCCTCAAGATAGCAGCCGTAGCATTTCTAGTGTATTAGTGTGTATTGGGTTGTGTATAGTAGTACAGTGTACAATCTTACAATGTTTTCACAAGCTGGACTTCAATGCAGCCTTTTAGACCTTTGACACAGTTCTTGTATATAATGCTGAATACTTAGGCAGTTTAGAATGCAAAGAAGTCCAGAGAAGAAAGAACGTGTTTGATTTTTTAACCGGAACTTTTATAACTTTTATCTTCATTCATTCATTCGATTTCTCTACCGCCCTTCCAAAAATGGCTCAGGGTGGTTTACACAGAGAAACAAACAAATAAGATGGATCCCTGTCCCCAAAGGGCTCACAATCTAAAAAGAAACATAAGATAAGATAAGAAACATTAGATTGTGAGCCCTTCGGGGACAGGGTTCCATCTTATTTATTTGTTTGTTATTTCTCCGTGTAAACCACCCTGATCCATTTTTGGAAGGGCAGTATAGAAATCGAATGAATGAAATTGAATGAATGAAGATATATACCAGCAACTGTCACTGCTGCGGGTGGATAGGGCCAGTTACTCTCCCACTGCTAAATAAAGATAATCACCACGTTTACAAGGTGCCTCTTTGCTAAGTTAGCAGGGGCATTTAAAGAGTTAGATGGTTCAAACTGTTGAAAAGAAATTGGTTCTATACCACAAAAGAGAGAAAATGGGTAGTAATATTAAAAATATCTATATGTCAAGCTTCTGGACTGGAAGTACAATTATAGGGCCTTCTATGCCACAAGAGTGGCATTCACAGTCATTCTGAGGCAGGTAAATGTGAAGAGCAAGTGTCTGTTTTTTAAACAAGGGGTCTCAAACTTCTATTTCCCATCATCATGTCAGCCACAATGGCATCATCACCTGGAGATCCAAGTTTGAGAGCTCCTGTCTTAAAAACAAACAAAATGATTTAAATTACTAGATTGACTCACTTGTTTGTTCATGATAATAAGACTCATCTTGACAAACACAATAAATGAAAGCCATGTTGCCCTAAAATCATATCACTCTCTTTTGTTCCAGTTAACAGTGTGTAAGATTTTTCAAGGAATAGTAGTTTGCCTCAAACTTTCAATATCCACTGGCATTCAGTATCTTTGGCTCCAACTGAAAATCCTCAAGATTTTTATTTTGATTGGTGGCCATTTGGGAAGGTGGATTTATCTTTGCATTTTGACTTTCATATCATTTTTGTGCCATGTGAGCATAGATGAGTTCTACCTGAAGATCTACCATACACCATTTTATTACAAAATAGATCCAAAATAGACAAATGAGGGAGCATCCTTTCCTGTACTGACTAGAGAACATAGTAGCCACTAATGATGAATAACTTTGCCTATGAACTGAGGCATTGTAAACCACGCAGAATAGTAATTTGTGGGCAATAAAGCTATTCACCTGCTCAGTTTTGGGCTTTATAGGAAGGCTCCTTGTGACTCAGGGTGTTAGAAACCCAGCAGAGAGGGAAAGGGAGAGTCCATCTACCTCCCACCCAGTGCTGCCTGGAGTGAGACCAGGTGGGTGCTGGGGTTCCTCTTGCTGTTGCCTGCCTGCCTGCCTGCGCTTCCCCTGTGGGGCTGCAGCCTCAGGTTAACATCTGCGGGAAGTGTGGGCAGGATTGGGACCAGCCCCTGAGTGACTCAGCTGTTCCTCGGGTCACCTGCTCAGTTTTGGGCTTTATAGGAAGGCTCCTTGTGGCAGCCCGCCCACCACCAAACGGGTGACACCAAAGGGGGTTGCCCCTTTGGAGGAGCCACTTCAGGGGAGAACGAGGGCGAGGGGGCTTCTGTTTAATTAGTTTTAAGCTGTTTCAGACTTGGGTTGAAGTTGGTGTAATGTGTTTGGGTTCGTCTGGAGATGGGGGGACAGGGGATGCCTTTGTTGACAATGGGGCAGCTATCCTGGTGGTGGTGAGGAATAGAAGAAGTAACGTTGGCAGGTCAGCGGACCATTCCAGGGGAAGGGTAGTCAGAAATTTAATAGCTGTCTTCGCTTCTGGCTGTCCTGCCAGCTCTTTGACCTCGGGAAACACTGCCAACAACCCACATAGCTTTCCCCTGCTCCTCTGTAATGCCAGGTCGGTCCAAGATAAATCTAAACTCATCCATGATTTGATCAGGGATGAAGGGGTCGACCTGGTATGTATTACTGAGACTTGGTTGGGGGAGGCTAGTGGTCCAGTTTGGTCCCAGCTTCCCCCTCCAGAATATTCTCTACAGAATATAACCCCTGCTAACTGGGCAAAGAGGCACCTTTTTGCCGTGGTGATTCTCTTTATTTAGCAGAGGGAGAGTAACTGGCCCTATCCACCCCAAGCACAGTACCTCCAGTGACTGTTGCTGGTGTCTATCTTATGTTTCTTTTTAGAATGTGAGCCCTTTGGGGACAGGGTTCCATCTTATTTGTTTGTTATTTCTCTGTGTAAACTGCCCTGAGCCATTTTTGGAAAGGCGGTATAGAAATCAATTTATTTATTTATTAATTATTGCTTGTTTACACAGTCAGACAGGTGTTATTGACTGGTTTGTTTTATCCAGACATCGAGTCCTTCCCAGGGACCTGGGATGCCAGAATTTTATTGTCAATGGTTATAGATATCGTCGCAGAATATAGGCTGTTCCCAGTAAAGCTGCTTTTTGTAATTGGCTGATGGTGATTTCTGTGGCCCCTATGGTGTTGAGGTGCTCTTCAAGGTCTTTTGGAACTGCACCCAGGGCGCCAATTACCACTGGGATTATTTTGGTCTTCTTCTGCCACAGCCTTTCAATTTCAATTTGTAGATCTTTGTATTTGGTTATTTTTTCTATTTCTTTTTCTTCTATTCTGCTATTCCCTGGTATTGCTATGTCGATTATTTTAACTTGTTTTTCTTTCTTCTCCACTACAGTTATATCTGGTGTATTGTGTGGCAGATGTTTGTCTGTTTGTAGTCGGAAGTCCCATAATATTTTTACATCTTCATTTTCTTCAACTTTTTCAATTTTATGGTCCCACCAATTCTTGGCTACAGGTAGCTTGTATTTTTTGCAGATGTTCCAGTGTATCATCCCTGCTACCTTGTCATGCCTTTGTTTGTAGTCAGTCTGTGCGATCTTCTTACAACAGCTGATTAAATGGTCCACTGTTTCATCTGCTTCTTTACAAAGGCGGCACTTGCTGTTTGTTGTGGATTTTTCGACTTTTGCTCTTATTGCATTTGTTCTTAGTGGCTGTTCTTGTGCAGCCAGTATTAAACCCTCTGTTTCTTTCTTCAAGTTGCCATTCTTAAACCATTGCCAGGTCTTGGTGATGTCTGATTTTCATGCAGGGGCTTATTTCTCCATTTTTCTGCTCAGTTCTTGACTTGTTCTTTCTTGTAGGCCTGTTTTGTTTCATTGGTGGTGTTGAATAGTTTCGCGTTCTTGACCATTTGAAGTGCATCTTCTTCACTGTCCTTGATATATTCTTCAAGGCCTCTTTTCTCCTCCTCTACTGTTTGATGGACTTGCAGCATTCCTCTTCCACCTGAGCTGCGAGGGAGGTAGAGCCTATCTACATCACTGCGGGGGTGCAGAGCATGATGGATGGTCATTATTTTCCTGGTCTTACGATCTAGCATCTCTAGCTCTGCCTGGGTAAAAACACCTGCCATAAACACCTGGGCTATACCTGTTATTAGATACACTGCAGGAATAATAGACCGGAGTCTATTATTCCTGCAGTGTATCTAATAACAGGTATAGCCCAGGTGTTTATGGCTTGTATGATGTTCCCGCCATTGAGTTTGGACTTGAGGATTTTTCTGACTCTCCTGATGTATTCACTTCCAATTTTTGTTTTAACTTCAGTGTGTGCGATGTTAGCAGCCTGGAGAATGCCCAAGTATTTGTAAGGTTCTTTCTCTTCCAGGTTCTTGATGTTGCTTCCATTGGGCAGTTCTATTCCTTCTGTTTTTGTTATTTTCCCTCTGTTCATTATTAATGCAGCACACTTGTCTAGTCCAAACTCCATTGCTATATCGCAACTGAATAGACGGACAGTGTTTATCAGTGATTCGATTTCTGACTGGGACTTTCCATACAACTTCAGATCGCCCATGTACAGCAGATGGTTGATTTGACTTGATGTTTTAGATGTTTGGTATCTGAGGCCTGTTTTGTTTAGTATTTGTGAAAGTGGGGTCATGGCGATTACAAACAACAGAGAGGATAGTGAGTCCCCTTGGAAAATGCCTCTTCTAATGCTAATCTCTCCAAGTGCCTCACCATTGATTGTTAACTGGGTACTCCACATGCTCATTGCTTTTTAAATAAATATCTGAATGTTTTTGCTGACACCAGTTGTTTCTAAACATTTTAGTATCCATGTGTGAGGCAATGAATCGAAGGCTTTCTTGTAGTCAAATCCATGCAACACTTAGATTTCTTTTTCTTCTCTTGCAACTTTCTAAAATCATTTTGTCAAGCAGCAGCTGGTCTTTTGTGCCTCTGGTGTTTGGGCAATTTCTTTTCTGTTCAACTGGAAGCTGTTTGTTAGTTAATAAGTGTTGCATCACTTCATCTGCTATTATTCCAGTTAATAATTTGAACATGGTTGGCAGGCAGGTTATCGGTCTATAATTACTTGGAACTGCACCTTTTGCTGGGTCTTTCATGATGAGATGAGTTTTCCCAGTTGTTAGCCATTGTTCAATATCACCGCCTTTCATAATGTGATTGAACTGTTTTGATAGTTGTTTATGAAGGCTTGTTAGGTGTTTAAACCAAAAGCCATGCAGTTCATCGTCGCCTGGCGCAGTCCAATTTTTAATTTCCTTTGCTCTTTCACTTATTAATTATGGTGTTATTATTAGGTCTTGCATTTGTTGGTTACATTTTTTCACCTCTTTCATCCAGCCTGCTTTTTTATTATAATCTCTTGGATTGTCCCATAATTTCCCCCAGAATTGCACTGTTTCTTCTTTATTTGGTGTTTCTAGGTTTCTTGCAGTTTCTCCTTCCATGCTTTGGTAGAAACGTCTCTGATTCGACTGGAATGGGAGATTCTGCCTGTGTTGTGTAATTCTGGCTTCATACCTGCTAATCTTCTTTGACACTGCTCTTATTTGCTGCTTTATTATTTCCAGGACTTCTCTAATTTTCCTTGAATCTAGGTGGTATTTTTGGATCAGATACTGTTTGGTGTTTTCATTCTTCAGCTTCTTGTCTTTCATATCTTTCAATTTACTAGCATCTGATCTAAGCCTGGAGATTTTATTTTCTAATCGAATCTTCCATTTAGGTGATGTACTGCTTTCTTTTTTGACAGGTCCACTGATCTTATATCCGAGCTCTTGTGTTGTTATTGTTGCTGCACTGTACATTAGTTGGTTTGTTTCTTGCAGATTATTGGTTGTTATTTCTGCAAGTGCAGCATTGACATCTTTTAATGCCTGAGCAAGTTGTTTTTTGGCAACTGTTTTTAGAGCTGGAAGTTGAACCCTGGTGGTTGTTTGGTTCATGTACTCAGGTATTTTTTGCTTTAGTTTTTGTTGCTTTTCTGTTAAACGGCATTTGGGTTTTTGAGGTGAAGGCAAAGGGGTTGGTGCCTGGTTTTGATTTTGAAACAGTTCAGCAACAGTGGTATCCTCTATTTCCAACACCTCCTCCATCTGCGCCTGAGCAACTGCTTCAGTTGGTGGTAATTCTTCTTCCATATCTTGAGCCTGTGTTGCTCTTTGCAGTTCTTCCAGCTCAACTCCTGTGAATACTTTATTTCTTATTATGAATCTTCTCTGGTCTGCTAGCCTTTGTTCTGTTATTTCTGTATCTGGATGCTTCTCTTTCCAAATTTGGTACATTCTTTTTAAATAACCTCTTCTAGTTGGACTAGACTTGTAATAGCAGTTCATTATTTCCTTGTTGGCCTTTTTTGGTATATTTTTTTCGGTTAAGCGACGTTTCTTCCAGTAGCTTTGCTGTCTCCAGCCCTGATTGCTCAACTGAAGATCCTGAGTCCTGTAGTCCACTTGCCACCAGATGTCCAGGGACTATAGCACCTGGTGCGGTCCTTGTTGACCCGGGTGACGACCGATCCGGTATAGATTTATTAAAGTTATGTCTCACCATATTGTTGATGGGAGAGGCACTCTTTGTCTGGCTCCTCTGGTGAGACCTGTCCAGTATGGTTGGACTTCTGGCATAGCTCTCACATTCATCAGAGCACACAAGCCCCACAACCACGTCAAGGTAGTGCCTCACTGGGGGTATTATTATTATTATTATTATTATTATTAATATTCTGTAGAGGAGCAGGTGAGGGGACGTGGGTGGGGAGGTGGGGTGGCCGTGGCCTATAAGGATAGCATCTGATTTACCAGAGTATCGGACCATATTGAATGTGTGTACTTGAGTTTTGGGACCAGGGATAGATTGGGACTTCTGTTGGTGTACCAATCGCCCCACTGCCCAGCAGAATCCCTTACTGAGCTCACGGACTTGGTTGCGGAACTCGTATTGGAGTCTCCCAGACTCTTGGTGCTGGGGGACTTCAATGTTCATTTCGGGACCAATCTGTCCAGGGTAGCTTGGGAGTTCATAGCGGACATGACAACTATGGGCCTATCCCAAGTGGTCTCTGGACCAACGCATATTGCAGGTCACACGCTTGATTTGGTCTTTTACTCTGATCAGGGTGGTGTTCTGTGTGTGGAGACTCTTGTGATTTCCCCATTGTCATGGATGGACCACCATCTGGTTAAGGTTGGACTTACAACCACTTCCCACCTCCACAGGGGCGAGGGGCCCATTAGAATGGTCCACCCAAAGAGGTTATTGGATCCACTAAGATTCCAAGAAGCCTTGGAGGGAGTTAATGTTGGCTTTGCTGGTGATCCTGTTGATGCCCTGGTTGAGAATTGGAACAACTTGCTCACCAGGGCAGTAGACACGATTGCTCCCAAGCATCCCCTCCGACCCTCTTCAAATTTGGCCTCTGGGTATACGGAAGATCTATGGGGACTGAAGCGGTAAGGTAGGCAACTGGAGCGCACGTGGAGGAAAACTCGACTCGAATCTGACAGACTGCGACATAGAGCACATCTAAAGATCTATGCTCAGGCAATACGTGCGACAAAGAGGCGGTTCTTTTCTGCCCGTGCTGCCCCTGCAAATTCATGTCCAGAGGAGTTGTTCAGGGTTGTGAGGGGGTTAGTATCTGCCCCCCCTCCCTTGAACCAGAATTTGGAGTCATCAGTTACCCGCTTTGATGTGTTTAAAGAGTTTCCCCCAGATAAAATCTCTCGGATTTGGGTCAACCTAGATGGAGACGCCACAATTAATTTGATGTCTGAGCTGGAGGTGCCCAACGACTCCTCTTATGTGATTCGACTGGATCGGTTTCAGTTTGTGACTCGAGAGGATGTGGACAAGCTGCTTGGAGCGGTGAGGCGTACCACTTGTTCTCTTGACCCTTGTCCAACATGGCTTGTTCAATCTAGCAGGGAAGTTGTTGTAAACAGCCTGGTGGATATCATAAATGCTTCTCCGAGGGAGGGCAGGATGCCTCTTTGTCTTAAGGAGGCAATCATTAGACCTCTTCTAAAGAAGCTTGCATTAGATCCCTCAGAGATGAGCAATTATAGGCCTGTTTCCAACCTCCTATGGCTGGGCAAGGTAATTGAGAGGATGGTGGCCTCTCAGCTCCAGGCGGTCTTGGAGGAAACTGATTATCTAGACCCATTTCAAACTGGTTTTCGGGCGAGCTATGGGGTGGAGACTGCTTTGGTCAGCCTGATGGATGATCTCCAATTGGCAATTGACAGAGGAAGTGTGACTCTGTTGGTCCTTTTGGATCTCTCGGTGGCTTTCAACACTATCGACCATAGTATCCTTCTGGAACGTCTGAGGGTGTTGGGGGTGGGACGCACTGTTTTACAGTGGTTCTGCTCCTGTCTCTCGGATAGATTCCAGATGGTGTCAATTGGAGACTGTTGCTCTTCAAAATCTGAGCTTAAGTATGGTGTCCCTCAAGGCTCTGTATTTATCCAATGCTTTTTAACATCTACATGAAACCTCTGGGAGAGATCATCAGGGGATTTGGAGCTGGGTGTTACCAGTATGCTGATGACACCCAGATCTACTTCTCCATGTCAACTTCCTCAGGAGCTGGCATATCCTCCCTAAATGCCTGTCTGGAAGCAGTAATGGGCTGGATGAGGGAGAATAAACTGAAGCTGAATCCAAACAAGAAAAAGGTACTTATTGTGCGGGGTCAGAACTCTAAAGACGATGTCGATCTACGTGTTCTAGATGGGGTCACACTTCCCCAAAGGAACATGTTGGCAGTCTGGGAGTACTTCTAGATTCACACCTCTCCCTGGTTGCTCATGTTGAGGCGGTGGCCAGGGGTGCTTTCTATCAGCTTCGGCTGATACACCAGCTGCGCCTGTTTCTTGAGATCAACGACCTCAAAACAGTGGTACATCTGTTGGTGACCTCCAGACTTGACTTTTGTAATGGGGGGTGCCTTTGTATGTAGTCCGTTTGTAATGGGGGGTGCCTATATGGGGGCTGCCTTTGTACGTAGTCCGGAAACTTCAGTTGGTTCAGAACGTGGCAGCCAGGTTGGTCTCTGGATCATCTCGGAGAGACCACGTTACTCCTTTACTGATGGAGTTATACTGGCTGCCAATAGGTTCCTGGACAAAATACAAAGTGCTAGTTATAACTTACAAAGCCCTAATCAGCTTAGGCCCTGGGTATCTAAGAGAGCGTCTTCTTCATTATGAGCCCCACCGCCCATTGAGGTCATCTGAGGAGGTCCGTCTCCAGTTACCGCCAACTCGTTTGGTGGCTACACAGAGACGGGCCTTCTCGGTTGCTGCTCCGAGATTGTGGAATGCGATCCCTGCTGAGATACGATCCTCCCCATCTCTGGCAATTTTCAAACACCACCTGAAAACCCATCTTTTCACCCAAGCTTTCTCAGCTTCCTAAATTTTGGGGGGTTTAATATCTGGTTTATTTTAAAATAAAAAACCCGCTTTCAGGATTTTAATCACTGTAATTGTTTAATTGTTGTAAAAATGTTTTTAAATTGTTGTTATATTGTTTTTAAATTTGTTTTAGCTCTTTACTGTTTTAGTGGTTTGTTTTAATTGTAAACTGCCTTGAGCCATTTTGGAATGGCTCAAATCAAATAAATAATAATAATAATTTTAAAATCACTCCTGAAAATGTACTTAATCGTGCTCTTCCAGTGGTTCTGAGCACATACATCTCATCGAGAGCTGGTCTTGTGGTAGCAAGCATAACTTATCCCCTTAGCTAAGCAGGGTCCACCCTGATTGCATATGAAAGGGAAACTTGATGTGTGAGATATTTCCCTTAGGGGATTGAGTGAGTCTGGGAAGAGCAGAAGGTTCCAATCAGAAGGTTCAAAGTTCCCTCCCTGGCATCTCCAAGATAGGGCTGAGAGAGATTCCTGTCCAAGTTCCCTCCCTGGCATCCCTGAGAGAGATTCCTGCCTGCAACCTTGGAAAAGCTGCTGCCAGTCTGTGTAGACAATACTGGGCGAGATGGACCAATAATCTGACTCCATATATGGCAGCTTCCTATGTTCCTATTGATAGCAATGAGAACATACCCTTAGATATTTTGTTGTTTAGCACTAATCAAATCTGGTAACCTTAATCTGAGAACAGGGAAAAGCTGTCATTATGTGAGGAGTGACAAAATACATCTATACTTGCTTAGTGGCTCTCCCACCTTTACTGGCACTGCTTAGCATGTCATTAGTTACACATCATTTCTTCTAAACACTACCACCACCCATACTGCCCCCCACCCTCAGAGAGCAAGGAGCAACACAACATGATCACAATGAATCTTAGTATATACATTTGCAACATAATTATTCATTTGAAGTTCAAGTAGAAGATTGATCACCACACCTATAGTCATATTAATGGAACTGCTTATTATTTGGGTGGGGATGTTCATGGGTACAGGAACATTGAAAGGTGATAAGGTAAAGCAATAAAATTGTAACTAGCAGTAATAACAAGAACCTCACATAGAGGCTGTAGAGGATTAAAGCCTTTGTCTCAGAGCAAGCTTCTGTGAGAATAGAAGTGCTGAATTATCCCTGCTGAGCTACCTGTCTAGGCTTTCCCTAAAACTCTTCTGTATTTTTGGTAGGTTCAAAAATGCCTGCCACCACCACCCCTCTTTATTACAGAGCTTGAACCTCCCTGGGTTTGGGGTGGAATCCCAGGGAAAACTCTATTTTGCTATTAGACAAGTACAAAAAACTTCCACATGCAAGCCTACATGTGGTGAGAAAACTGATAGCTGCTGAACACCTGAGATGTGTTAGCACCAGATAAATCACCCTTTAGCCCCTCCCCCTTTCCTGAGTAAAAAAACCAACTCTGAGAGGCTTGTAAAATAAAAGAACAAAAAGAAAAACCATTTTATTCAAGTTCTACAGACTGCTTCCATCAGAGGCTTACTCAGCTTTTAGTTACAGATAAAAATACTTAGTAGGTTACAAGAATACTTCAAAAGCACCCCGAATGATGTTGGGGTGGCACACTTTAAAAATCTTGGTTGCAAAGAACAGGTATGTAGGAAAATGCAAAAGCACACTTAAATGCATACAGAGCCTTTTGCTATGCCCTAGGAGAAATTACTTGACTAGTAAGCCAGAGGTCCCCGGTGCAAATCTCCTCTGGTATGTTTCCCAGACAATGGGAAACACCTATATCGGGCAGCAGCGATATAGGAAGATGCTGAAAGGCATCATCTCATACTGTGTGGGAGATGGCAATGGTAACCCCCTGCTGTATTCTACCAAAGACAACCACAAGGCTCTGTGGTCACCAGGAGTCGACACCGTAAAGCAGGCATCCCCAAACTGCGGCCCTCCAGATGTTGCTGAACTACAACTTCCAGCATACCCAGCCACAAAAAATTGTGTCTAGGGATGCTGGGAGTTGTAGTTCAGCAACATCTGGATGGCCGCGGTTTGGGGATGTCTGCCATAAAGGCACACTTTACCTTTAGGAGTATGGAGTGTAGGCTGTTGTTTCTTATTTCAATTACGTTGTAGGTAATAATAGAACAGTATCAGGAATATGCAAAACACACACACAAAGGGAATATAGCTTCTAACGCAAAGTCTTACTAAACCACTTTCTCCTGCCCTAAACTTTCAAAGCCAAAGTCTAGGCTTCCTTTTCTTGAACTCATTAAACCCTGGTTGAGATCCGAGCCTCCTGCCCTCCTGGCTTTCCAGGACTTGCAGAGTCATTTTCCTGCAGCCATCCTTCCTGTCCACATGTCCTTCTCTAACAAAGAACTGCCTTTTCCCTCCCAACAGCTCTTTAGGACCCACCCACCTGGTGTGCTGATTGGCTGAGCCCTGGAGTTCGCCAGTCTGGCAGTCAAGACAGGGTTCACTTCTGGTTAACTCTTTAGCGGGAGGGGTGGCTGATCACTAAGGAGGCATTTTGGATTAAGGTCCAAATTGTCAATGAATCAACTTAAGGCTTACTGGAGAAAGGACTAAAATGTGGGGTTAAAGGAGGAAAGAGAAAGAAGTGAATTTTAAAGGGATAGGAAGTTAGTATTACCGGTCCCAATCCATTGGTGTGTTCATGACACTTGCAGGGAAATTCGTGGGCAGACCTCCTTGCAGGGGTAGAGCAAAAAGGCAGGAAAAAGAAGTGGCGCAGCATGACCACTTGCAGGCTGAAGAACCAGCATGGTATAGGTCTGTGTAAGTGTGGGAACATGGTCTTTTCTCCTTGGGTCAAGGGTAGTTTCTGAGAGTTCTCTGGGTTCCTGAGTGCTCTAAACATGTTTTTGGAGGTGGGGTACAAATAGGCAAATTCATGTGCTAGGGCAATGCACAAGTCAAGCACCCATGCTGAAGGGGCTGAAACTCATGTGGAACAAAGGAATTAATGTTTGCATGAATTCATCAACTTGGGTGTAAACCCACTGAACAAGAGACTGAAATGGCTTGGGTGAAGTGTATGTGAAGGGGTAGAATGGGTGAACTTAAAGTTTATCTGCCAACTGGGGTGTCTCCAAGTGGAGAGAAATGGTTCTTTCAAATTTTAATGACTTCACCTTCTGTTTGCCAAATCATTAGTGTGCAGATGGCTGGGTGGGAATGCACTGTGCTTATCTGAGTTCCTGAGGAGAAGATTAGTAAAGCTACTTCTCTTTTGCAAGAAGGAAGTTAACTATTTCCTTTGTGAAGATCTCCTTGACCCAGGGTCTACTTCGCTAGCTTTCCTTCTCTTTTCTCCCTACAGTCGCTTGTTATTCAGATCTTGGGTAGCATCGCTCCTTGTCTGCTTGTGCTAAGCGACCAAATTGCAGAGTTTGCCAAATATGGGCACATGCAGAGTTCACAATCCCATGAGCACAAGTATCCAAGATGGAGGCTGTGAGCCCACAGCTCCAAATCATATAAAGGGATGCTGACTGCAGCCCCAAAATAAGCTGCCCTGGCAACAAGGAGGAGAGGCAGGAAAGATGTAAAACCATAATGTGACACCAAGTAAGGCTTCTCAAACATTGTTCTTTACCCATTAGTTTGTATCTATGTCCTCTAACATTAAAATAAAAAGATACAGATCTAAATACAAAACCAATCAGTATTCATTTCCATCTATATTTACAGAAAGCCTGTATAAACTTGCAACACTTTTCGTCTTCCTGTTTCCAATGTAGCTTACAATATATTAAAAGGATACAAAGCTATTCCTTCTGTGGCCACTTGTTAGGGCTAGGCTGGACTTGCCATGGTATTCTCTCTGGGAGGGAGGAGGTACAACCCCCCACTGGTAGAAACCAGAGCATCCTTCCCCTCATTTCTTCTGGCCCAGGACAAGCATGATGCAGTCCTAAGTACTAAGCACATGGTTGTCCATCTGACAGGTGTTTACTACCACCTCTACTGTATCCTGATTTTTGCAGTCCCAGGCAGCAAACACAGGATGCTTTGCTGAGAAGCCATATGTGTTAGTGGGCTGCATTCAACCTGGTAGCCTTCCCTGCTCCAATGTGATCCTTGCATCAGTGCACAACACTAGAGAATCTCAGGAGGAACAACCCACTCCTGGCTGTGGTGCTTGAGGAGAGGAGAGGTGGTAGCAAGCATGACTTGTCCCCTTAGCTAAGCAGGGTCTGCCCTGGTTGCATATGAATGGGAGACTTGATGTGTGAGCACTGTAAGATATTCCCCTTAGGGATGGAGCTGCTCTGGGAAGAGCATCTAGGTTCAAAGTTCCCTCCCTGGCATCTCCAAGATAGGGCTGAGAGAGATTCCTGCCTGCAAGCTTGGAGAATATATAAGGGGAGAGTGGTGCTAATGAAAATACAAAGAAAAGAGTTACCACCCAATAGAACAAATGTACATATGATTGAAACTTCTTAAATCATTTAATGAAGTGATTTAAGAAGTTTCAATCATTTGTACATTTGTTCTATTGGGTGGTAACTCTTTTAAGAAGTTTCAATCATTTGTACATTTGTTCTATTGGGTGGTAACTCTTTTAAGAAGTTTCAATCATTTGTACATTTGTTCTATTGGGTGGTAACTCTTTTCTTTGTATTTGCAAGCTTGGAGAAGCTGCTCCCAGTCTGTGTAGACAATACTGAGCTAGATGGACCAATGGTCTGACTCAATATATGACAGCTCGCTATGTTTCTATGATACAACTAGTAATGACAGGCCTCCCACTAGAAAGAAAAGGGGGGATATTGATACCACGCAGAAGAAATGAAATCAGAACTTCTTCTCCTTTACTCCCTCCACCCAGGCAACCTAACTGATAGAACATTGGCTTGCACAAACCTAGGAAGGCTACATGGTTTGAGTGTAGGAAGTACCTGTGATCCTGTGCCAGCTTATGAGTTATCACTGAAAACAATGTAACAGCAACTGCCCTGAGCCAATTTTAGAAGGGAGGTATAGAAATTCAATCAATCAATCAATCAATCAATCACAGGATGAAGAGCAATTAATTGAATATTCCTGAACAGCCGTTAGGAATAGACCTGGGTGGCTAATTAGAGGTATAGGCCTCCCAAGTGATCCACTTGCCCAAGAGCCTTGCAACATTGCTCTTCTTGTTGCATCACCCTCCTCCTAGATTAATGGAACTTCCATGCAGAAAGAAAGAGTGTATGTTGTTAATGAAACTGCCCTGGGGTGATTGGTGAACACCCCTAAATCTATGCGCTGGCTTGTTAGGGGGAATTAGCTCAGAGGACAGTTCTATGTCAGATTTAAATTTGTGCAAAGTTGTGGACCCAGGAAATGATTGGACTGATGCAAGGTTTACGTTTCAAAATCAAAAGACAGTCTTTATTGTAGGGAGGTGAACCATCGAAGAAATAGGTGGTTAAAGCAATTACTATTAAAGATACATTCTACTATTATCTACATTCTGCTATACATTCTACTATCTACAAAAGATACATTCTACTATCAAAGATACACTCAACTGCAATGAGGCGTTTTACTTAAAATCCTAATTGTATAAATTCCCAGGTGGGCAAGAGAAAGAGGCTTTTAGAGCTGGATTTAGGAAAAAGGAATAGGGACAGAGTTGGGCCAAGTGAAGGGCAAATGTTCATATCCCCTGATCTGGACAAAGAGACCTCAAGCGTCCTGGAACAACTGAAGGACTTCATTCCTCAGAGACAGCTCGGTCAGAGGCAGGGGCGAGAAGCTTGGAGGGATTAGTTGATAGAGGTGAATACATGAGGGTGCTTCCTTCATGGACCCAGCTTCCTATGTTGTCAAGGAAGACTGGGCAGATCAGGCTGGGCAAGAAAGCCAATCTGGGAGGGTGGTATGAAGGGCTGAACAGTGAATCACCCAAGCAGCTGGTGACTCCAAGGTAAATGGTAGGCAAGGAGCACATTGGATCATGAAACTGGGGATTGTTATACCCTAAAACATGTTCCGGGGAAACATTCCAATTGAACTTTTTTGTTGTATTGGGTGGAACCAGCAAGGATTCAGTTGTTGCTGATAACTCTTCCTGAGTGTAACAATGTGTGAACTGCCAAGGCTGTTATGAAAATAGAGTGCACAGACATGAGAAGAGGAAACCTCTTCTCATGGATCCAATGGATGCAATAATCCAGTCAGTACTTTTAATGGGTGTGTCTCTAGGTCCTTATCACCAACTCAACCTCCTACAACATAAATTGGTAAACGTGTATTTCCGATAGGAACATGCTCAGTCAGAAATACCAAAAATAGATAAGCTGGCATTTTCTAGTGCAGGAGGCAAAATGATTCAGGATGCCATTTGAATCTTTTGAGGAAATGTTCATAGTGGAAGAGAGAATGAGACAGAGATCTACTGGGCATATTGGAAACCTGGTGGAATGGAGAATCTATTATCTCTAGCTACAAAGTCTTTAGAAAGGGCAACAAAACACACTCTCTAGTATTGCATCTGTCAGTCTACTGTAAGAAATAGGATGCTAGACTAGATTTATTTACCTTTAGTTTGATCCACCAGGGCTCTTCTGTTCTTAATTTGCACAGCTGTACCCCTAGACTCTCAATAAATTCAATGCAGTGATCTAAACGGTTTTCCCCCCATGGGAGAAGAAAAGCACACTTTAGACAGAACTGTGGAATAGTTGGGTTCCAAGAACTTTGAGTCACCAGGCTTAGCTTTTACTTTGAAAAAATCAACACATGTGGTAAAAATAAAAAGTTATCAAGGTGCAGTAGGACAACACTCAGCAAAAAGGCAATGATAAGTATATTAGGCAGCTGGGATAGTATGCAACTTCAGTTGAGGCTAATTGCAGAAAAGCATGTACACATGCAAATGAGACACCATTTGCATGAGAATCTGGAAGCAAAGAGTGTCAGGTTAGGAGATACAGGAAGGGTTCACATGACCCATTGAAGTCACGTCTGGGAGCACAAACCAGAGGTGTCGGTGCTGTGTGCTCCTGTGTGATATGCCATCTGAACCCACCCAAGTCCAGCTGGCAACTAGCCAATAAAATGGTTTATTTGGGGAGAATGTTGGTAGTATTTGCACTGCTAATGGCGCCTCAATCTTCTTCATCTGCATCTATGCACATATTGCACACAGACTTTACTACAATTATATCTTTAAAGAAACATGAAACACAGGCGTCGTCCTCCTACTGTTAGTCATAGCCACAGCCTTCGTAGGGTATGTTCTCCCATGAGGCCAGATGTCCTTCTGAGGTGAGACCGTCATTACAAATCTGCTATCAGCAATCCCCTATATCGGAACAACACTAGTAGAGTGACTTTGGGGCGGATTCTCAGTTGACAAAGCAACTTTAACCCAATTTTTTGCCTTCCATTTTATTATCCCCTTTATCATCATTGCCATAGCCGCCCTACACCTTCTCTTCCTCCACGAAACCGGATCTAACAACCCAACGGGCCTCACCTCAAACCCAGATAAAATTCCATTTCACCCATATTTCTCCTTCAGAGACCTGCTTGGAGCCACTCTCATCCTATTAATTCCACTCGCCCTGGCCTTGTTTTTTCCTAACTCCCTAGGCGATCCAGAAAACTTTACCCCCGCGATCCCACTTGTTACACCTCCACACATTAAGCCCAAATGATATTTTTTATTTGCCTACGCCATCCTCCGATCACTACCCAACAAACTCGGCAGAGTCTTAGCTCTTTTATTATCAATTTTAATTTTAATACTTAACACCCCTCCTTCATACAGCAAGACAGCGAAGCAGCATCTTCCGCCTCCTCTCTCAACTCCTCTTCTGAACTCTCACTACTAATATTATAGTATTAACATGAATTGGTGGCCAACCAGTAGAACCACCATTTATCATTATTGGCCAACTAGCTTCAGCCCTTTATTTCCTCACTTTCTTGATTTTAATGCCAACCTTCGCCAAATTAGAAAACTTTCTCCTTAAGCTAAACTAAGTTCCCCCCCACCTTCAACAATGCAAGTTGCCTTTATAGCTGAACTAAAAGCACCAGTCTTGTAAACCAAAGATGTAACCCAACACTTACTAAAGACATCAAAAGAGAGACAAATCCCATCACTAGTCCCCAAAACTAATATTTTAATAAACTCTCTTTTGAAATGGCCCTCTGGGCCTTTTTTGCCCAACTTAATTACCCCACTTCCCTCGACAACGCAAGTCACCGCTATACCTTAACTAAAAGCACCGGTCTTGTAAACCGAAGATGTAACCCAACACTTACTAAAGACATCAAAAGAGAGACATAAATCCCATCACTAATCCCCAAAACTAATATTTTAATAAACTATCTTCTGAAATGGCCCTCTGGGCCTTTTTTGCCCAACTTAATTACCCCACTTCCCTTGACAACGCAGGTAGCTAAGTGGCCCCCTCCTCCTCTCCTCCCATGTACTTTAAACATGTGTTCTATGCTATGTATATTGTGCATTCGTTCATTGCGAAGGCATGCATATATTGTTATCCATAATCCTATTAATTTGACTAGAAAAGTATGCCTGTATACTGTACATAAAACATGCTATGTATACAGTTCATTCATCCATTGCAAAGGCACGCATATATTGTTATACATAGACCTTTTTGCCTGACTAAAAACGTATATTATATATTGTGCATACAAAGTATATCCATACGAATATCTTTTCCCTAAAATATTCTTAATCTCCTGATTACATGTCATGAATGCCTGAAAGATAGGTGAATGCATGTTCTTCCAATGGGTTATTTATTGATTTGGCAACTCATGTGAAACCATCAACCCACCCACCAGTACGCCCATGCACCAGCATTAAGGCCAGTTCAGATCGTATTGCGGCATTTCGGCAAGCCTTATCACTTTTTCTGAGGCCTCTGGCTTCTCTCTCAGGTACAATCTTGGTGTATCTGTTTATTCTCACTTTTCCCAAGACCTCCGATTAATGGGTTAATCACCCTTGTACCCAGGCCAATAGCATAACTGCTCTATCCGGCTAGGTCTCTTAAAATTTTTGGGTTGGTGGCTTCAGAACCTCATTGTCACTGCTGTGGCTGGCACCTGCGGGTCAGTTCAGCGGGACCTACGGTGCCATGGTATTTTTACCAAACTCGATAAAGTGGTTATTCAATTAATGCTTTTCGGACATATTCACGTCAAATTGTGTCAAATTGTGTCAAACTTTATGCGTTCCCACACCTGAATTTCCCCCCAACTAGTTTTCGCAGTATGAACGTATTACAAACGTATTACAAACGTATGAGCACACTCGTATATATGCGCCCGCACGTACGTATGTACGAACGTATATACGAATGTATGTACAAACGCACTCGATATATGCTCCCGCACGTATGAACGTATGTACGAACACACTCGTATATATGCGCCCGCACGTACGATCGTATGTATGAGCGCACTCGTATACATGTGCCCGCACATACGTATGTATATATGCCCGCACCCACCCACCACGTATATTTATTTAATTATTAATTTATGGCAAGCCCCCCTACCCCCTTAACAGTAATTTTCTGTTTAATCAAATTTGTTCTCGTCAAACCCCTAAAGTGAGATTCAACTAAACTGATAAACTAAAGGCACTATTATGGTATATTCACACCCTACAGATTGTAGGTGCAACCATAACTATTATACATATGCAATTTACATATCATATACATATTACATATTTACATGTTATTGTAGCTTATTTTTTAAAGCATGGCATTGAAGCTGCTGAGACAGATACTTAATAATACCCCCAAAACAAAATATTTTGGTCCAAAACTTGCCATTATTTTTAACTGGTCTTACACATGTAAGCATCCAAATGTCAACTCCACCCCAAGATTTGCAACCAAGAGCTGAAATTGACTTGACAGTCACTAACAAGTCAGGCTGGCCAGTTGTCAACTGGATTTGGATGAGTTCAGACAATATGCCATACTGGACCTTACGCTGCCGGCACCTCCAGTCCTGCTCCCGAACCTCAACCCAACTTTCAGCCGATCATGTGAATTCATCATAATACCATGCTATGATGTACAACCACCAGTAACAAAAACAACAACGACAAAAAGATCTGATGCTGGCCTGGCCACAGCCTTAGAAAGGTTGAAAATTGAACAGCCCTGGATGAATCTGATTACTTGGATCCTTTCCAGTCTGACTTCTGACCAGGATACAGGACAGAAAATGACCTATTCCAGGAGATAGACAGAGAGAGTGTGACTGTTGATTCTCCTGGATCTCTCCATAGCTTTCAATACCGTTGGCCAGTGTATTCATCTGGGACATCTATCCGGGTTGGGATTTGAGGGCCTGGTTATATGGTGGCTCCACTTCTCCCTGGAAGGTTGTAAGAAGGTCGTGCTGGGGGATGCCTAGCCTTTGGCCTACGGGGTGCACCACAGGGATCTATTCTGTCCCCTGTGCTATTTAACATCTACATGAAACTTCTGGGAGAGATCATCCATGGGTTTGGGCTGTGGTGCCATCAATATGCTGATGGCATCCAGCTTTACCCATCTTTTAAGTCAGCAGACACCAGGAAGACAATGGATGCTCTGAACCAGGGCTTGGAGGCTGTTCTGGACTGGATGGGGGCAAACAAGATGAAACTTAATCCAGATTAGAAAGAAGTGCTCTGGGTTGGCAAAACTGACCTTCCGAGAAGTGGGTAAACTCTGTTCTTGGGCAGGGTCACACTCCCCCTGCAAGACGAAGTCCTGCAGCAGGTTGTCCTCTATCTGCCACCACCTCAGTGACTTCAAAACAGGCAGTGGAATTTTGAGTATCATATTCTGGCTGTCCACATTTGGTCAGAATGCCCTGAGGAACCATATTTGTAGCCGACACATCCGCAGTCAAGCGTGTTGTATTACAGAGTTGTATGACGCTCTTATGCTCAGCAATTTTTGTTTGTCCTGTAAGCTCTACAGTAGTTGTCTTGTGAAAACATTTATCAGATCACAGATCTGTGCCCAATGTTCCCTGGGTAGATATGCTTTCTTCTCTGGACATTGAGCTCCAAGCCAATATTACAGGTTATCACAAAAACTAAACAGGCTGATGAGTTATTTGAGAAAATGAATAAAGGTGGTGGTGGGGAGGGAGTATAAGGCTGAACAGGGAGGCACAGGATAATCAAGGCTGGTTACCTTTCCTTGAGACAGATTTGTCTCAGGGAGGGTAATCTACAGACCAAATAGTGCAGGAAAACAGCCAAAAAAGAATTATAAACAGTAAATCTGCACACTCACAAACAATTAAAACACAGACGGTGGAAAATATAAGGAGGGCAGATGAGGTCTTGTCTCGGGATTATGTAAGGTGGAAAAAAGAGCAAGAAATTTAGCAGAGATTAATGGATACAAGTTCCCACTAAAAAGATTAGGGTGGGTGGGGTTTAAATATGAAGCAAGATTGCCCATTTTGAATATTCCCTTTATCTCAGACTATTTTATTAGACAGTTTCAGAGAGGCTTAATGAAACATGGGGTTAAGGCCAATGTGGTCTGCCAAACAGCCAAGCCGACAGTTGGTGAGATTGATTTTATATAATATATTAGATAAAATATATTTTATATAATATAGTATTATATATATAAATAAATAGATAAAATACATAGATATATTTATTTCATATAAATAATTATAATAAATATATTATTTTATATAAATTTTCTATAAATAGATGGTGAGATCAATTTTATATGTGTGTGAAACTAAAGCCTGCCCAGTTTGTGAACCCCAACAAAAAGGGGTTGTTATAAGTTAACTTGTGTAGATTGTGGTGAATGTTATGTAGGAGAAGCCAGAAGATGCTTATTGACCAGAGTTAAAGGACATCTTGCAGATTCAAAATACATAAATAGGGAAAGACCTTGGTCAATACATATGAGAGATAAGCATAATGCCACTTAAATGCCAATGCCACTTAAAGTGTGTACTCTGGAGCTAGAAAACTGCATGTTTAAGAGAAAAATCAGGGAAGTACTGCACATAGATAAACTAAAACCTGAAGTTAATGGCAAGGAGGAACTGAGAGAAATTGTGAAGTATATTGACCATTAAAGGGTGTATAGCTGAACTTGCTCTTTCCCCCTCCCTTTTTCCTTGTCAGCGCTGAGTTGGGAAAGTTTCTGTTATCTTCCTCCCCCCTCCCCTTCCCCCACCCTTGTGTGATGTGATGTATTAATTTCAGGTGTTTGGCTGGAAGAGCTTACTATATAAGGATGTTGGTTCAAACAGTGAAACACTGAGCACTGATGACATATTAATGTCTAAATATTTGCTTTTATAGAAAACTTTTGGATTCGTTTCCTTTTTCCTTTTCTTTTTTTTCAAATTGATTTTTTATTGATTTTAACAGTAATAATATTCATTCATAACAAACATAATAAACAGAAGTGGACTTCCCGCGCATCTCTCTTCGTGAAACATCATCTATAAAATTTACCCTTGCTATAATAATAGTTCAAAACATAAATTTAAACCCTTACAAACACAATTAGTCTACCCAACCTGCATTTTTTTTCTTCTTTTCTCTCTAAATTTCAAATCCTGCTGTAAGGTTCATAGTAGGAAAATAGATTTTTAGATGCACCAAAAATGGTTTCCAGTCTTCTTTGAAACATTCTAAGTTTTGGTCTCTTATCAGTGTTGTAAGTTTTGCCATCTCCGCATATTCCAAAATTTTTATCAGCCAATCTTCTTTTGAAGGCAGTTCATTACTCTTCCATTTTTGTGCGTATATTATTCTGGCCGCCGTAGAAGCATACATGAAGAATGTTAAGTTATTTGTAGAAATTGAACCTTGTGTTATTCCCAGTAGGAAGGATTCTGGCTTCTTAGGAAATTTCATTTTAAATATTTTCTTTAACTCATTATATATCATATCCCAATAGGCCTTAGCCTTCCCACAGGTCCACCACATATGAAAAAAAGTACCTTCAGAATGTCCACACTTCCAACATTTGTTTGAAACATTTTTATACATTAATGCCAATTTTTTTGGTGTCAAGTACCAACTATACATCATTTTATAATAATTTTCTTTTAAAGCATAGCATGCAGTAAATTTTAAATCAGTTTTCCATAACTTTTCCCAGGCTGCCATTTCTATATTAAGCCCCACATCTTGAGCCCACTTTATCATGGTCGTTTTAACCACTTCCTCTCTTGTCTCCTCCAGAAGTAACAGTTTATACATTTTAGAAGCTAATTTTTCATCATTTTGACATAATTCCTTCTCAAAACTTGAAATCTGATCCTCAAATCCAACATTAAAGTCTTTCTTATATATCTCATTTAACTGATGATACTGAAACCAATCTCTAACCAAATTTTGTATTTCAGTTAAGCTTTTTAACTTACAATCCTTGTCTTGAAAATGTAACAAATCTCTATAGGTACCCCAACACATTTGCATATTTACTTCTTTGCGTGATAAAGCTTCAATCGGAGATATCCATAACGGAGTTTTAGGTTCCAACCAATCTTTATATTTTAACCACACCCTCATTAAACTCCTTCTCACATAGTGATTCAAAAAGTCTTTGTGTATTTTACTTTTTTCATACCACAGATAGGCATGCCATCCAAACCTTCTATCAAATCCTTCCAATTCCAGAATTCTAGGGTTTCTTAATGTTATCCATTCTTTTAGCCATGTCAAACAAACAGCATCAAAGTACAACCTTAAGTCAGGCAGGGTAAGACCACCTTTTCCCTTTGCATCTGTTAAATTATTAAAATTAATTCTTGGTCTTTTCCCCTGCCAAACAAACTTAGTTATGTCCTTCTGCAATTGCTTAAAACAAGTTAAAGTGTTAATTATGGGAATAGTCTGAAAGAGAAATAACATTTTAGGCAAAACATTCATTTTCACCATCCAACAATGCCATTTGATCTAATAATTTTTCTTTGTCATCTTTCAGTGAACCCACATCCTTCTCCAAAATGTCAGCCCTTGATTTAAATTCTTTATTATCTTGTGCTAATTTCTTGACTGTTTCTTCAATATTTGATGTTCTATCATTTAATGTCTTTGTATCTTGTTTAATTTGTTGTATATCTGAAGTAACTTGTTGAAGAGCGATAGCGTTTGATGGAAATATCTTTTTCATTTCAGATAGTGTTTGAGCCATATCCAAAGGCATTCTGGTTTCCCCCAAACCTGGACTCGGAAGGGAAGATTTCCTAGGTTGTAGATGTATCTGGGTCTGCTGAGACTTTTTTTTTTACATTATCTCTCTCCCTTTCGTAGTATAGTGGAAGGGTTAAAAAAGAAAAACCACTTTCACAGCAGGGTTTCATGTCCTTGATCTCAAAAAAGAAAGTAAAAGCCTGTGTTTATTTCCCAAGTATAAACAGTTCCGCACCACAGCTCCTGTATCTTATCACTGGCAATTAAAATTTTCTCATGGTAGTGTGAAACGCCTGTTATTCTAATTGGTTGACAAAATGATAGACAGTCTCAACAGCAAACAGCGAGCTGCAAAACACCTCTTCCATAAACTTCGCCCGACAGCAGTAAAAGAAAAGAAGAGAAAGAAAAAAATAATAATAATTCCCACTAATAAGATCTTTTTCCAAGTATTAAAATTTTTTAATCATCAATTCAGCTCTTAAGTTCCAATATTTAGCAAGAAGATTGAATTCCCCTCCTTAATTGTAATCAGAAAAAACTTACAGCTGTGTCTTAAGTTCTGTGGCATCTTTACGTCTTTTCTTTCCCGAAAACGCAGGAAGAATTCCAGCAAGATATCATCAATCACTTGAGAGGTGAGCTTCTTGAACTTTAGGTAATTAATTAAATCCAAACCATAGAAATTGGCTGCCAACTGGCTTCGGTCATAAAGATTTCCGAGAGAGAAGTAAGCTTGATGGAACCCTCCCTCCGCCGCTCGACCTAAACCAAAATTGCGTTCTTCAACACAATTTTTGAATTAAGGAGCTGGCATAGGAGGAGCGGTGGGTTATCTTGAAGTCGACCCTTTAATCCAGGATGACGTGTGTGTGTGGGGGGGGTTGAAGCCTCAAAACCCTCTTATTTTCTCCTCCTCGGTCTCCCCCTTTCAGAGAAGCGTGCAGCTACATTGGCAGACCAACCAGAAGCCCCGGATTCGTTTCCTTTTTTCAGAGAGAAAGAGAGGGAGAGAGAGAGAGGGAGAGAGAGAGATACGCAATAAAGAAGGTCTTCAAAGGAGTATGGTTCCAGGTGCGACTTCTTCCAATTGACCTGGACCCCAAGATCCACAAGGACATAATGGATTTGCGAACGTAACCCATCTTTGTCCTCTCCAACCTGAAGCCAATCGTCCAGGCAAAGAAAAACTATAACACCTCAAGTCTCTGTAGATGCCATGCACTTTGTAAAAAAAACAAACCTCTTGGCATGGTGGATAACCCAAAGGGCAATACTCTTTCCTGATATACTGAATTTCCAACCATGAACCAAAGATACTTCCAATGGTTTTGCCGAATCCCTACATGGAAATACACATCTTTCAGATCCAGTGCCACAAGCTCCTCTCCCTTGGCAAGGAGTGATAGAATGCCCTGCAACATTGTCATTCAAAATCTGTGTATATCTATGTGCCGATTCAGTCCTCAAAGGTTCATGATTGCTTGAATCCATCTCTTTAGGATTTGAAAATAATGAGAATAATTTCCTGTCATTCTGTCTGTCCACCGACTTGGGGCAATCACCTCTTTCTCCAGTAGTGCCTGTATCTCCTGAAGCAGGAAAAGAGTTGCAGGGATGTATTTTATGCCCGAGAACCTTGGAAAATTTTGAATTCTTTTGCATAACCAGCGGTGATGATCCGAAAGAACCCACCAGTCTGATGTTATGTTGTGCCATGCCAAGGCATGACTTGCTAGTCTGATGGTCTTGGTAACTGCAGAACTAATGTTGTTCGTTCTGATCTTGGCATACACAGAGATGGTGGCATTTGCTCCAATAATGGCAACAGAGCTGGTTGACATTGCTCTGACAGGCAAAGGAGATGGTATCAGTGAATTTTCCTGCTGATCAAAGAGACTGCTTTGCATAATCCTTATTGGGTATAGTGCCCTGGTTTTTAGCCTTCACTCCAAAACTCTTGCTCTGGTAGGGCTTGAACTGTTTTTAAAAGTCCTTTTGTTCTTGATTTCTGAATGTTGATTGCTGCCGCCCATAGGAATGGTAGAGTGATGTTGATTGTGCTTTAGTAGCAGTAGTAGAGCAGCTCTTGGCTGTATATTTGGATTTTAAAAATGTCTCCATTGTTGAATCCGTTGTTTCACTAAATACGCCTTTGCTGTCAAATAGCAGGTTCTCCACTCTGTCTTTCATATCTGCATTCAGGTTGGTAGATCTCAACCACACATACCTTCTAACAAACACTGCAGTAGCCATTGCACAGGACTCTGTCTCTGCTAGATGTTTATACATGCTCAGCTGTTGTCATGTCACAGCTGCCAGTCTCTGGAGTGTTTCACTAAGTTTTTTCATGAAGTCTTCAGGTGTAAGATGTTCTGCCTCTTCATACAAGGAATCCCAAATGCAGTAGCTGAACCTAGCCATGCATGCTGCATAGTTTGCCATGTAGATTGAAAGGCTAGCTATTGAATATAGCTTTTGCCCAAGTACATCCATTTTTCTTCCCTCTTTGTCTGCTGGAGTAGTATGTCTGCACCCTGATTTTGAAGATTCAACACAGTCTGTCTGTCTATCTATCTTATATGCTGCCCAAACTTTCATCTCAGGGTGGTTAGCATATTACGAAGGAATTAGGTATAGGGTGCTTCAAGAGATATGAATTATCCTCTTTCTACACCCTGTATAATCCTTCCAGGCATTCTGACACTGGAATGGAGATCGGTAACACCTCCTATGCAGATTGTGCTGCCTTGGATACCATAGGAAGCATAGGCAACACTACCAGCTGGGAAGACTGAGCCATGTACATCATGTTATAAACTCGATCCACCATATCAGCCACTTGCTTCTGAATCTCAAGGCCCAAGGCCTCAGTCATCTCAAGTAGTAACAGATTGTATGCCTTCAGTTCCTCATGTGGAGACATGGAGGACTTAGGAAGCACATCTGAAGGTGGATCTGACAGATCCTCAGTTAAGCAGAAGCTCCACCAGAGTTTGTGGTTGCCTCTGAGTCTGGATCTGATCTGCCCAGTGGCAAATCACCTTGTGGAGAGGCTGGTACTGCCAATGGAGGATCTTTAGGTAGAGTCTGAGTTGTGGTGTTAACTAGAAATCTACTTTGAGTTGAGGTTGTCATTGTAGCAGTGACTATTGGTCTCTGTTATACAATGGGTTATGTGAGCACTGGTGTTTGCAGCAATGAAGCAGTAGGCACCTGTGATACACTCACTGGTACACTTGGAGGTTGTAAAATTGGTGCAGCTGGCAATTGTAGTTTAATCAGTCCGGCAGCTCCAAGGCCATAAAACCAAGTTAGCCTGTAAAATTCAGCATGCAGAAGACCTGAGAAATTTACTAAAACTGTAACTCCGCAAGGGAGCTCTCGGAAAAGGTTCCTTGACCAGTCACCATCTTGGACTCTCTCCCTGCAGAGATGCTGGCAATTGCAGAGCCTGCGGTACGTCATTAATTGGGCCTTTTACTGGTTGAAAACTCTGTCTAATAGTCAATGCCACTGTAGAAGCAAGCAGCTTGTTCTTACACTCCACTTTTCATAACTGGAATTGGTCATAATAATCAGGCATGGCTGTCTGCAATGCATGTTGAAAACTGCAGCCACGAATGATCTCCCTGTACACAGGCTCATAGCCCTGGGTCTGAGTAAAAGTTAAAGTTGGGCTCCAAGTACATTGCGTTGTAATTGCCATGAAATCCAATATTGCAGAAACAGGTGCCACAGTGCATCCGGCTATGCCAATGACATGGTGCTTGCTTGTGCCAAAGCATATTGGTGGAATTGATGGTTTTTTGGTGGTCCCACAGGCACTTCCTCCACATCCAGGTCAATATCCAGACCTTGGCTAAGGAATCCATGGAAAGCTTACCCTGAGGGCGTGCTATTAGAGGAATACAAAATAGACATCAGCGTCTTTGCTGAGTTGGGATCAAGTGAAGGTTCATCACCAAAATTCCCCTCATCAAAAGCCCAAAGAGGTGATCTAATCAGCATGTGGACTGGAGAAGGCAAATGTCTCCTTTGCAACCTAGTTTTCACTGTTGCCAATGGAGATCTAGGCAGACTGCTCGGTGCCAAAGCATCCTGCAAATTGTCAACAGTCATTGTCAACAGTCCTGCTGATGTTGAGTTTCCTTGATGACATGGGCTTCGATACCATAACTTTCTTCAATGTCAAGATTTTCTTCAACATCGAGACTTCTGTTGGAGACAACTGGGTTTGCCCTGCAGCAGCAGAAGGGGTTCAATGCCCTTTTCTCCAACTTGTCAAGGTGTTTCTTGGCTAGGACCAGTGACTCAGTGTCGCCAGCCCTTTTCTTAGGCTTATATTGCTTGACATGCCCCTTCCTCAGCTGGGTAGCCAAATCATTTGGGTGCTTGAAAACCGCATCCTGCATGGTCGCTGTCATGGTTGATGTTGAAGGCAAGGTTTTAGATTGAACAAGTGCAGATACTGCCAGACCAGGCGATCCTTCCAATGTCAATCTCAATACCGACACCAGTATCAGTGGGCATAGGGCCTTGCCATAAAGAGCCGTGCATAAACGCAAAGTGTGCTTCTTTGAAGTCTATTTTTAAAAAGAGCCACAAATTTTACAAGTTGACAGGCATTTTTGGCAGCATTTGAAAGTTGTCTTTTTCCTCACTTTCTTCTCTCTCTCTCTCAAACCAAGAGCAAACAAAGCGGTTGCCCAATAGCAAAATAATATTTAGTCCATAGGTCAACTGACATGTAATCCTTTCTTTTTTCTATAGAACCGAGGAGCACAGTCAAAAGAAGTCTGAATGTTCTGGAGATTGTAAAGAAATTGAACGGAGCAGAAGTAACAGACAAGAGCTCATGCAACACAGGGAGAGGTGCCATGAGGGGCTATTCAGTCTGAGAGGTCTCTGTCCAGGCGCAGTAACCCATGTATCATGAATGGCAACGGATCATGATCCAGATCTGTTTATTGATTAAGCAAGTCCCTATAAATTTTGAGGACAATCCTCTTCAGGGAATTATCTTTGTCCTGCAGAGAACAAAACTTCTCTTATCAGTAGCCAAACATATCTTTTACCATCCTCGGCAGGATATGGATCCTCTGTGATATGGTCTCTCCAAGGTGACCCAGAGACCAACCTGACTGCCGTATTCTGGACTAACTGCAGTTTCCGGACTACAAACGAAGGCAGTCCCACATAGAGCGCATTGCAGCAGTCAAGTCTGGAGGTGACCAGGAGATGTACTACTGTTCTGAGGTCATTTATTTCAAGAAACGGACGCAGCTGGCGTATCAGCCGAAGCTGATAAAAGGCACCTCTGGCCACTGCCTCCACCTGGGACTCCAGGGAGAGGTTTGTGTCCAGAAACACCCCCAGACTGCATATTTGTTCCTTCTGGGGAAGTGTGACCTCATCCAGAACTGGCAGGTCAAAATCATCTCCCGAGTTCCAACCCCACACAATAAGTACCTCCGTCTTATCTGGATTCAGCCTCAGCTTGTTATTTCTCATCCAGCCCATTACTGCCTCCAGGCAGGCCCATCCTTAAGGCGGGGTGATCGGTGTGGTCGCCTCCAGCCCTGCGCCTGGAGGGATCCTGCAGTAGCGGCACACACTGGCTGAGGGAGTGGTGAGCCTGCCTCTCTGCTCAGCAGCCTTGACCACTTGGCTTGCGCCTGTGCGCCTGCCTTGCTCTCCCCTTCCCACTGCCAGGACCAAGGCAGGCATGGCGCCACCATCTTGCCTCCTCCCACACGTGGCCACATGGGCTCGATCCCGCTGAAGCCCAGCACTCTGAAGTCCCATTGAGTTGAGTGGAGAAAACTAGCAGCCCAAGAGCCTACATATGTGTAGGTGTAACCCATGGGGCTTCTTTCCTCTCATGTAAGGTAATGCGCAGGGTTGCAGCCGCCCATAGCCAAGTTTACTTAGAAGTAAGTAGTAGTGCTGAACTTTGGCTGGATCAGGCCCAATGTGTTAAACGTGCTCAGTTTCCAAGTGATCTCAGAGATCACAGAAAACCAGGGCAGTGGAATGGTGTGTGCACCATTCAGGACTGGATTCTTCTTCTTGAGAGAACCTCACCCTTGCGGGTGCAAGCTGGTGAACCGCCTGCTGTGATCAAGCACAACAACCCCTCTGTGCGCGCAAAAAAGCCTGCAGAGTTGAGCAGCGCACAATGGCTTCAGAGCAAGTTCTCCCCAACTCAGGAAGATGGACTTCTTTGAAGTAAAGATGCCGAGGCAGCAGCAGCTCTGTCTGGCAGGAAGGCTAGGGGGTGAGTGACAGCAGCAGCCAGCCAGCCTCCCCCCAGACTCCTGGTGCTTCTGCAGCCTTCCTATGCACATACTTGTAAGGGAGGGAGGGAGGAAGCCCCACCGAGCTCAGTGGGACTGGGACCCACTTCTGGGCAAACAAGCAGAAGGGCAAGCCCTGCTTGCTCCCACCAGACCAGCCTTCTCCTCCCCCCATGGGATGCACTCTGCCTTTGAAGCGGGGTAAGAAGAGAGCTGTGTCCCGTCCCATGTTAAGAGGGAGCGTGGAGCCAGTCTGGAGGAAAATCGAGCCAAGGACCCAATCCAGGGAGAGGTACTGCTGTGGCAGCCCCCTGGTGAGAAGAGTGGGGACCACCCTCTGCACATCAGCGAACTCCCCATTCATGTCCATGTGGCTTCCGCAGCAGAGCTCCGCTTGGATTGGGCCCGAAGTAGCTGGCAAGTCACTTCAAGGAGTGCATCTCCTTGGAAGGCAATCCGAAGAGGAGCTGCTGTTTGGGGCTGCTCAGGGGTGGAGCTGGCCAGCGCACCACCTTCCCTTTCTATCGGGTGTCCCGGCCCAGGCCCCTTTTCCGCTCAAAATTTGAGCTGTGCACTCTCATCGCCTTCCCCACAAAGTTTTGCACAATATTAAACCATTAAAACATCTCTGAAAAATATTTGTTTTCAATCATCACCTGAAGATTGATTCCAATTCCTGGGAACTTCAAGTCAACCCTGGAAAGTTGGCAACCTTACATATAACAGGTTTCAATAAGGCACTCTGGCTGGAGGGTTGGAGGAGAGGGAAAGGTGGATTGATTTGTCCTATTTGGATTTGAGGTGAAGAACTTCACAAGGAATGAGGCCACAACTCAGCATTGAAAGGTCAGGCCTGGCATCTGTCATTAAATTAGAGAGAGTGCCTCTGAGTAAGTGCAAAATGTTTCCTTTCTCTCTCATCCAGCTCCCATCCCTTTGTGCAGCAGAGCGAGGCAAAAAGAAACGTGGCAGGGGTGGGACACACATAATTCATATGTGTAAAACTTTGTCTTTGTGTGCGTGCTTTATATATGATGTATATTAGATTGAAACGTTAGGGCCCCCCACACATGCTGATTCACCCCCAGACCCACCCACCCCAGTGATGGCCCGGCCTCCAGGCAGGCATTTAGGGAGGTTATGCCCTCTCCTGATGATGCTGACATGGAGAAAAAGATTTGGGTGTCATCAGCATACTGATAAAACCCTGCACCAAATCTCCTGATGATCTCTCCCAGCGGTTTGATGTAGATGTTAAACAACATCGGAGACAATATGGAGCCCTGTGGGACACCATACCGAAGTTCAGATTTTGAAGTCCCCAAGGAACACCATCTGGAATCTGCCTGTGAGGTAGGAATGGAACCACTGCAAAGCAGTGCCTCCCACCCCAACCCCCTCAGACGGTCCAGAAGGATACTATGGTCGGTAATATTGAAAGCCTTTGAGAGGTCCAAAAGGACCAACAGAGTCACACTTCCTCTGTCCATTCCCAATTGGAGATCATCCATGAGGCAGTCTCCATCCCATAGCCCACCCAAAAGCCAGTCTACACAACACAACGTATTTGCAGCAACATGAAGAGCAGCAGCCTAATTAAACAGGTTGCTCACCGAAAGTGATGATCTGTGAGTGACCTATTGACAGTCATAAGCCTGGATTCTATGCCTGTGCAGGACCACAAGGGTGGAATTTCCAGGTACCTCATGGCGCTTGTGCTCTGCCCCATATGCTCAGTGCGACTGTTTATTTTGGCGGTTGGAGAGTCACCTCTTCGGTTCCTGAACGACTGCCTTAAATAGACTATCATTCCAAAGGTTCTTGTTACAGGTATGTATTAATTATTCATTAGTTATTATTATTATTACAGATGTTGGAGATAGAGGCATCGGCATTAGTAGTCGAAGTGTGTTTTCACAGAGTGCTGTGGGAAGCCTGAGAAGTCTTATTTTTTCAGAGTTTGGCGAGAAAAAGATGTGCAGGTTTTATAGGTTGTTGTATTATGCTTCTTGCCCAGGCACATAAGGCATGAGTCATGGCAGACTGTTGATGGTAGTTTGCCTCTACACTCTGGGCATTTTTTAAAAGTCTTAGCATCCATTGGTGGTGCAAGCATGCACCCAGTCCACAGTAACCAGAATCCAATGTCCTAGTAGCAAAGAATAATCAACACACAGTCCGTAGTAAAAGTCAAACATACAATTACGATCCGTTTATTATTATTTTTAAAAAACACCACTCACAGAACCTGACCGATAACTGAGGAGCTGAACCCGAATGAGGTGTATTCTATGGTGGTTGGAAAGGAACTGAAGAGATGGTGCTGCAACTGCCAAAATCAACAGTCATGCTGAGCAAAAGTGGTAGAGCTGAGTGCCATGAGGAGTTTGGAAATTCCACCTGCAAAGTCCTGCACAGGTGCAGAATCCAGAGTTATGAATGGCAATGGATCACAATACAGATCAACTACCACCACAGACCAACAGATTTCATCTTGGGTATCTGCATTCCCTGAAAATACAGTGCAAGCACTTCAGAAGGAGGTGTGAAATCCAGTATAATCATCAACTCTCAGGAAAACAAACCACCATAAAGAAGCAGACACCAATACATATGCTATCTATCTAGGAATCAGGCTGAAGTCATTGGATCTGGAACTGTTGCAAGGTTGCCACAGATAAACAGGTGTTACTGTATAATTACTTTATAGTGCAAGGAAGCATATGACTTAACAACAACGTTGAACAACTTTTGTTAACTGCCTCATAACAAATTGTTCTCTGGGTGGCTCATATCACAACACATCATTAAGAAATCAGGACAAGTCAGGACATGTGTCAAGATTTTAAGGTCCAAGTGAAGAGTGCAAGGTGCTCTTTCAGGAAACCTGGTCCCTAGTCATTTAGGGCTTTAAGGTTAACACAAAAACTTTGAATTGGGCCCGGAAACGGACTGGGAGCCACTGCGGCTGACAAAGCACTGGCATGATAGAATCAAAACGTCCAGTCTCAGTTAATAATCTTGCAGCCCTATTTTGTACCAACTGCAATTTCTGGACAGTTTTCAGAGTCCATCCATCTTATTTATTTATTATTTCTCTGTGTAAATGACCCTGAGCCATTTCTGGAAGGGCGGTATAGAAATTGAATGAATAATAATAATAATAACAACAACAACAACAACTGAGCACATGAACCAAACAACCACCAGGGTTCAACTTCCAGCTCTAAAAACAGTTGCCAAAAAACAACTCGCTCAGGCATTAAAAGATGTCAATGTTACACTTGCAGAAATAACCACCAATAATTTGCAGGAAACAAACCAACTAATGTACAGTGCAACAACAATAACAACACAAGAGCTCGGATATAAGATCAGTGGACCTGTCAAAAAAGAAAGCAGTACATCACCTAAATGGAAGATTCGATTAGAAAATAAAATCTCCAGGCTTAGATCAGATGCTAGTAAATTGAAAGATATGAAAGACAAGAAGCTGAAGAATGAAAACACCAAACAGTATCTGATCCAAAAATACCACCTAAATTCAAGGAGAATTAGAGAAGTCCTGGAAATAATAAAGCAGCAAATAACAGCAGTGTCAAAGAAGATTAGCAGGTATGAAGCCAGAATTACACAACACAGGCAGAATCTCCCATTCCAGTTGAATCAGAGACGTTTCTACCAAAGCATAGACGGAGAAACTGCAAGAAACCTAGAAACACCAAATAAAGAAGAAACAGTGCAATTCTGGGGGGAAATTATGGGACAATCCAAGAGATTATAATAAAAAAGCAGGCTGGATGAAAGAGGTTGAAAAATGTAACCAACAAATGCAAGATCTAATAATAACACCATAATTAATAAGTGAAAGAGCAAAGGAAATTAAAAATTGGACTGCGCCAGGCGACAATGAACTGCATGGCTTTTGGCTTAAACACCTAACAAGCCTTCATAAACAACTATCAAAACAGTTCAATCACATTATGAAAGGCAGTGATATTGAACAATGGCTAACAACTGGGAAAACTCAACTCATCATCAAGAACCCAGCAAAAGGTGCAGTTCCAAGTAATTATAGACCGATAACCTGCCTGCCAACCATGTTCAAATTATTAACTGGAATAATAGCAGATGAAGTGATGCAACACTTATTAACAAACAGCTTCCAGTTGAACAGAAAGGAAATTGCCCAAACACCAGAGGCACAAAAGACCAGCTGCTGCTTGACAAAATTATTTTAGAAAATTGCAAGAGAAGAAAAAGAAATCTAAGTGTTGCATGGATTGACTACAAGAAAGCCTTCGATTCATTGCCTCACACATGGATACTAAAATGTTTAGAAACAACTGGTGTCAGCAAAAACATTCAGATATTTATTTAAAAAGCAATGAGCATGTGGAGTACACAGTTAATCAATGGCGAGACACTTGGACAGGTTAGCATTAGAAGAGGTATTTTCCAAGGGGACTCACTATCCCCTCTGTTGTTTGTAATCGCCATGACCCCACTTTCACAAATACTAAACAAAACAGGCCTCGGATACCAAACATCTAAAACATCAAGTCAAATAAACCATCTGCTGTACATAGACGATCTGAAGTTGTATGGAAAGTCCCAGTCAGAAATCGAATCACTGCTAAACACTGTCCGTATATTCAGTAGCGATATAGCAATGGGACTAGACAAGTGTGCTGCATTAATAATGAACAGAGGAAAAACAACAAAAACAGAAGGAATAGAACTGTCCAATGGAAGCAACATCAAGAACCTGGAAGAGAAAGAACCTTACAAATACTTGGGCATTCTCCAGGTTGATAACATCACACACACTGAAGATAAAAGAAAAATTGGAAGTGAATACATCAGGAGAGTTAGAAAAATCCTCAAGTCCAAACTCAATGGCGGGAACATCATACAAGCCATAAACACCTGGGCTATACCTGTTATCAGATACACTGCAGGAATAATAAACTGGAACAAGGCAGAGCTAGAGATGCTGGATCGTAAGACCAGGAAAATCATGACCATCAATCATGCTCTGCACACCCTCAGTGATGTCGATAGGCTATACCTCCCTCGCAGCTCAGGTGGAAGAGGAATGCTGCAAGTCCATCAAACAGTAGAGGAGGAGAAAAGAGGCCTTGAAGAATATATCAAGGACAGTGAAGAAAGATGCACTTCAAATGGTCAATAACGCGAAACTATTCAACACCAATGAAAGAAAGCAGGCCTACAAGAAAGAACAAGTCAAGAACCGAGCAGAAAAATGGAAAAATAAGCCACTGCATGGTCAATATTTACACAATATAAGTGGAAAATCACACATCACCAAGACCTGGCAATGGCTTAAGAATGGTTACTTGAAAAAAGAAACAGGGTTTAATACTGGCTGCACAAGAACAGGCACTAAGAACAAATGCAATAAGAGCAAAAGTAGAAAAATCCACCACAAACAGCAAGTGCCACCTTTGTAAAGAAGCAGATGAAACAGTGGACCACCTAATCAGCTGTTGTAAAAAGATTGCACAGATTGACTACAAACAAAGGCATGACAAGGTAGCAGGGATGATACACTGGAACATCTGCAAAAAATACAAGCTACCTGTAGCCAAAAATTGGTGGTACCATAAAATTGAAAAAGTGGTAGAAAATGAAGATGTAAAAATATTATGGGACTTCCGACTACAAACAGACAAACATCTGCCACACAATACACCAGATATAACTGTAGCTGAAAAGAAAGAAAAACAAGTTAAAATAATCGACATAGCAATACCAGGGGATAGCAGAATAGAAGAAAAAGAAATAGAAAAAATCACCAAATACAAAGATCTACAAATTGAAATTGAAAGGCTGTGGCAGAAAAAGACCAAAATAATCCCAGTGGTAATTGGCGCCCTGGGTGCAGTTCCAAAAGACCTTGAAGAGCACCTCAACACCATAGAGGCCACAGAAATCACCATCAGCCAATTACAAAAAGCAGCTTTACTGGGAACAGCCTATATTCTGCGACGATATCTATAACAATTGACAATAAAATCCAGCCATCCCAGGTCCTTGGGGAGGACTCGATGTCTGGATAAAACAAACCAGTCAATAACACCTGCCTGACTGTGTAAACAAGAAATAATAATAATTTTCACATAAAATGCATTGCAGTAATCTAAGCAAGAGATTACTGGAACATGAGTAACTGTGGCCAAGCCATCTCTGACCAGGTAAAGTCGCAATTGGCGTATCAGCCAAAGCTGATAAAAGGTGTTCCGAGCCAAGAGAGACTACTTGAGCCTCAAGTGGCAATGCTGGATTGTCAAGCACCCCCAGATTGTGAACCTGGTCCTTCATCTCCATCTAGAACATGCTGAACACCATTCACCCAGGCAGAGGAACCACACTGATCAGCAGTACTTCTGTCTTGTCTGGACTGAGTCTCAATTTGTTCAACCTCATCCAGTCCATTACAGCATCCAGTGACTGATTTGGTCACCGCCTCACCTGCATCTGATGAAAGAGATATGCAACTGAGTATCATTCCCTTACTTATGACACCTCTGGCCAAATCTCCAGATGACTTCTCCCAGAGATTTCATGCAGATGTTAAGCAGCATAGGGGAAAGAATGTAATTTTGCAGAACCATTACTGCCAAGAAGTATTACTGCCAAGGGGTTGAGCAGTAAACCACCCCCGCCCCCAGCACCACCTTTTGAAAATGGGCCTCAAGGTACGAGTAGAACCACCTCCAAGCAGTGCCTCACACACTCAACTCGGCCAGCTTATCCAAAAGGATAGCATGGTCAATGGTATCGAAAGCCACATAGAAATCCAAGAAAATTAACAGGGTTGCACACACCCCCTCCCCCCCTTCTCTGCATAGGTCATCCCACAGTGCGACCAAAGCAGTTTCTGTTCTGAAGCCAGGCCTAAAACCTGATTGAAATGGATCTAGATAGTGAATTTCCTCCAAGAGTGTCTGGAACTGGTCAGTCACTACATGCTCAAGCACCTTGGTTAGGAAGGGAATATTGGCCATAGGCCAATAGTAGTTACATCTTCTGGGTTCAGAATGGGTTTCTTTCGGAGTTGTCAAATAATAGCGTCCTTCAGTGGAGTTGAGACCACACCCTCGCTCAATGAGGCATTTAGAACCTGCTGGAACCAGCTAAAAATTCCCTCCCTACTAGATGAAGGGCAAGGATCAAGCATGCAAGTGGTTGGCCAAACTCGACAAAAGAACTTGTCCACATTCTCTGGTACCAATAATTGAAACTACTCCAGCAAAACTGGACCAGATGTTACTCTGGACACTTCTCCCAATGATACTGCATCAACTGTAGAGTCCAACTCATGGCTAATCAGAGTGACTTTACCTTCAAAAGCTGAAGGAAATTTCTACCCTCAAAGACTTAGAAAACTGATGTGCACTTTTGTAATAGTATGGGATACTTAACTGTAAGAAGTGGTTAATTTTTTCTTCATCTTCAAAATCAAGTCTTCAAAGTAAAGCACATCCAGCTTTGCATGTAATATCTTTGAAATCTATGGGTTTCTTCTTCATGGAAGGAATCTTGTGGCTGAAAATGGGCAGCCCCTTCAGCGCACTGCAAACACACCCCAATTTTTGCTTTTTCAACAGACATGTCAATCATTATCCCAAATCACATGCGATTGTGTTACCACACTCCTGTGTCAATTTCTAATTCCTGGCACCCTCCATATTCCTAATTCATCTAATCCAATTCATATCTCTAATCCTTGGCAGCCTCCATGTAGTCAAGACTGACTCATAACCAGTGCCCAACTGTCAGTTAAGGGCATAACCACTGATGTTCTCACATTCTGTAAGCACAAGCTGACATGTACCCTGGAATCACTGGGACACCAACATCCACTGCTGCCTGCTCCACCTCCTTCCTTCCGCCCTCCTCTTGCTGCCATCATCGCCACCGCCTTCCTCCTCCTCTCACTGCCACCACTTCCTCCTCTTGCCACCATTATGCTTGCTGCTGTTTCAGGGCAAGTGGGGATATGCCATATCTTCTATCCCCTCACTCGCTGCTCCAAGAGCCTACCAGGAACTCCTGGGCAGGCTCTTGGTGCAAGTGAGTGAATGTCTCTCTCACCCCAGTGAGAGAGGATGCATGTTATCTCCCCACTTGCCTCTAATCAGCAAGGAGATGTAAAGGCAGCAGCAGCTAAGGGAAATGGCAGGAGGCAGCATGGAGGGACTAGTGCTAGCCCCCAAAACAAGTGGTGATGTCGGGAGTTTTGGAACACGGACTGCCTTGGGCTTGCTACATCCCTGCTCCCAGTCAATTGGGAAGGCAATTAGTCATTCTGGCTTGGGTACATTCCTGATACCCTAGAACAAGAGACTTGCAATGGATCAGGAAAGAACTATCTTTAGTATAACAGTGGTCTGCATGGCTAAATGGTAATACATAGTTTACCAGGACAGATCAATTCTGCCTTGCTAACCCAGATCTGGAGAATTTTAATGTGCACCTAATACGCTATGCCAAGAAATATTCAAGATCCTTTTGTTTTTTTAAAAGAGTCCCCTGAAACAGACTATGAAGCATGCTGAATATCATTACCTTCATTTTCCACAAGTACCTTTGCAGGAGGAAACCTGGTTTCTTTGTCTTCTGGACCACCTGAAACAACTTGGCATCTTAGTGACTCCAAGACCCATGAACTCTTTTGTTTAGAGCAATCAAGGATCATTACCAGAATGGATTGGCACCTGGTCATCCCCCAAGGACAACTTGTGACTAGAAAGATTTTGCTTTTTGTGCCCAGTGCTTGCTTTCCCTCCTCTGTCCTCTGGGCATGCTTCTCCAAAGGAACTCCTGCTTGCTTTGCTGTAACCTTGGAGGTATCGCTTTCATCACACATGTACTAGAGAGAGCGAGAGCTGTTTTTGCTCTAGAGAGAGCTGTTTTTGCTCGGCTTGTTTCCTTGGAATAGCTCAGCATACCCGTAATTGGTAAACTCTGCCTGCCATTTCCCCATACCTACAGTCTTGCTAACTTTGTTCCCTCCAAGCAATTCACATTCTTCCCTGCCTTCACCTCCTTCCCGAGAAGGATGCTAGCAGCTTCTTCATCCTAACTCTTCAGCAGCACAGACCTGTATAGGATAGGTATACGATCATGATTCTGTCTCTTCATACCTCATCTCTTTCTGCTGACCCTGTGTGCCAAGATCTTCTAGTCAATAGTCTTAAGGACCAGCATCCTGTAACCAGGATCCCTGTTGTGTGACCTCCTAAAAATTAGCCAACTATCATCTTTTGTATTGTAGACTGCTGCTCATCAATAAACTTCATTTCTTTTTTCTAAAAAGCCTTTCTGGAGTGTTAACTCCCTTTCTGGGTATCCCAACATAAATGCTGCTTTAGAAAACACTGCTGTATGCATGTTTGCACCCATGAGAACATTTCCCCCACTTAAGCCAAAGCATAGTCACAAACTGTGTTAACAATCTCACTTCAGTGCAAATGTGGTAACCATTGCGGCATGTTGAAAAAACATCACTGGAGTATCAGAAAGAGCGAGTGTCTAGGCCACACACATTTTGCAATGCCATTTTGAACTTAAGTGGGGAAAAGCTGCCACCTCACTTGTGTGATCTGACTTAATAGTGACAAAGTTGTCATAAAAAACTTATTTTCAAGGAGCTATTCACCATCTTGCTGTAGTGTCTACATGTGTTAGGGTGTAGGAGTAAGCATATGGCCCATTTTCACACATGCCCTCTTTTACTATGGGTAGGCCGCGTGACTTGGGATGTGCACATATAACCTACACTGTTTTGATCACTGACTCCCATGTCCTTGCTATATACAGAGCACTTCTGTTAGGGCAAAGTGTGAAGAGAGCTCAAAGAAAGTTACAAGTTGTACTAACCTGAACTCTAAGCTACCATTGTCAGTGTAGACAGACAACTATTACTAATGTAGAGCAAACATAGAGCATATTTTAGATTCCTGTACAGTAGCTTTTTTTTAAATCAATGTCACTTCAGCACTCCTGAATATTAAAAATAACTATCAAGCAGAAATATGTTTGTAATATCTTTTAATACTTGTTACTTTTAAATACTGTTTTTTAAATTTGAGATTGTAACATGGAAGAGCCAACTCTGTTTAGTTTTGTTTTTTTAAAGTTAACAGGATCATAAAGCTATCATAGAACAGTCACACTCTACACACTCAAGGTACTCTAAAATTGATTCATGTTTTGAGTATGTAGATGAACAGTGGCAACCCAAATACAGCTTCATTTATACAACAATTGACAAAATGTTTGGTGAAAGTTTGACTTGACCATTTGATTAAGGAGAACCAGTACAACTTCTGATGAACCAGCTCAGCCCAGTAAGATAAAAAGTAAACTTCAAGGTGAAATAGCATCATTATTCCAAGAAATGCTTAAGATTTAGTCAGAATGAAAAACCCATTATTAAAAGAATTTAAAAATCAAGTAGAACAGCCCTTGTTTCCTGACCTCTTTCCCCTCCCCAACTAAAGAAAAAAGACTGCAGTCCAGCATTTGATGGAAATAATTTGATGTGGCAGCAGATTCAGGCTTTCAAGGCAACAGACGCTGAGGAGACAAATTCACCTTTGGAAAAGGGTCTGCATCCACGGATTCATACACAAGTAAATGAAAAGGAACTGGAGTGTCTGCTCATCAGTTATTACCAAAGGCGAAGGTTGATATCGCTCAGCAGAATGAAACTTTGTTTATCAGGCGAATAAAAAAGCTAATCAGAAGGTTGGGAAGAGTTCTGTGCTGGAAGAAAGGGCGCAACAGGTACTCGGCATGAACAACAGAGCCTGTCAGCTTCTCGGGGAAGCTTTTATGCCCTGTTTTAGCTCTTGCCATATACCCTAAGAAGCGTGTGATGATCAGTTGGGCAGGGCTAGCTCTAGTGAAGTGACACCACTTGTCTAAAAGTAAAATGTTTTCTTTACAAAAAGAATCCTTAGTGTAATTTTTTATTTACAGAACTACAAAATACATCACATTTAGTGCAAATGCAACTAATGATATTAAGATTTATATACTGCTTTGTAAACTTTCCATATCTTTGTAAAATAAAGCTATCCAATTAAATTAAAGTTACTTACATGTGTTCCATGATAGTTACCAGAAATTGCAAATTGTTAAATTTGTATTCAGAGTCTAAGCAATTTTTGTTGCTGGAAGTTCCCATCAGTGGCTATGGTGAATAAACAATTTTTTCCAGTTGATTGTAAAAAGATTAAACACATCTGAGGTATAAGAAACTGTATATAAAATGCTTACTGGTGATTAGTAAACAGGTCTAATTTCTCATCTCAATTGCCTTATTAGCATTACCCGCATAGGCACTTTTCTACATTTTCAAATCATCAACAGAGTTATTCTATAATAAGGCATATTCCATGCACATCATTTAAAGAAAGGCAAATAAAGGAGATCAAAAAGCATGAAACCTGCGTGCATGTCTGTAAATCAAGTGTTGTGCCAACTTTCATGTACCCAAGACACAACCACCATACCCAAGTAAATTTGATTCCAACATGAAAAGATTTTCATCAGCTCTATCTTCATTAAAAAGTACTGTCATGTTTTCTGGCATCGGCTACTCTATATGAAATAAGACTTTCTGCTCTCTCTTCAAAAATATATCCCAATCTGGTCTTCTCTCTATATATACATAAGCTGATCAAACAGCTAAAAATTGTCTGAATAATCTCCCTGTCAAAGCACAACCTTCAAGTGAGGCATTTCCTCAAAGAACTACCAGTCTTTTCCTTATGGTTCACCCCTTGTGTTCTTGGCATTAAAGACAGGCAGATACTTCAAAGTTAAGTTCTCACAGCAACTAAAGGGAACTTTGCATTTAGGTTTGCAGATTTTTTACAATCTCTTAACAGTTCAGATTTTGGGGGCAAAGTTATGTGTAAAAGGTTTTGTATATGAACTTCATAGCACAGCTTTTACTCAACAGAAAAAAACAAACGCGCAGGACCAGAAAACAGCATATTTGCTCTTTCTTCAAGACAGGGAATGTTATCTTGTATAGTCCAATTGGCTTGAATAAATATTATAGTGTAACGTTTTGCAGCTTCAGAAAAACCCTAAATCCAGTTGCAAGAAAGCAGCCCACACAATGCAACATGGGCAAGACACTGCTGGCACTCTCTCTGGTGGCCATGCCCTCTTGTACAGTATCCATTTCGAAATTTCTGGATCGTGTTCAATAACCAGGTTTCTTGTAGTACATATTACACAACTAAAAAATACAATAGAAATATAAAGATATCTGAAAAAAATAAAGCTTTTCACACTTCCTCCATCAGAACCCAGAAGGTCTTCATAGGAGCAAGACCATAGAAAAGGCAAAGTCATCAGGATCTTGACAGCCCTCACATATTAAGAGATGTTTTACATAACAAGATGATTTATCATAGAAACCAGAAGCAATGAACTATGATTATACAAAGCGAACAAAACCCCTCTGGAAGGAAACACAGAGTTTACTGCAAACCCGGAAAAAAAGATTACAACACAATAGGTTTTTGTGCAGATAAAGCACATACAGTATGCTATATGTGCATCTTGTCCTTTGTGCTCTTTAGACATACACAAAAACGGGAGCTGTGCGAGTGTCATATGAAGTTCCACAGTAAACAAAAGCTTTTTCAAATTATTCGGAAGTTAAAGCAATAAACCAAGTTGGTGACCCAAAGTTGTATTTTTCTCCTCTAAAGCAAGCAAATAAAGTAGAGCCATATACATGTATCAACACATGTATTTATAATTACACACCCATTCAGCAAGGTGAGCTAGCAGAAGACAGTGAAAGTTCAGTTTCATGGCATTGCAGTATTTCTTCAGTTGAGTACAGAATCCAGGACATGAGCCATAAGACTGTAGATCCTACGTTCCAGCTTGGAGCATCAATTTTGGTTCATTTCTCCAATGTGGAATGTTCACACAGCCTTGTTCCAATCACTAGAAAAACCATGGGTGAAAGAGCTTCAGTTCTAGCATAATCAAAATCTAGGATGGAATTATGAAATATCTATTTGACTTTCCTGAAAGTTTTCTTTTGTGGTTTCATAGGACACAGTTAAGAGATTTCTCCCTTAAAGCAATTAAGACAGGCTTTGAGTATATAAGAGGAACAAATTACACCCACAGAAAGGACAGAAGGACAAGATGGCTTTAGAGTTTAATACTGCCAACGTCAGTCACTTGGACTCTCAGGGAAAGTGGCAAATGCAAGGATGCACTAATTAGATAACTTCTTCTTTAACAAGGTATCATTTTACTATATCTGCTAGAAAATGCATCCTTCCTATCATTCTTGTGAGTTAGAGCAAAAGCACTAGAGAGTCATATAAGGAGTAAAGGTCAGTATTTACACACAATAATCTTTGATACTATGAAGAACAGTGACAAAAATCAAACTGTACCAAATTTTACGTACCACCTAATGGCACAGCAGGGAAATGACTTGACTAGCAAGCCAGAGGTTGCTGGTTCGAATCCCTGCTGGTATGTTTCCCAGACTATGGGAAATACCTCTATCGGGCAGCAGTAACATAGGAAGATGCTGAAAGGTATCATCTCATACTGCGCAGGAGATGACAATGGTAAACCCCTCCAGTATTATACCAAAGACAAGCACAAGGCTCTGTAGTCTCCAGGAGTCGATACCAACTTGATGGCACACTTTACCTTTACCAAATTTTAGCACATCCAAAGGCAGGTATCCCATCAGCAAAATCAGCATTTCCAAGTGACATTTTCATGGTGTTATAATTATGAGAACATCACCCCAAAAACATAATGCCGATTTGTAAATTCCAGCCTGTCCTTCAATTCAAAATCCTCCGCCTCTCAAGAGTTCAAACATCCTACTGGATCATTTTAATGACTAGCTCTACAGGACTCAAGATTATACAGCAAATGTTACAGTGGTCCATACAGGATTGCTACATACCTGTTCACTAGAATAAAATAGGCTTTCCTGCCGTTTTCTCTTGCACATACGACGTGAACCGCTTCAAGAATTTGGGATACTCTCGTTTTGCTACTGCACGCAACACAGAAGCTGGTGCCCAACCCCCAGGGTTCACTACAAAGAAAGATCAGAGTCAAGCTTGTTCTCTAAACAGCCAAGTTAATCTACGTAAAAATGTGAAAGAACACCAGTTTTTATGCATAACAAATAATTCTGTCGAGACTGGCGGACTTATCCGGCATAAAGGTAAGTTGCTCACCAAATGACCCAAGTTTCAGGATCACACCAACTACTATGATTTTAAAAACAGAGTTCAAACAGAGATTAAGGGTAGCAGCAGAATAGATTACATTAATCCCGAATATTTTAGATAAGATGGTACCCATGTAAAGGCTTGAACAGACAGGCAATGTTTAGTCAGTTTCTCAGCAATAGAAATCCTGTATTACTCAAGGCAATTGCCAGGAACACACACACACACACACACACACACACACACACACACACACACGCGATTGTTCTCAATTTTAATCTTGAAAAGACAGAACTGTTTAAAGAAAAAGTGGTTTGTGTGTTAAAATTTGAGTACAAGATTTCACTTCCAGTTGAAACTAGTCAGTGCTATGAAAACTCTCTCAAACTCATGGACCTTATCCACATATATATTTTGAAATTTTATTGAAAAGCTACCATGGTGCAGCAGAAAAATGCTTGACTAACAAGCAGAAGGTTGCCGATTTGAATCCCTGCTACTACTATATCGGGCAGCAGCGATATAGGAAGATGCTGAAAGGCATCATCTCATACTGCGCGGGAGGAGGCAATGGTAAACTCCTCCTGCAAGAAGAAAAGAAAACCACAGGGCTCTGTGGGCGCCAGGAGTTGAAATCCTCTTGATGACACACTTTACCTTTACCTTACCATGGCCTAGTGCATGGCTGTCCTGGGGAGCGGAGGTCAGGGTCCAGGGCAAATCAGAGCATGTGGGAGACCCTTAACCAAGTAGCTTTTGGTATTTCTGAAAGAAATTGTCTTTGCAGAAAGGCATTTGTAATCTGTGTTTGACCAAGTCTTAATTTTTGCCAAGAATAGTGAGCCCTGGAATCTGTTCAGAATACAAGGCATCAGCTGGACTGTGTTAACAGAAATACTACCTCTGAGCATATGCAAAGGGCATTTCTCTCTCCATTAATAACTTCCTGAAAGGTTGCCACGTAACCTGTAACAGCAAACACAAGGACTCTTGTGGCATCTGAAAGACTAATACTGACTGCAACATTTGTTTTCATGGACTACCAACTACTTCAAGCATCTGAGGAACTGGACTGTAGTCCACAAAAGCTTATCCTCCAACCAGTGTTTTCAGGGTGCCACAAGACACTTTGTTGGTTTTTCTCTCTAAACAAGATTAGAGAGAAGAGTTTCCTTTTCATAAACTGTCTCTGAGGCAGGTTTGATTCCCAGCTTCTCTTCTTTTTTGAAACCAGTTAGTGGGTAAACTCAATACAAAAGGATCAGCTATGGTGAAAAGAGTAGAAAGGTTGGACAAGAAAAATTAGGCTCCAGAGGTGCACAAACAATTCTGGCGAAGTGCTTTTCATGGGCGTGGTTGGACAGTGCTTAACTAAAGCCAACACAAAACTTCCCACATGGAGTGGGAAGAAAAGGTGAGGAGGGGAAATGGCCAGCACATCCCTGTGGCATATGGCAGGGTGGTGGCATGACGGAGGGTGACAAGGAGGCATTGACAACTAGTGGGTACATTTCCAGGGAGGCATAATGGCATGAGGACCGACACAATCATCCCGATTCACCCTACCCCAAGTATGGGCCTGCCTAGTGGATTGGATGCGATTCTATAGACAATGTCCAGCTTCTATGAACTCATTTTGTAGTCTTGGCAAACCGTACTCCATCTGTAAGATGGGAGTAACAGTGACCTAACTCATAGGGCATGAAACCAAGTCATAGAAGATCAGTACCATCGAACCTTGGATCTTTTAGCAAGTTAATGCTTGTTTAAGTTCACGTTTCTAACAAAGGTGAACAGCAGAATCTATTTCTTAGTAAGCAAATGAAATGGGGTGTTATGATCACCAAGGACTATCCAATAACACAATAAAGTTTCCAACACAAATGCCTCTGGCTCTGTAGAAAGTTGTGTGCATCCAGTTACCACTACGTCATGGGAGAAGTGGACATGTCTATTCAGCAACACACACATATGGCTCAAAGGGCCCATTTTTGTTATCTTCATTTGTTCCCAAAATATGTGTTTAGCCATGTTTTCAGCAGCTGTCTATGATATGCATGTGAGGCAAAATAAATACATACATGCTCCTCCCAAGTCATGCTATGCATACAGCCTGATATTCACACAAAGTCAGTTGCTTGATAGCCTTAATCTACAATGACACACTGTGGTTAAAAAGGGGTACTGCTATTAATAATATAGATAGTAGGGATGTGCAAATCTTTCTGAGGTTGAATTGATCTTACTTGAATCTGGTCGATTTGAGTGATTCAACCTCGAAACAAATCTGCCCTGGAACCCCTGGCCAAAACACAACTCGAATCAGATTCGATTCAAGATCTGAGCTACACTTAGTCATTGCCATTTTATCATGGCCCTCTGAGCGTCTCTCCCACTCTGGTTTAGGATATTTTTTTTAGTTTTAAGTGATTTTGTATTTTTCTTCCATAGGGAATAAAACATAAGAAAAATGTGTGTTCATACTTGGATTTTAAAAAGATTATAATAAACTTTAACCTATTAAAATACATGTCTTTCAGTCATAAGAGTGTTCCAACAAGGACTCCAAATGCCACATTTTGGATTCTTTATTGTGTTTAATAAAAGGTGAGAACAGCCTAAGAAAACTAGTTCATCCTGTACATAGTGGCCTATATCCAAGCTCATGTTGTGCTAGCACAAGGATGTTGCACAAAGAAAGGAATATCTGTTCCAGACTGCTTCTTGCATAGTAGAAGATGGCAGATTGCACAGTATGTTGCACAAAGCACTGCACAGCCTTGTATTTGTCCCAGAGAACATTTTTGCACAACATTGCGAGGCACCACAACGCACAGATCTGCAAATTTAAGTGTGTGCAACTTCTCTCATTGCATTAGCACAACTCTAGTCTGGATGTCAGCCACTGTGAACACTGAAGCCCTGAAACTGTCAAGACTTATATAGGATTCTCTGCTTTCTTTCACAGAGTGGGCATAGAAATGCACTCTGATTATATTGAGAACTCTATGGCTGGGCTCCAAAGGGTCTTTGATTGATTGACTAATTGAGTGCTGTCAAGTCGGTGTCGACTCTTAGCAACCACAGAGATAGATTCTCTACAGGATGATCCATCTTCAACTTCACCTTTAAGGTCTCTCAGGGGTGCATTCACTGCTGTTGTGATCGAGTCCATCCACCTTGTTGCAGAAAGCATGTGCCTACTCTACTATCTTATTTTTGTTGTGCAAGTGCTATGCAGAAAGGCAGTAAACAAGCTATATAATGAATATAGCCCCCCACCATACCACTTCCCAGTGCCACATTCCACACACCATTCCAGAGTGTCCCAAGTAGCAGCTTGTGGGGGTGGGGTGAATGGGTGCAGGAACACGGCTGTAATGAGAGGCAGGAAAGCCCAGTTGTGTGAATACAGTACCACTCACACTTCTCTGGATCCAATCCACTGTTCATAACACAACAAATTTTAATCAAACACATTTTTATCGGTTTGGCCTATGGCTGCAATAAAAGAACTGCTACTACTACACCACATTTTTATACCGCCCAAAACGCAAGTTCTCTGAGCGGTTCAGAGAATAAGGAGCATTCAGGATGGTCACACTACTCTGACTCCAATACATAATTTCAGTCATTAATATTTTGAACAAGAGAATCATGCTGAAAATACAAGATGCCTTAAGATATTTTATGAACAACACTGAACTAATAGCTAGATGTGAATGTAGGGGTGGGGTGGGGTGGGGAGAAAAGTCATGGCTTACCATTAGCTACATATGTAATCTTGCATAGAATATTGTCTCTGCTTATCTCCTTGTTCCCCTCTGGTGGGCTTACCAACGTCTGACATATCATAGCAACATTTATTTTGGCACGAACACATCGATTGTTCAACTGTCAAGAAACAAGAAGCATTAAGATTATGATGTTGGTAATACTGATTAAAATGACACATTTCAGCACTTGCTGTCCTTCAACCCACACTTCAGTGTGGCACATATCCTGAACCTTTTCTGGCACATATCCTGAACTTTTTCTGCTGACAGCAGCTTTAATCACAGCTTCCCTTTGCTTGGTTTACATAGCATATGTGAAAAGCATTTTGCTCTGGCAGTCTGGAGAGAAGTCTGGTTACACTGTTAAAGAGGACCAGAAAAAACTTACTTACAGGAGCACTATCATGCTCCACAGAGAAGTTGCAGACAATCCATGTTTCAGTGTCATTTTCATTAAATGCTGGTATTTTTCTGATAGCAGACAAATACAGCACATCACGTTGAGAAGCAGGCCATACTCTCTACAGGGAGAGAAGAAGAAAAATCTGCATTTATATAGTGGTGTTCAAAATGATTCACATACATATATTTATTTTAAGCCATACAACCACCCTGTAAGGAAGGTCAGTATTATTCCCATATTGCAGACAGAAGGCTGAGACTGGAACAGAGTAGCCTTGCAGATTTTTGAAAGATTATTTTTAATACGAGAACTTTTTAAAAAAACCCTAGGTAAGTGGTGCCACCTGAAGAGAGGCATTTCCCTTTTCTTTTTAACAAGGGAATACCTCTAAGATGGTGTGCTCTAACATTTATGTCATCTAAAAAACCAAGAAGAACAGGTTGTTTACCTGTAACAGGTAATCTGGAAGTGATCCGCTGCGCTCCTTGATGCACCTAGCTCTGCCCCTTGCATGTGGTGCATTTCTGTTCGTTTTGGTGGTTAGGCGCTTCTCTCTTCAGTTCTTTGAGGACCATCTATTTTCATCATTTGCCACCTTGCAAGGTAAGTCTTGGTTTTTAAAAACTTAATACCACACATTTGCATACTGCAGCAGAGCCAGCAGGAAGTTATTATGAATGCAACGGACCACTTCCAGATCACCTGTTACAGGTAAGCAACCTGTTTATCTGTACATAAGAGTGACTAACGAACTGTCAATCTGGTGGTGGGTGTAGTATGCTTAGCTAAGATCCTCTTCAGCACACTGCAGAGCGAAGATCTAAAGCATAGTGCTTTACAAAGGTGTGTTCAGATGACCAATTAGCGACTATGCAAATGTCCTTTAGATCAATGCCAGCCATGTTTGCAGCTGATGCTGTGTATGCTCTGGTAGAATGAGCCCCGATGACCTTGGGAAGATCCATCTTCTGGTACTTATATGTAAATTAGATTAACTCCACTACCCAGTGTGTCAGTCTCTGCCTCCAGATTGGGAAGCCCTTCCTCTTGCTTTTGTACCCCACAAACATACATTTTGTTTTTCTGTAGGGCTTTGTCATCTGTAGGCGATATAGTACCACCCTGCGAACATCCAGAGAATGTAGAGAACTTTCCAAGGCTGTTTCTGGATTTCTAAAGAAGGTAGGTAACACAATGTCATTGTTTAAGTGAAAGTCCGACAACCTTTGGTGTGAATTCAGGGTCTAGCGCACCACCTTGTCCTGGTGGAATTTTGTGGACAGCGCATCAATACACAAAGCACTGAGTTCACTCACCCTATGTGCTGTAGTGATCGCCAAGAGAAAGGCTGTCTTCTACGCAACCTGTTTTGATTGTGTCTTTAACACTGGCTCAAATGGACATTCAGTCCATTTGCCAACACCAGAGACAAGCTCCACTACTCGACTGGTTTGTGAACAGGGGGGTATAAGTTATTTATCCCCTTCATAAAGTGGTTTGCCTTCAGATGGGAGAAAACTGTTGACCCATCCCATCCAACTGTTTCCCCATCCCAGTCTACAACAAGATGTACTTTGATAGAGACATTTGCCAAGCCTTGTTTCTTCAAGTCTGTGAGATACAGTAATACTTGTCTGATAAAAGCTGCTTACGGTTTAAAGTCATGTTTCCGAGCATGGAGTCTTTTTTCCGAGCACTGGATCTTTTCCACTTGCACTCATAATTTCTTCTGGTTGAATTTCTGTCATTCAAAAGTATCTTGTTTAGAAGCCGATCTTCCAGGCTGTGAGATTCAGCATCTTCAAATCGGAGTGTAGTACCTTTCCCCCGTCTTGTATCAGTGGCAGCCTCTGGACAGTCTGAGTACCTGTAAAAACCATGGTTGCCTTGGCCACCATGGAGCAATCAAGGTACATCTTACAGATTCCTGCAGCAGTTTCGCCACGACTGTTCAGTAGTGGGTAAGGCGGAGATATGTAAAGAAACCCCCAACTCCAGCCGAGTTGGAAAGCATCTTCCCCCGAGTTGTGGCCAACACCCGCTCTTGAGCTATACCTTCTTCATTTTTTGTCCTTTGATGTTGCAAACAGATCCAAAACCCGAGTTTCCCACACTCTGAAAAGTGTTCTGAGGTATGTCAGATTGAGCTCCCACTTGTGGTGCTTTTGGTGGAACTGAGTTCTGCTCAGGAGATCCGCTATCGTGTTGTCTGCACCCTTTATGTGTATTGCCAACAAAGTTATCTATTGAGCTATGCTCCAGTTCCATATCTTCAGATTCAGCTGGCACAGCAAGTGAGACACTGTTCCATCCTGGTGATTTATGTATGCTATAGAGGTAGTATTGCCCAGCTGTATTTGGACCACCTTGCCTGTCAACAACGGCTGAAATGACTTCAAGGCATGGAAGACTGCCAGTAGCTCTAAATAATGTATGTGTAGTTGACAGTGTTGCAGGGACCACTGCCTCTGTGCCTGCCGTTCTCCACAATGTGTCCCCAAGGCTCTGAGAGATGCGACTTGCCCCAGCTTACCTGGATGCCCAGATCCTTGAGAAAGTGGAGTACCATCAATATATTCAAAGCTAACTTATTTCTTTCTCTTCCCACCAGGAGCCAGTCATCCAAGAAGGGGAATAACGTCACCCCTTGCAAATGCAGATAAGCCACTATAACTGCCATACACTTGGCAAATACGGTGCTGTTGCTAGTACAAAACGGGAGTACATTGTATTGGTACACCTTGCTCCCCAATGTGAATCTGAGGTAGTTCCTGTAACTGTCCTGGATTCCAATGTAGAGACATGCATCTTTCAGATCCAACGTTCAAGCCATTCCTCCCCATGAAGGAGAGAAAGGATGCCTTGCAACGTTATGTGCAATTTGTGCACATCTATGTGAAGATTTAACCACCACAAATCTGTAATTGGTCATATACCTCTGTCCCACTTGGGTATTTGGAAATAGCGGGAGCAGAAGCCCTTCCAACTGGCAAAATCACCTCCTTGTCTAAGAGTGTCTTGACCTCTTCCTCCAACGATGGAATCGCTGGTGAATGGTGGCAGAGTCTGGAACCCGATCGCGTATCCCGTCTGAACTATGTGAAGTAGCCAGCGATCCTATGTTATTGTGCCATGAAAAGGGATGACTTGCCAGCTTAATGATGGAAGTGGCTAAGATAGAATCATCTTGCAGTCTGGATGGAATCACTGCAGAGACAAGATGTGTAAGTGGACTGACACTGCAATCAAAGGTGCTGCTTATTTGTTTCCATAGCCTTTGTGCATGGACCTTGTCCTGTCTTGGCTTTCTGGTTGTATGGTCTCCTATTGAAGTGCTGGCATGGCTTCCAATATTCCTTCCTCTCACTTTGAAAGTTCCCTGCCTCCTGTTGTATGCGTGGTACTTGGATGTGACCGTGATGGTGCTGTGAACGTCTTTACCATATATTTTGATTTTTTTAAAAAACAACTCCATTGTTGAATCTGTGGTTTTACAAAACAAACACTTACCATCAAATGGCAGGTTTTCAATCGTTTCCTTCATATCTTGCTGCAACGTTGCTGACTGTAACCAAGCGTGTCTCCGCAAAGTTATAGCAGTAGCAAGCGATTGCATTTCAGTCTCCGCCAAATGCTTAGCATTACTCAATTGGAGTGGGGGCAGCAATATCACAGGTAGTGGGCAGAGGGAGGTATGGCGGTGGGAGTTGGGCAGGCCGTTACAGGGGAAAACGGTCCAGGCAATTGAGGCCTGTTCCTTTTTCCGGCCCTTCTCCCAACCCTCTGACCCTAGGGAGCTCTGAGATCACTCCTTCGAGGATTAGGGTGCTGCTGCTGAATGCCAGGTCAGTTAACGCAAAAACATCTCTCATCCACGATCTGATTGTGGATGAGCGTGCTGACCTGGTATGTGTGACGGAGACCTGGTTGGATGCACTGGGCGGGGTCGGTCTCTCTCAGCTTTGTCCTCCAGGTTTCCAGATCGTGCAGCAGCCCTGCCTCGAGGGTCGGGGAGGAGGTGTTGCAGTCATCTTTCGAGAGACCCTCCCCGTTTCCAGGTGCCCGGTCAGGCAATCTCAGAATTTCGAGTGTTTGTCCTTGAGGGTGGGCCTCCGAGATAGGCTGGGGATTCTGTTGGTGTACCGACCACCCCGCTGCACTTCAGTCTCCCTACCTGAGCTGGCGGGGGTGGTCTCGGAGGTGGCCTTGGGTTCCCCCAGGCTTATTGTTTTGGGGGATCTCAATGTCCACGCTGAGGCCCCCCTAGTGGGGGCGGCTCAGGATTTCATGGCCTCCATGGCAACCATGGGCCTGTCTCAATTGGTATCGGGCCCTACCCACGTGGCGGGACACACTCTGGATCTGGTTTTTGCCGACCGGGAAATAAATGATCTGGAGGTGGGAAAATTTGAGATCACTCCCTTGTCATGGACAGATCATCACCTGGTGGGGTTTAGTTTGACTGCTCCGCCTGCCCTCTGCAGGGGTGGTGGGCCGATTAAGATGGTCCGCCCCCGGAGGCTTATGGATCCGTTTGGATTTCAGACAGCCCTCGGGGAGTTTCCAGTGTCCAGAGCTGGTGACCCTGTCGACGCCTTGGTTGCTCTCTGGAATGGAGAGATGGCCCGGGCTGTTGACACGGTTGCCCCCAAGCGCCCTCTCCGGCTTGGTGGAGCCCGTTCCGCTCCTTGGTTTTCCTCGGAGCTTAGGGCGATGAAGCAACTCGGACGACGGCTGGAGCGACGCTGGAGGAAGAGTCGTCACGAATCCGATCGAACACGGGCTAGAACCCATTTTAGGGACTACGCCGTGGCGGTGGGGGTGGCGAAGAAACGTTTTTTCTCCGCCTCCATTGCGTCTGCTCAGTGCAGGCAAACAGAGCTGTTTCGTGTGGTGAAAACATTGCTCCACACATCCCCCCGGACAATGGGGGAAGAGCCATCTACAGCTCTTTGTGATCGGTTTGCCTGTCACTTTGCAGATAAAGTCGCTTGCATCCGTGCTGACCTGGACTCCAGAGTTTTGGCAGTTCCGGCAGACGTGCCTTTGGTACCATCTGGTCCCGTTGTGTTGGATTCTTTTCAGTTGGTGCGGCCTGAGGATGTGGACAAGATCCTGGGCAGTGTGCGGGCGACTTCGTGCGCTCTTGACCCTTGCCCTTCATGGCTAATAAAAGCTGCCAGGGAGGGGACAGGCAGATGGCTGGAGGTGATCGTTAATGCTTCATTAAGGGAGGACAGGATGCCATCGTGCCTTAAGGAGGCGGTGGTAAGACCTCTATTAAAAAAGCCCTCCCTTGATCCCTCCAGCCTGGACAGCTATAGACCTGTGTCTAACCTTCCCTTTTTGGGCAAGGTGATAGAGCGTGTGGTGGCGTCCCAGCTGCAGAGGGTCTTGGATGATACGGATTATCTGGACCCTTTTCAATCTGGCTTCCACCCCGGGTATGGGACTGAGACTGCCTTGGTCGCTCTAGTGGATGACCTACGCCGGGAACTAGACAGGGGGAGTGCGTCCCTGTTGGTTCTGCTGGACCTCTCGGCGGCGTTCGATACCATCGACCATGGTATCCTTCTGGGCTGCCTCTCAAGTATGGGAATCGGAGGCACTGCGTTGCAGTGGTTCCGGTCCTTTCTTGAGGGGAGGGTCCAGAAGGTGGTGCTGGGGGACTACTGCTCGGCCCCGTGGCCGTTGGCCTGTGGGGTCCCGCAGGGTTCCGTCTTGTCCCCCATGCTGTTTAACATCTACATGAAGCCGCTGGGAGAGGTCATCCGGGGTTTTGGACTGAGTTGTCAGCAATATGCGGATGACACTCAGCTCTATCTCTCCTTGTCATCTGATCCTAGGGAGGCGGTGGATGTCCTGAATCGGGGGCTGGAGGCCGTGATGGGTTGGATGTGGGCTAACAAACTGAAATTGAATCCGGATAAGACGGAGGTACTGTTGGTCAGTAGGAGAGCCAATCGGGATGAGGAGATTTTACCAGTTCTGGATGGGGTTGCACTCCCCTTGAAGGAGCAAGTACGCAGCTTGGGGGTACTACTGGACCCGGCTCTGCTTTTGGAAGCTCAGGTGGAGGCGGTGGCCAGGGGTGCCTTTGCACGGCTTCGGCTGGTGCGCCAGCTGCGTCCCTTTCTCGAGAAGGCAGATCTGGCCACGGTTACCCACGCCTTAGTCACGTCACGGCTGGATTACTGTAACGCGCTCTACGTGGGGCTGCCCTTGAAGAATATCCGGAAACTGCAGCTAGTGCAAAATGCGGCAGCGAGGGTTTTATCCAGAGCTGCCCGTTGGGAACATATCACCCCCATTTTGAAAGAGCTGCACTGGCTGCCGGTTCGTTTCCGGGTCCAATTCAAGGTGCTGGTTTTGACCTTTAAAGCCCTAAACGGTTTGGGCCCGGGGTATTTGACGGACCGCCTGCTCCCAAGGGTTGCTGCCCGCTTGACGAGGACATCTGAGGGGGCCCTGCTCCGGGTGCCGACAATGAGAGAGGCCCGGCTGTCGTGCACTCGGGACAGGCCCTTCTCTGTTGCTGCCCCCAGACTCTGGAATGCTCTCCCAGTGGCCATTCGTTCCTCGGACTCCATCATGGCTTTTAGAAAGCTTGTAAAGACTTGGCTTTTTACCCAGGCTTTTACATAATCGTTTTTACTGCTGCTTCTGGGTGTTTTTATTTGTTGTATTGTTTTATGCTTGTTTTTATATGTTTTTATACTCTAAGCATGTTGTTTTTATTGTGTTTTTATTGTATGTTTTTAACTTTTGTAAACCGCCTTGGGGCTATATTTTAACGAAAGGCGGTATAAAAATGCAAAAATAAATAAATAAATAAAATAAAATTGCTGTCTGGTCAACAAGGTAACCTTTGCATGGATGTCATTGAATTTTTGCAAAAATTCTTCTGGTGAAAGATTCACCTGTTCCTTACAAGTGAAAAGGGAGTGTGAGTACTTGGCAAAACAAGTAGTTAGCTATCTTTAGAGAAAGGCATGCAGTGGAATACATATTTTGTCCCATAACATCCAGTTTGCAGCTTTCCTTATCACCTGGTGTTATGTGTCTTCTACCTGTCCTTGATGAAGAAGCACAATCAATTAATAGCAAGTTGGATGTTTCATTAGATAGTTGTTGTCCTCTTCTTGGATCCTGTACAGGTTTTCCAGCCGCTTTGAGGTAGGAGTTGAAGTTTGAATTACTTCCCATGCTGACTTTGCCATTGGGGAAATCACCGGGAGCATGGGCAAGAAAACAAGCTGAGTTGTTGATACAGTATTTGAAGTTATACACAGGATCACCCAGGTCCTGAGTCTGTTTCTTCAGCTCTAGGCCTAGAGCTGTCACCATTTCACCAATCTGATGATAGTATGAATGCATCTCCTCATTAGGTGATATATTTGTTACCGGAACAATCTTTATTGGCGGATCAGTAGGGTATACTGAAAAATCTGAGCTGGTTGTGGATGAATCAGAGTCATAGTCGTCTGTAAGAACCGCTGTTTTCGGTTGTGAAGCAGTGGACACTTTCTCTTTCTGTGTAGTTTGAGTTTGTGTAGTTGTAGTGCTGGTATTCTGCACAACTGCTTGTGCAGTTTGAGTTTGCACTGACACAGTGGTCGTATGCTTGTAGCTAGCTGTGCGTCTTGAGTTTGCGTAGTTGTATTTTGTAGTTATCTGCATCAGTGGACTGTGGACCAGAGGTTGGTTCCACAACTCTACTGTTTGTGTGGCCATAGAGGTACACACTGCAGCATGCATTGCTTTTCCATGTGGGCATGTAGCAGCTTCGATTCTAGGAGGCACAACTTGTGTTGCCATTGGCACCATCATAGTAGACATCCAGCAACCAACCTTCCATAATTTATACTCATAGTAATCATACGGAAGTCCCAGGGACTGTTGGTGTGCTTGTGGAGCATCACTCCATCCACCTGTCTGTATAAGGCTTTGAGTAATTGAGAAATCCCTTGGAGACTTCCAGGGATGCGATACATTGCCTTGTGTAGCAGGTACCAGTATGTTTGGCATATGTACTGGCACTCCTGGGAGGCTGGAATGCAGATGTTGAAGGGATAGTTGAAGACTGAGCCCTGGGTAGGGAAGTCCTTGGTGTCTTCGGAATCATCAGTCCATCGATTTCATCATCATCATCCAGCCCTTGGCGAATGAAGCCATGGAATGTTGTTGCCGCCGAAGGTATGCTTTCAGCAGAATCAAGTAAACACATTCGGGGTTGTGTTTACTTGATTCTTTGGGGTTGGAACTTGTTCAGGATTAGAGTCCTTATTTTTGTATCTGTCATTTCTGATGTGTGTATTCCAACGGAGGATTAAGCTTCTTGAACTGTGCTTCTGTCGTTGAGGTTGTCCCCTCTGATGTTGAGGATTTAGACTGCCTTTTCGCAGTCCTCAGCACCACCACTGAAGCCGTGCTTGATGTCGTAGGCATGGGCATCTCAGCTGGAGATGTAGGCATCGGTGTGGTGAGTTGCAGCACATCTTTGTACAATGCCACCCGCAAGCGGAGTGCTCTATTTTTTCTCGTTTGGTGAGGAAATGTTAGGCAAATTTTACATGTTGAAGTATTATGTTATTCGCCTAAACACAGCAAACACAAGTTGTGGTCGTCTGCCGAAGGAAGTTTTGCCTTACAGTGCAGACACCACTTAAATGATTTTTTCTTCATCAAGTATAATAAGACGGATACTTAAGTGTAGGAATAAATGAGCTGTGGTCAATAACGGTCTGGGGGTCCTAGCCAAGTTATCCACCCTGTGAAACATGACTGAGTCTGTGATCACAGTTGAATCCAGTTCGAGTCAGAAAGGATTTTAACAGCAATTTTATCTTCTTTTCCCATCAGGAAATGTTCTCTGAGGATCCACGAAGGTGAGGTGCCAACACAATGATCAGAAAGTAACTGAGGAGAGAAACACCTAACCACCAAAACCAATGGAAGCGCACCACGTGAAAGGGGCAGAGCTAGGTGCATCAAGGAGCTAACAAATTCTGCCTGATTCGTCCCACGCAAGTGCAGAACCCACTCTTATGAATGCAACAGATTACAATCCAGATTAAAATGCCTTTTCATCCAAGTATTGTTTTTGATATGCACATTTAATTGACACAAACTCACAGAACTGACAAACTAAAAATGCTTTAATAGGGTAATAATGTAAGAACCATGCAATCAATAATACAGAAACAGCATTAAACAGCTTATTTACTAAACAGCATAAAGCACTCTGCTTATTACCCAATGGAGTAATATGCTACAGTTAGCATGTTTTGTATGTATATGAGAAACCAGGTTCAGATCTCCACTAAGCCATGAAGCTCATTTGGGTACTGAACAAGTCACAATCTCTAACCCCAACATATTCCCAAGACCTGCTGTGAGGCTAAAACTGAGCCTCAGTTCCCTGGATGAAGAGCAGGATGTTTTTTTCAGTGATTTTCAATGATTCAGTGTTTTGTTTTTAAATTAAAGATATCCCTTGTCTGTGAATTCCTGAGCCAGTAATTCAAAGAATGAAATTTTAAAGAGTGAAATACCACTCTTTCTCTCAGTCATTGACAGAGGAAAGGAGTGGCATATTGCTCTTTAACATGCTCCTTTGAATTGGACAAGAACAGGACCCTCTTCCATTTAGGCCAAACTTTAGTGCTCACCTAGCATCCTGCTTATGCTATTTAACTTCTGGGGCACAAGTCAGAACAAAGGTATCAGCACTAATGCCTGTAGACTGCAAAATCACACATGAACTTCTGTCCTTTTCCTGAATTACCATCTTATCCATATGAAATATAAAAGACAGCTGAAAGGCAAGAGAATCCCAAGCTTTTTGGAGGAAGGGTAGGATATAAATGTAATAAAATAAAAATGTAATGACCATCAGAACTACACTGAGAACCACTCAAGAGCTGCAGTGCACTACCTCCCGAGCAGATCAACTTCTGCCCTTCTAGTCGAAGAATCAAAAGCATTCCTCTTGGCATTGTCTATCAAAGTATGGTTCTAGAATTTAGTGTACATCCAAATCATATGCATCAACAAATGTTTGATTTTAAAAGGCTTAGCAAACTTGTGTTCAAGATCTGTGGGAACAGAACTAGTAGCTTGGGGTCAACTGACAAATTCACTAGTCAGAACACCATCATACTCACTGACTAAGACACACTTATTTCCTCCAGCAATTAATCTTTCCAATTAAGTGTACTTGGTAGAAGCAACACCATAATAAAAGAGAAATTGAATTCAAACTAATACTGTGAGCGTTTCAATAAATCTTTTGTTATAATTTATTTCAAGATAGATTTAACTTGTTTTCAGGCCGCATTGATTAGGGACCAATCATGTGGATGCAGAGATATTTAACAAATACTTGAATTATTGCCGAACAGAGTAGCCAGCTTTTATAGGAATATAGTGAATAGTCCTTGAAGGTACACTCTCAAGACAGGACTGTGACCAATTTCCCACTGTGGATAGTTCACCATGGTTGCCCAGAACTACTCCAATAGCGCCACAGACTATGTGGGAAGGTATTTTTTTAGCTAGCAAGTTACCAATTATTTTTATTACTCTTCATTATTCATGTAGTTCTATCTGCCTTTTCAGAAATGGGTGCAACCTTTAATAATAGTATTCAACAACTCTGGTTACACAGTAATGCCCAGAATTGTTACACCGTTACTGAAGGTGTTGCACCCACTTTTCAAAAAAGTGGATACAAGATATGAATACCAAAGGAATAGAAAAATTGGAGAGCAAGGTTAAGAAAACAGCTCTGCTGTCCTTAGCAAATTCTTAATAATAATGGGCATTTTTCTTCACTATCTGATCTGGCCTGCTGCCTAGAGTTAGGCAATGTTTAATAGGCCTAACCACTTCAGAAGATATTAATGAAACTTGTTTGGTCTGGCCTTCCAAGGTTTTTAAAAATTGTTCTTAAAAGTTTTAAACTGTTTTTAAATGGTTTTAAATTGTTTTTATATTGTTTTAAGATGATTGTTTTAAGTGATTGCTAGCATTTTGATTTGTTGTGCACCACCCAGAGCCTTTATAAATATATACATATTTTATTTATAAATAAATAAATAGAGCCTTTATAAATATAAATAAATAAGCTATATAGTTATGAGGCTTTCTATCTTTAATGGTAGGGATGTGCACGGAACCATTTGGCACTCCATTCTGGGAGAACTGAACTGGTTTCGTCAACTGACATTTGAGCCGGTTCAGAGGGTGTGCGGGCACGCAAGCACGGGGCAGCGGGTCTTTAAAGGGCAGGGGAGGCATTGCCCACCTGCCAGCCCCCGCCCTGCTGCTTTCCCCCCGCCAGTCCCCTCGCAAAAGGCAGACACGCAGGGCTGCAGTGTGCCTCCCTGCAGCCCTGGTCAGTGTTGTGATGGAAATGGCCGAATTGCTTGTGCGCACTTTTTGCAGAGCCCTGCACGCCTGCTTTTTGTGAGAGCGCTTGCAGGGGAAAAGCAGCGAGGTGGGGGCTGGCAAATAGGCAGTGCCTCGCCTGCCCATTAAATAAACCCCCACCCTCCCATGAGTGCACAGAACCAGATCCATGCACATCCCTAATGTATGCTAGCTTGAAGTCTTAAGGACAAACAACATCATAAAAAGTTGTGAAGTGTTACCTTATGTGTCTGGTAGATTATGATTGCATTATCAGCTAAAGTTTCTACAACATGGAAGTTTTCAATGGTTGCTAAAAAGGAAAAAAGATAAATCAATTAGACAAAAGCTTTTCAAATAGTCAACACACACACACACACACACACACACACACACACACACACACACACAGACACAGACAGACACAGACAGAGACGGCAGTCCCTGTAGAGTTATAACTTTTATTAGGACCAAGTAAGGCGTGTGCAAGCTCCGAGTTATACAGAATTCTTCAGGCAGAATCTATCTATTTATTTCTCCTGGGTATACCTTCAAATTTGTGTCCCGGCACGCAGGCTGATTGGCTGGGCAGCGGAGGCGCCAGATTGGCTGGTGCACCCAGGAGAATTGGCTGGCGGCGGGCCAGGCCACGGCGATGAGTCCGGCTCGGCCGTGGAGGCGAAGCGAGGCGAGGTGGTGGGCCCAGCTGTGAAGGTGGCACTCGGCCCGGCAGCCTGGGGCAGAAGGTGGGGGTAGGGGGAGAGGTAGCCGGCCCCGAAGAGGCCGGCCACAGAGGCTGGCAAGTGGTGGCAGCGGGCTGCAGAGGCGGCACTTGGCGCGGCGGGCCCGTCCGCAAAGGTAGCACTCGGCCGGGTGGCGGGCCAGGCTGTGGAGGCGGCTCTCGGCCAGGCGGTGATGGGACCGGCCGCTGAGGCCAGGTGCCCATGGGAGGTTGAGGTGGGAGGGAACCGGGCGGCGGGACTTCCCTGTTCGCTGCCTGGGAGAAGGAGCGGCAGCGGGGCCCTTTTTGGCCGCCCGCTAAGAAGAGTAAAATGGGGAGGAGGGAAGGGGGCAGGGTAAGAGAGCGTGGGTCAGGAGGGAAGGCAAGAGAGTGGGGGAGGGCAAGAGAGTAGGGCGGGGGGAGAGGGGAAGGGCAGGAGAGAGGAGCAGGGGGAGGGGGAGGGCGGACAAGAGAGAGTGGGTTAAGGGGAGAGGGCGAGGGCGAGGGAGGATAGGAGACGGGCAGGGGGGAGGGAGGGCAGGAGAGACTGGGGGAGGGGGAAAGAGAGTGGGGAGGGAGGGGAAGAGGGACAAGAGTATGGGGCAGAAGGGTGGGAGGGGGAGGGAGAGTGGGGCAGAAGGGTGGGAGGGGGAGGGAGAGTGGGGCAGGAAGGAGGGGGGTAACAGCCGGCCCCAAAGAGTGCACAGATGCTCTGTGCGGGTTGGCTAGTGCCAAGTAAAGCAAGAGGGGGGAAACTGAGCATGCCCAGCTTTCTTCCCCTTGCCAGTGTTTCATTTACCATTCAGCCTGAAAAAGAGTTCTGTAGAACTCTGAGCTTGCTCACTTACTTAGTTTTAATTAAAGTTATAACTCTAGTGGGTTTTTTAATTTGTTTTCCCTAGTGGATAAACTGGTTGTTTACCTGTAACATGTGACCTGGTAGTGATCCTCTGACATTCATAAAAATGTGTTCTGCGCCTGCGCAGACTACTTCAGGATAAATTCATTAGCTCCTCATGGTGCCTGTAACCACCATTGGTGCTTGTTTTTTTCAGCGGTTTGGTGCCATTTCCCTCAGTTTCTTATTGGTCGCCAATGTCTTGACCTCATTTTCTTGCTGGCCACCAATATTTTTGGTTTGTTTTTGCTTGCACTCTGCAGTGGGGATGGATGGGTGGGTTTTATGAATGTCAACGGATCATTACCAGATCAAATGTTAGATGATAATTATGGGCGCCACGCACAGATGGTGGTTACAGGAGCTAATGAATTTACCCCGAAGTGGCTGTACAGGTGAAGAACCCATTTTGATGACTGTCAATGGATCACTATCCAGATCAACATGGCTACTTATGATTTTTGAACAGAGGGATTACTTACTTTCCCAGTCATTACGAACATCAACATTCCAGAAGTAGTGGCAGACCTCATGTCCTGTCACTCCTTTGACTGCATGTGTGGCCTTCAAAGGATCTAGAACAATGCCATTTTCTTCCACTTCTCTCCTGTACACCTTTAAGCAAAACAACAACAATAATGCTTGAGAAAATTTGCTTTGCTTCACCTTAAATGCAACATTGCTTTAGGATCTATTTTAAATGAAATTGAATTGGTAGTTATAAGAGTAATCCCGAGTAAGATTTTGAACTATTTAAGTGTGAGGGAAACAGTGCAGTATCACCTCTTCAAACATTCAAATCAAATAATAATTTGAAGCAGTCAGTAGAATCAGTGGGAGGTCTGTGTTCAAATGCCAATCCTGCTATAGAATCAGTTGGTAGCCATACTTGGACCCTGTTCAGCTACTCTTGTTTCAGTGTCGTTATCAACAGAACAGCAATATGTATATCAGAACATATAAATGGCTGGTAATATTTGGTTAGGCATAAAGGGAGTTTAATAATGCATATGGGGACAAATAATTCTAAGAAAGAACTCTGAAAAATGGTGGTAAGTAGACTGGCTTCCCCCCAAAAGAAGACTACTACCATTATGAATAGTTATACACCACTTTTCAACAGAAGTTCTGAAAGCGGTTTACACAGTAAAATAAAACTAAATAAAGATGTCCCCCTGTCCCAGAAGGGTTAACAACCTAAAACAAAAAAGAAAGGTAGACACCAGCAAAAACCAGTGGAGGGATGTTATTAGTATTATTATTATTACATTTATATCACGCTCTTCCACCAAGCAGCCCTGAGCGGTGTACTACATACTTGAGTTTCTCCTCACAACAACCCTGTGAAGTAGGTTAGGCTGAGAGAGAAGTGACTGGCCCAGAGTCACCCACCTAGTATCATGGCTGAATGGGGATTTGAACTCGGGTCTCCCCAGTCCTAGTCCAGCACTCTAACCACTATACCGTGCTAGCTCTCATAGTATAATTAGTATTAAACATGTTTCTATTTCTATACCACCCAAAACTTGCATCTCTTGGAAATTTAAAATTAAAATCATATATAAACATTAAAATCATTACTATTAAAAGCATTTAAAACCCAACATGAAAAGAACTAAAACTATAAATCTAATAATTAAAAGCCTGGGTGAACAAATATGTCTTCTGTGACTTTTTAAAAGTTGCCAGAGATGGGGAGGCTCTTATTTCAACAGGGAGCACATTCCAAAAGCATAGGGACAGCAACGGAGAAGGCCCGTCCCCGAGTAGCCACCAGACGAGCCGGAGGCAACGGTAGATGTACCTCTCCAGAAGATCTCAACAGGCGATGGGGTTCATGGTGAAAAAGATGTTCTCTGTATTTTGCCCAGAAACGAATGGCAGCCAGTGCAGCTCTTTCAACACAGGAGTAATACTAATATGGTCTCTTCGAGATGACCCAGAGACCAACTTGGCTGCCACATTCTGTACCAACTGCAATTTCTAGACTACGTACAAAGGCAGCCCCATATAGAGTGCATTGCACAAGTCTAGTCTAGATGTTACCAGCATATGTACCACTGTTCTGAAGTTGTTCATGTCAAGAAACGGACTCAGCTGGTGTATCAGCTGAAGATAGAAAACACCTCTGGTCACCGCCTTAACCTGGGACACCAAGGAGAGGTTTGGATCCAGAAGCATCCCCAGGCTTCATACCTGTTCCTTCTGGGGGAGTGTGACCCATCTATAACTGGCAGATCAAAATAATCTCCCGAGTTCCGACCCCACACAATAAGTACCTCTGTCTTAACTGGATTCAGTCTCCCTCATCCAGCCCATCACCACCTCCAGGCAGGCATTTAGGGAGGTTATGCCCTCTCCCGATGAGGTTGACATGGAGAAATAGATTTGGGTACTGATAATATCCTGCATACTGATAACACCCTGCACCAGATCTCCTGATTATCTTTCCCAGCAGTTTAATGTAGATGTTAAACAACATTGGATACAATATGGGGCCCTGAGGGACACCATATGAAAGTTCAGATTTTGAAGAACAGTCTCCAAGACATACCATCTGGAATCTGCCCATGAGGTAGGAGGGGAACCACTGCAAGGCAGTGCCTCTCACCCACAATCCCCTCAGATGTTCCAGAAGGATGCTATGGTCAACTGTATCTAAGGCTGCCGAGAGATCCAAAAGGACTAACAGAGTCTCACTCCCTCTGTCAATTTCCAATTGGAGACCATCCATCAGGCCGACCAAGGCAGTCTCCACCCCATAATCCACCCGAAAGCCAGTTTGAAATGGGTCTAGATAATCAATTTCCTCCAAGACTGCCTGGAGCCGGGAGGCCCCTCACCCTCTCAATCACCTTTCCTAGCCATGGAAGATGGCTGTAGTTGCTTATCTCTGATGGATCCAAGGTAGGCTTCTTCAGAAGTGGTCTAATAATTGCCTCCTTGAGACAAGGAGGCATCCTGCCCTCCCTCAGAGATGTATTTATAATCGTGACTAGGCCCTTTACAACAGCCTCCCAACCTCATAGTATTAGCCATGTCAGGCAAGAATCAAGAGGGCAGGAGGTAGGTCGCACCATTCAAAGCAACTTGTCCACATCGTCAGGAGTCACAAACTGAAACCGATCCAGGGTCACCACATAAGAGGAGTTGCTGGACACCTCGACATAAGACACTGTAACAATTGTGGAGTTTGAATCTAAGTCGGCCCAAATACGAGAGATTTTGTCCACAAAAAACTCATTAAAAACACTGCAGCACGTAATTATTGTTTCCAAGTATTGATCCAAGGGGGAAGGGGCATGCACTAGCCCCCTCACAACCTTGAACAAATTCACCCGATACCTGAACACAGATCTTCAAACCACCCAAAGACTTTGTAAGCCGCCCAGAGACTTGTGTTTTGGGTGGTAAACAAATGTGTTAAATAAATATAAATAAATAAATAAAAATGCGCTCTATGTAATAATCTGTCGGATTCGAATGGAGTCTTTCTCCACTTGTGCTCTAGTCATCTACCTTGCCGCTTCAGTCCCCGTAGTTCTTCTGTACACCAAGAGGCCAGTTTCAAAGTGGGTCGGACACTTAGGAGCAATTGTGTCCACTGCCCTGGTGAGCTGGCTGTTCCAATTCTCCACCAGGGCGTCAACAGGTTCACCAGCAGAGCCAACACTAAATCCGCCCCAGGCTTCTCGGCATCCTATTAGATCCAATCACCTTGTCGGGCGGACAATTCTAATGAGCCTTTCGCCCCTGCGGAGGTGAGATATGATCATGAGTCCAACCTTAACCAGTTGGTGGTCTGACCATGACAATGGGGAAACCAGGAGTCCCCACCCATGGAACACCACCTTGATGAGAGTGAAAGACCAGATCAAGTGTGTGACCAGCAATGTGCATTGGTTCCGAGACCACTTGGGATAGGACCATAGTTATCATGGTTGCTATGAACTCTTGAGATGCCCTGGGCAAATTGGTCCCAAAGTGGACATTAAAGTCCCACAGCACCACAAGCCTAGGAGACCCCAATGCTGGGCCTAAGACCAAGTCCATCAGCTCAGTTAGGGATTCCTCTGGGCACCGACAGCCACTCCACCTCCCCTGCTCCTCAACAGAGTACCCTGGAGGGAGAAGCTGGGACCAGACCAGGCCACCAACCTCCCCGAATCAAGTCTCTGTGATACATATGAGGTCGGCCCCTTCATCCAGAAATCAGATCATGGATGGCTTTTGGTTTATTCTGGACCGACCTGGCATGGCAAAGGAGCAAGGTGAGGCTCTGTGGATGGTTGGCACTGCTCTGCAAGGTCAAAGAGCCAGAAGGGGAAAGAGCAGTTAAGTTTCTGATTTCCCTTCCCCTGCAATGGCCTGCTGACCTGCCATGTTATTTCTTCTGTTCCCTCACCACCACTGAAATAGCCACCCCATAATCTGCAAATATGACCCATGCCTCCCCATCTCCAAACAAACCAAGGGACATTAAAACTAAACTCACCCAGGATTTAAAACAGAAGCTGAATTAAAATACCCACCACTATCACACTTACAAAGAGTCCAGGGCAAGGCTGCCTGGCCCTTGCCCTCATTATCCCCCGAAGTAGCTCCCCTAAAGGGGAACCCTCTTTGGTATTGCCCCTTCAGTAGCGGGCCCAGTGCCACAGACAGCATTCCTACAAAAGGCCCAGAGCTGGGCAGGTGGTACCAGGAACTGCTGAGTCACTCAACCCTGGCCCCAGGCCTTCACTCACTCCCCACAGATGTTCAGCAGGGATAGCTGGCAGCAGTCCCACAGGGGAAGCAAGGAGCAGGCAGAAAGCAGCAGAAGGAGCAAACAGCACACATGTTGCGTGCTGTGTTTGGACTTATTACTTGAAAGACTAAGCTTGCAATAAAGTCACTTGGAGGAGCATCCAGTTCATATGCAGTTTGTTTGCAGGTTCAAAATGCACGATGGGACTAAGATTAACTTATATCTTTCTAAGATATGAAGAGTTAAAATATTTTACTTACCTTCATTTCACCTTCTTCAACCACCAGCTGCCAATTGGCATCACCCCCCACATCTTGTAATGAGTAAGTCATGTGGTTGTGCACCATCTCTTCCACCTTCCAAATAAAAGAACAAGGAAAAAAAGCCACATATTTATGAAAGTCTCTCCACCACCTCTTCTGGAAACAAAAGCCAGTCACCGTACACATTTTTGTGAAGGAAACCAAGATACTTTACAGCAAAACTTCTGAAAGAAACAGATGTGGGCTAAGGCAATTCTGGAGCTAAACAAGCAAGCAGAATCCACATAGGATTTAGACAGAGAGTTCTTCTACCAAGCACCATGTGTCAAAGCTTTTCTGGAAAAACACTGGTTGTTTTCTTCTTCTAAGAACCATGATATGTTCAAATCTGGCAGAAATTAACCAATCAATAATGAAAATATTCTGTAATGCAACATTACATACGAATAAGTACCATTAATGATTTTTATACACATCTTTGTTTTTCAAATAGTGTATTGAGAAAGATATGGGTGCATCATAATATGTTGCCTATTAGATTGGTATCCTCTATAATAAAGAGCCATGGTGTAATCCCGTGTCTCCCTGCCCATGTCTTTCTCGGCCGTTCTGTCCGAGAAAGATACAGCCGCAGAGACACGGCGGCCATGTTGGGGCCGGGAGGAGGAGAAGTGGCGGGCCGAGGAGAAGCGGCTGCTGCCAACGCAGGGAGGAGAGTGCGGGCGAGGCGGCGGTGGCCGCGGCAGGGTGACTGGCCCCGATGGCGGCGGCCGCCACGGCAAGGAGACTGGGCCTGATGGCGGCAGCCGCCACGCCAGGGAGACTGGGCCTGCTGGCGGTGGGGGCCGCGGCGGAAGGACTGGGCCCGTTGGCGGGGGCGGTCTACTAGCGCCCGTTAATCTAACGGGCTTAAAATTACTCGTAGATAATAACTATTTGTAGCCTATTTTCCATGAGCGAATGCTGCTACCAGCTTGCCTTCTATCATCATTACCAACTAGCTGGGGAAAGAGACACCTTTTAAGAAGAGCCCCTGGTGGCGCAGTGGTAAAACTGCCGCCCTGTAACCAGAAGGTTACAAGTTCGATCCTGACCAGGGGCTCAAGGTTGACTCAGCCTTCCATCCTTCCGAGGTCGGTAAAATGAGTACCCAGAATGTTGGGGGCAATATGCTAAATCATTGTAAAACACTTAGAGAGCTCCGGCTATAAAGCGGTATATAAATGTAAGTGCTATTGCTATTGCTATTGCTAAGTGGTGCTTTTAAATTTAGCAAGGCAAGGGCAAGGGAGGCAAGTCACCATAACGTGACTTTCCCAGTGGTTATTTGCTCCCTACCCCACCCCTGCTTTTACAAAACAACTGTGAACCCCTTTGGGACAGGGAATAATTTTTTTGCTATGCAATCCACTCTGTGAAATTTTTTTGTTGACAAATGGTATATACATTTTTAAACAACAATCAGCCAACATTATTTCTTCAGTCTAGATGAGTTACACATTTATAAAAGGTTATTATATCAACCACCACTTGAATTCACACATTTTAAAGTCACAATAATCATCTTAGAAACACAATGATTAGAGAGCAGTGATTAACAAGTATGCAGAAAACATTATCCAATTACATGATTTATACACACTGTATAACTTTCACAAATTAAACATACATGAGTCTTGTGGTCTCCATATGCGTGTGTGACACCCAAAGGGCATAAGGGACATTTCTCTAAACAGTCAGCACAGAGCAGCAGAACAAGTAATGACTGATGTTTCAAAGCTCTATGGAACTGCTTATTATTACTAGTGAAGTACTGTTTGATAGAGATGCAAAGTCCCTAGCCAGGGCTATGTTTAAACAAACAAACAGCTACAAGTTTTCATCACCATTTTTGTATGATTTTGCATACATTTATTTTGCTTTGTTAGTGAAGTGGAGAGGCAAGGAGCTAAGCAGGGCACTGAAGCCAGGCCTCTTAATCTCTGGTCTGGCTTCTAACCTATCTTCAGCAGGTATTGTTCACATGCTTTCAAATATCTGAACATCCATAAGATCTGGGAAGTTATTTTCTTTCTCCATCCCCAGAAAGCAAGTAGGGCCTCAACAATCTGTGTGCCAAATACTAGGTCTGTAAAACAATTCAGCCTCAAAGCATTGAAGCTTAATCACTTGCCCTTGTGGAGGGAGCCTTTCCCCTGCTTATGTCTAATGCAGAGTGGTCTGTGCACAGCACCAGATGGGGCCCTGAAAGGGTAGTAAAGCTGTGGGATGCCCCAGTGATGCTGTGGAAGCCATGCAAGGAGCTGGAGCCTCCCACAGCTTTGCTTCCTTTCAAGGGCCCTCTGCAGTGATGTGTGCACAGATCACTCTGCATGGAGCTAAGTGGGGATAAGGCAGCTTCTAAAGCAGGGCCAGGTGCAAATGATTCGGTTTTGAGGTCTAATCTCCCGCTCAGGCCTAACAAATACCACATTTTGCAGAATCTCAGCATATACACAACATTGTTCATAACATATGTTTATCCATGCAGTGTTTAACAAACAGATTAGACCCAAAGGTACTACAGATATTCAAGTCTGCAATATGTTGAAGCTACTGTACATCAGACCACATGCACTGTGCAAAACCCCACAGACAGTGAGGAGTCACGAACAACCAATCACTCTAAACTTCTTGCTTAGGATGAATTAAAGCTAATCAAGGAGCAGTCCATTCACTTCTTCAAGATCACAGCACCATATCAAAAATATTTTGTGGGCTACTCTGACTGGTCTATTATGCCCAGCAGTTTCATGTGACATGTGCCTGCAATCATGGAGGTCATTCTTGAAGCTTACCATGCATCTTTCAGCCTCAGTGACAGAAGCCACTGAGTCTGGTGGCACACTACTCAGCTAGCAAGTATAATGGCTGGTTCAATTACTATGCCTCATCTGGAGGAAGCTAGAACGGTTGCAAATTTGATCTTGTATCTCAGCATCATGACCTCTTTCAGCAATTAGGTGGTCTACATTGCATATAACAAAACTGGCCAGTGACACTTTTGCCTTAATACAGGAGAACAAGTTGTGCTGAACTGTATTTTCCTTGGCCATCCAGTGACATCCAGGCTAACTCTTTCTGGAACTTCAGTCTAGTGCTGAATTCAAAGATACTAGCCCATTTTCAAAATTTTATCTTATGTTTTTTACTACTCAGAGATTAGGGAATAGTTTTCACTAATGAAAGTCAAAAGCTATAGCAATAGTCCAACACTCAAAAGAGCCAGAGAAAGTAGCTCTGCATAACAGACTGTCATAATTTCAAGCATTTTCTCAGATATGCTATAGTCTTGGAGTTGGACTACATTACAGGCATAGTTTGGCCTTGTATGTTTGTTTTCAAGTTAAAAAGTAATCATGGGAGAAGAATCAGGACCAAGACTGTGATGCCCCAGAGAGGGGTATTGAATGCACTGCTACAGAATCTTGATGAAAGCTGCACTTCCAAAGCTATTAGACTCTATAGAGAAGCTACTTTTGGCTCAAGGGAAACTTCCCTTCAAGGGCTAGTAGTAACTTTGGGGGCACAATTTTTGTCAGGAGAAATTATGAGAAGAAAAGGTTAACTGTCCCCTCCCTGTGTGCCACAGTCCCAATTTTGATCAGGCTATTTAACATCCAAACTAACGAAGCTACAGGCTCATACTATGCATTTTACAATATTTGTAGTTTGGTCCCACTCCCTTCACTTTGCATACTTTACACATCTCTGTCAAAACAATATTTACTATTAATTAGTAGCACCATCTCACTACAAATTAACTAATAATAACAAACAAGGTTATCTTCAGTACTATATGATAATACCCCCCCCCCAAATAAAATTAAAAAAAAGAAGCCATCTCCTACAAGTTTGAAGGCTGAAGAAAGGTTCAAACAAAGACACCTTGGATTGATAAGTCCACGTAAAAGCAAATTTGATCCTTCATTCATACATGTTGAGAGATATTCTCAGAAAACTCAACAGGGCCTCAAAAGAAAAAGACTTTCCATAGATTAGCTTAGCAAGAGAAGATATGCTACAAACAACACACATGCACCCACACCCACACCCACACTTTTAAAAATCCCATTCTGGGAAGTGCACTTCATAATTCTCAATTGGAGCTCTGTAGTTATTAGATTTCTACCTGCAAGACCAAAGTGCTAAGTGTAATACTAATGCAAACTGGAATTTTCCTGTTCTTTAGACCTGAACTCTGCATTTTATTTTGATTTTACAAGATGCTTTAACACATTCTTCCTTGTTTCCAATCCCAGTCTTATGCAGAATCTCCTGAAAATGCTTTTTTGGGGTGATCTCTCAAAAGACTATAGGATCCAACTTCTAGGACAGATGCAGAAATCAGAAACAGCTATTTCCGAAAGTTTCCCATTTTAGGGTGGTTTCATTTCTTCTCAAGCAACTACGTTATTCTCAGCTGTAAGCAGCTAAAGGAAACCCTTCTGTGAGAGAATGGTAAGACAGGATAAGACAGAGGGAACCATCAACGTCTTCGAGCTGCAGATATAGTTTGTTGATACCATGCTTTAGAAAGCTGAGCACTTTCATATCACCAAAGTAAAGTAACAAAATATTGGCTACATCAGAATATCCTCAAAAGAGAATTAAATTTGGAGTTTGCAATGAAAACTTTGCTAGGACAAATGTAACCTAGTATTCAACTTAAGCAAAGAGTTAAGCATTTCTGAACATAGAAGCACTGAAAGCTTCGCAGATGTAACAAGTGCTGCTTAATTCAGAAGTCTCCAACTTGGAGAAGTATGGAGAGATAACAAGAATTAAAAATGTATCTTAACAGAGCTATTTTGAAACAAAAATTCATCTGCATCCTACATGGACCAGGTATCTTTCTGCTTGTATTATGCATTTTCAGAATGCTGGCTCTTAACAAGTTAAACCATTTGTTATACAAGTTAATACTGCTCTGTTTTCCAGAACTGGGCCTTGGCATGAAGTGGTAGGCGTACAAACAATGAAAAAAGAATTTAAGTACTGGAATATGCAGTTCCTTTCTATGGTTCTATTTGTACTGTGCTTAAGGCAAGCACAAGTGATTAATATAAAAAGAACAGGAATAAAGAAGATGAAATACAGCACAAAGTTATGTAAACCCACTCTGTGTAGTCATACAGTACCTGGGCGCTGAATCTGTGAACATCATCAGAGGCACTGACTAGATCAATGGAAGACATGGAGGAAGAGCGACTATAGGGCTAACAGAGACAGACAAAGAAAAAACCAAGTAATCAGAACAAAGGCACAACAGAGCATTCAGTACCAACTTCCAAGCACAAGATAATGAAGAAAAGGAAAAAACAAAAGCACCATAAGCTGTGAGCACAGCAGCAAATTCTGACTTCATGCACCTGTTATGCATGATGTTCCCAACATGGCCCTGCAAAGAACACATTCCCAGGAATGCCAAAAGTGGTTAGTTAGGTTTGCTGTACAGAAGACAAGCTTTTAGTTGCTTCACGTCCATCAGTTCAACACACAGAATCTTTAACAGGCTGCAGAATCAAGGCTTGTGGGAATCTGGAAAATAAACTTGCCCCATGTCATGACACACATTTTGCTTAATTTGCAAGCAAACACACTTAACTAAATGAAGTATCAAGTTCAAAAACTCCCATAAACTGCATCCCCCTGCATGTGAAAAACGATTTGAATGACTTTAACACCACCTACTAGGAACCCTCACAGATTCAAGCATGACTGTACAGTTCTGTCAGTCAGAATACTACAACATGTTTATTCCACTGCAGCCTGGGAAGCATCTTACCTTTTGGACAAATCTGTGAGTCCCCAGACCAGAATAGGCATCCCCAGGTGGCAATGATGATGGCCAGTGCAATCTGACTTTTTCACTCTGGGACTAAGAGAACAAGGTACACTTACTAGTCTGCAACAGCCTTTGGCTGCAGTGTAACAATCAGAAAAAAATGCTAAAAATAATTCTCTATGGCAGGCACTACATGACACCCCAGGCTGTAAGAAGAATGCAAGGCCTCAACATAATGACTGTGCTACACACAGACAGCAATTGTCTCCAGTTGTAATGCATGATTTTTGAAAGAAAGAGAAATAAAGAGCAGAAGAATAAATATGTGGGGAACTTAAGTCTTAAAACTGACCTAAATTCACTGTGTTCATTTGAGAGTATCATGGTTCTAGAACTTTTACATTTATAGAAGTCTGCTGGGCTACATCAGAGCACTACAATTAGTACTACATTTGAACAGCATCAATCCACAACTATGTATGCATTGGATTGTGTTTACCATTGGTTCTTAATATAGCTTCACTGTGACACATGTTCTTCACTTAAACTGCATACTTAAATATGAATTACCTGTTCCTCTATTTTATCTTGCCTATCGAGAGCAGCTTCAACAGCATCAAAGAATTCTTCTTCATTAATCAGACTGTTGGGACCTTCCTATATCAAAGATCAACAAAAGATGGGATCAGACAGGAAACTGAATGTGTTCCAAGCTCCTCTTCATGGAGAAAGTTAAGTTTAAATTCTGAAATAAGCTCATGTAAAAAATAGGGCTACATAACCCTCGCAAGAAGCAGTGTGTTGCAAACTGAAGAGCTGGTCTGTGGTAGCAAGCATGAATTGTCCCCTTTGCTAAGCAGGGTCTGCGCTGGATGCATTTGAATGGTAGACTACATGTGAGCACTGTAAGGTATTCCTCTTAGGGGATGGGGCCGCTCTGGGAAAAGCACCTGCATGTTTGCATGCAGAAGGTCCCAAGTTCCCTTGCTGGCATCTCCAAGTTACTGAGCTAGATGGACCAATGGTTTGACGCGGTATATGGCAGCTTCCTATGTTCCTAAATAGAGTTTAAAAACACAAGGTTGTACCCAGTTTCTTCATCAGACCCACTTACATGAGAGTCAACATGGTGCAGTGGTACTTGCCCATGAAGCTCACTGGGTGACCTTGGACCAGTCAGCTCTCAGCCTTACCAAGTCATGAGTAAAAGAGAGAGAACCTGCCTGCCAACCTAAGTTCCTTGAAGTAAGGACAGGAGATAAATATAAATGCCAATACCAGTAGCGAAACACTACCATGATCTTTAATGAATTTTTTTTTACACTTAACGTTTTTAGTAAGAGGGGAAGAAATAGGGCTCTGTTACTTTGGCCTATTAAGGGAAGAGTTCAAGTTGCCTTAACTTCACACTTCAGAGAGTTAAGCAAGGGACACTAACATCCTGAGAGCATAGAGATTTAAGCTCTAAGACTAAATGGCCATAAATGTGGTGTATCTGACAGAAAAGGAACAAGCCAACACTATATGCACATAGGGGAAGGGGATAGCTTTAAAAGTTATTAGGTCTGGCATGATGGCTTCTGAGTTGGCACGACCAGATATTAATTTATACTGCTTTATGCATTTTGTATGGCTAAGCATCACAAAAAAGTATTTAAAATGAATATATTAATATTAATATACAGGAGATATATTCCGGCCATAGTTAAGCCCCATTAATTTCAGTGGGATATTTAAGCACATGCTTAAGTCTCCTCCATTGAAATTAATGGTACCTAAAAATACTTAACCAGCTGGATTGTGGCATCTCATCACTGAAACATGACCCCACCTCCCACCCTGCAAAACCTTCATGGGAGTTCAAGAACATAGTCCAGCCTGTGTCACCATCCCTAGAGCACAAAGATAAGCAGTGGGGGAAGGGGAGAGAAAGGCTGTTAACCTGTAACTGATATTCTGATAGTGATCTGTTGTATTCATAATGAATGGGTTCTGCACCTGTGCAGGAACCTCACAGACAGATTGACTAGCTCCTCATGACACCCCCTCTGCCCTGCATGTGCTCTGTGCTTCCGTTATTTTCAGCAGTTGGGGTGTCCTCTTGCTCAGTTTCTTGCAGAACATGTGTTGGTGATCTTTTAGTATCCTTGCAAGGCAAGTATGTTTGCTTTAAGTTACTGTTGAGGGGAGATTAGGGTGGGTTTTATGAATACAACGGATCACTACCAGATCATCAGTTACAGATAAGCAACCAGCTTATCTGGATCGTGATCCATTGCATTTATAATGAATGGGTGATTAGCCAGCTTCCCAACCGATGGTGGGCACAGTAGCCTCTGAAACTATGGCAGCACCCGCTTTAGCACACTCTTCCCAAAGCCTGCTTCTTTTGCCAAATCGCAGGTAAATGGCATAATGCTTTATGGCTGCTGAGATGACCTTGTAACAGCTTTACAGATATCAACCATTGACATTCCTGATAGATGAGCTGCAGAAGATGCACAAGCCCTTATGGAATGAGCCCAAATGGTACATGGGGGATCCTTCCCCTGTTTATATGCTAACACAATCAGTTGCACTAACCATTAGGCAAGTCTTTGTCTCGATATTGGTTGCACTTTGGCCTTTCCCTTGTATGCAATGAATAATCTGTTTGTTTTTCTCATGTCTTTTGTGGCTTCCAGATAATACAGCAATCTGCGTTCTACATCCAAGGAATGCAGTGTTACTTATAAAGGAGTTTCTGGGTTTTGAAAGAAGGTAGGTAGCGTTATATCATCATTTAAATGGAATTCCACCAGCACTTTTGGCCGAAATTGTGGATCCATGCACATTACTACTTTATGCAGATAAAACTGAGTGTATGGTCTGTCTGCTCTCAGCGCAGTCAGTTCATTCACACACCTTGCAGTAGTATTACTGCAAGGTGTGTGAATGAACTGTAATTAAGAATGAATTGTAATTAATTAATTGTAATTAAGAAAACTGTTTTCAAAGTTTTCAGTTGCAAAGATACATTTTTTATTGGTTCAAATGGGTGCTCCGTTAGTGATGACAATACTAGCGATAAGCTCCATTGCTTTCTTAACTGGTGGATACAAGCTGTTTAGTCCCTTTAAGAACTTCTTACAATTTGGGTGGGACAATACTGTTGCACCATCCCATCCCTCATGTTCTGAAGAAATAGCTGACAAATATACCTTGAGACACACATTCACCAACCCCTTCATTTTTAAGGTTGTCATATAAAGATAGTTTTAAATTTTAATTGTTGTAATGTTTTTATCTTTTTATCTGTTTTTATTGTTTTGTTGTAAACCACACAGAGAATTGTGTTTGGGGCGGTATATAAATGTGTTAGGTAGATAAATAAATAAATAGACTTGCCTCAATGTGGCTTTTCTAGGGAAAAATCCAAGTTGTTTAGTGTACACCTTGAATCTTTTCCATTTATTGTAGTAATTGTTTCTTGTCAACTGCCTTCTATTATTAAGTAATATTTAACATTTGTGCCAGTACCTTATTTATTAATGGTTGTGGTGGGAACAGGTAAAGAAGTCCCCTGTTCCATACGTGTTGAAATGCATCACCTAAAGATCCCTTGCTGAGTCCTGCACGTGAGCAGTATCTGACATTTTCTGTTGGCAGCAGTTGCAAACAAGTCTATCGATGGATGGCCCCAATGATTGAAGACCTTTGCTAGATATGTGTCATTTAGTTTCCACTCATGGTGTTGGTTCTGTAGAATCACATGGCTGAGGTCACCCGCAAGTACATTTTCCACATCCCTTATGTGGATAGCTAAAGGGTGAATCTCTCAGTCTATGCACCATTCCCATATCTGCAGACTCAGCCAACAGAGGAAGTGTGACACTGTTCTTCCCTGCCTGTTTAAATATGCTATTGCTGTTGTACTGTCCAGAAGAATTTGCACCACTCTCTTCTGAAGCAGCCATTTCAGGGCCATTAACACAGCTAGTAATTCAAGGTAGTTTATATGCATTTGTCTCTTGTGCTTTGTCCACTGACCTTGCACCTGATGATTGTCGCAATGCACCCCCCCCATTCTCACAAGGAAGCATCCGTTGTCACCCATGGTGTGGGGATCAAGGGCTCAAACAGGACTCCAGCCTATAGATTTGAGTGTACTGTCCACCAACACAGTGAGCTCAATACATTTTGTGGAAGTGTTAGCATCTTTGGTTGGCTGTCTGCCTTGGGGCAGAAGTTTCTTAGATGCCACATCTGCAGTGTCCGCATCCACATATAACACACTGTGGTGTTGCACAACGCCATCAAACTCATTAGCTGTTGAACAGCTTCTGCTGGTTGTTGTGGATTTAAGGTGATCTGTTTTACTAGGTTTCTGATTTGCAGATATCTGTCCATTGGTAAGAATGCCCTCTAACTGCATATCCAGTTCCACACCGATGTAACTTATGCATTTCTGAGGTTTCAGGTTCAACTTCTTCCAGGTTGACATTGATGCCCAGGTCCACTAGAAGGCACAGCATAAACTGGATCTGAAAAAGTAAACCTTCTTTGTTGTTGCAGACCATTAGGCAGTCGTCTAAGTATGGGAAGATCACTACGCCTTCCGTTCTTAAGCATACCACCATGACTGCAATCACCTTTGTGAACACATGCAGTGCAGTTGACAAACCAAATGGAAGGACAGTATATTGGTACATTACATCACCCACTGTAAATCTTAGATACTTGCGATGGCTTTCTCGTATTCCCACATGAAGATATGCGTCTTTCAAATCTAACGTTGCTGCCCACTCCTCCTTGCAAAAGAGATGTAGTATTCCTTGCAACTTTGTCATTCTGAACTTGTGTGCCCGCACATACACATGGAGTTATCTCAGATCCATAATTGCCCGTATGCCCCCATCCCTTTTGGGATTTGAAAGTACTGGGAATAAAATCTGGACATTCTTTCCATCCACTGCACTGGAACAATTGCCTGTTTTTGTAGTAACACCTGAATTTCTTCCAGTAACACAGGAGTCAATTTTGTGTAAATGGAGCTTTGAACTTGACTATGTAATCAGTCTCTATAATCTTTAGCACCTGCTGGTCTGATGTTATGTGATGCCATGCTTGAGCATGACTCGCCAACTTGATGGACATGTTGGCAACCACAAAGCTGATGCTGTGTGCTCTGGGAGGTGTTAACTAGTGTCTTCTTTAGTTTTAATTATAGTGGATGGATCTGCCCATCAAAGTCAGTTTATTCTGGTCCCTATTAGGTTTAGCCATACCTTGCATGATATGCAGCATAATTTGCAATCTTTATAGATAGACTTGAGGTAGCATAAATTTTTCTTCGGAATACATCAATTTTTCTCCCTTCCTTTTCAGCTGGAGTTGTTAGATGCTGTCCACCTTTTGAAGAAGTTGCACATTCAACCACCAAAGAGTTTGGTATTGGATGGTGCACCAGATATGTATTTTCCTCTTCCTGGAAAATCCTTCTAATCTTTTTGACGTTGGTTTACATGTCTGTAAAACCTCCCATGATGACTGTGCTGCCTTAGTAATAACAGGCAGCATGGGAAGCGCCACTGGATGTGATGCTCTTGCTTTAGCCATCATATTGTGGACCAGATCTTTCAGATCTACCTCTGGCTGTTTTAATTATAAGCCCAATGCCTCAGCCATCTCTCTTATCTGAGCATGATAGGCTTTTAGTTCCTCTGAGGGTGATAGTGAAGTTTTTGGTAGTACTTCTGCTGGTGGGTCAGTAGGATAATCTCTTCTGCCATAGTCTGTCTCTATGGAATCCGTAGTGTAACCATCTCCCTCATCATCATCATTCACTGGAGGTACTGCGGGAGTGCTTTGTTTCTCACCACTTTCCTTGGTTGAGAAGGCACCTGTGGTTGTGGAACTGAAGCTTATACTGGTTATGCAGGTGTGCCTGTGGCGACATTGTTTGGCAAGCAATTGATGTTACAGCCTGCACTGTTGATGGTAAACAGATTGGCACCGAAGCTGTATAGAGTGTATAGAATTGTGCTGCTTCTTGTGCTATTTTCTTGTTGAGTTTTCCATAACTGATAATCTGCATAATCAGCTGGGTATAAGACTGTCAGGCTGTGTTTAAACACTCAAGAATGGGTTATTTGTCTGCGTTGTATGTTTGCAGTTGATTCTGATGGTGTCAAACCTTGCGTGGCCACATATTGTAGTGGTGATTTCCATGTTAATGGAGCATAACTTGCTATTGGTCTGGAGAAAATAGAAATGGGTCTTGAAACCCCTGCATGATCCTCAGAATGCTTCAGAGGAAACATTAGCTGTATTGGGTTCGATGATGTAGGTAGTACCCTTATTGGTGACATCGATGGTGTTTTTGGTACTGAGAGGGGTCCCTCTTCGGCACTGTGTTTGACATCAAGTCCTCCACTAAGAAAGCCCTGAAAAGTGGATCCCAATGGCATGCTATTTGACGATTCTAACACTGCCAACAATGTAGCTGCTGGCTTGGGGTCTAAGGAGACGTCAACATCCTGTTCTACAGTCTCTTCTACAAATCCCACCTAATCCCCCCGGTCATAGTTACGCTGTGGTGTAACTGTAGACGGAGATTGCATCACTTATGTGCCGGGGATAGCAATAAAACCTTCTTTTATCTGTCTCAAGAGACACTGGCAGAGGTTTGTATGTTCTCTGGAGTCAACCTCAACACAGACATCATTGCCGTTGCGCTCCTATTCGATACTGTTGTTGGTACCCATGACTCCTGTTCTATCTCCGACACTGGTCTGGATGGTGAAGGCAAGTAATTCAACATTGACGTCTGGGCTTCTTGCAAAGAAGTAGGTGATGGAATACTCCTTTTGGAATCAGTTTTGCAACAGTGTTTCTTTGGCAGGGAAGCCTCTTCTCCGTCCCCTGAAGAGTGTCTGTGCCTTTTATGCCTGTGTTTCTTTGATACTGTTTCAGGATGTTTGAATTCCGGTTTTTGGTGGCTTTAGACTGCACATTTGCAGGACCAACCTGAGGAGTTTCCTTTAAACTCGATACCGTGCTCGACATCGATCCTGATGTCGATGGATAAGCTGGTCTCAGCAACGGAGATCAAAGTGCCTCATCATATAATGCCAAATTACAAATCTTTTTATTTCAGTCAGCGACCAGCATGAGATTAAAACAAATGTAGAAGAGAAGACAATCAAATTTCTACTACAAACAATAAAACCAAATAAATTTTTAAAAGTCCTCCTGAACATAGATCAAGGTACTGAAAGTAATACTAAAAATACATAACTAAGAATAAATGGAGACAGCAGGATTTCATACTTATGAGATTATTACATACAAATCAAAATTTAAACAGTTACCTTCCCGACTCATGAATCTGAGAGGGGTTAAACAATTCAGTAGCTGGGGAAAAATTTGTTGTTAGATTTACTGATGATACACAAGTGATCCCAATACCTGCATGCCCACCTGCAGTTAGCCACACTGTAGCTACAAAAGCTGCTCTGGCCTTAAATCCATCACCTATTCTCCCATTATTAAGCTCTTATGCAAACGGAGGACTGCACTACAAAATTTAGCTACCTGTCTGGTGGTACTGGAATTACTTCCTTCCAACAGCCTGCCAATCATCTGAGGAGAATCAAGACCTGGGCATTTAGCCATCAAAGCGTAAATGAGATCCCGACACAGGTCTCTATAGAACAAACATTCCAACAGCACATGGGTGACTGTTCCCACTTGACCCTCCCCCACATGGGCAGAGCCTCTCCCCATAGGGAGTCCCTCTATATCTGCCCTCTAAGAGGGCTGAAGGCAGGGCATTGCATCTTGCCAGGGTAAAAACTCTTCTAAGTGGGGGCACCTCCAAGATAGTGAAATAGGATGCTGGGGCCAAACTATACCTGACTGATTCCTGGCTCTGAATGTCAGGTGCCCTCGCTATAGCCGTTTGTGTCTCAATATCCTCGATTCTCTGTTTGTTTGTAGTAGGAGTTTGATTGTCTTCTCTTCTACATTTGTTTTAATCTCATGCTGGTTGCTGACCAAAATAAAGAGATTTGTAGTTTATAATGTCTCTCGAATTCAAAGCATTCAGTACTTCTGCATTTGTTTGGAGAACAAGCAACAAATTTTACATGTGGATGGGTTATGTTGCTCTCCTGAGCACAGTAAACATGCATCGTGGTTGTCCATCGATGGCAACTTTGATCGGCATTTGACACAGCGTTTGAATGTTTTTGCCGTAGGTTTTGATGCCATTTCAAGTTAGTGTCATGCCGCTCTGGTAAGCCCGTGATACGCCCTTGAATTTTCCTTTCACCTAGTTTTAGTCTGATAAGCTTAAGAATTGTCGTTTTAGCAGTCCAAAGGTCGATAACCAACAAAATCTAATAGTAATTTTCACTTTGAATGTAAAGAACCTATTTGGACAGAGGAGCTAGAGGTGTTGACGCTTAGGTGGTCAAATAGAAACTAAGAGGACCCGCAACTGCTGAAAATAACAAGCACAGAGCACGTGCAGGACAGAGGGGGCGTCATGAAGAGCTAGTCAATCTATCCACGAGGTTCTTGCACAGGTGCAGAACCCATTCATTATGAATGCAATGGATCATGATTCAGATCAGTTATTTACAGAAATATCTTCCTTTTTCAAAGCGGCATATTTTTGATGATTCAAGCTGATTATAAGGTTCACTTGAAGCAGCAAGGTAGACATTTCATCTTCCTCAGCAATTTTATAACCTTAAACCATAATCCAGAACTCCATGTGTATATGCCTGACCATAGTCAATGAAATATGCAAAACAAAACAATGGATTGCACTGAGGACACTCCCTTTCCATTATTCACAGATTACATTGTAAGTGAAAGGTTTCAGTAGCACTTGCAGTTAAGCTAGTGTGCCTCACCAAGTATTAAAAGGCATACCCTTTCCTTGACCCTGAAGAAGTCTGCACTGAAACCTTGCTCCCAAGTATTCACGATTTAAAGTAACTATTGAACAAATCAATATTCAAAGAGTGACCTGCTCTGCTTGATATGTTCCTATGTCTCCCAAGGTTGCCCCTCTGAACTATATAGCCCATAATGAAAACAGTTCAGCTATCGCCATTCATACCTCATAGTCTGGACCTCCAAAATGGGACTTTTTTTTAAGCTCTGTTATAGCATTTTTGCATGCTTCTTCTATTCTCCTCCGTTTTTCCATTTCCTATCGGACACAAGGACAGAAGTTTATTCTTAACCAAACACAATCAGATAGCACCTTCATAAATTACTTAATAAGATGCAGCACAGAGAACATTCAAATTACTGTAAATGCTAAAAAGAAGAATGTCTGGTACAAGTGTGGAAAAGACTATAAATAATACACATTATCAGTGTTGGCCATAGGTCATGGTCCAGAGGCATACACTGCAGCAACTCTGCTGAAGTTGAACAGGTCTGAATTATGCTTGGGAACCCCATCTGTGTGTCAGAGAGTGTCATCGCAGAACAGGAAGAATATAAATGTAATGAATGCAAAAAAAACAACCACCACAAAACCATTGTTAAAGACAAGAGCTGTAGGGACTATTTGAGTTTTAGCTATTCAGTTAGTGAAAGAGTGTAGTGCATTTTCTCTTTATAGCAGTTAACAGGAGAGAGGCTAGAATGGTGCTTTAGAGATACCTAACCATCAGAAAGAGACCATTTGTTGCCATAAGGGAATACGAGCATAATTCAAGAGACATGGGGGAAAACTGTTACAACTATTCTAGAGAAGAGACCAGGAACTGAATGTGCCTCTCATAATTGTATTCCTGTGAACCCATTTTTGCTCTTGCCCTTGCATCTTGGTACTTTTAAAAATGGACCAAGAAAGTTCATTCTTGCACTTTCCTTTTTACCATTCCAACTCCTGACTAACATTAGAAAAAGGACCCTTGTAATCAAATTTACTATAATGTTACATATGCCCCTCAACAAACAAAAAGCTTGGGGTTCCAAATATTCTATCTGTAAAGAAACACAGCTTTCCGTAAAATAGTACTTATGCAGGGTTATACAGTGGCAGGGGGTGGGAAGAACAACAGGCAATTCAAATGACGAGTTTAACTGAAGTTCTAGTCCATCTTTCAATCACTGACAACATTTTCCCCCTCTAGTTATTCCTCATATCAGCAAAGACAGCATATACATCAACATGTATAGTTAAAGGTAAATATTGAAGCTTAACTACACTATTTAAATAAAGGCGTAGAAAATGGATGTTTTAGAGGAAACTAGTTCAAAGTCCACCAACACATGAGAATTGTACTCATATCTTATAAACATTTCTACTAAAAGATTTGTGCTCCCTGTTTTTGAAGTATTTGCTTTTTCTGCTAAGTTTTGAATTTATCTTCACAAAATGGAGTTGAGCTCTATGACCGACTTCCAAGTACAACTGATAAATAGGCTGCTTACCTGTAACAGATAATCTGGTAGTGGTTCTAGACATTCATAACAGTGGGGTCGCTGCATACTGTATGCACGTGACTGCAGCACCTTCACTGTTCCGAGGTCTGATCCGTATGGCGGTCAGAAAGAAACTGAGTAAGAGGATGCCTAGCCACTGCTAGAGGGTGCTGCAGTCACATGCATATGGCGGTTGTAGGCGTTGCAAGGAGCTAAAGGATTCTAACCAAAGCTGGTCTGCACAGGCGCAGAAACCCCACTGTTATGAATGTCTGGAACCACTATCCAGATCTGTATGTAACATGTTCCATTCGCAAGCCTGGGTTCTGTGCCTGCACACATGCGGGAGGAATTTCCAAGATCCTCATGGCACTCGCACTCTGTCCCTCACACTCGGTGTGGCTATTTATTTTGGCGGTTAGAGTGCCTCCGCTTTAGTTCCTCAGGATTGTGCACTCTCTTCTTCTCCCCATTCCTCCTACCCTAGTTGGAGCTAAGTATCAAATCCTGTTTTCCGAACCTGGTTTTCAGGACAAGTGCAAGCCATAGTTTGCAGGTTTCAATGAAGTGAGAGCATTGGGATACAGAAAGGGAGCACATGAGTCCAAGGCTCTTCATTGTTTGTTTACCTGACCATCTTAATGGAAGTGCAACCTACCCATAACTGGTCAAGGTTTTCGTCCTAGATCTTAAACCTACAAGTTATACCACTATAACTTAGACTGTGTTTGTGCACATATGCACAAAGATACACAAGACCCAGCACAAAGGATTAAAAAGCACTCAACTACCCAATCCTATTTCCTAAACAAAAGCCATCATCATCTGCAGTTGAGTTTGAACATCATGCCTACCCTACACCGGGAGGGTTTTCCTCAAGTTCCCTACGACATCTGAACATTGTTTCTAAAACTTCTAATTCAAAGTACAAGAAACTAATCACTAGGCCAGTGCCTTTAATGAGACCTAGCCTGAAGTCCAGGATGCAACTTTTGATACTTGTTCAAATATATCTTTAAGTTACAATTTGTTTGCATACAAAATGACTATCTACACTGTGTCAAGTCAAGACTAAGAAAGAACAATTTAATCCTTGCAGAAGCTATAAGATCTTACCTTATCCAATCTTTTCTGCCAGCAATCCTCACGTTTTACCATTAGCTCAATACAGTGGGAAAGCGTAGCAAGGATTCCAGCCGTTGTTGCTTTGAAAGTTATAGCTTCCCCTTTAAAGTCTATGCCATTTATTCCTTTGGGCGTTACATGCGGAAACACTAAAACAAACAGATTAGAAACTTATCAGTACAAATTTCTGTTACTGAAATGAATGTTTTATAGGCATGCTTGCCCTGTACAGAGTTAGAGTGCCCATTAGAGTCCAGTTATTCGCAGAAGCACCAAGAGAGCTCAACAAGAGAAATATCCCTCTAGTATAATCTGTCAATTTCTCTTTATATGCTGTATAATTCTACAATGGGGGAGGGAGAAATCTTGTGGGTGTCTGAAGCAGTAATACTCTTGCAACAATAGCTGTTTGGCAGCTTGAGGTGGAACCTAATTTAAACAGAACCACCTTAAAGCCTAGCATATGCAGCATTTAAAACTCAGCTTTAACATGCATTTGAATCTAGTTTGCATTATTTTAAAAAGTGTCCCCGAAAAAGTGATCAGGTCCTTAATGAAGCAGAAGGGCATTCTTATTATACCTAAACCAGATGAATTCTCCTTAGCTACAGTGGTTTCAAATACCTCATACTGCACTGCACTAGCCAACTGTTGCTAAGCCTGTTTAAATAAAAACAGTGATCTATTTAAAAGTATATGAGGTAGCATGCTATAAAAATACATCAACGTATATTAAGGGTGGTAAAACCTAACATTCAAATGATGTCAGGTGCTGACATACTTGGGTTGGCTGCTCACTTAGAGTTTGTATTTAATAATGCCATGGTCCAGTATATGAGGGTGTCCCAAGAATATATCCCATTCAAATTTTTCAGTTTAGCAGAAAGAGTTCAGCACTTCAGCGTGTTCACTTCACATGCCTTCTCAGTAATTCCTACCTGAATGCTAAGACTGGTTAGAATTATCTTCCCCTATTACAGTGGGGAGACAGAAGATGAAGCCTGAGAGATAAGGCTTCCCAGCAAGTTCACGGCTGAGACAAGAGTTGAAGGAGATACTTCTCAGCTCAAACACTCTAAATCACTACATTATTACAGCTCTTATTCAGGGCTCCAAAATGTTTGGCTGGCTTTGGTAGCTAGCTACCTAAAGGAAGATTTGGGAGAAGATGCTGGTTGGCTATGTGACCGGCTTTGGCATTATGTAGCAGTGGAAGTCGGGGTCCAGTGTGAAATGAAACTGACCCCTCCCATCATTTCACATGAATGTGAAATGAAAAATGATGTGTCAGGGAACTCAGAGGAGGTATGGAATCCTTCTCATATCCCATCATAAAGTGAGAGGCCTCTCCCCAATCCAAGCTCTCCCCATTGCACAGATAACTTGCTGTGCTAGGTGGTCACAAGAACAACAGTAAAGGACACTGCTGGCGTTCTCCGATATACAATATATTGGTGTACAACATGAGCTCAAATGATCTTAAAGTAAAAGCACAATTCATGACTGCTGACAGCGTTTTAGAATACAATATGAAGCATTATCCACAAGATAAACAGAAAAGTGGTTAAGGGAACGTTTTCTACATTTTTTCAGACTCAGAAAACAAATCCAGTTTAAAAAAATACAGTCATTCATGCAAACTAAGTAGCTCGATTGTTTTTATAAATCTGCATCATATTCCAGTGATAACATGCAGGTGTACCAGGGTTGATAAAAATCAATTTTTTAAAATAGGGAGAGGAGGATTTTTTTGATTGAAATAAAAATGTTTAAAATTTAAAATCAGAATTTTTTAAAAAGACAATTTATAAAAAGAGAACCGAGATCAAATATCATCATGAGTGTTAATCATAACTCCTAATTATATTCTGTGAACTTCTTAACAGCAGCTTATGGAGTAGAGAGGTAACAGAACTGATCAATCCTATTCTTCAGGAGTTGTATATGCAACACACACACACACACACACACACACACACACACACACACTCAAGCCCTTGCCCCCTTTCTCTCTCTCTAAAAGTGCAAAGGCCCATTCACACGTTATGTTCAACATCTGTACAATGTACACAAGTACAGATCTTACACAGGTTCAGTCATTCGTGTTGTGTTGAATGCAGGTACAGCAGTACACTTCCTATCTGTACCATGCATTTGAAGGGCCTGAACCAGGTTCACTTTTAAAGATGAACCCAGGTACAGTAATTCACACAAAAATGTGTACAAGTGTACATAATCTGTACACTTATAAAGCACAATGTCTGAATTGGGCTAAAGGAGGCCAATGAATGAATTTGGGGGTGGGGATAGCATAGATCTGAGCAAGGAGGAGTCTGGATACAAATGAAAGGGATAGCGGAGGAGAACAGAAAGTGAACCAAAAGTGAACAGAACATATTCATGCAGTCCTGAGGAAAACTTTTCCTGAGTGTACCCTCCATTGTAGAAGCAACACAACTATCATGGCAGCAAGCCGTAAAGGAGACCCCACTTGGGAACATTTTAATGAAGTTCCTATACCTGTGGGTAAGACAGGCATGCATGCGAAATGCAAACATTGCAACAAAGAAATGCAAGGCCTGGTTGCCTGAATGAAACATTATGAGAAGTGTGTACCCACCTTCTAAAAATGGAACCTACATGTCTGAATACAGATTAAGGTTATATTAGACAACAAGAATGTACTTTAACTAGAAAAGTATAAAATAGAATTTTCCTGACTAGTAATTTAAAACATTAAAATTGAGTCCTGTTAAGGAATTTAAATCATGTTTTAAAAAGACTTGATCAAAATCAACCCTGAAATGTACTTTACAAAGCTTATGAGAGAAAAAGGGGGAAGCTCAATGTGGCCACTAAACACATTCATACTTAATTCTGCACAATCAAACTTGTATGAGCTGGCTTTTATTTAAGTGTTGTCACACTGGAATTAATCACTAAGTTGTCAGTCTATCTAATTTCACATTAAATGATATATCAAATGGAAAAGTCAGTCCATGTTACAAAGAAAGCCTAATTATTAGCTGGCTTTATAGAGAAGATTCTTGCCCCTCAGTTTTGTGGGAGTCAAACTTACTCTGGGTAATAATTCTCAACAACTGAAGGTTGATGCTGTAGTGGGCAGCCAGCCAGTACTGATAGAGTTAACTGGGGCGGGGGGAGCAGCTGACCTTGATTGACAGACTGGAGACCCCAGGTCATGACCCAATCGATTTACAGGTGGGGCGGATCAAAAGGGATCCTGGGAAGAAGGGGTGTCCCACATGAGAGAGGAACAATGGACATTGACCAAATTCTCTCGGGGCGAGTCTGCAAAATCTTGTGGGACAGGTCTGCAGGGGCTAGGTCTCGCCAGGGTTTTGGTGAGATTCAAGGGGGAAGGAAGCCAAAGCTTGTGGCTTTAGAAATTTAGAGAAGGAGAAAGTATTTTTAGTAAGAACTTGCGTTAGGAGTTATTTTCCTTTGTGTGTGCTGCTTTACATATCTAAGCATCTGCTTTCTTGTAACTGAATTACCTACGTGCCACCTAAAAAAAGATCTGGGCATTCTGAAATACTCTTGTAACTGACTATGTGTTTCTAAGTGCAACCAAAAGGCTAAAGCCTAAGACCAACTAGTTTTGTAGCAACTTAATACATTGTTTTTCTCTGTTTTTACAAACCCTCACAGAGTGTGTGGTTAACTCTCAGTGGGATGGAGAGGAAGCCTCTAGTGCAAACCATCTCAAGCTATTGCCATCTCTCACCATGTGCAGGCATATACGTTGGAACAGATTTTTATATTTGCCCAATAGCAAGGTAAAGAGAGACTCCTGAGCTTTAGCACTCCAGACCAGGTTGTCCAATATCTGTTTAGGGAGTGCCTGGTGACAGCGAAGTAATCTACCAGAAACATAGAATAATTTTTATGAGGAGCCCACCCAGGCAGCTCAGCAGGGGTGACTCAGCGATCATTCCCCTCACATGAGCTGGTCTGAGTAGAAAGGCTTTTGTTCCTTACAGGTGCTTTAGAAACAGAAGCTACAGGCGAATACATAGAATTCTGCATTGACTACTAAGGCACATATATTTCTCAAAACCCCTCCCATTCCTTCAGGTGACCTGGAGGAAAGGGTTTCAAAAGCAAATATTTCAGTCTTTCTCTATGTTAATAATAGTTTCCTGAACTAAAAGTTTCCTCCCCATTACAAAGAAACTCACGTTCTGCCAGGACATGCTTCTATGCTTTTTTGTAAACAAATATTCCTAATCCAGGCTTGCCAATTAAAAAGGGACCTTCACATGATCTTTAAATACTATAGACCTCATTTGCTACTGTGTGTGAGAAATACATAAACAAGATGCGCCAATGCAGGAGGAGTTACCACTAAGTAGGGAACTTCTGAAGCTTACCACAGTGGCACACTACACAACTATTACTGTTTGGGAAGATACAGGCTTGGTCGAAACACACTAGGCTTAGGCTAACTTAGCACAGAAATTAATTGCTACTTTCAAGCACCAGTTTGAGGCCTGCCTGTTCTTTTTTCTGATGCTGTCCATGGCACATTTCAGATGTCTTGCAAGGCCAGGATTTCATGCAACTTCCCTAACCTCGGGCATGCAGTGGGAAGAAGGATCCTATTTCAAATTCTGGTTTAGAAGAAACTCAGGAGGTTTGAACTAAGTAAATTCTTGCTTCATCTAATTTGAATCTGGGAACAAGCCAAGACCTGAAATATGGAACTGTTATCCCAGCCACAAATCCTGGCTTGTTTGCCAGGATTTGATGAAGACAACAGTAAACCGTCACAACAGACCATGGCTTCTTTTAAGTCAGAATCGAAAGTAGGCTCTTTCCTCTTCTCACACACTAAGGGATGGAGACTGCATGCCTTAGGCTAGGGGACATTGTGCAAAACCAGGATTAAATCCTGTCTCTGTCCAATATCTGAACTGCCCCCGCTTCATGTGATGTATTGCTACATTTATACACCATCTTTTTGCCTTCAAAATGGCAAGGTTTTTTTCTTCTTCTTCAAAAGGAGCAGCACCAAACCATAAACAGCATAAAATAGCCCCAAAGTACAAACACAGACTCAAATCAAACCTCACATCCTTGCAAAGCAGCATCACACATGCTAAAAACCTTATGCATCACCAATGTAAAGTGCTCATTCTGCCCTCTGCTTCCAAACAGGACCATTTTATCAGCTTTCTGACAGAGGAAAGAGTGTGCCAGATAATCCTCTTTGGAAAGAATTCTGCCTCATGAGGGTCACAGAATTCTGAACAGGGCTGTAGATGACTACCTAAGCAAGAAAGCAGGATCATACGGGAAGCAGAGAGTCTTTTAGGCACCTGGTTCCAAGCCATTTAGAGTCAAAACCAGCACCCTGAATTGCATCTAGAAACAGGGAGCCAACAAAGCAGTCCAAGGACAGGAGTTACATGCTCAATGCAGCACGTATGAGTCAACAACCTCATTGCTAGACAATTATAGTTTCTGAGCAGTCTTCAAGGGCAAGCCCATGCAGGGTGCACTACAATAATTTAATCAGGAAGTCTCCATGGGATATATTGTAGTGAGTTGGCTGTTCTGAGTTGCCTCCAAAACAGACAGCTAAACGAAACAGTCCGTCTAAATGGATAAAGTGTTTCTGCCTATTGATGCAACCTGCACATCTTGAAGCACTTCCAAATGGCAGTTGTAGTCTCTAAGAGACTACAATCCCATCTAGAACAGAATAAGCCTCTCATCCCAGATCACCAGAACCTGGGACAATCTCCACCGTATCAGTTTATTTGCCCTCAAAGATCTGACAGCCTCATCTGGATGAAAAGTGGGAGACAAAGCAGAGTGTCATCTGCATGCTGTGGCACCCAACCCTATATCCCCCCAACCACCTCTCCCAATGGCTTCATGGGGATGTTAAATAGCCTAGGGCTGAGATGAAACTCTGTAACAGAATGACTGCTACTGAAAAGTAGGAGCAGTCTCACAGCACTGTTTACTAAAAAGTAGGAGCAGAGCCACACTGAAATTTCCTGCTCTCAGACTAATGCTTCAGAAATATACCATAGTCAATGGTGTGTGTGTGTGTGTGTGTGTGTGTGTGTGTGTGCGCGCGCGCACACACACACACTCTCTCTCTCTCTCTCTATATATATATCTCCTTGTCTATATTCCAATGCAGGCCATCCTAAATAGGGTCTGAAACCATACCGACAGAATTGAAGATAAGTGGTATCATCCAGAAGTGACTGGAGCTGGGCTACCGCCATATGCTTGAGCAATTTGACCAAGAACGGAATATTAGAAAGTGTAGTAGTTTGATAGCCAGAGTGGTGAGACTTGCATCTCCAAGTACTAAGGCTACAAAAGCTACACACGTCCAAGCTACTATGCTAAGTAGAGGTTTTGTTAACTTCAAACACAAACTACCAAGATACTCCAGTAGAAATTAATTGAGCAATTTCATCCAAAAAAGTATTCCACAAATGAATCAGTGACAGGAGGCAACTAAAAGCTCCTTCCAATTGCCCCAGGTCCTAAAATGGAGAAGGTACTGAATCACACTGCAAAGTGTGATGGATGTGTGGATGTAGTGGTGGCAGAAGAGACAAGCTCCTTTTGTAGTCACTACTGCCACAATTGGCCTTGACATGGACTCTAGCAGTATGGATTCCAATTTCCTGCACATACTTTAGGCAGCATTCTAATTGCTTCATTGTCCCAAGTTCCTCAATATACAAGGGAACCAACCAGGCTCTATCTAGTCAGTGGGAGTTAACAACTAGCCGAGTAATTTCCCTACTCCAGAGAACAAGAGTTTTGACAGGATTGCCAGGCATGCCGATATGCAACTCAGTGTAAGTAAGAAATGTAAATTTGAACACAGATTGCACTGCTTTCTAGAATTACAAAAAATAATTTGTTTCATGTTTTTTGAATATTAAAATCATAAGGAAAGATGAAATTAAAAGACAATATTAAGAACAAGCTCAGTGGTTACTTCCCTGAAACACCTAATCAACAGTGAGTCAGTAACTATTATTTCCCTTTGTATAAGAAATACATTACTAAGATGCAAAAACAAGAAATATAAAACGATTATAAACTTTTTGTTCTTTTTAGATGTGCTACTGTGGGGTTTTTTTAAAATAGCTCTTTGACTGGCTCAGTAGAACACACAAATCAACATTTTAAAAAGTAAATGTAATATATGTGTCTATTTATTTTGTAAGACTCCTTTAGGATAAATACCTAGGCTGCTCCTATACCTTCAGAATATTTAACTTATGCATTCAAGTGTGCTCACATTTTTCTTTACTACCGTTACTATTAGGCAAAAAGTCTCCATCAGAGCGTGTTGTAGGAAAATCATCTTCATCATCTTCTACCACTGCAACAAAAAGAGAGAGATTACTAATGTAGCTGAGAATCCCAAGAGCAGCAGGAAAAAGATAAACAAGAATAATATTTGGAGAGTCAATCAGCCTGAGGATTTTTCAAGAAGTAGATTTTCCACACTGATAAAGCTTCTGTGTAGAAAAACCACATTCATATTGTCATACATTACAAGCGCACACCTCTTTTTTATTGCATATATTCAAAACTATGGCACAGAACTATGATTGGTAAGAATTCAAAACACTGAGGATGGAAGTAGAAGGCAGCACATGCACACTTGGGACTACTCTGGAGGTGCCCATTCAGCCAAACAGTTAATGAAATGTTTAATTATACTCTCCAGTGCTGTGCAGGTTTCAGATGAGTCACTCCATGACATCATTCACCAATCTATGCTGACCCTTTGGATCCCAAAGCAAAGGCACTCTTTGGCCAACTTCACTGCTGCATTTTACTAAAAATATCAGGAGTTGGTATTTAGAAAAACTGGCCAGTAACAGTAAAATTGGTAGCCAACAGTGAAATGTCCTTCCTGCACATATACTTTATCACTTCTGCCATGGAGGCAGCAATCCAGTCCACTGAATTCAGTAGGGCTTACTTCCATGAAAATGTGCACATTGTTTTAAAATTTCTGGTTTTATCACAATGGAATTCACATGGATATAGTGGATTCATGTTAATAGATCTGTGCACTAGGCCTTACTCTAGGTGTGTGCTTACATTTATGCCTATGGTAACAGAACAGAGCAAACTGTACTGGGATAGTTTTCATTATTTGTGCTCTTACAAGGAGAATTCATGAGAATTCATTTACCATATTAAGGTGTAAAAGGAAGCACAAACAGTGATCTGAAAAGAACACAGGAACAGACAGAAGTAAATATTTATTTATTTAACATATTTAACAATAAATAGAAGGACTATTCAAACAAGTCCCTTCAATAGTGGCATAGCTTGAATAGTGCCATATTATTATCAGAGGCAGTGTCCACACAATGGATCCTGGGGCCTCTGCCAATACTTGCTCTGGCCCTCTGGGCTGAACAGGAGCCAGTCAACAACTGGCATTGCTGGCTGGTCCTCTTCTTGCTGTGGCAGTAGATGCAAGTTTCGTTCATTCTCAATGGGTCAGTGACATGACTAAGTTGCACATGGTTGTGGGGTGACGAAACATTTCAGGTGGCAGCCACTGGCAAGAGCACTGTTGTTGCAGGCCCATCAAGACAAAGAAGCTGTTGCTGCTGGCCATGGTAAGACTGCCATGGTAAGGGGAGGGGGCATCAGAAGTCACTTTGCTGAGAGATCCCGTAAACGTCCCAAATGACAACTGTTAAAGACTGTTAACTTGAGACAGATTATGATCAACTAGACCAGTAATTCTCAAACTTGGGTCCTCAGGTGTTATTGGACTTCAGCTCCCATAATCCCCAACCAAAGGCCACTGAGGCTGGGGATTATGGGAGCTGAAGTCCAATAATACCTGAGGACCCAAGTTTGAGAATCCCTGAACTAGACCTTAGAATGTGATGCTTTCTGTTCAAGGTGAATACCTTTATCTCTCTGCAGTTCATCCTTGGAGACTGCATCTGCACAGGCATCAAAGTATTTCTGTAATGTATCAACTTGTCTACACAAGATATCTCTGAAGGTTTCCATTTCAGCAAGCTTTTCACGCAGACTGTGACCCTTCTGAAAATTAAGGAATTAAAACCAAATATATCATTACTAACATAACCAAAGTTAGACATACAATGATCACAGGGGACACACACATTATTTGGGATACAATTCTTTACAGAAATATATCAATGTGGAGATCTCTAAGTGACTCGCTATTATGAGTTACACTACTAAATTTGGTTATCATGCCCCAAACCTTTTCTTGTAGTAATTGTGACTAGCTGCAGGTAATTTATTGGACATCCTGTTTAAGTCAGTGTTTGAGTTGATCAATGACACTAAAGCTGCTTAAGTATCAACAAACTGGATACAACTGTTAATTTCTGACCAAGTACTGCAAGTTACAGACAACTAAAAAGGGTCCAGAATAAACATGCATGAGCAGAATACTTCTGCTCACCTGTGGGAGGGAAAAGTGATTTAGGGCTCTACAAGTCTCAAGGCATACTTTTAATGGGCACAGTGTCCTGCAGAGTTGGCAAAGACAGATTATCCCATCATTCAGTAAAACATTTACATGTCTTTTCCAACTATTTCACCACCAGTACTAAATACATACTTGACTCATTGAGCTGTCTATATTAATTTTTTCCCATTTAAGCAGCACACTTTATTCCAGATACATAACTTCAAAAATTCTTCAAGGGAGATATGCAACAAGCAAATGTTTTAATAGGCTGGTCTACTTATAGGACAAACAATGTCACAGTACAATTCCCCAGTGTTCCTCTGAAGTAGTGTCATGCAAGCTCAAAAGACTACTAGAACACAAGACACATGGGAGTTACGGTACTCTTTGATGTGTTCCCAGCAGCAACTGTCAAAGAGAGACAAGCTATTTGTTTCTTCAGCAGCTAGAGACAAGAAGCCTGTACCTTCAGCAGAAGCGGATGAAACAGAAACCTCAAAGAAAGTGCCATTCATGTACGCAGCCCCCAAACTCATAAATTCCTTGAACTGTAGCCATGAGAAATTACAATATATTCCATTCAGTGAACTTTGGATTTCTGCTAAAGATACTTCAGAATAGCAAATACCTTCAGCTATTTCCTTGTACAGGTGGCCCTCGTTATCTGTGGATACGGCACACATGGTTGGGTCATAGGGACCCAGCTTTTTTATTTGCTGGGTGAAAATCGGATTATTTTCGCCTAGCTGCAGTTCTTGAAGGGCCAGAAATGACTGCTGGTGTTATTTCCTGCTGCCATTGTGTAGTGCTGAGCCATTTTGTGGCTCTTTTCTGCCACAAAAGAGGTGTTTCTCAGGGCTCCATATCGTCTCCAATGTTGTTTAAACATCATCATGAAACCGCTGGGAGAGATAATCAGAAAATCTGGTGCAGGGTGTTATCAGAATGCTGATGACACCCAAATCTATTTCTTCATGTCAACATCATCAGGAGAAGCATAACCTCCCTAAATTCCTGCCTGGAGACGGTGATGGCCTGGATAAGAAACCTGAGACTGAATCCAGATAAGACTAAAGTACCTACTGTAAAGGGTCGGAACTCAGTTCTAGATGAGTTCCCCAGAGGGAACACTTCCCCAGAGGGAACACTTCCCCAGAGGGAACACTTCCCCAGAGGGAACACTTCCCCAGAGGGAACACTTCCCCAGAGGGAACACTTCCCCAGAGGGAACAGGTATGCAGTCTGGGAGTGCTTCTGGACCCAAATCTTTCCCTGGTGTCTCAGGTTGAGGTAGTGGCCAGAGGTGCTTTTTATCAGCTTCACCCAATACGCCAGCTGCATCTGTTTCATGAGATGAACAACCTCAGAACAGTAGTATAGACACACTTCCAGACTTAACTACTGCAATGCGTTCTATGTGGGGCTGCCTTTATATGTAGTCCAGAAACTGCAGTTAGTACAGAATGCGGCAGGCAGGTTGGTCTCTGGGTCATCTTGGAGAGAACATATTACTCCTGTATTGAAAGCGCTACACTGGCTACCAGTAAGTTTCTGGGCACAATATATGGTTATAATCCATTAAAGCCCTAAACAGCTTAGGCTCTGGGTATTTAAGAGAACATCTTCTTTGCCATGAACCCCACCACTCATTGAGATCATCTGGAGAGGGACAGGCCTTCTCCGTTGCTGCCCTGAGACTCTGGAATGCACTCCCTGCTGAAACAAGAGCCTCCCCACCTCTGACAAATTTTTAAAAGGCAGTTAAGACACATTTGTTCACCTAGGCTTTTAATTAGATTCACAGTTTTTAACCTTGTGTTAAATTTTAATTTTTTTTAATGTTTTAATATTTTAATTTTGTTTTAATTTGTATTTCATTGTAAACCTCCCAGAGACATAAGTTTTGGGCTATATAAAAATATGTTAAATAAAAAGAGAGGATTTGTAAGTTCTGAGGGGCATTGCTGGAGAGCAAGGTACTGTGCTTATTTCTGCTCCCTCCCCCCTGCTTTCTCTTGTGATTCTCAGCACACTTTCTGTGTGCTTAGGAATCTGACCCCCCACTCTCCACAGGGTTAAGGACTCTTTATTCTCAGTTCTATATCTACAGAAATAGGTGGGAACAGAACCCCCACAAATAAAGGGGAGCTCCTGTACAGGTATTTCTAAAATATAATTGAGTGTTTTCCAAGATCTCTACATGTTCGTCACTGACCTTGAATGAAGAGGTTGATGTTGCTGAGTATCCACTTGCTCCAGACACAAGAGATACCATAGAGCCATGACGCCGTAAGCTGGACTCTGATCCATAGCCAGATTCGGTCTAAAGAAAGAGCAACACATGCATTAGTCATTAAATAGGCAAATCTGTATTGAAATGATTTCCCAAAAGTTACTCATTTACTTCTCAAGACAGGATACTAGTCTAGAGAAAGGCATCAAACAAACATATACTATAAGTTAATCAGGCAAGCAGTAGCTGAAATATCTGGGAGCAGGAAAAGAAAAAATATATGTATTCTTGTAAACGGCAAGATAGTATTCCAAAATTCATTTTAACCAATGCAGAGCTAACAAGAGAAGAAGGAAGTGGCTATCATAAAGTTACCCCAAAATTAAGCATTATTATTATTATTTATTAGGCCTATGCAAAATTTTTTGCTTCAAAGCCCAACCATTTGCACTCTGCCCTGGCCTAGATGAAGGTAGCCACTCCACTCACTCACCTCCATATAGAACAATCCATGCACAGCACCTTGGAGGAAAGCAAAGGTGCAAGAAGCCCCAGTGATGTCATAGAATGTGTGTAAGGAATGCTGGGAAATATGCAGTCCTTCCCAGCACTTTCCCCATAGAATTCTTCCTTCCCAGTGCTTACCCAATAGAGCTCTTTGGAGAAAGCACTGTAAATGACTACATGTCCCAGCATTCTTTGCATGCCTTCCACAACATCATTGGGGCTTCTCACAGCTTCCCTTCCTTTCAAATGCCCTCCAAGTTGCTGTGCAACTGTTCTGTGTGGAGGTAAGTGGTGTGAATGGTTGCTTCTGCACAGGGCCCAGTGCAGATTATTTAGTTTCAACTCTCTGAAGCTGAATCTTTGTTCAGGTCTAATGTTTATAAGCTGATTTTCAATAAAACAAATCTAAAAGTGGCCTACATTACTAAATAGTAATAATGGTTCTCTGTCTCCAAAGGGCTCAGAATTAAAAATGAAAAACAAGTAGATATCAGAAGCAAGAGAGTTGAATAGTACATTTGCCTCTTATTCTCTCTCTCTCGGCTTCTGCCTTTTCTTCCCCTACTGTTCACAATTCACTAGCTTGACTAAAAGGGGTTAGAGGTATCTCCTGTCTCAAATCAACTCTCAAGCAGTTTCTTAGTTTATCATGTCTTCAACCAAACAACCGTTGGCAGTAGATCCAACAGGCATCCTTTGCCACAGAAAGCCCAGGGAATCAATTAGGGAGGCTTTGAGGTGCCCATATGTCAAAACTAAGCATCAAGAGATTGAAGTTCCACAATGCTTCTTATATGATGCAAGCAACCTTTGCTGTTGCAACTGTTGAATAGTATTTGAAGTTACTAATTTACCAGATCAAACCTTCAGGACAAAGCAGGGGATCTCTAATTTTGTGTGCTTATCAGTTCAGAGATGTGGGGTTGAAAGTTTTCTGCTGAAAAATTTCCCATGCCTAAACATTCGACATCCAGGCTAGCACAGCACACATGCAGGAGTTTAAATTCCAGACTAGCACTCTGCCGTCACTTGAGTAGGGTCTAGGTGGGGGGCGGCATCTTCACCAATCTCCCCTTCCCTCAGAAGACCACTGTGCATCACCCAAATATTTATCTTAGGGCCCTTCTCCCACTTAAGCAAAAGCACAGCAGTAGCATGCAACTTCCATTGCTGCATGTGCACAGTGCTAATCTGGATATCGGTTTCATAAAATTCATTAGTAACAATGCCAAAGCAATATTAGGCAAGCTTGGCAATTTCAATGCTGTAATTAATAATTTTCCCAGTGATTATTCCCAGGAAGTGTGTGTGCATGCGAGAGAGAGAGAGAGAGAGAGAGAGAGAGAGAGAGAGAGAGTTAGAGCACATATGTTTCATTGATGTAATGAGTATTCCAATAAAAACAACTTCTTTCCACGTAAAGCTTTGCATTAGTTTCAGTAGAACATTTAAACTACATTGCGTTTTTACTGATCTTCCACTATCAAATATTTTAGTTCAACTATGTGGCTGCTTGAATAAACTTTGATACACAGCATGGGGAATTAATATGGCAGGTTTTTTGTTTTGTTTTTTAAACCCTAAATATATAGGTCAAATACTGTGCCAAATCAGATCACAGTTTTGGACATCAGGATGTACATAGTAAAATTTTAGGAGGGGTGAAAATTATGCAAATCAAGAGAAAATTCCCGGTAAATTTTTCCAATTAAAAACCTCCCAGAAAACCCACATCTCTGAATCAGTTTCTTGCCATTTTGAGATTATGCTCATCACCCATTTATGACAGAGGATTACAGGCAAACAGTTCACATTTTGATCTTTGCAGTACCACTAAGTAAGCAATCTTCTTGTGAAGATGTGCCACATTAGTATTTTGGACTGCTTACTCAGCTTTGAACTTGGATTTAAATTAGTGAACCCCCTCAACTTAATCCTTTAAGAAATGAAGCCACTTATTTTAGAATGTTCCAAAAAAACACCACCACAACAACACTGAACTGTGACAGCATCATCCTAGAATAGCAAGGAATGAGTGATAGCTATATACAATTACAATATTTACCTTAACAAGTTTACAGTATATCAATGTTAGCCATGGGGTTGTGGAAGGTCACCTCCAGCCTCAGAGACAAGACGCCTCTAAATACCAGTAGCAGGGGAGGAAAAGCAAGAGGGGGCATGCCCTCACCTCTTGCCTGTGGGCTTCTCAGGCATCTGGTGGGCCACTGTGGGAAACAGGATGCTGGACTAGATAGGCCTTGGGCCTGATCCAGCAGGGCTATAGTTATATTCTTAAGAAAATTAACACGTAATTGTTACATCTAGTAACAATAAAATAACTAACTTCTGAAGAGGATTCCAGGAGTAATAAAGGTTCAAACACTGCTGAACAAAGTGATTCCATATTTTTTAAAAAACTGATGAAAACTTAATGTTGTGGGGAAAGGAGCACCAGGAAAAGGATCCAAAAATACTGACACAGTTAAGTGAGTGGATTTTTTTTTTTTTTTTTTAAGGCCTAATGGAGAAAATTCTTGGCTGTATATAATTGTTGAAAACATGGATTTCGGCCAGAGACAAAGAGAATGACGATGCAGTATATGGTATATGGATGTTGATACTGCCTCTGTCAGTTAGCATACTTCTTTACAATAGCCTAGCAATAAATATTTGTTTTCAACGTGCATTTTTTGATGCTCCAGAGTTTCAACTAGCCACCATAATTCGAGCTTGCAGGAAGTCATATCTATGTATAAATGATCTTTCAATGCCTATGTATATCCTCACTCCCTGCAGGTTTGAAGTGGAAATCTGGAGAATCTTATCCATAACTGTATACTGAGATAGTCAGATCAGACAATACACTGATTGCACAATACATGCACTGGCAAGCACAGGTGACCCTTCAGAATGCAGCTTCTCTGTACCCTCCCGATACAGTCAAAGCACAACTGGTAAGGTAAGAACTAAAATATTTACACAGACATTCTATGTCTTGATACAACTTGCTTGGCAAAGGATGCGACAGGGTAGACATAATTGCCTTTTGTTTCTGCCTTCCTTCATAATTCTGTCAGTACCACTGCATTGTGCAAATTCAGTTTAATTTGGTGAATGAAGTCTCAGGTGAACACACACACACTATAGCAACATTTTCAACAATATTCTGCACTTGTGTTGAATTTAAATATTTCCACCTTTAAAACCATATGGTATAACTAGGAAGAGGTGCAATAAAGAACTTACTATACAATTTTATCTGCTTCAACCCTCAGTACAGGAAACTAAGCTGTGCAATGCCTGTACACGAATACTGTGAGACATCAGTGACCATCACAAAAATATAATGGTATTTTAGTTCATAGCTAAATCCAGGGCCTAGGACTTTGGCTTCAAGAAGAAGAAAATCAAGGAATATAGTTTTCTTAAACCGTACAGAAATGTATGGTGGAGAAAATAATGGCATGTACCAAAGGCATGCAGAGAGAAAAACAGTGAAAGCAGTCATCATGCAAAGCCCCACCATTCTATTATTGCAACATCTAAGCCAGAGTAGATCAGCGCCACACTTTTTATGTCTCGCAGAGCAGATCATTAGCAATTCACTGCAGAAATAACTCCATTATAATAGAGATGAATAATGTTGATGATATAAGAGTATTCCACCCAAAGTACGAATATTCCAGGCTGCTAGGGAAAAAAGGTATATAGACAGCCAAGATGTACTAAAAAAAAAAAAAAAAAGCCAACCATCACCACTTTGAAATTAAAAGAATTGTTCACCGTTGTAGCAATCAACACAACATTAATGCCAATTACCATGCTGAACATCCAGAAGCCATTTCACCAAATATCCCATGCATGGGGTGTAGCCTCAAAACTACACTCAGAACTGACATTATAAACACACTGCAACATCTTCACCAGCTTTTTGCATCTCTGCACAGATTCCATTATTCCTTTCAGAAAGCTCTCTCATAGGTCGGCAGTCGAGAGGAAAAAGAGGCACATGATCCCAACCTTTGTATAATATTTTGTTGGTGCAGGTAATGGTGTCGGCAGCAAGATGCATCTGAGAAACAGCATTCAGCAACACAATAGCTAAGTGTCTGCAGCTTAAATCAAACCTTCACAGCTGACTCAACTGTCAGAGAGGCATTTCCTTAAGTGGGTCAGTAATGCTTCTGAGAAAAAGCACAGGCTCATGGGAAACCTCACTGGTTACTTATACACACACACACACACACACACACACACACACACACACACACACACACACACACCTTGCTCTTTTAGGTTCCTCACATTCAGAAAAGCTTCCAGGGGGTGGGTGGGTACTAAAGCTAAAGGTGGGTCTTAAGGAGGCTATTATTAGTTCACTCTTGAAGAAAGCTACACTGGAATCCTCAGCGTTATCTAATTACAGACCTGTTTCTAATCTTCCATGGTTGGGCAAGGTGGTTGAGCGGCTGGTGGCCTCTCAGCTCCAGGAAGTTTTGGATGATGCAGATTATCTAGACCATTTCAAACTAGCTTTCATGTGGGCTATGGGGTCGAGACTGCCTTGGTCAGCCTGATCGATGATCTCCAACTGGCTATTGACAGAGGGAGTGCAACTCTTCTGGTCCTCTTGGATCTCTCTGAGGCTTTTGATACCATCGACCATAGTATCCTTCTGGACCTACCGGGGAAGGTGGGATTGGGTGGCACTGTTTTACAGTGGTTCCGCTCCTATCTCTCTGGCAGATTCCAGATGGTGTCATTTGGAGACTGTTGTTCTGCTAAGCAAGAACTGAAGTGTGGAGTCCCACAAGGCTCCATACTGTCTCCAATGCTTTTAAACATCTACATGAAACTGCTGGGAGAGATCATCAGGAGGTTTGGTGCTGGGTGTTACCAAAATGCTGTTGACACCCAGATTTACTTTTCCATGCCGACTTCATCAGGAAATGGCATATCTTCCCTAAATGCTTGCCTGGAGGCAGTAATGGGCTGGATGAGGGATAACAAACTGAAGTTGAATCCAAATAAGATGGAGGTACTGACTGCGGGGGGACAGGACCCAAGAGATGGTTTAGATCTGCCTGTTCTGGATGTGGTTACACTCCCCCTTAAAGATCAGGTATGTAGCTTGGGAGTGCTCCTGGACCCAAAGCTCTCCCTGGTTTCTCAGGTGGAGGCGGTGGCCAGGAGTGCTTTTTATCAGCTTCAGTTGATACGTGAGCTAAGTCCATTTCTAGAGGTCAATGAGCTTAAAGCAGTGGTACATGTGCTGGTAACCTCCAGGCTTGACTACTGTAATGTGCTCTATGTGGGGCTGCCTTTGTACATAGTCCGGAAACTACAATAGGTACAGAATGCGGCAGCCAGATTGGTCTCTGGGACAACACGAAGGGACTACGTAACAGCGGTTCTAGAAGAACTGCACTGGCTGCCAATATGTTTCTGGGTGAAATACAAAGTGCTGGTTATTACCTATAAAGCCCTTAATGGCTTGGGTCCAGGCTATTTGAGAGAGTGCCTCTTTTGTCATAATCCCTGCCACCTGTTACAATCTTCTGGAGAGGTCCAGTTACAGTTGCCACCGGCCCATTTGGTGATGACCCAGGACTGGGCTTTCTCTGTGGCTGCCCCAGGGCTTTGGAATAAGCTTTCTGCTGAAATAAGAGCATCTCCTTCTCTGTTTGTTTTCAAGAAGAACCTCAAGACCCTCCTGTTCCCTCAGGCTTTTAATTAGAATTTATTTTAATAATTTAAAAAAACTTGTTTTAATAATTTTATTCTATTGTTTTTATTGTCATGTATTTTAATTTGTGACTTTTAAATATTTTAAATTTTGCACACCGCCTAGAGATATACATATCAGGTGGCACAAAAATTTGATACATAAATAAATAAAGCAAGTTTAATACATTCATTCACTGAAACAGACATTTTTCTTAGCCTGTACTATACGACATAACATGTAGCTGCTTCTTTAAATTATAAAATCACACAACCTAAAAAAGAGAGAGAGAAGATACTACAGATACTAGCTACCAGTTCTATGCAAGGTGTGTATATATTAAATACTACTTTGGCCAGTTTCAGTAATATTGGGTATGACGGGGGGGACGGGGGACTAAGCAGTAGCAAGTTAAGATTAAATTGCAGAACAGGATGAGAGGGGATTTAAAATAAAAAATAAGCACAAAAGGCAGGGCAAGTTAACTGTACAAAAATATTACCATCAATATGATATACTCAGGACTCTGCACATGTACCCTTGAATATATTGCTAGAGCCACTCAATGGCGTAACTAGGCCAAAGGGGCCTGTGTGTTCGTTCTCTCTCACACACTCACATGTAAGTAGGTGGTTGCCCTTCCTGGCAGTGGCCCCACTGCTCCTGCTCTGCTCCTGCACGACTGCCCACTGCTGCTTGCCATCCGGCTCTGGGGTCACTCGGAAGGAGGGAAGTCGAGTGAGGCTTCCCTGCTTCCTAATGCCCAAGTCAGATGGCAATGGAGGGTATGCATGCTCCTTGATGTCAGCATTCCATTCCCAGCTGGCCCAGGTGGCACTCAGAAGTGGAGCCTCCCTCCTTCAGAGTGGCAAGTGGCAGCAGGCGATAGGAGCAGCAGCAGCGGCAAGTGGGGGAGAGGCTAGACTCCTGGGGATCCTTGATTCTGGAAAACTGCTGTCACAAGAAGAAACTACTGGGCAAGATGCATCGTTGCTTTCTTGGTATAACACAGCTCCCCATAGCAATGATCTTCACTATTTTTCAAGCAAGGGCCACTTTGCAGGGGGGGAGGGGAGGGGAACAACCCCTTTAGTTTAGGAGCCATTTCCTACCACACTAACCTCCACGGAGTGCTGCTTGTCAAAGAGGGGCCCTATAAATGGAACAGAGCGCTTTCAAGTCCCACACCATCTTGGAAGGCATGCACAGAGTTCTGGGAAGTGTCATCCTTCCCAGAGCTTCTCTTATAGGACTTTATTGGGGAAACGCTGCATGCACGCTTTCAAAATGGTGCTGTGGCTTGAGAAGGCTCTGTTTCCCTTAAAGGAGCCTACTGGAGTTGGGCAGAGTGCAGCACTGCATGATGGGAATGGTCAACTCTGCAGAGTGCCAAGGGGGCTGGGCAGAGTATTTGGCTTTGGTCTTTACACATGCCTAATCAATTAGGGAGCCATTCTTGGGATTGATGGGAACCCACCACTCACTCCCAGGTCTTGCAGTGAAAAACAGGGCCTTATATTGTTCTGTTTTCAAAAATGAGTAGGCGCCAACTTAACTGTAGTGAAAACCGAGATCCAATGGAGCATGTTACTGAACAGAAAATCTATTATTCAACTTTCAGGCATAATGCTTAGGTTCCTGAACTGTGTAGTGTACATCCTACCTCCACAGACAGAATGACAGGTCAAATACACAAGATGCATGTATATTTGGAAAGAAGCAGGTTTAGTAATATCAAGCCTACAATGTATCGCAGGCCTCTCTATCAGACACACTTAGTACTAAATATTCAAAGCTGGTGTATGACTGCACAGTTTTCTGCTGTAAAAATAGTAAGTGGTAAATTATAATGTGCACTTTCTATTATCAAGGGTGCTTTAGTGGCCATAGGAGGGAAGGGCAACACAGAAAGCAGTTTGTGATCAAGAACTGGAAGGGAGGAAGAAGCTTCAAGATGGACTTCCAGTTGCCTTAGCTAAAATGCCCACAAGGTGGAGTCTGTGCTTTATCATGTAGGAAGGAAAAGTAACTAAATTTCTCAAAGTAGAAAATAGACTTAGAAGTGAAAAGAAAATCTCTCTCCAATACAACTTGGAATTCACTGCTTGGTTCAGTAAAGCTGGGAACCTTTTCCCTTTGCAACTAACAGAGGCACCACGGTGTAGTGGTTCGAGAGCTGGGCTAGGACCAGGGAAACCCAAGATCAAATCCCCATTTAGTCATGAAACTCACTGGGCAATACTGAACCATCACTTATCTCTCAACCTTATCTACCTCACATGGTGGTTATGATCATAAGCATAACCGTGTACACCAGTGTTCTCTCTATTTTCATCTGTGTGCGCAATGAGTTTTGTTCTGGGCGGCAAGGCAGTGTGCGCGTGCATGAATTCAGAGTGGGGCCTTCCTGATTCAACATGAGCGGGATCTAAAATTAACTGAGCGGCCATCAAAAAACTTGTGAGCGGAAGCATGTCCTCACACCTTAGAGGGAACACTGGTGTACACTGCTCTGGGATCCTTGGAGGAAGAGTGGGATACAGAATGAGATTGATGATGATGATGATGTAGTAGTGGTGGTGGTGGTGGTGGTGTTTTCTTCCTATTAATACTTCATCACAGTTTATGGCATCTTAAAGAATTTCGTTAGGCAAAAATACAAGTTTCCACCTCCACCCTAGAGTTTATATGGAGAAAAGCAGAGGAAGGGACAGAAATGTGAGCAAGTGCAGAGACATGTACTGTACTTAAAATGTGGTTACCAGCTGGGAAAGAGAATTAAGAGGATCTCAAGGCCTCATGGGAGAATGTAGGTTTTGGAAGTAAAATCTGAAGGAATACGGAGAGGTGAAAATATTAAAAGGGAGGTGAATGCATACAGAGGCGCTCTTACCCCTGGACCAAAGTCCAGGGCCTCCACACCCCCTGCCCCCCCCCATCCTCTTTAGTCTGTCTTGGGTGGTGTGGTTACCGTGCTGGCCCATGCCGCACCAGGGGGCTGAGCACGACCTCTGCTTTAGAGACAGAGGGGAGAGTGGGGAAAGAAATGTGGGATGGGAATAGGTTAAACTGCATGCTGAAATGTTTCTGCTAATGCATATTTGCATAGATATACCTGCTTTATATTCTTACATTCTTGTGAATTCAGTTGCTGTTTGTGCCCTCAAGAACCCATGTGTTAAAAATACTGCCTGTGCCACTGGGTGTGTCATGTGGTGTGTGTGGGGTGGGAGATTATGATTAACTTGCAACAGGCAGTGGTGGTGGAGGAGCTCCAAAGGCCTTTAGTTCCAGGCTTCAAAATTACCTAGGTGCACCTATGAATGCATAGGGAGCAGCAAGGGGAAGTGGGAAGGGATGTGACAGAGCAAGAGACATCTGGATAGCTCAAGGCAGTAGAGCTGGAAGAGCAGAGGTCACTACACAAGAGTGGGGGGAGGAGCTTTCCTCATGGAAGTGCTAACAGGCAGAAGGCAAATCAAGTAACAGCTGCAAAAGCCTCATGAAGTGAGGCGCTCAAGCAGGAAAGGATGCTCAGCTGTATTGAAATCAGCCAAAGTCAAGACAAACAAGGACACAGTAGAGACCTTTGGGGTTGGCAATGAGGTGATCATGATTTTATTCAGCAAGGCAGAGCGCAGAAGAAAAATGGTAAGGGGTCAACAGTAGGGTTGGATGAGGGAGAGCCAAGTCAGTGGAGACATCAAAGAGTTTGGAGTCAAAGGAAAGAACTGACATCATCCAATAGTTAGAGGGCAAAGAAGTAGTCAAGGAAGGCATTTTTGAGAATAAAGATGACTGCATGTTTGGACACGGTAGGGAAGAACCCAAAGGAGAAGGATAACTTGACATGGTAGTGATGGAGAAATAGCAATGGCAATGATAACTGGGTGTTGGCAATGATAACTGGGTGTTGGGAAGGAATAGGCTTAAGGGAGCATGAGGGGGGATTAGTATGGACATCAGTGGCCATTTCATCCAGAGATATTGGGGATAAGGAGCAAAAGATTGAAAAAGAGGTAGAGAAATCGTGGACAGCTTTAGTTTTTATCACTGAAGGAGGTGAGCTCCTGGGGGTGGAAGTGGGGACACAAATAGGCAGGCTTTGGTGGAGTACTGATGTTAAGAGACAAAACTCGGTAAGTGTTAGAATAGATGTAGGTCAGAGTGGCATATAGTAATGTTCCTAAGCCAGAAGAATAACAGATGAAAAGGAGCATGGATTTAAACTGAACAAGGTCAGCCAAGTCTAGTTTTCCTCCAAAGGCACTCAGAGGCTCAGAGCAAGGGTGTGCATAACAAATGGAGGGACTAAGCCAGGCCTGGGGTGAACTGCTTGGTAAAACAGTGGGGCAAGCATGTCAAGCATTAAGGATAGGGAGGAGCTGAGTGTGGAAATTAATTCTAAGAAGCGTCAGGGTGTTGTAGGATGAGGTCTGCAAAACATCAATTGTAAGGGCCAGAGCCGAGTTTGTAGTCCAAGTTAGACCAAAGCTGAGGTGGAGAGCAGAGGAGTTAGTATGTAGTCAAGGTCCAGCAGATAGTCAGATTCCAAGAGACAGCAGTCCAGGGAGGAGAGGTACAGGAGTTGGTACACAGTGACAAGTTACTCAGACTGAAAAACCAGGCCTGAAGCAACCATTATATGGGCACAAGGACTATTGGCAGCCCTGATCATTAGTCCAGCTAGGCTTCTGAGCACCTGCTCTGGCTATTTCCTGGGTGGCACTACAACTTCAGCCCTCCTGCAAATGTTGGCCTACAAATCCCATAATCCCTGGCTATTGGCCACTGTGGCTGCGGATTATGGGAGTTGTTGTACAAAAACAGCTTGGGGGGGGCTAAATTGAGCAGGCCTGCACTACAGCATAAAGATCAGGCCAACAGCTTCCTTTGCCAGAAACACACTGCACTGGTGCAGGGAGGAAAGCACTCTGGCCTTTTTGTCAGAGTCCCCGGATTGAGTCCGCTGCTGTCTTATAGGGAGTAGGCAGAAATGACAGAGAAGATAAAGGGGGCCATTGCCTCAGAGAGATCCATGATGCCATAGACTAGGGATTCTCAACGCTGGATCCCCAGATGTTATTGGACTTCAATAACCCCCAACCAAAGGCCACTGGGGCTGGGGATTTTGGGAGTTGAAGTCCAATAACATCTGGGGACCCAAAGCTGAGAATCCCTGCCACAGACTACAGGTCACAAAGACTTGAGTGTTGCCAGAGGTCCTCCACACCTTGGAACTTAACCTCCATCCTAAGCAAAACTGCACATGTGCTCAGCTTGTGCTTTGAGGACTAGTGTATTTCTTGTAGGCAGGGAGTTGGTACTTTGAGCCTGGGAAAAGCAGGAGCTGCACCCTGTGCGCTTAAATTAATGAGGCTAAATTGCTGTCCAAGCAACTAAGGGTATTGGGGCAATGGAAGATCCCAACAAACCAACCTAACCCCATCATAATATATTAGAGCAACTCTTGACTGAACTGGCACACTAAGAGCCTTACTGCCTTTGCACTCCTACCAGATAGTCCTGGCTCACGCACTCAGTTCCCACAGCTCTCAATGAAATCATCAGCATGCCCACCTATCTGTCTTGAGAGCCCCTGGAAATTTCCCACTGAGAAGACTTGCTGTTTGCTTTCTTGTGTCCAAAAAATTATGTTACTGACACAAGAGCTCGGAACTGGGGTTGCTGGTGGGAGCTCTGCCCTACTGTTCTGAGATCTCCCACCTAAGCACTTGTCTTTGCACTCACTTCTGAACTTTTGCTTTTCCAAACAGGTCTCCCTCTTGGAACAGCCTCCAATCTTGTTATTGCAACCAATACTCCACACCTGATAGTTGTGCTGTATCCCTTCTTCCTTTAAAAAGTTCTGGCCTCCTCATTCTTAACACATCCCCCACCCCCAGGGTGCTCTAGGTCAATACTTCACGGTCCAGACCTCATCTATTGTTATCCACACTTGCTGATTAGTGCTAGTCAATCCGGGCCTACTCTACTGGACAGATTGAAACTGCCTGTTTCCCTGGCTTGTCAGAATTGGCTGCACTGCTGTAGGGAAAGATACTTGAGTAATATCCCCAACTTCAAGATGTATGCTGGGGGTGGGGGTGATGTTCCAGCCACAGACGCACAACCCCTTGTGTGTGCACTTGTGTATACAACATGGGTCCAAGCATGCAGGGACAAGTACAAGTGGAGAAGGTGCAGGATTGAAACTGACATTGCAATGGTCAGAGAAGAGGAATTCTGCAGAGGACAGATGTAACACAGAACAGTTCTTAGAAATGACAAGATCAAGAGGATGGCAAAGGCAACAAGCATGGGAGTCAACCCAGAAGTCCTAGGCCAAAGGTAGGGTCAGAAAGACAAGGTGGGTAGCTGCATTAGTAGTGAATATTGAAGTCATCAAGGGTAGCTAAGTCAAACACCACAGTCAATGGAGGAATTCAGACAAACACTATTATGTTTTCCAAGTTTTTACCAAAGATATCTTCATGTCTTTTCCTTCACAAGTATGAGAGCTGGGCACTTGTTTTTTCAAAACAGAAAGAATGGAAATATTCAAATTAATGTATTTTGCATTTACAATGCAATCATGGGCATGCCAGCCTCTACCACCCCTGCCAATAAAAGCATAAGAGTTAATGGAGTAGCTCAGAGCTCCCACAGAATGGCATGTTGGTCATAAAATCGGTAGCCAGAATCAGATTCCTAGACACCAATTCTAGATTTTCCACCCAATTCCCACCAAGGCTAAACATTTCAAGTTCCAGGTTTACAGGAACCTGCAATTTCTCTTAACCCTGGGGAGACAGGAAACATTAACAGTGTGACAAGAGAAGATGAGAAGAAGCCTTTTAAGTAAATGGACTGAACAAATCTACAAATGCAGTGTACATTTAGGCCTGCGGAAAGTATTACATCATAAATAAGCCCAACCTACTGCATCTTATACAAAACTCTTACACACTCCCATCTGCTAGTGTAGGAACCTGAGAATGCACCCTCATTTCACAACATTCTCTCTCTACTGTTTAGTCATATCATCCAGGCACTACACCCCAAGGACAGGAACACAAATCTTACTTAGGGGGGAAAAACCTGTCAAAGTACATGCAATACACACTCATGGCCACTAGATGGAGGCAATAAGAAGAGTATTAAGACACTGCTGGAGGTTACTATTGGTCAAAGTCCAGCAGTAACCTTTATCCTGCTTCCATTTCTTTCCAGTTATTCTGCATTTAAAATGTTTTCAAGACAGCCTAGTTTTAAATGATTAGAGGTTTACAAACGCCCAGCTTTAGCTGCAAATTCTGTACTGTTACAGGTTTTGTGAACTGATATCTTGAGAGTCACAATACAGTTGAGGTAGAGTTGGGCATTTAACAAGAAATCTCAGGCCTGGACATTTCTGAGCAAAACGTACATAAAAGTGGTCTATAGTCAGGATATGTTATAAAGTGGTAATGCTTAATTTTATTTCTTACCAGGACAGTAATATAGAACCTGAACACTAATTAAATTCTAGTGGGTGATTCTGCATTCTCACCACACAGGTACAATCCCCCCCCCCCACACACACAATTCTACATCCTGAGAATTTCAGCTCTCCTTCAAAAAGGTTTTCCTAAAGCTTAAGGATGTAGGTACTACTTGGTGAAGTCTCAGGAGCCTGGAAGATTCAGACCTCAGGGCTTCTGTACCTTCCATTACATAGCTCTTTGCTCTGATGATGAGCAAAAGCTACAAGAAGTTGCCTTATACAGGGCTAGACCATTGGTCCCTCTAGCTCAATGCTGCCTACATACACCACCTGGCAGTGGCTCTCCAGGGTTTCCGACAGGGGTCTTTCCCAGCCGAAGATGCCAGGCACTGAGCTTGAGATGTTTCACATGCAAAGCAGATGCCCCGTCACTGAGCTACAGTTCTTCCCCAAGCAAATACTTAGGACGGTTTTATTTATTGTTTCTATTGTTAATTTGTGTTTATGCTTGAACATTTTAAAAGAAAGATAGTCAAACACCGCTAACTAATAAAATACTTAATTTGCATCGATCTATAATGCAGATTTCTTTTTTTAAAAAACAAGACCAGATCAAAGTACACAGAACCCTGAATGAAATACCTTTGAAAAGCTGCCTGCCTTGGTTCAAAATCCAAGGAGAGGCAAAGATAGCATCTCGTTGGGTCAACTCTTTCGACACACAGCTAAGGTTTCAGCCAGCATTACAGGTCTTAATAGAAATAATACACTTACATCAACAGCATTAGCAAGCCTGAGGTGTTGGTTATTAATTGTGGAGAGTCCCAAAGACAACAAACCATCATTTCTCACAGGGTTGAAGAACTAAATGCCCGCTAGCAATCATTTTGTTACATTCTGCTTTTTGTCACGAAAATCCACCAAGTTGAGAGCAGACACAGCAGCGGCAATTTTTTGGCCAATAGGTCAGAAGAGAGTGCCTTCTCAGGAGAAGAGCTCAAAGGCAACAGGAGGCGGACAGGGAGATGGGAGCCAACCATTCAGCTCCTCTGCCATGTACACAGCAGAGGGTAGGCACAGCAGTGGTGCTTCTTTGGCCAAAGTTCCTCTTGGGGACTCTCATCTGGCCCATCAGTCAAAGACCTGCCTCTACGGTGCCTGCCTCAGCTTAGTAAGCAGTGAAGCCGCAGAGTCATCAGCTCCCACTTCCCTTTCTGTGCCTTGGAGATATCAGATAAGGCCCCTGCTTCCTGACAGTTCCCTCCTGACCTTTGATGTTGCTTGCGGCTCCACAGGAGGGTCATGATCCACACTTTTATAACCCCTATCTTTAAAAAAATGGAGAGGCCCCTTGAAAGGAGGAGAATCCAGAGATGGCAGAAGGGGGAGGGGTACTTAAGCCTTTCGTCACTTGAAAGCACCACGCCTGCGTCTCTTCTCCTTATGGGTCTAATCCAAAACTCCCACTTGCAAGGACAAACACCTTTGACATCCCCAAGAGGAACTACTTGGGCAGCAATTGGAGCAAGCAAGAGGTTAGACATCCCTAGTACTTCTCAGTTTTAAGATTGCCCTTCACCTGAAGAAGTCTTGCTTAAAAAAATAAAAGTGCTCAGAATACTATTGCAGGCAGCATGTAATATCGTTTGCACCCCTCAGGAGCCACAATCTCTAGGACACTATCATGAAGCCTACTGATAAGATAGTTTAGTTAATGTTTTCCAGTGTTTCCATGCCTCCTACTAAGTAGCCAATATCAGCAGAGATATTGCTAAGATAGTTTAGTTAATGTTTTCCAGTGTTTCCATGCCCCCTATTATGTAGCCAATATCAGCAGAGGGTAAATACTAGAAGTGAAACACCAAATCCGTTATTTCTTCCATAATGCCTACTGAGGATATAAACAAGCAGATGGGTCCCCAGTTATTTATTTATATACATATATAAAATTCTAAGATGGGCATGAACATAGTAGATATGGCACTTTTCTAGTAGTCCCAACAAGTTAAAGGCACAGGAAAAAACCCTCCTTCATACAAACTTATCTTTGATTCCTCTGATTCCACTGTGTGGCTTTTCATGTCCAGAAACAGATCCAAATAGACTGATGGGAAAACGAAGAACCAATTCACCAACAAAAATCAGCTGCTTAGTTCTTTATGCAGTCTTTCCTGGGTACAGGAACATGTGAAGCAACTGTACAGGACACAGACAGCAATGACTTCTGTGATGGCAAAGCACACAAACACCCAACTTTCCAGCTGTTGTAATCTTGGGAATGGCTCCTGAGAACTGCAAGCTGTACATACAAGTACACACTGAGACTCCTCCATAGGAGGTGGTTTCTTGCAGGGACTAGAGCACTGGTATTAATGCTGAGCATTCAAAATCATGCAATAGCTACCTCATGGCTGACCATTTCTAATATCCCTTCTTATTACTGAATTTCTGTAACAAACTTATGTTTGGACCTGTTCTTCAGGAGCAGGCCACACAATCACAAATACAGATGATCAGCCAGGCCATTTTGGAGCCTGCCACTGGCAATGCAGGAAACCCCACAACCCATGGCAGAGCCCCACTCCTTGGCTGGCAGCAGTCTGCTGAAATGTTTCACATCAAGTACCAACCGACTGGCCTCCTACTTATGGGACTGTGTGTATCACTCCAGAATAACACACAGTTCACATAATTTAGTAAACTGAGAATGACGCAACACCCAGGAAGGCAACAAGGATCTGTGGACTTATGAAAGCACTTCTGCAGGCCCTTGCAGACTGTTTTATACACTTCACAATCCAGTAGCCCAGCACTGGGCAATACATGTCCCTGATGTCACTAAAATAGAGCATTTAACAGTGCCTATTATTCATGCATCAGCAACACTGGCATTTATTGCTGAACACTACAGTGCACTGGAGCAGAGGAGATGAGAGCATTGCTTAGCATAAGCATGGGTCAAGATCCAAAGAGCTCCTTTAGGCATGCTCAAGGCTTTAAGTGTGCCCGGAGATTTTTTTAAAATCTCTTCTCGCTTGAACAGTACATATACATGTCACGCTGCTTCTCCAACTCATCCAAATTTCAACCATGTTTTGATACGAGCATTGGCCCTGAATGACAAGCCTGCAGAACCAGGTTAAAGGCATTTATCTACCATTTTACAATTAAAAAATGGACTGTGACAGACAAAATGCAAACACTGCAATATTAGTTTTAAAATGTGTACTTTCTCTTGGCCATATGCTCAGGGGCGTAGCAAGGTTGGATTGGGCCCAGAGAGGAGATTTTAAAATGCCCCCCCGCCTCAAAGTCCAGGGCTTCCGCACACCCCAGACCCCCAAGGATTTAAGTCTGATATTTCAAAAGAAGTATGCTGCCTGGAAATACGTTTTACAGAATACACACTTCACAGTATATAGTGATATACATTGAATACTGTATACTTGTGCTACTTTTAATGCCCAGAACACACTAGAAACACTAATTATTAAAATGGGCTCCTCACTGCAGATTAGCAAAGGAGATTTTCAACTATGCAGTGTGAGCCTGTGTATGTTTTCTCAGAATTCTGAGCAAATTCAGTAAAGTTTGAGTCCAGGAGATTTTTCACATGGGGCTTTTAAAGCCCTTTAACACACATCTCCTCTGGAATGGAGGTGCTGCATTCACATGTTGGCCAGATTTACCCCGAAGTCCCTGCAAGTTATTGGGGAGCAGTTCACATGCAATTCAGGTTTTTCACTGCTAGTTAGAGTGTACCTTATTTATATCCAGAGTAAAGAACAACACCACTATTTTGCGTTGGTTCTTTGGGACAACTTCAATTTTGCAGTAAAGCCTCCCAGTAAACTTGCAGTAAAGCCTGCTGTGTGTAAAAGTCCCAGGTAAGTGTGTGGAGAATTGCAACCTCATACAGTGTAAATAGTGTGAGTGAGGTTTTTGGACCTCTCCAACCAGCTTCACAGTTCTCACTCAGACCGTCTGGGTTGCAAAACAACTTGAACATAAGTGCATTTATGAATGAATAAATAAAATATTGTTTGTTCCAGAAGTTTTTGTAATTTTCTGCCATGAAACAAGCCACTTATAGGACTTTTTAGATAGTGTTTTTTTTTTTTAGAGCCAGCAAATTTTCCAATCTGTTTCAAATTAAATATTCAGAGACTTCTCAGTCTCTCCCCACCCCACCATATCAAAGTCCTACTGCAAGCAAGCATAACCCTATATATGGGGGAGACCACAAAAAGAATTCACATTTTACCTCCATTACTGGCAAAGGCTGGGCTGGCCAGAGGGTCTTCAGAGAACCGTGGTGGGTAAGGGCAGCCAGTGCTGGCCACTCTGCCTGCCACTTGCCTCCTTCCTTCCTTGCTGCCTGCCGGCCTGCACTCCAGGCTTCAGGGAGGCCTGCATGGAGGCCTCTCTGGAAGCCCCGCCCATGCGCCGATCAGCTGAGAGGAAGGGAGAGAAGGAGCTTGCAGGCTACTTAGAGTGCCAGCCAGGAGGGCAAGCAGGAGAGAGGGCCAACAGGGCAAGGGTGCTGGCTGAGTGAGGGGCCTTGAGGCTGGGCTGGTGGGCAATGGGGAGTCATGTGACATGTCTCTGGGGGGCCTTCGAGGCAGTGCGGCCCCCAGACAACTGTCTCCCTTTGCCCGATTATAGTTCCACCCATACATATGCTATAACTACAAAGTTTATCATTTCAGGAGTCTGATCTTTCAACAAAGAGCACAAGAGCAAGGTAAAACAGGCTAGCACAAATGGCTCTAATATCTAATTTATATATTAAAATTATATCATATATTGTAATTTTATTTCATCTCAGCAAGTTTTTCATATTTGACTGCTGTGGACACTAACCAATGTACTGACACTCTCCACAAATAAGCTGGTGCATTTTTAGAAAACACCACACACAAACCCCAGCTTATTTGTAGCTATTATATAAACAACTGGTCCTATCATATTTACTTACAAGCATGACCCACTGTGTTTAATGGGGCTTACTCCCAAGTAATCATATATAGGAATACCACCTTGATAACATTTCACAGCTTTGCAGTTACTCAGCAGGAAGTTAACAGAACTTGCGATTTAGAATTGTCTGTATCTATACAGACAGATTGCTAATAATACCCAACTATTTTCCCCCCACACAGCTCAACACTAGCAAGATCAACCCTGCCTGAATGACTGCCTGGACATGTTCACAGGCTGGTGGCTAAGAAACTGAATCCAAACAAAAGACTGCTAGTGGCAGACGAACTAAGAGATATGGGAGAGTGGATTTACCTGTACTTGATAGGATCACAATCTCCATGATGGAGCACCTTTTTTGTCTCACCCCTGCTTTCTTACCAATTCTCAATTGGGAGCAGTAGCAAGGAACCCTTTTTACTGTCTTAGGATGGTAAGTGATGTCCTCTTTCTCCTGGATCATTTAGGAATCTCCTATACAGACTACCATAGTCCACTCTGTGTTGCATGTCTGAAGATAAAAAAAATCTTGCAGCTAGTGCAAAATGCAGCAGCCCTGGCCTAACAGGAGAACACAGAGCATAACCCTGCAATTTTGCTCTGCTGAACTGGAAGCCTATTGGCCTCTAGGCACAGAGTGTTGATTTTGTCTGTAGGGTCAGGGCCCTGTATACCTTAGGGACTGTCTACTCCCACATGCTTCTCCTCATTTCCTAAGAACTGTTAGTGATGCCCTGCCTCTATGTCTTGCCTTTTGTGTGACTGACAAGTTGGTGTGATTGATAGGAAGGCAGAACACAAAGATTCTGTCAGTGGTGCCTTCTGTCTGCGGAATGCTCTCTCTTGTGTCTGATGAATCTCCATTTCTTTACTATGCTATCATTTAGACAAACTTTGAAAACTATTGTGTTTTTTTTTAAAGCATTCCTCACTTAGCTGTATAAGTAGATTCAATCTTTCAAACTACTGCTATGCAAGTTCCTAGGTTTTCTGGCTTTATAGCCTTTTAAAGACTTTGTATTTTATCATGCACTCCTTTGAGTGGGGCAGAAAATGCAGCCTGTAACTATCCAAATTAAATTAACAGAGCACATAGGATTTTTCAAAGATGTTTAATGGAAAGTTAGCTCCTTTTGTAACTACAGAACACCACCATGAAAATATACTGCTTGTCCCTTGCACTATCACATCAGCATGGGTTGATTCATTCAGAACCAAATCAAAAGATTAGCTTTAAGAAGATTATAAATCTTTTTTCTGCTTAATGACCACACAAGATAAAAGAGCAAACGCATCTAAGAAAAACTAAATCATAGTTCAGAAGTAGTTTAACAAAATCCTTGAAATCCGACTTTTCATTGCCCAGTGATCTTCCACCATTACATCCATCTATCTCCAACCAACCCAACAGCACCTTTTAGCGCTGACCATTTTTATAACCACTGCAAGATTTCCCTGTTTTATTTCAAGTATCATCTATTGTAACCATCTCTTTTTGAACTGTACCATCAGCATATGATGTTTTGCTCAAGCTCCACTTGCTGGGAATACTGGCTGTTTCCTGAAATGCCACACACTGATTTCCAACATCACCATGTCACTTCTTATTGGTTGAAATTTCTACAGCATTTGTCAAATGCAAAGTATTTTTACAACCTTTATTTCATTCATTTGTATTACAACCAATGATATAGACATAGGTAGAATAGTTTCTAGGATTTGGGCACAGCAGCACCAGCTTTTCAGTCAAAGAAATATCACTTAAGTTGTTAAACAATCCCCTGGAGGCTTATCCTTAACCCAGTACCATTATTAATTGCTAGGAAACAGAAGCCATACCTTGTGCTGTTCAATTGCATCTATCCATTGTTGTCTATGATCTGGATCCTGAGCCCGTAGGTACCAAACACTATCATTTACACTAATGTCAAATCTGCACTCGTCAAAATCGTGGGGCTGTGAAAGGAAATAAAAGCAAGGCGATTAAACATGAAGGAGATCAACCATGACAAATTACAAGGTACTGCAAATCATGTTAAACATTGTTTAAAGAAATATTTATTTTGTTTATATATTCCAGTTATGCATGGGACCCTAGGTGGTCTCCCATTCGAGGGGCTGGTCCATACATGCTCATCTCCAGCAACGTTGCAGTCCCAGATGCCTGCAGACTAGGGATGTGAATAAAATGACTGGGCGCGTTCAGCAGGGATGCGCCGAATCACGCTGGTGTGGCCCACCAAATCGTTTTGGCAGGGCAGGAAGCAGGACTTTTAAAGATGAGTAAAGTACATCCTGCCGCTTTTCCTGTTGTGCCGCTGAGCTGTTGCTTTGAAACCCCTAATAGTTCTAGATTTCTTACTGTTAAGGAATAATGCTTATACTACTGAACATTTAATGTTAAAAATAGAATTGTGTATAAAATAAGCATATTAATGTCCCATTTTTCAATTGTGGTTTACGGTCCAATTCTCAAAGTGGTTTACATAGCAAAATAAATGAAGCTAGCTGGCCCGGGTGCAGAGCATCTGCACCTCTAGTTCTGCCTTCCGCCCCCTTAATTCTCAGCCCTGCCTGCATTTTCTCTCTTCGGCCAGCCACTGGCACTGCCAACTGCTTCCTTCCCCCTCCGCCCACTCTCCTTCTGGCTACCGCTTTCTCTCCCTCTCCGCCCACCTGCCCGTTGCCTTTTCTTCCCTGCAGCCACTGTCACTTTCCTCTCCCCCTCCCAGCAGCTTGCTTGTGAACTCTTGAGAGAGCTGCCACATACGTGATTAGCCACGGGTACACCATAGAGAGTTATATATAGAGATAATGGTTCCCTATTGCCAACATAAAAGGAAATGTCAAGCGACTATTGGAAGCAATGGAATGAATAGGGACAGTTGCTTCCCCCCCTTCTCAATCCAAGAGCCATCACTTTAAAAGGTGTGTTTTGACCCAGTTAGCAGGGGTCAATATATACTCTTATATAGTATAAACTGGTAACAGTTAGTAATGCTGCCGAACATTATCTGAGTAGAGCTTGCAAGTCGAATCCAGAGAGTTTAATAATGTTCACCACAAATACAAATTGAGTATTATGCCTCAGAAGTCCTTCAGTTCAGATTTTTATCCAGGCTTGATAAACATACTAGATACATCTTTACTTTTAGAGGAACTTAAGCTCTGCCTCTCGCACATGCATGCATGCCTGCACACACGTGTGTTGCTACATGGCAGAATAATAATATAGATTTATTTTTTGATGTAAACTGCTTTGGAAACTTCTGTTGAGAAGTGGCATATAAGTAGTAACAGTAGAAGAATTTCAGGTCTTCTTTTCCCCCTCCCTGGCCCACTGCAATGGCTCCATGACAGGTGAAAAGAGCTGTTGGAATTGATGTTTCTTCCAGGGCTACTATATTGTCCAGTAGCTCTGAAAATATTGTAGCTCCTAAAGTTCCTTGCACAGCCACTGCAGCACGTCAGATATCAGGGAGAGGAGAATGTCCCTCCACTCTCCTGCTGCTTTCACTGGAGCAACAAGAAAGCTAAGCAGGAGGCAGGCAAGGAAGAAGGATATTGGGCATTTTTGTGAAGCTGCATGATAGGCCTGGAATTGGGCTTGAAAAAAATCTAGCTGTTTTCTAAGCTGCAGGGGAAATGGTTGTTTTTGCAAGACTTGAGCATGACTAGGCATCTGCCCATCACAAATTATAATCCCAATCAAGGCAGATTAGTCAGAATGCCACATTCTGAACTATTAAAGTTGTTGAAAATGTCTAGTGACTGTCACAAGATCTGCTTGGAACAGAAGCCTTTGAGGGAAGAAATGCTAAAACACTTCACATTAATAGGCTTTTTCATATTTTTATACACACACACACACATATATATATATAGAGAGAGAGAGAGAGAGAGAAAGCGAGCGCTATTCAAACCAAGAGGATGATGATGATGAATATACCACTATCAAGAAAATGTGAAATATATGTGACCTTTAAAAACTGTAAAGACTGATGATATAGATTTTAAGCATAAAAATAAGTTACCAAATAACAAGTAGCAAATATTTCATCTTGACCAGCTCTGGAAGACGCAGCAAAATTCTTAAAATAAAATCTATGTTCAGGTCCATTAAGAAGAAATAAATAAACATATGTTCCTACCACTCCTCCAGACATGTATATTAAAACTGTAAGGCTTTTGTGGAAGGAAAATGTTAAACTGTTCAAGAGTGCATGCCTATCAGAAGCACTTGGTAGTTCTCTGCTCCTACATACATGCGTGTGGTACAAGTTACACCGCAGTTTCATATATGAGTGGGTGGTCTCACATGTAACATGGCAAGTACGGCTTGATGCTGGTTACAGATGCCAGGTTGGGAACCTAAGGAGGGTTGAATATGCAGATGTTAATGGGTTTGGATGGCATAGCCAATGCTGACACAGCCATCCTGATACCGGAAGCTGGTCTCCTGTGTGCGCTCCAGGATCTGGTGGTTCATGGCAACTGTGCTTGCCACATTATTTTTGAAGTTACCCAGTGAATGGTGCTGTGATTGTCACCTACATTTTGTTTTACATAAACTGCATAAAATGTTGGGGTGAGCAGGGATAGTAACTCAATGCAGAATGTCACTCTAGGGTTCTTGACAAGGTAATGCTCCATTTTCTATCTATTCCACTATCTCCTTGAGCAACTGTAACAAATACCCCAAAGCCTATGATTATTTAAAATTCACTAGCAAGGATTTTTTGCCCCTTCTCTTTTTTAAACTGGTGTTGAGAACCAGTGTTAAGAACACATCATGTTCTTAAATTGCACTTTCCTCCTCTCAGGTATCCAGCCAGTATGATTAGCCTTCATCTTAGAGGGAGCCCATGTGAGTGGAAGGAAAATGCTGACTCATCCCCTCCATGCTTTACAAACAAAGGATTCTCCCCCAAAACTTTCCTGGATTCCTGGTAGATAATATGCTGCCACCACACCCGATTATCAACAGTTTAAACACACACACCCCAGACTTGGGTGAAATTCCAGGGAGACGCTCTTTCTCTTACTATTAGAAAAATACAAAAACCTTCCACATGCAAGTTTACATGTGGTGAGAAAACTGGTAAAATCGCTGAATGGAATGAGGCATGTTGCACCAGAAAAATCCCTTTCCGGCCTCCCCCTTTCCTGAGTTAAATATCCACTCCAAGAGACAGGATAAAATTGCAAAGAACAAAAAGAAAAATAAACTTTATTCAAAATACTACAAACAGCTTTGGTCTGAGGCTTTCACAGCTTTTAGTTACAGGTAAAACACTCAGTAGTTGCAAGAATACTTCAAAAAGCACCGCAGATGATATTCGGGACAGCACACTTTAAAAATCATGGTTACCCAGTTGCAAAGAACTGGAATGTAGGAAAAGACAATATTACCTTTAAAAGCTTATAGTCTTTTACACCGTCCTGGATGGTTGGGTGCAGGCTAGCATTTTCTTAGCTTAGCTGTGTCAGAGGCCACCTCTAGCCTCAAAGGCTGGATGCCGCTGAGTACCAGTTGCAGGGGAGTAACAGCAGGAAAGAGGGCATGCCCTCAACTCCTGCCTGTAGGATTCCAGTGACACAATTCACATTACATTCAAATTAAAAATATTATTAGTTACTTGTGGATCTATTCCCCCTGTCAATGGACCCATAGTTTTAAACAAGGATAGTGGCCAGAAAATGGGTTCTGTCCCTGCTCAATCACTGGAGTGCATGCCAGCTCAGTGGCAGCTGGTGCCTCCTGGGACTGGGTGGGTGCCAGGCAGGGCAGGAGGTGGGCAGAGCCAAACTGGGCGGCACAGGGGTGGAGCAACTAAATCCCCCCAAAACCCTAACTCCTGTGGGCATATAGAAAGTAAAGGTAAAGTTGTGCCATTGAGTCGGTGTCAACTCCTGGCAATCACAGAGCCATGTGGTTTTCTTTGATAGAATACAGGAGGGGTTTACCATTGCCTCCTCCCACCACAATTTGAGATGATGCCTTTCAGCATCTTCCTATATTGCTCCTGCCCGATATAGGAGTTTCCCATAGTCTGGGAAACATACCAGCGGGGATTCGAACCAGCAACCCCTTGCTCCGTAGGCAGGTTACTTCCCCGCTGTGCCATTAGGTGGCTTGGGCATATAGAAGTGGATGCTAAAAAATTCCCCCACCTCTCTTCCCAGCAGCTCCCTGAAAGGTTGCTTTTGGGGGCTGTAGGAACCTTGGGAACAAGTTGGGATGGGACAGGGGAAGATGAAGGGGACACTCCTCAAAACCAATGCAGGAATATTTCACAGATGACCTTATTAGGTATGTGTATTTCCAACATACTGTATATTAGCAACATGCCCTTCACAATAAGAACCAGCTCCTGCAATAAAATAAAAGTTTAAGGACAAAACACATAAATACATTATTTGCACAAATTGGAGGAGGAGCACTGTTCCAAAAAGAAGAAGAATGGCAGCTCCTTTAAAGTCTTTGATAAAAAGCAATGTTCCACAGGTGCAGTTTCCCTAACTCTTAATGTTTACACTACACATTTTAAGCCACATTCAAACCTGTTTAATCACCATGGTCCCTCACCACCCAGGCACTGGGAGCTGCAGTTCTTTGATGAAAGGGCTCTAATAGAGGCTTCTCGGCATTTGCACAAAATTGCAGTTCCCATTGTTTGTTTGTTTGTTTTGGAGGGTCAGGAGGCCCAAAATGATCAAAGCGGTTTCAAACTAGTTTAAATGTGTGGTCCATTCCCTTTTGGAATATGATCACCATAGCACAGCCCACCACATAACCCTTCTCATTCACTAGCCAAATTACTCTGCATCTCTCTTTAACAAGCCTCCAAGTCGAGATCTACTGTGGAAGGTAGACAAAATAGGTGAGTGATCCATTTTTAATGTAAATGCAGAAGCCCTTAATGATGTCTGAAGAACTGTTAAGGAGGCAGGAGAGAACAATATGCAACTCAAAAGGGGAAAACATTCCTCTAGTCTTCAGAAGGGAACTATCAAATTTGGGCTAACAGGCTGAAAGATTTACTACAAATTAATTAGGAAAAGTAGAAATCCTCAAGACCAACAGTTGCTAAATGTTAAATACTGTATTGGCAGTTATAAAAGCTACAAAGCAAAGCTAGCCATCCACCATTTTAAGTAGATGGAAATTATTCGTTTTGAGTGGGGGGCAGGGAGCAAAGCTGGCATATTAATTCATAGGGATAGAAGGAGCTTTTGCAAAGGGTTCATGCAATTGATATTTACTTTAGGAACGTATTGCAAACACTGAGCAACTGCCTTGAGGGGTAGCTTGGTTTTTGAATGTAAGAAAAACTCTCATATACAAACAAGTTAAAGCACATTCATTCAGGGCAGACTGAGACAAATTTCAAGGGTACAACAAATATACTGTTGTCCAGTCCTATATTAACAATGGAGTTTGTTTCTTTGCTGAACATCTTATTTTCAAGTCCATTCCTCACACAATGCAGGAGCAACTGTTCCTACAAACACTGCAGTGCTAAACAAAATGGCGATTCCTGCTCTTTTTGTCTTGCCTCTCTCAAAATAGACGGCCCTCCCCTCTGGCCACTCTGATTGGCTGATAGGGTAGTCAATCCACACAATTCCTCCTATTAGGTCATTTCAAGGTTGTTTCAAGCTCTGCCCACTTTATGAAAACAAAGGCAGGCCTTTTCATTGGCTGCTGCCTCATCAATATTTAAATGAAGGGAAGAATACTGTCCAACCTTTTCAATAGGAGCCTGCTACCTATGTAAATGCTGCTGGGCAGGCAAGCTGCAGGCAGGGAAGTGTAGAGGGCAGTCACACACAGAGGGCAGTGTAGAGGGCAGTCACACACAGAGTGTAGAGGGCAGTCACACACAGAGGCAGTGAGTTACCAAAAATGGTGGTGGCATTGAAATTTTTGGAGGGCGCCACCCACTTTGCCCTAAGCGAAGAACCTCCCCTGTGCCAGCCCCAAACAAATGCCAAATCCTCTCCTCTCCCCAAATTACCATTGCTTCCAGGATGTAATGCTAGGCATGCTTATATAGGAGTAAGCCTCACTGGGCACACCATGGGACATATTTCTGAGAAAACATGCATAGGATGGTGATGTAAGGCAGTTCCCAGCTCCTGTGTTGCTGCAGGATACCTGAGGTCCAGTCAAACAATCCCTGTGGGCTGAATCCGGCCCCCAGGCCTTATGTTGTGCAGGCCTGCTTTAGGGGAAAGGAGAGGCTATTACTGGCTGATTGTTACAAGTACATTCCCCCGATGAATGAAAACCCCAGGAAATGTTGCAAGAGATTCCTGAGCAAGGAACATATTGCGAGCAAACCCTTCTCTTTCTGAAAAAGGACACTTGTTGCAGTTCACATTTCTATGCTACTAATCAAGACTCATTTTGAAATATGTGGCTTTAACTTCTTTAGAAGTTCATCATTTAGCCAGAGATGGAATGCTACTGTTGTTCACCATACTTGCCTGAAATTATTTCTATTAACATTTTGTTAATTTATAGTGAATTACTAGTGATAGTAAGTACTACCAACTGTGTCAACAAGTGTGTGGATCAAGGTGATCCAGTTGACATCGTATACCTGGATTTCCAAAAAGCTTTTTATTTATTTATTTATTATTAAAACTTTTATACTGCCCTTCCAAAAGGCTCAGGGCGGTTTACATTAAAAGAAAGACAAAGTTCCTCATCAAAGACTCCTGAGAAAACTTAGCAGCAATGGAATAAGGGGACAAGTACATGTGTGGATTACTAACTGGTTGAAGGACAGGAAACAGTGGGTAGGGATAAATGGAGAGTTTTCGCAATCAAGGGAAGTAAGAAGTGGGGTCCCCCAGGGTACTGGGGATTGGTGCTTTTTAATTTATTCATAATTTAATTTAAGTACTGGGATCGGTGCATAAATGATCTAGAAATAGGGGTAAGCAGTGAGGTGGCCAAATTTGCAGATGATGCCAAACTCATTCGGGCAGTGAAATCCAAAACGGATTGTGAGGAGCTCCAAAAGGATCTCTCCAAACTGGGTGAGTGGGTAATAAAATGGCAAATGCAGATCAATGTTGGCAAGTGTAAAGTGATACACATTGGGACAAAAAACCCCAACCTCAAGTATACATTGATGGGATCTGAGCTGTTGGTGACTGACCAGGAGAGGGATCTCGGGGTTGTGGTGGACAGCTTGTTGAAAGTGTCGACTCAATGTGCGGCAGCTGTGAAAAAGGCCAATTCCATGCTAGGGATCATTAGGAAGGGGAAATAAAACTGCTAATATTATAACGCCCTTATACAAAACTATGATGCAGCCACACCTGGAGTACTGCGTACAATTCTGGTCACTACATCTAAAAAAGAACATCGTAGTACTGGAAAAGGTGCAGGAGAGGGCAACCAAGATGATCAGAGGCCTTGAGCACCTTTCTTATGAGGCAAGGCTACAATACCTGGGGCTATTTAGTAGAGAAAAAAGGCAGCATTGGGGAGACATGATAGAGATCTATAAAATCATGCATGGTGTGGAGAAAGTAGACAGAAATTTTTCTCCCTCACACATCACTAGAACTAGGGGTCAACCCATGAAATTGATTGCCGGGAAATTTAGAACCAGCAAATGGAAGTACTTTTTCACACAACGCATCATCAACTTGTGGAATTCCACAAGATGTGGTGACAGCCAACAACCTGGAAGGTTTTAAGAGGGGTCTGGATAATTTCATGGAGGAGAGATCTATCAACGGCTACTAGTCAGAGGGCTATAGGCCACCTCCAGCCTCAAAGGCAGGATGCTGCTAAGTACCAGTTGCAGGGGATTAACAGCAGAAGAGAGGGCATGTTCTCAACTCCTGCATGTAGGCTTCCAGTGGCATCTGGTGGGCCACTTTGTGAAACAGGATGCTGAACTAGATGGGCCTTGAGCCTGATCCAGCAGGGCTGTTCTTGTGTCCTTACTTTTCAGACTGACAAGCACTTAATATTCCTTCTCTCAGTTTTAGATACGATAACAAGAATCTAAGGTGAATGTTTTGGCCACATGAGCAGATTATTTATATGAGGGAAAATGATAAACATGTGTTGATTCCAATGCCCTAAATCAATCTATGCCTTATTTGCCATTTGGAATGCATCTACATGTACATGACTCCAACAAGGTAAGGTATCTGCATTAAAAAGGATCTCCATGCAGGGTGGATTTGATTTAAATCAAACTGATTTAAATCACGATTTAAATCACTAGCAGGGTGGATAAAAATAAAAAAAATCCGATTTAAATAAAAAAAATCTGATTTTTTGGATTTAAATCAGATTTTTTTTATTTTTATCCACCCTGCTAGTGATTTAAATCGTGATTTAAATCAAATCTACCCTGTCTCCATGTGCCCAAGATTATTTCAGCCATAGCAGCACTACCCTTTCCTTTCAGTGTCTGTGACATGAAACTATTTTTATGCACTGTGTGTCTAGCACAATCTACATGTATAAACTGAGTCCAAATAATTTATAGTAAGGGGGTATGCACTATAGTATATCATTTTTACTAGGAGGAGGAGGAGCCGCCGCCGCCGCCAAGACTATTTATGTAATACATTTGTATACCACCTGTTACAGAAATCTCAAGGTGGTTTAAAAAAACAAACAAAAATTTAAAGACATTAAAACATGTATAAAATTCAAACTAAAAGAAATCAGTAAAAATTCAACCAGAAGTCTGGCTAAAGAGCTGCATCTTCAGTCTTTTCCTAAAAGCTAGGAGAGCTGGTCTTGTGGTAGCAAGCACGTCTTGTCCCCTTAGCTAAGCAGGGTCCACCCTGGTTGCATATGAATGGGAGACTAGAACTGCGAGCACTGTAAAATATTCCCCTCAGGGGGTGGAGCCGCTCTGAGATGAGCAGAAGGTTCAAAGTTCCTTCCCTGGCATTTCCAAGATAGAGCTGAGAGAGATTCCTGCCTGCAACCTTGGAGAAGCTGCTGCCAGTCTGTGTAGACAATACAGAGCTAGATGGGCCTATGATCTGACTTAGTATACGGCAGCTTCCTGTGTTCCTATGATGGTGCAGTAATCTCAACAGGAAATGCATTCCAGTCCAAGGGCAACTACAGAGAAAGCTTGCCTGAGAAATAGTTAAACAATGCACTAAGTCATGTTTCCTACTGTACTCTACTATAAGCATTATCACTTGCAACTGTACTTGCATTGCTGAGTAACAGTTTGTCAAATTCATTATCTAGCATTTAAATTAATTCTATCAATATTGACACTGAGCAGAATCCAGACTTATTTCAATGGGACTTGATTCTGACAAAACATACTCAGGACCACTCTGATGCTGATGGTGGCAGTGTATCCTCTTGTCTCCCCTAAGAGGATACACTGCTGATTTTGGGCACAGCACTGGGGGGGACGGACATGACAGCGGGAGGTAAGAGTGCCTTCTCTGCTCCTTAAAGGTAACCCTCCAGCCACTGAACCAGCCGTCAACTGGTTCATGCACATCCCTAAATGTAAGCGTCAGGAACTCATGAGATCATAGCTCCTTTTCCATGAACATACCAGAATCAGTTTTTTGTCCAAATCCACCTCCAACATGTAAGAACTGAATTTCAAACTCTCTTCATGAATACAGTAATGCAGTTGCATCCATGTCAAACTGGTACAGTAAGGAACACTTGTTTGGAATTTCATCAGTACAGTAATTTTTCCAGAGCACAGATGCGAAAAGAATCAGGAACAACCTCCAAGTTCAAGATTCTTCTTCCCCTCCACTGAGAACTGGTATTTTCAATTAAGAATACCAATACCCAAACCCAAAACTGTTTGCTTTTTGTGCCAACATATTAGATGAACCATCAACATATGGCTATTTTCTCTAAAGATTTTGAATACAGTCTTTGCTCCAAACAATTGTCTCTTTGTAAATAGGGTGGATGAATGACTAAGGAGTTAAGGGGTAACTTGAAGCAATTTAATAGAGTTCTTTTTTCCTTTTGAGTGACTGGAGTTTCAGCCTCTTAGAATGGAGCAAACAGATTGGTAATTTACTTTCTTTTATGCTGGATATATGGTTCATCCACAAATGTCCTAAGCATTCCTGGATATGTGCCTCTTTAAAGGTGATGTTGCTAAGCTGCAGAAGTAGAATGTATCTATACAAATATTAATCTTTATTTAATGCAGAAATATTTTCTTATTTAGATAAGCAAATTGAAGTCTTCAAATCAATTGGTGAATTACTATCAATCATTACCAAAGTTAACCAGAAACAATCTTGACCATACATGACATTTTTCATAATTCAAACTGGTATAAGCCAACCAACATACACCATCTGGAATATATCACTCAGCATCTGGCCTCAATTTGAGAGGCTAGTGCTAATGCAAGCACCCTAGGTTTCCTTTTTCTGGAAGTTACTACTCCTTAATAAAGATTAAGACCACAAGGAGCATACAGAAAGAGCATGGTGGGAGGAAAGGCGATATTAGCGCTCCGTCCAGTGTGTGCTGGTTTTTGAGAGGCAGCAAGCAACATTGCTCACAAAAGCCTTAGCTGTCCTTATGCTACCCAAAGGATACATTATTGAACTGCTTTCCCCACTAGCTATCATGACACTTCCACTACTGTATTCTTTTGAAGCTGGTAACTTTGTGAGGTAGTTTACCAATGCAGAGGAAAGAATTCTGTCAGGCAGATTAATTACCAATTTCCTGTTGAACTAGCAATAAAAACAGCAGGCATGCCATCAGTTTTCCTTCATATTCAAATATAATCAAGGCTGCCCTTCAAAAGGATATTTTACAGGCCTCTGCACATATTTGAGCTGTTCAACTTTACTATTCTGTCTGCAAAATGGTTCCTAAAGAGAGGCTTATGAACTTTAAAACAAATCATTTTTAGAGACTGGAAACCTTTGAAATGAGAAAATACTTTAGAACCTATAGAACTGGTGTGCCTATATGCAGAGTACCAGATTAGTCAGGACCAGAGGAGGATCAAGATAAAAGTAAAATTGGAGGGAGGCGAGAGGTTATTATTGGATTTTACGAAGTACAATTCAGCCTGTGTACTAAAAAACAATGGAGGGGAGAAGAGGCTTTGGGGTTGAAAAGTTTGCTTTAAGTTTTGAATCAATTCATGTGATCCTACCATTCTCCATGTAGTATTTTGTTTAGACAAAAGGATTTGACAGGCCAAGAAATAAAGTTTTAAAAGAGTGAAAAGAGCATATGTGCACTATTATGTTACAAACCTGAAGTACAAACTAACTTTTGCGCTTCAGGTTGCAAGAAGGAAGTGTACCTGAAACCAAAACCAGACCAAGAGGTATGGCAACTTCCAACCTTGTACAGCAAAAAGTTACACAATAATATTAGTTTCTTCCTCTGGTTGAGTTCCAATATGACCACAATACACCCAAGTTTAGAAAGACATCACAAGCCTTAGTCTGAAACAATGTCATATTTGCTCCTTATATTCCCAAGTTCAGAACTATTTTAGCTGGTTACACAGTTAGAGATATTATATATCCCCTAGTTTTATCTTTAACAGAGACTTTAGGACTATTTTCTAGATCTACACAGCTATTGAAATTTACTACAAATATATACAATGCATAGATATTCAACCACTAGTAATAGGTCCTAAACCAATTCCCAACTTGTATCAAGTTTATTTTGAGTCCCCTTTGGAATTTAAAATTTGTTTTTTTAAAGGCATATTTTGACACACATTTAGCCACAGGCTATACACGTTTCCTTAGTGCTACAGAAGAACTCCATCAAATCAAGCCACACAGCAGGAACAAAGAAATTCAAAAGATAGAAAGTAATTATGACATAGAGAATCTTACTACAAGAAATTCACATGCATCACAGGGTACATTCTGTTCAGTGGGATGGCATAGAATAAAGTTACATTGCAGATCAGTTCACTACAATGGGTTGCTATGGATCCTTACAACTGTTATAAACACTTTATTGATTTTTGGATTACAGGCGATTCAAACAGCTACATTTGTAACATCACAAATATATCTTCCCTTAGTCTGCTCTTCTCCAGGCTAAGTATACCCAAATACCTCTATGGGGAAAGTGCTGAAAAGGATTCCACTTTCCAGTACTCCCTGCACACCTTTCCATATGTTGCTGGAGCTCGGAATGACTCCGTTCCTTTTTTTCTCCACTAAAACTTGGAGAAGCACAGCAGTGTATGGAGGTGAGTAGTGGGAAAGGTCACCTCCATGTGGTGCCAAAGGGGCTGTGCAGCTATTTGGCTTTGGGTGTTCAGAACTAAATATTTGCACAAACTTACAAGCCAGGTCTTTCCCATTCTTTACTTGTGCATTTGCTTTTTCTTCTCTAAATGTGAGACTTTACATGTGTCTCGGATGGTTTGGCCCAACATCTGTGCTTGTCCAGGTTGGTTTGAATCTAGATTCTCTCACCTAAGGAGTTAGCTATTCTCCCTCTCCCAGAAAATTTGATAAGCAGCCCCTTTACTCCCTGCTCCAAAGGACAACACTGAACAGCACAGGGCCCAGGTCAGAGCCTTTCTACACTCCACTTGATACCTTCTCTCCAGGCTGACGTGGAACACCCACTTAGTACACCTTACAGTAGTATCATCTAGCCCACAGCTGGAAGATTTAAGTCTTCTGCAAGCTATTATTTCTTTGGCCCTAGCCTTGAGCACTTCCAGCATGTAGGCTATACTTTTTTGCTTCTAAGTCTTATGTTTCTCACACCCCAGGAGAAATTTCATGCAACTCAGGTTGTCTTCTGTAAAATATATTATTCAACGAAACAAAATGGGATCATAAGGTTTTGTTTAAACTAGAGGTGTCAGAAGTCCAATACTTTTGAAGCCTAGTAGATGCCCATGGGCTAGGCCCATCAATCCCCTTCCACTAGTTTTAATAAGGGAGGGAGCAGAATTTAGCTTTTAAAAAAACCTCCCACCATTCAACTCCATGCCACCTTTTTATATTTTGCATACCCAAATCCCTACACTTGTACCAGTGCTACCCCCAATCAACTCATTCCTCATCCCCCCGATTTGAGCATGCATCCCCACCAACCCTAGTCTGAGCACCCATCCCCCACAACCTTGAGCATCAATCCATAGCTGACTACCCCTCATTACTTAAGGTTTCTCACATGCCACTGCTTGACCTCCAGAATCTTCTCGCATGCCAAAATAGTTTGTCACCAGACTAAACCCTGTAATCCAGATCTCCTTTTCCACCGATACATGACCACTATTATGCAGTCTAAACCTCCCCCTTGGCCAACATTTGCAGCCAATTACAGATTCCATATTCCTTGCTAAATCTGAAGAATGGGGAAGAGGCTGACTAGAGGTATGCACTGGCAGTCATTTGCAGACCAGCCCCTTTTGCCTGATATGGGCAATACCCTTAAGACGGTTCAACAAATTGTGTGACAGGCTGCATTTTGGCTCCCAAAGGGTCTGCTAAGACTTCCTGACCTTATGTTAACATGGCACCCGCTTAAAAAAACAGCAACTCTGCTTCTAAAATAGAATATGCTGGTAGGCACAGGGCCAGGTAAAATCATTTTACATAGATTACATATAGGAACCTTCACAAAATTAAATATGAATAGAATTTTTTATTAACGTGCTTGAAAAGAGAAAGCAAAACTACAGTTTGACATTAGTAGGATTTCAACTTACTAGCCGACCCGCACAGAGCATCTGCACGCTCTTTGGGGCCAGCTGTTCCCCACCTCCTGCCCCACTCTCTCTTGCCCCCCTCCCCTCTCTCTCTTGTCAACCAGTTCATTCTTTAATTTCAATATGCCAGGCATAAGAGAGGAGAACAGCAGAGTGCATAGGATCTCACAGCCTGAGCCCAGGCCCTAAAACAAGGGTTATTTTGAACATCTGATGGTGACAGAAAGTATGCTTCACTTCACTTCAAGTTTTTCCAAAACACATCTGAGGCAGAGCTCAGCATCTAAATAATTTATCCTGATAACTTCTACATGTGCCAGAGCTTAAGCTCACTTTGAAGCCACAGCTGACAACACGGAAGCCCTGCCCTAAGGTTCGATACATAGAGCAGTGTTAGTGAGGATTAAGATGCTTTCTACACATATTCAGAGGTAACTATTTCATGCTGCATCTCTGACTCCCAGCATCTAAGTGCTGGCTCAAATTAAGTCTTGCTTGGCAAAGTGACTTTGGAAAATATTATGGAAATCTTGTGGTCTGAATGCAAGTTCTTATAAAAATAGCTCAAGTATGAAAATAAGGAGAATTAGTGACAGCAGTACTCATTTTTACAAGCTATGTTGCTACATGCATTCCAGGTTAAGTTTCCCACTTGCAATATACACATCATTAGCTGAAAATGAGGAGTAAGAGATAGCTTTCTCCATCTGGCAATGCTCTGTAAAAACTGAAATCACGCTGACAGCACAAAAAGCAACTCAGGCAATTTAAGAGATACCTATGACTCAAACACCTGAAACTGCAGTTTCAAGGAATATTTCAGCTACTGATTTGTTGATAATGATCCATGTAATTCAGCTTCTCTTACTTTGTAATAGACTAACAAGCAATCTATATCTGAAAAACATAGAAACCCACAATACAGATCTCGATCTCCACAAGTAGCACCGCTCAAACTGTGCTTTGAATTGAACGATGGAGTCAAACTGACATACACAAAATATTATGACACACACCAGTGTATCCCAGGGCAGGATCCATACTATGTTAGTTATGACTAAGTTCAATTGAAATTAATGGAATTTAAGTTAGTCATGACTAGTTTGTTTCACTGATTTCAATGTTGCGTAGTCATGGCAATTTTAGACTGTTCCCAATCTATATAATCTTATACCACAGAAGTTTCTCAATATACCAGTTATTTGATCATAGATTAAGTATTTCTAAATTTAGAACTAAATTCCCCTTTAAAGAAATCCCATTACTCCTAACTATTATTTTTTGTTACTCTGCTCAGCATTTCAATGTAAGTTCTCAAAAGTTTTAAAAGGCAGATATTCAAAGGAGACTAATATTTTGTTGAGTTCTAGTATTTTCCAATAAACTGCTACAAGCATCGTTTTGTACTGTGCAGTAACAGCAGAGTCCAAGCAAGAGGTTTCTTCATCCTCTTGGCCCTAGGATTGATGAGGAAGCAGCCAGAAAGAAGCCTGTTTGACTCTACATGGCACTGAGACTCCACAAAAAGCATTTGTGGATTATGAGAAACTAGCTGGCCCAGTAGAGAGCATCGGTGCACTAGTTTTCCTTGTCTCCCCGCCTGCCTGCTGATCTGGCTCCTTGTGCCGCCTTCCCCCACCCCAGCCACCCCACTGCCATACAGGATGGCAGTGGAGATGGCAAAATCTCCTTCCTGCCCCCCCCCGGGCTGATTTGGCCCCCCTGCCCCACCCCAAGCCACCCCATGGCAGTAGAGAGGACAAGTGACAATGGGGCACTAGTGGAGAAAGATCCTTACTTAGGCCTGCTGGCTTCCCAAGTGACAGGTTGGGACATTTACGGCCCATTTCAGAGCTCTCTCAGAGAGTCTCGTAATGCGGGCCCACAGAAGGAGCTTTTGCAGCCCCCTCCACTGCCAGCGTCTTGCCCTGTCGCCATATCCGCCGCCATTCCCACCTCAGATGAAGGTTGTACGTGCAAGCCCCACCACCGCAGAGAGAGAGATACTGAGGGGAAGAAAGGGCCTAAGCAGAACATCCTAAGGGCTTATCTGGCACCTAGAGCCCATCACAGCAAGAGAGATTTGAGCAGATTCCTGCAAGTATTTATCTTGACTGGATTCCTCATAAATACTAACCATACTGCACTAGCCCTCAAAATGGCTCCAACTGTTATCAGAGAGACACATTTATCCCCTTTGTATAAAAAAGGAACAGAAGAATTGCATAAAGTTTCACAAGACTTTCACCAACTTGCTCCTAAGCCAAAAATCATTAGTATATTTGTTCATAAAGAAAGTGAATCAAATCAATGCTCACCCTCCTGCAACTGTCCCAATTTAACAAAGACAGCCACTGTTTTCCAAGTCTGTCCCAGAAACACTTGCCAGCTTCCTTTTTTTTTTGCACACAAAATACACCAGATAGCTAAACAAGCTTCCCTACCACATTTGTGTACAAGCCTCTTGCTCTAAATATAATTTACCTTATGGCAATTCCAAAACCTATTTCATAACTAGGAGTTCCAAAACCAAGGCAAAGAAAATAACACAACACTACTTTAAATGCTATTACTATTTTTTTTCCTTCTGTGAACATTCTTGCCCAAAGTTTCAGTGCTAGGTGTGAATTAAAAGCATTTATTATTGACTAATTCATTTTGCTTCTTCAAGCCCACTGAGACTGCTTACAAGTTTACAGGGAAAAGGGATGAAGTGGTTGGTTTAGTCCAGGCCTGCACAACATAAGACCCGGGGGCCAGATGCGGCCCGCAGGGACTATATTACTGGCCCCCAGGTATCCTGCAGCAACACAGGAGCTGGAAACTGCCTTATAGCACCATCCTGTGCATGCTTTCTCAGAAATATGCTCCATGGTGTACCCAGTGAGGCTTACTCCCATGTAAGCATGCCTAACATTGCAGCCTGAAAGCAACAACAATTTAGAAAGAGGAGAGGACTTGGCATTTCTTTGGGGCTGGCATGCACTCCAGGGACCCCACTGATTGAGCAAGGACAGGACCTATTCTCTGGCCACTATCCTTGGTTGAAACTATGGGTCCACTGACAGGGGAAATAGAGCTACAAGTAACTAATATTTAATTTTAATGTCATAATGTGCTAAACATTGACTTCGGCCCCTGTACACCAAGTTGTGGATGGTTCCGGCCCTCCAGGGCATTTGAGTTGTGCAGCCCTAGTTTAGTCCTTCACCCACTCCCTTAACTTATTTGTAAGCATCATTTCAAAGATGAACTTTTTTTTTTTTAAGGTGCCTTCTACTTTGCTGTTAAGCTGTTTTAAAAGTGAGGTACAGAAGTCATCTCTATTTTTCGAACTGGATATATCAAATGAAGAAGGAGAAGCAGGTTTGATGCAGAAGGAAACTGTGGGATCCTCCCAGGTATTGAAACCCCTAGCAAATCGTCTCCTGAATTCTAAGTGTGTGGAGTGTATACTGAGCAGTAGTGGGGGGGAAAGAACTCTGTACATGCTCAGGTGTTCCTTTTCACCATATTCTGCGACTCAGCACAAGTATTGCAGACAGACTCCCAATAAATCTGGGTGAAAATAAGTCCAACAATATGTATGTGTGGCGGGGAGGATTTGCTTGACAAACCCCAGGTGCCAGGGAGCCATGTGACCTAGACTAGGATACTGTATTCAGAGGTAAGAGTTATTTAATAAAATCTTTATTTGTTCCAGGCAGCCCTGTTTCTGTTACAAGTATGTTACCTGTTAAGGGGATAGGAAGTTCATTGACCCTCCTCCTCCACCATGTCCTTCACTAAGTCTGGTAATTTTGTCAAGTGTCCATTGTTTGGCTCTTATATTTTTGGGCTGGTGACTAGATTCAAAGAAAATTTGTCAAGACCTAGCTTATAATGCTGGAGTAGGGCTTGTGAAAGAGTCAGCTTGTTTTTGTTAAGTGTTGCGCGGTTAAGAGTTGGAAAGACTGAAAACTAGGCGTGGATTATTGTTGTAGAGTAGAACAGAGTGTGTGCATTTGAGAAATAGTACATTGGCAATAGCGTCAGTATGTACTGTACGTTCTGAAGAGAAGTGCTGGGGCTTTAATCAGATACAGTACTACTCTGTAGAAATTAAGCCTGTACACCACCAGAAATATCAGATCAATGTCAAACCAATTTGGATTTAAATATGGCCTCCCCAACACTTCTGGAATCAATATTGGCTTGGAGCTGACCCCATATTTCACTGATAATCAATATCTGAAACCCCACCTTACATACGAAGTTTAAAAGCACTCACCGCCACAGCTCCAGGCCATCATTGCCCCCATTGCCCTGCCAACCATCACCACCCTGCCCCTCCAGCCACACACCCTCCTGTTGACCCCACAGCTCCTCCAGCCTGATGGCTACTCTTAAGGGCTGCACCACTGTGCTTGGCCCACTGCTGCTGCCAAACCCACTCCTCTGGGCAGCCACTCTGAAGGCCACACCGCTGTGCTGTCCTCACTGACGCTGCAGCTGATTTGGCACCTTCAAAGGCTCTTCTGTGCAGAAGAGCAGGGCCGGGGGTGGGGGGGACATTTTCAGAAGGCAAATCGTTTGCCTTTTTAAAATGGCCTTTTCCTTGCTCTTCTGTGCAGAAGAGCCTTTGAAGGTACCAAAGCAGCTGTGGCACCAAAGGCCTGTCACTCAGCAGAGCAGGGTCAGTGGCGGCGGCAGCCGGGTCAGTGCCAGAGGCCTCCAATGGAGGCGTGACGCGGCCCTGAAGTGTGGTTGCCAGGCACAGCAGGGTCAGCAGTAGCAATGGGGCAAGCATGGCGGTGCGGCCCTGAAGAGCCCCATCGGATCAAAGGGAGCAGCAGGGCCAGCATGGCGGCTTGGCAGGAGCAACAGAGAGGCAAAGGCTGGAGGCAGAAGGCAGTGGTGATGACCTGGAGCTGTGGCAGAGAGTCTTTTTAAAATTTGCACATAAGTGGCGGCGAGCGGGGGGGGGGGGGATACTGGAAATGTTTCATTTTGGAACAGCAAAGAGAGGCTTCTACTGGAGTTCGGATTCTTAGAGGCCCTCTCCTATCAGTTCCAGAACTACTGCCAGTACCACTCATAGAGGCATCATCAATATTCTTAGCAGATTTATCTAACTGCACAGGCCTAGTAGGCACTGCTTTCTCATTTTAAATGGGTGGTGAGGGGAAGAGGCCGTAGTAGTTCTGTAGTGAGGAAAACACTGCATATGCTCAGAGAAAACTCAATTTCTGCTTTAAAACATGGGACGAACATGCTCTAAATGTTATAAAGCTATGTTATCTGAACTCCTGCTAACTGAGCAAAGGGGCATGTTTTAAAGCGGCAGTTGTCTTACATTTAGCAAGGGGAGAGGAACTGTCCTTATCCAACTCCAGCACCGCTTCCCTCCAGTGGTTGTTGCTGGTGTCTACCTTATACAGCTGAACCTTGTCACCTGCGATTCCGGCACCCACGGTTTTGTGTATCCGCAGTCAGGCTATGGAGATCCAACCTCGTTATTCACTGATATGAAAGAGTTAAGATTTACCTATCAGTGGTTCCTGGGTGACCAGAAATGACCTCCGAGGGCATTTCTGGTCATCATTTTGCAAAAAGAAGCCATTTTCTGGCTCTCAGTTTTAACACCGCTCCCCCACCCGCCCCCGCTGACTTTTCATGGAAAAATTGGCAGATTGAGATGGACACCTGCAGAGCATAGCAAGGCACCTTCACTTTTTTCAGCTTTCTTTCTTGTTGCTTTTTTGCTCCATTTTTTCTCTCCAGTAACCCAACCCCGCCCCACCATTCCCATTGACTTCAGGTCTCATTATCTAAAGAAATTGGCGGGAACAGAACTTCTGTGGATAACGGGGTCCAGCTGTATTTCCACTTGGACTGTAAGTCCTTTAGAGACAGGGAACCATCTTATTTATTCTGTAAATTGCTTTGAGCACTTTTGTTAAAAAGCAGTTGTGAAGGAATGAGGCCTGAACCTCCTCTTTTTGTATAGAAGATTTTAGTATTGCAATTGCTTTGCTTACTCCCTATGTTAAAAAGTTGTGCAGGGGCCAAAGGTTCACAGCTCCTGTGCTACAATTTGGTTTTGGAGGGAGAAGAATTTTACTGGTTTCATTCTGGAGGAAAGAGAGGGTTTGATTAGATTAGGTATGGGGTTTTTTGTAAATGGATGGTACTTGAGTTGTTTTGGTTTATTTGAAAAAAATTGGAGAGAAAAATATATATGGAGGCTGCATACAGCAGAATTTTAGTGCAGTGCAAGTTGGAGAGCTGAAGAGCCCAAGTGAAGGAGTTGGTTAGTGTGTGCTGGAAAGAGAGCTGAGAAATCACTGGGAGAGTTGTGATTCTCTGGAGGACTAAATCACTCCTAAAGCAGTTGAAGCAACAGTCTGGGATTAAAACCACAGACCTGGGAAGGAAGAGCAGGACCTCAGGCTGAGCAAGGGACAAGCCAGGCTGGCTGATTGTCATTCACACAATCAAGAACTGTGTTCTACCCAGGCTTGGAAGCTATGTGTGCTCCCAATTTTTGGTTGTATAAAAGCAAGGTAGGAGAAAAAGCTACCCATGTTTTCCTCCTACCTTGCTTCCACACAATCACCTCTACCCAGGTTTTCCTCTTACCTTGCTTCCACACAAACAAAAATTGGGAGCACACATGGCTCCCAAACCCAAGTGGAACAGCTTTTGATTGCATGAATGAGCAACAGGACTCTTGGTAAGGACTCTGAGTGAGGGCCCAGTATTGGTGCAGGATTGATTGGATGCATTTTGCTCATATTTAATTTCTTTCCTTGTGCTCTTATGGTTGCTGTTTTGTAATAAATTTTCCAAAAGAATGATTGTTTTGAATTGAAAATTTTAAATCAAAGTTTTCTTGTTTTGAAGTTAAAAATTTGTAGCTTCTGTCCATTTCCCCACCCCACGCTTAGAAGCCTTTCCAGCCTATCTAACTTTGTATGAGATAGAGGTTTGGAAGCCTGTTTTAGCAGACCCAGCCAGGGTGGGTGGCGGCGGGGAGTCTACTTGATGGCAGCAGTGAAGCTTAAACTCACAGGGCTAGTTAAGACCAGGCTGTGACACATGGGGGCCGCATGGTGGGATCCATGACTGCAGTATATAAATATTTGTTGTCTTAGTAGTAGCAGTATCATGATCTGGCACCATCTACTTCCATGCACTTTTAGTTCCGCTTTTTATTTCTGGCACATTTGAGTCTAGATTGTTTTGGCCTCACTACTGTCCACCAGATCATATTGGCTACAAATTCTGTCACTTGACCCACTTACTCATTCACAGGAGTGTGACTATTTTCATCTGCAAAGTGTTGACATTATATAGATGCTAACAGTATCATCAAAGATTCAGCTGTTGGACAAGGTTAGTGTTCAAGGTTAGTGTCATACTAGCAATTTTGACAGAACAGCTAGAAATTCTGAAGATACTACTAATTTCCAAAATTAGGTGTTAGAAATATTATGCACAAGTCATGCATTTTCTCTGAACTTGCAAAGCCACTTTTCCACAAATTTTGTAGAACAGGAAAATTCTACAAAGGAAGCAAACTGTTACCTTTGTTGTAAAGAGGAGTGATATTCTCCACGATACAATATCTAGTGTGTTTATACAGAAGTTTTACTGCTTCCCTCTACATTTCCTCTCAGGTTCCACAAGGACTCCCAAACAAACAATGGTTGCTAAGACTTTTCTCTAAATGATTCAGAAAAAAGCAGGTCACAGAAAGAAGTTCAGAAATCCCACATTTGTGCACAACTAATGTTGCTGAAGGGGTGACTTTGGCAAATTACTTGGTACCATCAGCTATTTCAACATCACCTTTTGAATTCCTCAGTCTTTTACTTATGAGGTTTCTGTGTTGCTATTTATAATGGAACTGTAATTAACCAATTCATCTGAGTGTCAGTTTACAGAGGTCCATCAGTGAGAGAGTTTCACAAGCGTTTTATGACTTGTTTCAAACTGATTGGCAGCATGTTTAAGTATTGGTCAAACATGCAATGCAGGGATCCCCAGTAGAAAAAAGTTGAATTGGTAGAATTATCACATTGCTCTTATGTTTCTGTAAAGCAATTAAATTCAACAGTATTTATTCAATAAATCCATTTCAACAGCAAAAACTATTGCTGTATATCATTATGCAGCCATGTAACAATACTAACCACTCTACAGCACAAGGGCACTGGCCAACATGTTCTGCAGCATTACGCTGGCATTTCCAATTGGCCCACACTGCTCCAGTAGTGGGAAGGCAACTTAGACCCCTGCTAATTGGACAAAGAGGCAATGTGGTGATTCTCTTTATTTAGCAGGGAGAGAGTAACTGGCCCTATCCACCCCAGTGCAGCACCTCCAGTGACTGTTGCTGGTGTCTATCTTATGTTTCTTTTTAGATTGTGAGCCCTTTGGGGAAAGAGATCCATCTTATTTTTGTATTTATTATTTCTCTATGTAAACTGTTTTGGAAACTTGCTGAAAAGCAGGACATAAATATTTGTTGTTGTTGCATGGTTTTTAAAGTAAGTTGTGCTCCTGAAGTGCAAGCATACAACTTGAAGCATTTGTGCACTTGCACTCTTGTGCAAGGCGACCAACACTTCCTACTATGCACAGAGCAGCACAGAGCAATCAAAAACACCAACATAGCTGCAGAACATGACCCACAGGAGAAATAAAGCTCTATGAGAATTTGCCTGTTAATATCAGAAAAAGGATTTATTTATTTATTTATTTTATTTACATTTCTATCCTGCTCTTCCTCCAAGGAGCCCAGAGCAGTGTACTACATTATTGAGTTTCTCCTCACAACAACCCTGTGAAGTAGGTTAGGCTGAGAGAGAAGGCTGGCTGGTCCAGAGTCACCCAGAGTCTGGCCCAGAGTCACCCAGCTAGTATCATGGCTGAATAGGGATTTGAACTCAGGTCTCCCCAGTCCTAGTCCAGCACTCTAACCACTACACCACGCTGGCTCTCATAGCCTATTAAAATGAAATGCTAAGAAGCTCGGTTTAACTTAAAAGGTCATAAAAACCATGTTACTAATTTCTTACAGTGAATCTGCAGAAATATTACTTCTTATCCCCAATTTCTAGACTTTCTGCTACAATTCACAGTTTTCTCACCCAACATTCTGAATTAAAAACCTGATCAGTTTAACTGTCATATGGTTTTCATGGCAGTTTAAGATTAAGTCAATGGAGGGACAACTGGACTTCATTAATCAGCACTCAAGAGAGTCAATGAGAAGGATCTGCCAGCTTTCAAGGTAGCAGCTATAGGGATAAGCAGGAACTACCCTGTTGCTAGCTCTTTCCTAACATCCAAAAGGCTGTAGAAAGAGGTAGCAGTAGTTACCCTATTTTCAGACAAATCAGAGCACATTCAGCCCACAGACTTCAGTGAGTTTAACAGACAATCCCTTGGAAATGTAGTTTGGTGAGGGGGCAAGGGATTGCTAACAATTTTCAGCACCTGTACCAAACTTCAAAAAAATGACCCCCAATTAACTGGGCACATTTTTTAAAGTGTTGATTATTTCTAATGCAAGGAGTTTTAAACCTATGGATAACAGGCAGCCTCTTATAAAACAACCATCCTCTCTCACTAAGGAGGAAATACCTCTTCCAAGATAATGCCTGTTAAGACACAGGCATAATTTAAATCTGATAGTTCATAATGCCTGTGAATATGCCATTAAACCGTGAAACATTTAGAGATGAAAGTTTTATGTAAGAATCTGGAGACCACAAGATGCATACTAACCACTAAAACAGGTTAAGAATAGATTGTGTAAAGATCCTCCTCCATTTCACAAGCTATTATTATTTAAGAATTTATTTATTTAAGTTCCCTGGGTCCTGCCTCCATCTCCCATCTCCTGATATCACTGACCCTTGACTATTCAAAGTTACATTTTACATTTACCTGTTTGCAGACTTATTTGTAAGAGAATGTTTTGGAAGCAACTGTTGGAGAATCATATACCACTAATCTCAGTTAATATCCAACTGAAGTGGCTATTTTCAAAAACAAGTTCAAATTAATTAAGAACTAAATAACACCACTACTTAACATTTATATCATGTTTTTAAATACCCCAATAGTTATACACAGTCTACTGTCAAAGTTTCTCCAATTTACCTTCCCAAAGAGATAGCTTTGACTTTCATTGCAGTCACTCATATAAAGTGTGCTCTGATATACAGCCCACATTTCTTCACACCAATTAAACAGATTTTTGCAGTGTCCTGCCTTCCCATTCTCATTCAAGTGTAATATGGGGTTTGCAGAAAGATCAACATTGCTATATTAATGCCCGATGTATATATTACCAGAAACGAGGTTCTGCTGCAAGGCTGCTCCCATGCCAGTCCCGCAACATATCAAACCAACAGCCATGCCGAGAGAGGACCAGCAACACAGTTGCTCCCCATGCCAGCAATGCTGGCTTCTGGGTGAGAGACATTGGCATAGCGAGTATTTATGTTACCGGTCCTCTGTTAGCAGAATTGCTTGCTAGATACCACCTCTGATCCCTATAGAGCACCTTGATGCAATGGTGCTCATGCCACCGCTAGCAACATATAAATTGGATCCTTCATTAGCTTTGCCAAATGTTTCGCAAAGCATGTCATAGGGATTGCAAGAGACCTACTCTTGACCAGACAAAACTCAAAAGACATAACATATGCATCAAACTGGAATTTGCTTGCTTTAGAAGCATTTCTAAAATATTTGTAAAATTGTTATGTACCTCAAAAAGAATTTACTACAATTTCTATATGCTGCAAGATAGATTTTCTACCCATTGTGTGGCTAACCTGACAGACTTACAAATATTTTCTACCATACTGCTGACACAAAATGACACAGGAAGTTATTCTACTTTGACCAGATCCAGTTATGCAAGAAAACCTCGATATTCATGGGGGATCCATTCTGCTCTACAACTGCGGATATGGAATCCGTGAATACTGGGGCAATGGGGATTGAGGGGTTAGGTTCGTGGAGGCAGCACCTTTTAAAACCACCACAGTGCAGCAGGGACGGCTTCAGAGGCAGCTGCAGCAGCAGGGACTCCTTCTCCTTCCCAACCTCCCTCCAAGCTGACCGCGTGGGCTGGCCTGCATCCGATCTCAGGCCTCCCTGGGCACGTGTGCGTGCTTAGAGAGGCCCAAAATGGGATGCAGACTGGCCTATGGGTCAGTTGGGACGCAGGGTGGGACTGGGGGCACTGAGAGGGTGGTGGAATGTATGTGGGGAGGGCACCAGGTTTTGAGAAGAATGGGAGGGCAGTTGAGTCCCCACTACTGCCGCCGTCATCCCGGGGATGGCGGAGGCAGCAACACGGACTCCTCCCTTCCAACTGACCGCACAGACCGGTCTGCATCCCATTTTGGGGCTCTCTGAGCACATGCTCAGAAAGGCCAGAAATGGGACACAGACCGACTCACATGGTGAGTCCCCACTGCTGCCTCCGCCACCACCACACAGCGGCTGTTTTAAAAGGTGCCTCCGCTGCCACCCCAACTAGCAGATACCCGAGTTCCACGTTTTTTTGCATATGCAGAGGCCGGGTGCCTACTCCCCAGCCGTGGATACACAAAACCCCGAGCACTGAACCTGCAGATAATGAAGTTTGCCTGTATATGTAATTGTCTAAAATATATCAGCAATGGAATATCAAGACAGAGAAAGCAAAACTAAGACAGCACTTACTGTAATGACAGCCTTACTCAGACAGATTGAGCCCCTGCAGCCGTATTCCGTCTCATCTTCAGACTTGTAGTAACTTAGTGTATTGTTTTTCAAGACCACCCACCGGTCCTGCCACCCATGGATGTAGTTGGTCCACTAGAGAGAACAAATGGATACATTTCAACAAGATGTAACAAGTTCTGAAAACATGAGTTGTTCTTCTATAAACACATTTCCATTTAAAAATGTGGAACTTTTTGAGCTTGATATTAATATAAATTAACATTAGCATTAACATTTGTATATTAATATATTAATATTAACAGTAATATAAAACATTTAGAAAGCTTTAAATAAAACTGTTGAATTTGGTAACATTAAAACTGGAAGGGAAATTCCACGTTCCTCAGGAAGAAGTGCATAACTCTAAATAATGGGGTCATTTATTAAGCAATGTAACAATCCCAAGCTGGAGATAGCAGATCTACTACATCTGAAAATGAATTCCTGGACCTTATGCTACATATATAATACACTACTGAGTGCAAGATCTGGACTCTGGCATACGGTATCGTCTTATAAATCTCAGCTTGCTTTAAAAAACCAGCAAGTCTATAACCCTCATGGAAAGAGAGAGAAAAGATTGTTCACTATCACAGACTGGACTCCAAGCAAAGTTTTAATGGCCCGAGCAAAGACTGGCTCCGAGCAAAGTTTTAATGGCTAGAGCCTCCGGGCCTTGGACAGTTAACTAGTTTCTTCCCCATAAACACTATCCTCCAACCCAATCATCCTGCTTTGTCAAGATATTCACCATGGAGAAACCAGTATTGTAAATATAACTAGTGTGTGCACTAATTAGCATAATTTAATCAGATTACATATGCTGTAAATGTTTCACCTTAGCCCAGAGAACAAGCAGTCAAGGCTAAGCTATGCGATCTCCTTTTCCCTATGAAAGATAAGTAATGGCATGATCCAGAGCAGTGCTAGCACAAGCCATTCCCCCCATTCCACCACTGTGCTGCAGCCCTGAGTCTCCTAAAAAGCCATTTCTGAGGGTTCAAGTACCCTCAGTAGCAGTGTTGAAGACTACGGGAAGAAAGCAGTCCCCAGACACTGGACAGAAACATCTTCCATCGAGTGCTCACACAAGGTATCTTCACCCAGTTTCCAGCGACTCCCTCTCCCAGTACCTGTGGTTGCATCCCATGCAATTGCCAAGGATCCATCAAGCTTTGGGAATGAGTTTTCAAGAGGTTGCAGTGGGGAGGAGTGACAAAGGATGGTTTGCACTAACTCACTTGTGCTAGATTTAGCCCCATAACACAATTCTCTGCAACATATAAAGTAAAAGTGTGCCGTCAAGTGGATTTCGACTCCTGGCACCCATAGAGCCCTGCGGGGTTTTTTGGTAGAATACAGGAGGTGTTTACCATTGCCTCCTCCCATGCAGTATAAGATGATGCCTTTCTGCATCTTCCTATATCACTGCTGCCCGATATAGATGTTTCCCATAGTCTGGGAAACATACCAGTGGGGATTCGAACAGGCAACCTTCTGCTTGTTAGTCAAGCATTTGGTGGCGCAAATACCACTGGCCCTGGTGGCGCAGTGGTAAAACTGCCGCCCTGTAACCAGAAGGTTACAAGTTCGATCCTGACCAGGGGCTCAAGGTTGACTCAGCCTTCCATCCTTCCGAGGTCGGTAAAATGAGTACCCAGAATGTTTGGGGCAATATGCTAAATCATTGTAAACCGCTTAGAGAGCTCCGGCTATAGAGCGGTATATAAATGTAAGTGCTATTGCTATTTCCCCACTGTGCCACCTAAGGCAGCTACCAAATGTATAACTGAAATTGAAATAGACATTTTATTATAATTGCAAGAAAACTGTTTCACAGCTGGGCTATAAAATTTGCTTTAATCAGAGTTCCTAAAATCAGTGCTGTTGGTAATACTGCATTCACTTTCATGAAAATAGTCATGGATATAGGAGGACTGACTAGTCCATGGGTACAGAAGGATCGACCTACTGTACCCTAAGGTATTTAAATGCATACCCTAAAGCTATCCACTCTGCTCTCACATCTATTCTACAACGTTAGGAATACTTACTCACTTGCTTGCCTGGACACCAGTGGATAACTAAGCACGGGCGCCATGAGGAGCTGTAGTATTTGGCCTGTGAGGTTCCCACGTAGGCGCAGAACCCATTCTTATGGTGGGTAATGGATCATGATCCAGATCTATGTTTACCTCAATTGACCTCTGGAGGCAAATAAGACTGCAGGTTTGCTTTTGCCTCCCTCCCCAACCCAAAGTGAGAAAAGTAGGATGTATGCACGGACTGGCTTTGAAAATGCAAAAGGTACGGTCTGTTTGGTAGAGCTCTTGTGCAGCTCCTGGAACAAGGAGATGGCATTAGGCTACTAGAGGGCATTGCAGCTTCTTGTGTCCCATTCATGGTTCAGGCAGCTGTAACAGGTGCACCATGCCTAGGTGGCTGCATCTGCAGGAGCACAAGGGTGCATCATGAAGAAGAATCAGGGGCTCAATGTTAGCCCGATGAAGCAGAACACATGGAGCTTGAAAAGGTGGGGCAACGCAGGGCAGAATGAACAGGAAAGGGTGTTAGGCAGCGGTAGCTAAACATCATGCTAGACTATCAGACTCTCTAGATTCCTGTACAGTGCATAATTTGCCATAACTACACTGTCACATGACTATGCACAAGGCAGCAAGTGATGACAAATCTGCTTAGGCAAGTTACACCTAGAGTCAGCTACATTAGCTAGAAACAACGCCACTTTTAATGAGCAATCAATGCTTTCAGATGCTGTAGTTCAGGGGTTCCCAATCTGTGGAACTCCAGATGTTGCTGACCTACACCTCCCATCCTCTCCAGTCTTGTAGTTGTAGTTCAGCAACATCTGGAGCACTGCAGGTTGGGAACCCCTGCTATAAACTGGGATTCCAAACAAATTCATACATGCAAGTATTAGAATCACTAATCTGATGAACTAGTGTATCAAAGTCTTATTTAAGGGTAGGCATTCTCTGATAGGTAGAGAGCAAATCAGCACTTTTGGGGTAAGAAAAATGTTATTATGCAGATTAGATGTTTGAACATTATGTCTAGATACAGGAGACCTCACTGAGCAACCCACAATGAAAGATACTGGCTTGAATCCAAAAGTGCTTTTGGACAAGCAGAAGGTCTCTAAGTTCTACTCATGGAAGGGTTGGTTCCATCTTAGAAAACTAGTCCCAAATCCAGAGTTTTTCCATTAGCACAAGCTTTTACACAAGACTTCCCACGAGCTTTTTTCAGGGCCTTTTTCTGGCCCACTCAAGTTTACATGCTACAGCCTGAATCTTCTGCTTGACAATGTTTCTTGTACTGTAGTAACAGCCATCTATACACTGTGGCTCTGCGCTGCAAAAGGTTTTCCACAAGCGATTGTACAAGAGTTTACAGAACAGCACCAAATCATTTTCTCCTTCTGCTCATTGGGTAGCACCAGACCTTTAGCACTGTTCCACTAAGTGTGTGGACACTGCCCACTGTTTTTTTTTTAATCCAAGCCTCTATCTTTGTATCATTAGGGCCAGCAAATCCATTGAGCCAAACCACACCAGTAGGCACCTACATCAGCTTTGCAAGTGTTACAACCAGCACTTTTAGAGAAGGAGCACAAAGGCAATTTAGCACTTTATTGACTGGTGTATATTCCTACATTCTGGAGGACATCTGAGAATCTTAACTACTGCCAAGAGCATAGACACTAAGGGGAGAAAGGAGAGAAGTGAGGGTCTTGTTAGTAGTTTTAGAAAGGGAGGATTTATCTGTTCTCCAAAACTGTAGTTTTCTTTTAATTTTAGTTATAGCTTTCTTTTTGTTATGTATCATTACAGTTAATTAATCTTAATAAATTACCAACAGAAAAAAGTGAAAATGAGAAAATAGGATCACAGTCAACTCTTGACCTTTTAATTCATTAATGAACAATTTTTCATGTGCAATACAAGTGAGGGGATTTTAGTTTGCCCATAGCAATAAAAATTCCTTGGTCAGCCCTAGGCATAGTGTATAACAAAACACATTTACAAGTATATCTATACTGCACACTGAATAATACTATAGATATTTTAATTTGTATTGAAAGGTTACCTGGGGAAATGATTACCCAATAGGAAAAGTGGGAATATACAGATACATTAACAACCTGAGCTCTAACACAAGCTGCAAACTGGGATATGGGAAAGGCTCAACATGGAAGCTGTGCAGCAAGATGTTAGCTGGCCTTTTCAAACTATTTTATTACAAGCTACAAACCAAAGACTAGTTTATACAAAATGAGAGCTGCCAGTTCATTTCTAGGGGCTCATTTCCAGGGGTCAACCAACCAAGTCTGAATATATTTGGATTTCAGGAGGGAAAAGCAGTACCAAGAAATCGTAATTAAATATCCAATTTCCAAATATCCAAAACAGCCAAATTTTAAGTGACTGGACTCCAGAGGTTATCTCAGTTGGAATCAAAATGACTAAGCTGAAGTAACAACTGGTGAAATTAGCTGTGTTTGTTTTGAGTATTCTAAATGAATTCAGGTACACTGGTGGAGTTTGCAAGCGTATGAATCTACCAGAAAATAAACATAAGTACTAGGAGGATAGGGATGTGCATGAATAGTTCGTGCACCAGTGTTCCCTCTAACAGGGATTCCCCTATGTTGTTGACTACAACTTCCAGAATCCCCAGCCAAAGGCCACTGTAGCAGGGGATGCTGGGAGCTTGTAGTGAACAACATCTGGGAATCCCTGTTAGAGGGAACAGTGTCCTGCACTCCTGGGGGCAGTGCGCGCACGGAGGTGGGTGCCTTTAGAGAACAGTTAAGGCGCTCCTTACCTGTTGGCCCCCTCCCCACTGCTGGCGCTTGGGTTTGAAAGAGATGTGTGAGGCTGCAGTGCTCCTTCCTGCAGCACATGACTGGGGCTCCAGGAAGGAATGCTGCAGCCCCACGTGTCTCTTTCAAACTCCAATGCCGGCGGGGGGGAAGATGGCGGCGGGGGGAAGTGGCGAGGAGGGAGATAAAAGGTAAGGAGCGCCTTACCTATTCTTTAAAGGCGCCCCCTGACAAACCGACTCAAACGCTCAATAAATGTTGTCATTTATAGTGTTAGCTAATGTTTTAATTATTTTGTTGTGATTTATTTTGTTCTGTTGTAAACCGCCCTGAGACTAAGTTTTGGGCGGTATAAAAGTATGTTAAATAATATAATAAACGCTAACATTTGAACAAGTTTTGCACTCCAGGAAAGGAGTGCCGAACCTGTTGATGCTAACTAGAGGACTGCAAGTTAGTTTGTTTTATAACAGGACTAGGAGGCTATTTCAAACTGCTGGCAGTCAGCCCTGATATTTGTTAGGCAACAGTAGTCAGTTTTAAGAGCCTGAGCAACCAGATGCCTGGGCTTATAGCAGGTCTTGACAAATTTTCTTTGGATCTAGGAGACAGCCTAAAAATTTAGCAACTAGACAATGGACACTGGACTTACCAACTGACATTGTGGAACAGGAGGGTAAACAGACTCCCCTTCACAAGTAACATACTTAGAACAGAAACATGACTTTCTGGGACAAACTAAGATTTTATTGAGTAACTCCATCTCTGAATATCCTAGACTGGGAATCACAGTAAGATTTCTGGGTGCTGAGAATTGTCAAGTGCTGATTTATAGAGACCTATCAGAAAAGTGTGGGTTTTTTTAAAGTCTCCACTCCAGAAGACATTTTGTATTCTATAGATTAACCCTTTGAATCAGGTATACTTCCAGAATCACAGAATCATTATTTTTTTCAACACAGAGATTTTTAAGAGTAATAAAAAATCCATTTAAACAGCAAACCTCAATTAGTATAAGGGCAAGTGTGTAGATTTAAACACTTGCATGGAGAGCAGTCACTGAGGATTTCAAGCTCACAGATGAAATTACAGCATTTTTTCTTCAAAAAAGCTTTTAACATACACAAGTGTAATCTAGCAACGAAGGAAGTCCTATTTTACATTCATTCATTCATTATCATTAGAATGGTGCAATCTGTGAAATGTCAGAAGCTAACAAAGTGTTTTAAGAGAACTAAATTTTAAAGGCTGAACAGTTATAAATTTTCCAAAACTCGTACCACAATTATCATTTTTTACTCACAGGAGTGCTACCACCACCCACCCGCTTCAACAAAATGGTAATATGAGTAGTTGTGTCTCTCTACAGACCATTGCCACGAATGAACACTAACATAGATGCTGCACAACACCCAGAAGCATCTGTGCAATTAATTATTTTAAAACATGCAAAACTGTTAAGTGTAATGTACTGATCACTAGAAATTGCTGCTGCTTAATTGAACTTGAACAGGGCAGAATATTAGTCATGACTAAGTCCTACTGAAATTAATCAGTTAGTCATGCCTCATTTATCTCAATGGTGCTTTCAACAGGGGTTTAGTAATTTCCCCTGATCTTCCCCTTCCCTCTGCACTCCACTAGGTCTCCTGAAAATATGTCCATAAGGATTGTGGGACCCTCAGGGGCATATTTTCAGTTGGCAGATGGGTTGGAGAGAGAAGGAGAGATTGGGGGAAATTGCTTCTCCCCCATTATGTACATGAAGCATTTTTTGGTGTGTACAATATTTGAATAGATGCCAGTCAACTTTTTTTCTGGCACATAAATTATCCCTGGTAAATAGAGAGATCAAAAGTATATCTAAGCCAGACTTGCTAAATCAGATGCCAATCTATTTAGGGTACTGAAGGTTATTCCAAATGGAAATGTTCAAAGTAAGTTCATCAGACTGTCAAGATGTTTAAGATGGTTTTAAATATGAATACCTTTCTTGATCCTTTACAGTAGGGATGTGCACAAAGCATTTGGTGCATTGGGGGTGGGTGGCAGAGAGCGGGTGCTTTAAAAGGAGGAAGGCAGGTCTTACCTGCCCCTCCTGTACTCCTCTACCACCCCTCCCTCCCTTGCTGTCTATATGAAACAGCCACGGTATAAGTTTTGAAAAGCCAGGCTGTGCTGCTGCTTCCTGCTTGGGAACAGGAAGTCCCCTGTGCATGCTGACGCCACCTCAGGAACTTCCTATTCCCAAGAAGGAAGCAGCCATGCAGTGTGGCTTTTCAAAACACACTGCAGCTGTTATATATAGATAGTGCTGCAGCGGGGGTCAGCAGTGGGGTGAAGAAGGGGCAGGTAGGATCTGCCTTCCTCCTTTTAAAGGGCCCGCTTGCCCCTCCCCAAACAGTTTGGCTGGGGCAGCTAGAAGCATTTCAGCACCTGGAATTAGAGACACTGTTAATTCTTCATGAACATCCCTACATTACAGTAACTTGGAGGTATGCAAAAGATAACCAATTAGTTCAATTCAGTAAGTTCCTCATTCCTGAACTGCAATCAAGTCTTCACCACTGAGAGTCAGAATAGGCCCCCTCATGGATAATCTATAATCTAGTTTTAATTAGAAGTAAAAGCATTTAACCGTGGCTTTTCCATCTTGAATGGTATCCGTATTTCAATGTTTTGGTTGGGAACAAGTTTGACTACCATGAAAGCTATTATTTTTCCTTAATATTATATGGTTAAAAACAGATTTAAGAAAAAGACTTAAGTATACTTGCATAAGAATAAGATATCCTCAAGCCAGAAGCAAGGCTAGCAAATAAGCTACAGACAGACAGAATTTCTCTTTATATAAAACTGTATTTTTATAATATGTACATATATAATGTACAGTTGCATGTTTTTCCATTCAAATGTATATTTTGATTCTACTGTGCTATTAATCATTTCAGCTGAATGCGCCTTTTAATGATGATACAAATTACTTAGCAAAGAAACTTCTAAAAACTATGCAATAAAGCAGTTTAATATGTTTTTAGGCAACAGGTTTCACCATGTTTTGCAATGGAGATTCTCTGCTATTTCTTCTTGCATGGAGAACAGGAAAGGCATCCTGTGTCAGACTGGCTCATACAGTGAAAGAGAAAAGCTTCCAGAAAGTACATCAATAGTCTTTCATAAGCCACAGGCATTGCATAGGAGTTTAGGATTGAACACTTTATAGCCACATAGTGACAAAAAGCTGAAATAATGTTGGTATAAAATGTTCATTAGCTAATAATAAAACCACAGTATGCTGCAAACAGTTGCTTCAAAAAAGAAAAGTTGCAGATATATTAAATGACTGCTAATGACTGCTATATAACAAACCATATGTACACAATCTTTTGTATTAACCCCTTGATAATTACTACTATTTTTTACATTTACTCTTCCTCCAAGGAGCCCAGATGTACATGGTTATGTTTATCCTCACAACAACCCTGTGAGGTGGGTTCAGCTGGGAGATACTTGACTGGCCCAGAGTCACCCAGCGAGTTTCATGGCTGAATGGCAAGTTGGACTAGGACCCGGGAGACCTGCGTTCAACACACTAACCACAGTACCTCACTAGCTACAGTTTAATCCACACTGGTTGCCAGCACTACTAGTCCATCAGTGAAGGACCTTGTGCTTGAACTTTAGAATAGTTCTCCTACCAACAGCACCAAAGGGAATAAGTTATTTGGTTACAGTCAGGAGACTTCAGGTCAGGAGGAACAACCAGGGTGGAGGAAAACTGCATCAGACACATCCCCTCCACGAGCCCCCATTTATACTGAATTCACACACCAATAAGTTACTACAGATATGTGCTAAACTCCCTTTGCAGCTAACCACCATCTGGAAAGTAATACTGGGCCAAGGAGTTGCATGTGCTTTCAATCTCTTGAGGTTAGGACGGCTGGAAGTGATGTAAAAGGTTCACTTTATTTAATCTCAAACACTCATTTACAGCATTCTTCATCTACCCTGTAGTTCAGAAAGAATGCCTGGGAATTTGGAAACAGTTTCCCCATTAATGCTATTACTTGGTGGTGGTGGTTTTGTCTTTTTTGGTTTTTAATGTTGAACATCCCACGACTTTTGCTTTCATTGCTTGATGCCGTACATAGAAGAGTCAAAATAGAAAAGTGGCAAAGTGGAAGTTAAAGGGCATTTTTAGAGCAGGCATTAAAAACTGGTTTGAAGAGCCACAATTATCTAGTTTAGAAGATAACTGTGGCTCTTCAAACCAGTTTTTTAAATGCCTGCATTCTGAAGTATTTTTTTTCCGTTCTGCTTAAGTTTGATGCCTTGCTTTAAAGCCAACTTTCCTAACCTGAGCAATAAGACAAGTCTTTAACAGCAAAACCAGCAAGGGAAGGTTCCATACTGCAAAACAAAGCCTACAAACTCTGAAACCATTAAAAAAGGCCTTCAATCACAAATATATCATCTTTCCTTCACACCTTAGGTTTAGCTGTCTAAGGTCACACCTTTCTTCCACACCTAGGCTTAACTGTCCTGCAGCCCCTCTCTTTTATTGCACTGTTGATGTTTAGAGCAGAGGTCAAAGCCACTCCTCTGATGCTAGGACTGCGTTCTGTGCTCGCATATATATCACATGATCATATTTCCTTTTTTAAAAAATAAAAGGAAAAGGGGGAAAAGGAACATTGGAAGCTTTTGCTTCACAGGCCCAATGCGAAGTTAGCTTTTCCCTCCTTACAGATTCAACGAGTGGATGCGCCTTGAGCGCTCCTGCACAGGCTGTCTCCCTATCATTACTCAGCCAAGCTGTGCCTACAAGTGCAGTCTGGGCTAGGATTACCAGGCTCCTGCGAAGAACCTGATGAATGGATTGATCTTTTCTTTTACTGCATAACGGAAATAAAGCACCGGGGGGGGGCAGGGGGGGGGAGACGGCGGAATCCACTCCAATGAGCACGAAGGTTATTCAAATAAATCGGCTTCGCCTTCCCTTAATCCAAGAATTATACTCGACCATCTAGTGGAGATGGTGGGTGGTTTCTGGGGAATAGAGAAAAGTGACATTCCCAAGAAAACCGCATCTTTCTAGCTAGGAGAGGCGAAGGTTTCGATTCGAAGCGAGTACAAATCTCTCCCCGGATAAAAGGACTCCCTGCGCCCTCCCAGACTGCGGTAGTGAAGGATAATAAGGCGCTGCCTCCTCGGGTTTTTTTGTGGGGTTTTTTTTTAAGCCACCCGTTCTCCGAGTGGGCGGCGAGGGAGGAAAGGAGATCTGCGGGGATCCCCCGCTTGCGAACTGGGAAGGAAGTCAGGAACGTAGGCCGCCACCCCGCCCGGTCAGATGGGGAACCGAGCGAGGCACTCGCAGGAGAGCCCTTCTCCGCTCCCCGCGCAGGATGCGAACCCCATTTGCGGCGGCGAAGGGAAGCTCCCCGCCTCCGCAGGCAGAGAGAGGCGGCAGGCAGGCTCCGCCAGAGGCCAGCGGATCACGGAGACCACCCGCCCCAGGCTCAGCGAGAGAGACTCCGGGGGTGGGAAGCGAGGGCGGCCGCTTACCTTGCTCAGGACTCCGCAGAGCTCAACAGGCGGCCCGGACTCCGTCTCGGGGTCCTCTTCGGAGCCGGAGGAATTCCAGCTCTGGTTGTCCGACATGGAAACGCGTCCCTCCGCCACTCAGCAGGGAAACGCCGAGGCCACCGGAGTTGGCTCTACCTGTCCGACACCTCGCCTCTCCTCGGGGCTGTGCTCGCGCTCGCTGCCGCCCCAGCCCCCTGCTCAGCCCTTCTTCTGCCTGTCCCCTTCTGGCCACCGCTGGCACCGCAGCTCCCGAGCTTCCCCCTGCCTCCCCCACCATCTGAAGCGGCCACACCACGGGGCGAACGTGTGGGGCGTGCGCGTCTCCCTCCGCCTTCTCTCAAGGCAACGCTGCTGCTTCCTCCGCCATCTTACTGAAGCCACCCGCGCGCGGCCACTATTTCCCTGCCAATCTCTTCTCACTCACACTCCTCTCCTCCCGTGCGGAGCAGGCCGGGCACACGGCATGCTGGGAGATGTAGTCCGCTGGCGAGGAGCTCGCGGCGCATTGCATTCTGGAGAATGGGGCGGGGCGAGGCCAGGCGCTTTGGGTGTTGTAGTTCCGAAGGCGGGTTTCTCAAACAGCGGCGTTGGTTTTCCTTCTCCACAGAGTCTGTCGGTCGCCATCTTGGTGCGGCATAGTTATTGCGGAAAGCGGGCTGGCGAGACAAAAGGTGTGTGGTACACTTGTGGCGGCTGCTCTTTTGCCTGTTCAGGTGGAAGGTGCCTTTGCGGGGAGTCTCCTGCTTTTTTCCGGCTCTCCCAGGCTTTTTAAACCCCCTTCCTCACCACACACGCCTCCCGCTGTTTGGGAACTTTGCGGGACACAAAAAGCGGAGGAGGGAAGCGAACGAGGCTCTTGTCGTAAGGAAACTGACTGACACCAGCTTAGGATGCTCCTGATGTGTCTAGGGGGACGAGAGCTTTAGTGGATCTTGGCAACGGGGCTGGAGGAGCGGAAGAGGGGCGGTAGTTCTTGTCCACCCACGCTAAGTAAGGTGAGGAGGGAAACTCAGGCGGCTGCAGCCTGCAGTCTTGTATATGCACACTTGCTTCGGAGTAAACTCCATGGAACTCAGTAGGGCTGACTTCCGAGGATGTAAACATGCCAAGGACTGCTTTATAAGAGATCAGGAGTGATGATGATGCCTCTTTACGATTCGCCCACACATGACAGGGCGGAGATTGGTTTGACTCCTGACGGTTTTTGCCATTCTAATGGTTGAAGGGATGTTGGAGGCACTGGCAGATTAAAGGAAAGGCAGTAGAGGCAACTGCCTATGGCGGCAAAATTCCCCCAGTGGCAAATTTGGGTCTGGGGCGGGGGAATTAAAACTTTAGAAATTAAACTTTAAAACAAATCTGTTTTTAACTTTAAAATAACTGTAGCATGGCAGTGTGCTAACGAAGAGGGCAGCGATATTCCTCCTAATCCAAGCCCGCCTACCTTCCAAATGATAGCTGTTGCCCGATTTTTGGCTATTCTGCGCTTGTGATTTCAACTATTGCCCGAAATTGGGCCTTTCTGTGAAAGCACACGCTTGTGCAGAAAAGCCCAATTTCAGGTGATAGTTGACATTTAGGAGGTAGGTGGGCTTGGGTAAGGGGGGTATCTCTGCCGCCACGCTGCTGCACAGCGGTGGTTTTAATGTTAAAAAGAGAACTTGTGTTTTGGGCAGTATAAAAATATGCTAAATAAAATAAAATAAAATTTTAAAAATAGATTTAACTTCTCCTCTCCTTACTTCCTTGCCACTGGGGTGGCAAATCTTTGGCCGCCTATGGGTCATAGTGCCTATGGAGCTTAATCCACCCCTGGTTGGAGGCTGTGACAGAAGAAGTCCTATTGGGCTTTGGTGTAGGGCAGATATGGCTGATGGCTTCTATATAGGAAGCGGTATGCATGATATGCTCCAGGCAATGATGTAGGGGCTGGAAATGTTTTGCTTTATAATTTGATCCCTTCACACAGGTGGTGAGTGATACCCGGTAGTCAGGACATAACAGTTACAGAGTGGAGCACATATGCTTGAGTGTGGCTGTGGTTACTCGCATTGCAACCTAAGACACACATTCTACTTTAGAGTAGGATGTCTCTAGCACGTGTGAAATGGCTAGACTTTTTTTTTAATTCAGTTGTGACATTACACAAAATCATTTACTGTACCTTAGTTTAAATAGTGTAGGCCTGCCAAGGCAATTAGGTTGACGATTGCATGTATCCAAATGAGCTGCCAGCTGACGACTCTTGCCATGTTGGACACTGGTATTCAGATTGATAATTTGGACACATGTTTCTACCACACCCTCCAAAAACCCTTTACACTAGTTGTTCTGGGAAACAGCTGAACGTGGCTGTTTCATCGTGAGTCATCTGACTGAACACACTTAAAGAGAATACTGGCCCGCACAAATGCTGGAGCTTATCCAGCAAGCCAGTTCTTATTTTCTCCATATTAGTCAGTGGGGAAAATACTAACACTGCATTGATCTGTATAAAAAGGGAGTTTGCAAACAGTGAAGGGCGGCGGGAGTATTGCCCTTCCCCAGTCAAGACTGAGAAGTTATCAGTGCTACTTGTACGCTTTCTGCAGCCATCTTCCATTACCTCTGCCCCTTTCCTTCTTCCTCCATGCTTTATCATTAACATTTCTTGATACCAAGCCTTTTTTAAATCAAAGAACATATGACAATCTGATCTATTGTTTTCTGTTATATTAAAGATAAAATATAGTATCTAGCCAGAGGTTGCCAGTTCAAATTCCTGCTGGTATGTTTCCCAGACTATGGGAAACACCTTTATCGGGCAGCAGCGATATAGGAAGATGCTGAAAGGCATCATCTCACACTGCGCGGGAGGAGGCAATGGTAAATCCCGCCTGTATTCTACCCAAGACCACCACAGGGCGCTGTGGTCGCCAAGAGTTGACACTGACTCGATGGCACACTTTACCTTTACCGCATAAGGAATAGCACTTCCTCTGCTTGGTTTTAGTCATGCCTTTGCTGGAATTATTCTGATTGGGTTTGATGGCCACACCTGAGGAGGATATAAACATTGGTGGAAGTTCAGATGACAACAACAATAAATTAAAAGATCAGAATGTTAGGAATTGCCTATAAGAAATTGGCTATGTCTAGTGAAAATATGAATGCCAATGGAATACCACAAGATACTTCCTGTGGCAAGGAGGTTTTATACTTGTGCCAGTCAGATTCAAATAATGTAGATATCTTTATTACCTTAGGTAAGGACATGTATAGTGCATAACCCTTGTGGGTATCACTATTGTTAAAAGTAATATTACTATCTGATAGTTTGACTTTCTCCTGGCTACCTCCTAAATTACATTTGCTCTTCTTGATTATCTCTCTCTATAAAAGGCTTAGGTGGTCTGTGGCAAATGGTGTGTGGCAAGCCCCGCCCACACAGTTCTTTACCAATTGGAGGTAACAGAGCAAGAGCACTGTAGTGATTGGGCAGTGGGAATTCCATATGCAGATAGGCAAGGGGCGCTAGTGATGGTTAAGGTCAGTGGGAATGCAGCTGTTACTGGTGGGAGGATTGTAGAGGAGAGAAGAATATCTTCTATCTTCTGTATCTATTTAATTCTCCTAAACATACTCATCACTAATCTCATGTGTGGCAGCTCTTGCAAGAGTTTGCAAGCAGCTGCCTGGGGGATGGGGAGAAGCAGTGGCTGGCCAGTGGGGAGGGAAAGTGCCACTGGTGGGCAGGGAGGGAAAGCTCCTGCAGCCCAACCCAGCTGGTGGGGAACGAAAGCACCTGCCACGCTGGCCAGTGAGGGAAACCACTGCCAGCGGGCAGGGAGGGAAAGGAAAGCCAAGCGCAGAATGGACTGGGGCTGAAAGAAGCCGGGGGGCGGGATGGAGAACGAGCTGGCCCTGAAGGGAGGTGGGGGAAAGGATGGAGAACGGACTGGGGCTGAAGGGAGGTGGGGGAAAGGATGGAGAACAGACTGGGGCTGAAGGGAGGTGGGGGAAAGGATGGAGAACGGACTGGGGCTGAAGGGAGGTGGGGGAAAGGATGAAGAACGGACTGGGGCTGAAGGGGGGGGTAAATGACAGGGAGAACTAGGGGCGCAGATGACCTGCTCTGGATCAGCTCTAGCGCTCTCTCTCTCTCTCTCTCTCTCTCTCTCTCTATATATATATAAAGGATAGTGGGCATGGGTCTGCGAAGAGAGGGGTTTTGCAGGAGAAAAGAGCCCCTTCAGGAAAATGAGACTGCCACTGTGTGAATTAGATGAGGAAACAAGATCTGTTAACTCAGAAAGGAAGGGAGAGAGAGAGAAAGGAAAAAATAAGGGAGGGGCAGAGCGAGTAAAGGAGAAAGAGAAAGAAAGGACGGGAAGAAAAAAGGAAGGGTGAGGGATGGGCCTGGGCCTCTCAGTTGCCTGAGGGGAATGAGTGGTCATGGTGGCAGTGAGGAAGGGCTGGGTCAACCATCGCCACTGCTCAGAGCTATAGAGGCCATTGGCAGAGGCAGCCAGATAGGTGAGGGGTGGGCCCAAGCCTGTCAGCATCCTGAGGGGAATGAGCAGCCATGGCAGCGGCCCGGTCAACTGCTGCTCCTACTCCTGTGGGGAGGAGCAGGAGTGGTGTTCAGGTAAGGGTGAGGAGGTCCTTGGGGTTAGGGGGCTGCGGCTTGGTCAATTGGCGCTGGCAACACTGCAGCTGCAACCAAGAGGGGTGAGGGGGTGGAGCAACAGGATGGAGGAGCAACCAAGAGGGGTGAGGGGATGAGGGGGATGGAAGCAGTGAGGAGGAGGAGCAACAGGAGCACAACTCAAGTGAGGGTGGAAAGGACTCTGAGGTGAAAGGGCTGTGGCAGGGGCTGAGGGCAGTAATCAAATACTAGCGTGCAGAAGCTCTGTGCGGGTTAAGCTAACTTTACATAATCCTCTTTCCCCCTAAGGTATCTTAAGTCTAATTTTATCTGTAGCTGCAAGTTAAGATTTCCCCCCATATTTCTGTATGCCAAACATTATCTTAACCTGCTTTTTGTGAGCCTACAGAATTCATATTCAAGTCATTGTCAACTGTGATGTAAGCAAAATTATCTGTCATAATTGACAGATGATCCTAGCCTAGATTAATGGCCAATATCACATGATCATTCTTAACTACAGCCTATCAAACTTTCCATTTGTTCTACTTATTAAGGCAAATTGTGTTAATTCCTAGTATTTAGTTTAATTGGGTCATGGATCTGGTGGATATCCTTAAAAATACTCATTTGTGTACTGTAATTGTGTTAAGATGTTTACACTTACTGTCATTGTTAGCCCTCTAATGCAAAGACTACAACAATGTAATAATATTAGCCATTCATCTGAAAATGCCGAGGGCAAACCAAGCCTTTTGAACACATGCAAGCTAATCACTCCATTCTCCTTGTCAGTATTCCTGTTCTTGCGAACCAGCAGGAGATTGAAACTGACAAGAATCCTGTGTTCCACCAGGGCTCTTCTAAACTCCAAAGCTCCAGTGACTGGAAAGAATGCTCCTAATAGTCCAGAAGGATTATGTGATGTGCATGCAGACACGTGCCTCTCTTTGGATTTTTGCAACAGTGTTAGGAGCATAGATTTGGGGGTGGAAGTTTGTGCCTTCTTAAACCAGTGTTGGTGGGTGCCTTTTGCTAAAATGAATGGGGCTTAAATAATCCAGTTTGCTCAAAGAAAAGCCATCCAGATGGCTCTTAAGAAATGGAAAAGGCAAATAATACTGTTGAGCTGATAAAATTATCATAAATTTACATGAAGAAAAAAAATTTGAATTCAGCAAAAATAATAAAATTTGATAGAATAATCATCCAATTCTTAATAAATAGTTTAGTGATATTATTATTATTATTACATTTATATCCCGCTCTTCCTCCAAGGAGCCCAGAGCAGTGTACTACATACTTGAGTTTCTCTTTCACAACAACCCTGTGTAGTAGGTTAGGCTGAGAGAGAAGTGACTGGCCCAGAGTCACCCAGCTAGTTTCATGGCTGAATGGGGATTTGAACTCAGGTCTCCCCGGTCCTAGTCCAGCACTGAAAGGGGATTTGCACTCGGATCTCCCCAGTCCTAGTCCAGCACTCTAACCACTACACCTGGTTAACATAGCAAATACGTATCAGCTGTATTGTTGCTGCCATGGAAATTTAACAGATGACCACACTTGCCTGTAGTGGAAACCTTCAATTCATTTGATTGAGCCTTTCTAATTCTATTTGTTGGGATCAGGTAATTCCTATCCTAATATGGATTTGAAATAGTGATAAAGGTGTCAGATGAGTTCCAACTATAAAGGGAAGCTATAGTTTTATAAGGCACTAACATTTTTTATTATAAAAGAGAAACTTTTAACAATACATTTTAAGGATACATAGGTACTTCTTGCGCAAAAATAAAACAGGATTGTTGCCCACAATAAATCAAAATAGAGAATATGATAGAATGATCATCTAATACAAAAGCTCTTAATAAATTATGTAATGATATTGAACTTCCAACATTGTTAACAATGCAAATATGCTACGTTAACAGCATTGTGAGTTCAATATCATTACATTTTTTATTAAGAGTTTTTGTATCAGTTTATTATTAGGGCTGTGCTTCAGAGTGTCTAATGCCAAATACTATGCACTAACCCTTCAGAACTGTGTAGAGACCAGTGTCGTCTCTCTGTGCAGTATTGCGTCTTCCAGTGTTTGTGTGAAGGGGCAGGGACTCCTTTATGGAAAGCAGAACCCTGTACTGCCCCAGCAACCGCTGGGAAGGCATGTGGGGAACACTGGGAGGTGTCCTTTCAAGCACTTTCCCCCTAGACTCTGTGCAGAAGGGTCTAGAGCACTCAGCTCTCCCTGCATACACTTCCTGGTGCCTCCATATGTCCTCCAAGTTGCTGCTGGGGCAGTACAGGGCTCTGCTTCCCATGAAGGATGCCCCTCCATGTACTGGAAGTGTGCAGTACTGCACAGACGGCCTTGCTAGGAGTAGCAGTCTGTGTGGTTCCAAAGGGGTAGTGTGTATTATTCAGCTTTGAAGGCTCTGAAACACAGCCCAAATGATTATGCAAATTATCTATTTTGGTTAGCTGTGAGCAACAATCCTGTTTTATTTTTGTGCGAGACCTAACAAAAATTTCCATCTGTATTCACACACAAATGGTAAGGCGAAAAAGTTTAGAGGTGTTTAAAATTTAGTTGGTGCACTGACTTCTATTGTTTCTAATCCAGACACATCTCTCATTTATGATTTTGATTTGTTAGAGTTTAGCCATTTTCAGTCTTTCATGCCTGACTCCAAAATGTGGGAATGGGAAATCCATTTGCTGCCCCTTAACTAGAGAAGCAGTGCTGATCTCTCTTGAAACGGTAACAACTTATTTGTGTGGATTATCCCTTTTTTTGTTTTTTAGCTAAACAATGCTTCCTTTTCTTTCTGTTAGACATTTTAATGCTTACACGAGGAGTGCTTACTTGATGTTTGAAGAGCAAAAAAAAAAAGAGCTTGAGAGAAACTTCATGTCTTGTACTGAGCAAAATGCAGTTTACAAGTGCTATTTGCTTTCTGTAAAAGAAATTTGTGTCTACCATTTAAAATACTGGGTTATATACAAAGGAGGGTTTAACTCACCTAAGAGGTGTTCTACACCTCATGCTCAAGAGTTGCCTGACAGCTTGTGCAACCTCTTGCACAGACAGGAGTGCAGAACCTGCCTAATTATGCCATAAGCATTTGCAGAGCAGTGGTAGTGGCAATTTTCCTTTTGTGTTCATGGTTCTTTAAGTCCAATTGACCCACTGTTTCCAGATGTTAATACCAGGGCAGATTTTCATTCAGACTTGGCTAAATTGTATTTAGAGAAAATAACTATTGTAATGTTGGTGTGCATAAGTGGTACTTATGTGATACTTTTATAGCATTGTGTTGGTGTATAAGTGTCTAGACAACACTGATAAGAATGATGTGGTTTGTCTTTTTCAGGGCAAAACGCGAGAAACTTCTCACTTAGTTGTGCAATGGAAAATATGGATAAAGGTAACACCTCCCCCAGAGAAGGGCTTCTGCACAGAATGGGTCTCAATGATAACAAAGCTGGAATGCAAGGACTGGATAAAGAGAAGATCAACAAAATCATAATGGAGGCCTCCAAGGTTTGTTTGCATAAGCTTTCACTAATACCTTAGCTATTCACAGGTATTGATTGCACTTAATAAAGACTGTAGAATTTTTAGCTGCATGACTTCATTATTTATTGTTAGAAGACAAGGCACTCTAGCCATTACAATGAGGTTTAAAACTACAATCAAATACTTCTCCCACCCACCCACCCAGCTCACAACAAATGTTAGGGCTTGGGGCATATTCTTAATCTGAGCTCATGTGCTTGCTGGCTATATACATAGCTAGATGCCAGGAGTCCTTTAGTTTGCGATTCAGGTTGCACCTAGTCAAGATTAAGGAGTAAGGTCACCTGACTTTGGCTGATGTTGCTACCACTCCATTGCCATCAAAGGCTGTTCCTGATGTAGGTGGAGTTGGGCTGGAGTTCCTCTGTTGCATACTCACTGTCTTTTTCTTCCTACTCCCACTGATGTTCCAGGCCTACCTAGAAACCTGCTGTGGTGTAGCATCGAACAGCCTGAGCTATGAATCAGGAAGTCCCCAGTTCAAAACTCACCTCTGCCATGAAGTCTCTAGTTGCCCTTAGACAAGCCTCTCAGTCCTGGCTCTCCCCAGCTGCAATATGAGGACAATACTTGCCTTACAGAATTGTTGTAAGGATTGCAACAAGATAATGCATATGAAACACACTGAACACTTGACTGTGAAATACAAATCCTAGTAGTACTTCGGGATGCAGTGGCTAAATAGTTTGAGCACTTGATTGCCTCCTTGATTACACTGTTTTTGTTTGCCTTACTTTGATCTCTCACTTAATAACCTATATGCCATTCATCTTCAAATAATTACTTCATCTACTCAATTTAAACAGTTAAAAGATGTGCAGATAAGGTGCTAATCGCTTCATTTCCTTACAAACCATAATCGGGCAGAAATAAATATGTCAAGATCACATTAACTCTTGTAGGCTGAACAACTTAGCAGCAATTTGGACTTCTGCCAAAAATCTGACAGCAGTAACCTCTTCACTGCAACTGCATTAACCTTTTAGTTCCAAGACTGATACAGCTGCATGCCCTTTCCTGTTATATGGTAATTCTGGTCATACCATTAGTGTGATGTCTCTAGTAGAAGAACTGATCTGGAATAAAATTACCAGGCTTCTTTTTGAAAAGGGCACAGTGGCCAACATCCAAACTAACACTGCATTGATGCACCAGAGTTTTACACTGCACAAGGAGGGACACCTGTGCCTCCCAAAACTATGTTGTTGAGGGTCCTCCAAATCTCAGGCACATAGATTTGGGAGGCACAGGAAGCTGTTGTTGGTGGTGGGGGTGTTCTCAAGGATCACATTAAGGACTAGAAAAGTTGTACAATTGCCAGTTTGGCAGTAAAGAAAATATACAGTACTTTGACACAAGTAGTAATATTTAGCATGGGGAGCCTTAATAAAACTGGAGCTGGGGAGGGATTTAATCAGAGGAGGCACATATATTTTTTTATTGCCACTTTCCCCTCACCCCTGCAATTCTTTCAGTGGAGAAGGTATAGTCCTTTGCAGCTAAAAGGATCCTTGGAGGCAAGAAATGAACTTGAAGAATATGTGCTACATGGGTTATTACCACTGACCTTTAAGCTCCATGCTGAAGGAAATCAAGTGGTTCCCTTTAGACACCCATTTTCTCAGTCCCAAACAGCTGATGGCTTGTCCCTGTGCAATGCCTTTTATTACAGGGATGCCATCTGTCAGTGAGCCACCTAATGGTGCAGCGGGGAAGTGGCTTAATTAGCAAGCCAGAGGTTGCCGGTTCAAATCCCCGCTGGTATGTTTCCCAGACTATGGGACACACAGCAGCGAAATAGGAAGGTGCTGAAAGGCATCATCTCATACTGTGCAGGAGAAAGCAATGGTAAACTCCTCCTGTATTCTACCAAAGACCAACCACAGGGCTCTGTGGTCACCAGGAGTCGACACGGACTCGACGGCACACTTGACCTTTACCTCTGTCAGTATGAAGGCACTACATATGTGCAACTTGGAACTGGTGCTGGTTTGGGAGTAAAGAATCAAGTGTGGGTATGTGCACCCACGCACACAATTTTCCTGCATTTTTCTCCACTCCAATCCTGTCCTTTCTCTCACTTCCCACTGACTTTAGGCACAGTGGATAGCTTTAATTCAATGACTGTACTTTATTAATGCAGGCAGGATAGTACATGATGTCCTGAAGATTTGTGCTGGTAAAAGCTGACTTCACATGCTTTCTTATGATTTAGCCCCATTGGAATCAATGGAACATTCATCATAAATAATTTGTTTTAGAATTGTAGTTTTGTGTTCCAGTCCAAATACTGGTGCATGTCTACCTGTAACACACCTGTAATGTTGCAGTGCCTGTGAATTGTTATGTTGAGTAATGCTGTATTGGGGCAGTACTTTATATATGACATTTTTACCCTGCCGTTCTCACAAAGGCACAAAGTGGGTTACAAAAAAAAATCTATAATTGTGTAAATGAAATGTATCTTTTGTTTGTCATAGTCATGAACATTTTGCCACAGTGTTCTGCTGAAGCTCATTGTATCTATATGTTGCTTTTTTCAGTGACTGCTACTTTAATTCCTTAATATTCACCACCCTAAGCAATGGTATAACAAACTTTGGGTTGGACAAAACATTTTTTAAAATGTATGTTCTTTATAACTTAAAAATAATACATTTGAGCTAAGCTGAATAAGGTATAAAGTAATTTTAATCTCTTTTAACAGGGTTCTAAATTTTATGAAAATGAGCTTAAGAAAGATAAACAGGTTAATGAACGAATTGAAAAAATGCTGAAGCTAAAAGAAAAAATAACAGATCAACAAATCATGAAAACTCAGTTACAGGTAATATCAAATTGGTCTTCTGAAGGGGAAACTGTATGGGGGGAAAGGTAGAAGGCTTCCATCTGTGCCCTGCCGCCCACTACCTCATCCTTCTTGCTTAAAGAATGCCTGCTTTGTGTGAAGGTGCACTTATGCAGTTTTTTAATATTGTGTTCATACAGTACACATTTTAATATAGTTTTGTAAAAAGTTGAATTTAATCTTCTGTATAAACTTGATTAATTTAATCTGGGGGGAAATTGCATAGGCTCTAAGTGTACCTTCAGGCAACCCATGATATTGGCCTCATATAAGCATGCATTTTAGATAACTCTTGACAAAGGGTTTGCCACTTAAGTAAACTAAAGTCAGTTTGCTCTCTTCATGCCTCACTAGCTTTATTAATCTCTTGCCCAGACTCCATGTGTATGGAGTGCCTCAACTGGTTTTTCAGGGTCTGCTGACCTTCAGGCTTTAACACCCTGAGAAACTATTGAAGCTTTTGTTGTTGGATTCCTGGTTCTAATGGAAGGAGGAGCAGGACATAGTTACCTTCCCAGTTAATCTTGTCTGTGTAGGCTGGATAAATGCCCTTGAAAAGCACCTGAAAACTACAGCTGGTGTAGACAACTTATGCCTGGAACCTCTGGCATTCGACATCTTACTCTCATGTTGTTGCTGCTATTAGTGGGCAGCATCCAGACTTAACTAGTCATATCTAAGCACCATTGAAAGCAATGAGACAAGTTAGTCCTGACTAACATAATTCCCATTAATGTCAATGGGACAGTCATGACCAACTTAGTCTGGATCTTGCTTAGTATTTATACAATATACTGCCCCCCCACTGCCACCCACATACAAAAAAGTTCTCAAACTGCTTTATATAGCAAAATGAATGAAGACATGATTCCCTGTCACCGAAAGGTTTATAATGATGATGATGATAATATGGTATGTTATACCATAACAGTGATGAAATATGCATTCTTCCAAAATCCACAAACTTTCTCAAAGACATCATCATCATCATTTATCATCATCATCATTAAATTAACAATAACTAAATAAAACCACCAACAGCCCCTGGGAGGGAAACTACAGGTGAAACTCGGAAAATTAGAATATCGTGCAAAAGTCCATTAATTTCAGTAATGCAAATTAAAAGGTGAAACTGATATATGAGACAGACTCATTACATGCAAAGCGAGATAAGTCAAGCCTTAATTTGTTATAATTGTGATGATCATGGCGTACAGCTCATGAAAACCCCAAATCCACAATCTCAGAAAATTAGAATATTACATGGAACCAAGAAGACAAGGATTGAAGAATAGAACAATATCGGACCTCTGAAAAGTATACAGTATACTGTGCTTGATTGGCCAGCAAACTCGCCTGACCTGACCCCATAGAGAATCTATGGGGCATTGCCAAGAGAAGGATGAGAGACATGAGACCAAACAATGCAGAAGAGCTGAAGGCCGCTAATGAAGCATCCTGGTCTTCCACAACACCTCATCAGTGCCACAGGCTGATAGCATCCATGCCACGCCGCATTGAGGCAGTAATTGCTGCAAAAGGGGCCCAAACCAAGTACTGAATACATATGCATGCTTATACTTTTCAGAGGTCCAATATTGTTCTATTCTTCAATCCTTGTCTTCTTGGTTCCATGTAATATTCTAATTTTCTGAGATTGTGGATTTGGGGTTTTCATGAGCTGTACGCCATGATCATCACAATTATAACAAATTAAGGCTTGACTTATCTCACTTTGCATGTAATGCGTCTGTCTCATATATCAGTTTCACCTTTTAATTTGCATTACTGAAATTAATGGACTTTTGCACGATATTCTAATTTTCCGAGTTTCACCTGTATATTGGGTTGAATATAAGCTATAATTCTCCCTTCCAAAAAATAAGAGCCAATATAAGGTGCATTTTAAAAGGTGCCTCTTGGTTCAGTCAGTAGCGGTTTTTGTTCATTTTGTTTCACTTGAATTGGCTTCCAGTTTGTTTCCAGGTGCAATTTAAGGTGCTGATTCTTTAAAAGTATCTTAAAGACGTATGAATTCATCTGTCCACTAAGATCCTCTGGGGATACTTTACTCTGTGTGCTGATACCTGCAGAGATTCAGCTGTCAAGCCCATTGGTTAGAGTCTTCTTGGTAGCTATGTGCAGGCTCTGGCACTCCTTTGGGAGGTCCGTACTGGCTCGTTCCTCCTGATGTTGCAGCAGTTGCAAAAGACTTGTCTGCTCATCCAAGCATTCAAGCTTGGGGTGTTTAAGGTTAATCTTCTTTCTGTGAGTTTATTGTTTGATTGTTTTCAACTAGTTAAAAGAATACATACAATACAATATTGTGCTGCATTTTGCACTGGGGTGCTTTGTGAAAAATGCCTTTAAAATGTAACAAAATGATGTAAACATCAATGGTTTAGTGACAAAAAATAAAGGAAATTCCGGTTCTCTAATGTTGTCAGTTGTTCAATGCTTTGTTTTTAAAAGACTTTCAAAATAAATAATTACCAGGCTCTCATTCTGGCTTATTCACAAGCTATTTAGAATAAACCCTGATTTGCTGGGTTTGGACACAATGACAAATTGTTTGTATCGAACCAGGAATAGCAACAGCAAATTTATTCCCATTGCATGCAAATGGAAAGGGGAAACAAGTTAGCGCGCAACTTGTGCTAATAATGCTAAACCATTAGGGCAACCAAGATGATCAGGGGCCTAGAGCACCTTTCTTATGAGACAAGGCTACAACACCTGGGGCTTTTTAGTTTAGAAAAAAGACAACTGCGGGGAGACATGATAGAGGTCTATAAAATCATGCATAATGTGGAGAAAGTGGAGAAATTCTTCTCCCTCTCACATAACACTAGAACCAGGGGTCATCCCATGAAATTGATTGCCAGGAACTGCTCTTTTGAGCAGTTTTATTCACAACACTCACAGTATTCCAGGTATTAATTGCTCTGCATTTATACACATGTGGTGTTTTATGTACAGATGGATAAACTTGCAATAGAATTGGATCAGAGCCGTGATCTTAGCTGTACGATTGTACATGTCGATATGGATGCCTTTTATGCAGCTGTAGAAATGAGAGACAATCATGAACTGAGGGACAAGCCTATAGCAGTGGGATCATTGAGTATGTTGGTAAGGTGCAGAATTTATATATACATAACCATGATTGTTCATTTAGAGTTGTGTGATTCGGGTTGGTCTAGTATGACATTATTGTGAACAACAGGCTGCAATGCCCTCCCTTCAAGGGAGAGAGGGAGCCCACAGCCCCTCCTAACTTAGTCAACAGAGGCTACCCCTAGTTCGGCTCTGAGGTCATGGAGCAATCGGGGATGAAGAGAAGAGATGTCACACGTAATTGTAGTTTTATAAGCTTTCTTAAGGCAAATGGTTTCATCTAAGCAATTAGGCACGCAAGCAAAATCAGTCAATTAGTTTTCTTCCTCAGTGTAGTGTAGTGTTTTCAATAACAGCTAAAATCATTTTCCCTCACTAGAAATGAATAGCAGTGAAATCATTTTCTTTCTTACTAGCAATGAATCGTGTGTGTGTGTGTGTGTGTGTGTGTGTGTGTGTGTGTGTGTGATATTTCTCAGCTGCTAAGACACAAGATTTGCAGTTTTGGTTTCAAGCAGGAAGAGAAGGAAAAGAGAACAGTCCCAGCATAGGAAAGAAGAAGGGGGAGGGAAATGAGTGAAAAGGAAAGAACCAAGGAGGGAGGAGGTGCCCATTCTGGCCTTGGGCCTGACAGTCCAGAGTGAATGGGCTGAGACAGAGGAAGGATGAGGGTGGGGTGGCGGGGAGAGAAACTGACAGGCCCAGGCTAAGGAAGTTCTGGGAAGCAGAAGGGGGGGGGGGAGACAGAGATCCATATGACAAAAAGCGGGAGTTAGGGAGTTGGACATGGATGTTAGTTTAGAAGATGCTGGGCTGAAGGCACACATCTGCAGATATAATTACCGGGTCTTGTAGGTCTACGTCAGCTGTAGAACTCAGGGATGAAAATCTTGAGTGCGCAGGGAGACATTCACCTGTCCAGGTGTCTTGGCAAAGTAATTGAGTATGCAGGGATGGAAGTCGCTCTGATCTTAGAGACCAGGGCAACTACAGCAATCTGCTACTCATGAGTTACCTTCAGCAGATAGGGGCTACATACTATCCTTCCCATGGAATGAGAGCATGCCTTTTCCTCGCCTTGTGTGAGGGTGTGTCCCTCTTTATACTTTCCTCCCAGTCTGTTATTCATATTTCATATCAAAAACAGTCATATCATGTCCCTCTGTGTCCCCAGACTGATATCAGCAACTCCAGTTCCCCCTCCCAGACTCTCTTACCATATTTGGTCTAGGAGTCTACCATTCTTGGGGTTCGTATCCAGCACTTGTTTACTGACTCAGATGGGGCTGTTTCTCTTCTGATGTTCTCAAAACAATCCTATTTCTGTCCAGATTGACAGGTTGCAGTCGTCTAGAGGCAGAGTTGGTGCCCTTCAGTTCCAAGAAGTATGTTAGGAGATAGCATGCAAAGAGTTTCATTAACTAATTGTGTGAATATGGTATCCCCTAAAATATGTAGGTACTAGTATCTATGTGTTGTTCTATAGGACCTTCTAAATATGATTACTCTTAACAAGTTTTGAGCTGGTTCCCATGATTACCTTTGGCATAGCGCAATGCACAAACAAGCTTCAAGGCAGAGAGGGACGAGACTTCCCCTCTGGTCAGGCCTTGACTATAGAATAAACAATTCCATTCAGTTACTTTGGCTCAGCAGAACCAAAGGTCACACTCCAGTTTCTTATAAAACAACAATTCCAGATACAGGCCTAAGTTTAGCTTTTTGGGCTCTCAATGCTGGTTCCAATCCCACCAGAGTGTTCACCACAACATCAGGAGGTCAGCATCATTGGTCAGCGGACAGAAGGGCCTACAGCTGATCCTTGATTGCCCCTTGCCCGGGACCTTTATGAGGTGGTGGTGAGCAAAAATCTTAGGGCCAACCCAGGTAGGAGTAAGCCCATAGAGGGCCATTTGCCAAGGATGCTCTGAAACTGGCCCTGTCTAGGACAAATCCGAAGGTATCTTACTGATCATTTCTAGAATGGCCTGATCAGCCATAATCACATTTCCCCCCCTCTATTTGCCCTAATTCTGGTTATTCTACATTTTCCCAGACATGACCTTTGTCAAAGATTTGGGGTTGGCTTATAACGTGTGTGTATAGTATAGTATAGTATAGTTATAGTATAGTATAGTATACTTAGCAGTTAAACAAGCTAGAGTGGTCCTAGCTTTTTTTTAGGATTTTCTCCTTCTCATTTCCCTCCCTTTTCCTTTCTGACTCCACCCCCCACACTCTATAGGACCCCGACTGGGATAAACTTCTAAACAACAAAACACAAAAGATTGCTAGAATGAATACAATGTGTTTATGTGGGCACATGTGGGCTCTGTTACTAAAAGACAAACAATGGTTAGATTTGAATCTAAATTCTTTTTCTGTCTCTTCCAAGTCAACTTCAAATTATCATGCTAGGAGATTTGGGGTACGTGCAGCAATGCCTGGGTTTATTGCTAAGAAGCTCTGCCCACAACTTACCATAGTGCCATTAAACTTTAAGAAATATGAAGAAGTAAGCAAAGAGGTAAGAATTTCTTTCCAATTCCAGAGCACACATTGATTTAATGGATTTAATTTGTCATATGTCATCCTTGAATTCCAAAATGACTATTGCTAAGCTTCACATTTTCATGAATTTGCTTTGTTTCTGAATAAAATATAGTGTTAAAATGTGTGTTCACAGATACAGTTGCTGTGTGTGGGTATGTAAATATATGGATTATGATTAATGGATTGGTTCCTTCCAACAGAACTAGCCTTAAAACAAGGCAATTATTGACTTCTCCATTAGCACTTCCTAATGATCAGTTCTACTGAACAGCAGAGTATTCTGAATAGTCAGCAGAAACTGCCCTAAGGAGCTGGAGTTGCCTATTTTACGTACCTTCACTCCCTCTGTAAATTCAAGTGAGACATGCAGATTGCTTTATTTCAAAGAGAATGAGTTTATGATTTTGCAGGCAACAATAATTAGCAGGTATCTGTCTCCCTGACTAGTTTCTTAATAGCCAGAATATTCCATGTCTTGAATTCATTTTCGCTTGGTTTTTTTCCTTGTAATGGCCCCAAAACCATTTTCACTTTACCCAACCAATTCTATCCAGGCCACTATCCATTTCTATATTACTATTTATCAAAATGTTTCTATCCTGTTCATGAAAATGTATTAGCAATAGAAAAATATATAAAAAGCTTTTTAGTGAAAGAGATAAAATTCACTTTAATTGCTGCCAATTCCCACTTTAAAAAAACAAACCAAAAACCTAGAATCTTGAAATTGATTAGTACCATGGAATTCAACAGAGATAAGTTAATAGAAACAAAATGGTACAGAGAATCTATCCATACAGTATATACATTGTTTAGAGCTATAATTAATTTTTCATTTAAAAAACCTTTAACTTCACATAGAAGTACTGCAGAATATCATTTTTTCTATTGATATTCAGTGCAATATAACAACGTACAGTGAAAACAAGATAATTTTGTGGCACCAAAATACTAAAACATGTATTGTAGTATTAACTTTTGTGAGCTACAATCTACCGCATAAATTGCATCAAGTGTGATCATTTGATATGCATATATTTCACACACACAGCAAAAGCAAAATGATTCAAAACAGTGAGGCGAAATAGTTGATTTTTTCTTTATAACTATGCAGATATGTATCTGCCAACTTTATTCATCTGATAAAGTGACTGTGTAGTCCACAAACATTTACAGTCAAACTTCGCCATTCGTGGATCGCAGTTGGGTAATTGAAACCTGACTGCGGCATACACCAGCAGGGGTGGAGGAAGGATTGCAAAGGATTAATTCTACAAATCCGCGGGTACGGGGTGGCCAGAAATGACCTCTGAGGTCATTTCCAGCCTCCATTTTGAAGAGAGGAGCCATTTTGGCTCATTTGTGTTTTTTTTAAATGTCAAAAACACGATTTTTCATGTAAAACACTGGGACTTTTGGGAGGCATTGATGGACACCTGGAGACCCGCAGAGCACAGTAGGGTACTTTTAAAACAGTTTTCAGGGGCATTTGTCTATGCTCCCCCCCTCCTTTTCGGAGCCTCCAGGAACCTGATAGGGGTGTGTACTCACCACAGTTCTTATACCGGTCCAAATTTGGACTGGTCCTCTGTGCAACCAAACCTCAAATTGGTCCGGTGCATGCGTGGAGACCAGGTGAGTGACAAAGCTGTGTGCAGGCTGTTGGAAGAGCACTGCCTCAGCAGGAAGCTGCTTGGAGCCGAGGTCTAGCTGGTAAGGCCCTCCATCTTTACTGTTAAAGGTGCTGCTTGCTGCCCCCCACCGCACCACCTCAAACCATTGGTCCAGTTTGAGGTTTACCTGAACCGGTCCACTGGACCATGGACCAGTCCAAATTCGGACTGGTACACGAACCACAGTCTGTTCACACCCCTAGAACTTAATCCTCAGAGTTCCACTGACTCGGTGACTCAGTAGCCTCAGTTCTGTTATCCAGTGAAGAATGGAAGCCCTGCAGATAATGGGGTTTGCCTGTATGCTACAATAAATGTTAGGCTTTAAGGTGTTATAGGACTCATTGTTTTTGCTACAACAGACGAACAAAGCTACACCTCCAGGAATGTTATATATGCCATATAACATGTAGTGTTATACATGCCAAATCATCTTTCACACCTAGAATGAGTGGGGGTGATTATTGCCAATGCTTCATTCTTTCCTTTGATGCCTCCCAAAAATATGTCTCTGAGGATCCCAGGGTCATATGTTTGGGAGGCCCCAAGGGCTGCAGAGGGAAGATTGGTAAAAACCACTTCTCCCTCCCATATTGTGCACACACAACATTATGCTGGATGTCAGCCATTTATTTCATTCATTCATCAGAAGTACATTTGGCAATCTGTTACTTTAAAAACTTTTGGGGGGGGGTAAAAATATGTTCATGCATAGACATTGAGAAAGACGGCAGGTTTTATAATTTTCTGCTACTAATCTCTGCAGTAAATATTTAAAGAATTTGACAGTGCCATGATATTACCAGGTGGCAAATCATAGGTGCATGTTGTATGGGTTTTTTTTAAAATGCAGAGAAAGTTAATTTTAAAGATATGCATGTGTGTGTTAACCCCTGCTAACTGGGCATCTTTTTAAGTGGTAGCTCTCTTGTATTTAGCTGAGGGGATTGTACCTGTCCCTATTCACCCAGCATAACATCCCTCACAATGGGTGTTACTAATGTCTCCCTTGTGTCTCTTTACAGATTGTAAGCCCCTTTGGGACAGGAACCAATTTCTCCTTGTTTCTCTCATCCCCCCTCCCCCAATTCCTTTTGCTATGTAAACTGCTTGTGAACTTTGTGTGTGCGCACACATGCTCACACACGCATGCACTTCCCCCAGTAATAATAATACAGTTTCTGCCTCGCAGTAATTGAACTAGACTAAAATTTTATTGGAAGGCCAAATTTGACTAACTTGTTCAAGGCCTCTGACAGACCCAGGAACTAATTGCAGCTCTCTGAGCTCCAGTGTAAAGATGTAGCTGAACTATCTCAACATTTTAGAACTCCTGAGTAGAATAAGCGTTTAGTCTTGATGTTTATTTTGGGTCCAGTTCCCCACATTTTGAAAATCAGTTTGGTTCAGTTTAGTGGTGTAAGATTCATCCTTTAATCTTGGGTTCTTCTTGGAATCACTTGGTAAAAACTCTGCACCATATTCACTTTATAACACTTTTGCATTTTGTCCCATCAGGCTAATATTAAGAAATGTTACTGAAAGAAATGCTAAAGTCATTCTACTACAATATAGTAGACTTTACTATATTTTATAGTGTGCTATAGATTTTGTCTCAATATCTGACTTTAGGAGCATATGCAAATTGATTACTTTTAGCCTTTCATGACTAAGGACTGCTTCTATTAACATTGCATACAATTCTGAACCTTAATTTAAATTATTTCAAGTTTTTCTTCAAAATATAATCTGCAAATGATTACTATTCCTTAAGCTGAATAGAATATTACAGTTATTTGAGCCATAAAACTTCACTTGGTATGAAGATTTTAGATAGTTATGATGCTGTCTTTTGAACTTAATTCTGTTGCGCTACATAAACTTCACATTCACCCAGAGATGGTACACAATATAACATAATCAAGTTTCCACACTGAGTAGAAAGCTTTTGTTTATTTAGTTGTTTGAAATGTGAACCAGAAGCCATACAAATTTGGAATGTCAATATATTATTTATATCTTTAAAATTCTTATAGTATTGATCAATTATAATGGAATTTTAAAAGAATGAATGATATGGTATGGACTGGCTGTGGCCTACTTCAGAGAATACATATTTTATTTGCTACAACAGCACAACTTTGTATTTTGTATTATAAGGTTAGGGAGATACTATCTGAATATGATCCTCATTTTATGCCCATGGGTCTCGATGAAGCTTACTTGAACATAACGCAGTACTTAGAAGAAAGAAAGAACTGGCATGAAGACAAAAGAGAACATTTCATCAAAACACGCAACTTTGTTCTAAATGGTAAGCAATTATTGGAAACTGCCAAACCAAAAGAACATTTTAACTTGCTTTTATATTGTAACTTGATAAGCCAGGGAATTATGACACAGGAACATTTTAAAATATTATTATTTATTATTAGCTGCTTGCATTATCTCAAAGCAGCTAAGATGGAACTGTTCTGGAAATCCCAATTTCCTTTTTAATATTTGTTCTAATTAAACCTTGTGTATCTAATGTTTCTCAAAAGGGTGGAGCTTCAGCTTATATTAAGAGAATTATTGTCACCAACAAGGTTGACAGTGGCTATTTTTAAATGTGTGTCAATTTTTTTTAAATGCAGTGGTGGTACTCAAATGAACCAGCTGGTGATAAGATAGGTAGATTCCACAGTCCAGAATTCTGTCTGTGCTCCAAAGCACACAGGGAGCTCCTCTGCACATGAAGATTCCCATTGATTTCAGTGGAGGGAGTTCTGTGTGTGTTCTTGTTTCCTGGGCAACTAATTTTTGAACTATACTGATCAGAATAGTGGATTAACTCACTACCTTCATTCTTACTGGTGAGCAAGTGCCTAACCAGAGAGACACTCCACTCAATACATAGCTTATCAAGTTGCTCAACAGTGTAGCTGAGTTACCACACTAAATTCTGGATGAGCAGGAGCCCAGTCTTCTCCTGAGCAGTAAGGCTAGTGCTGGTATTTTTGCTGAGGGCCTAAGACTGATCCCTGAGACCATCTCTGAGCCCATAGCCTTTGTGTGGTGGTGGCAGAGTGACGCTCTTGGGACCCATAGAAGACAGTTTGCTGAGGGGTCTGGAAGCGTTTCTGATGAGCATTCATCTGATAAATAAGTATGAGATGAATGCTGCTCTGAATTATGAGAAATAATTGTTACTCTGGCTAACTTTCTCAAAGAAGCAGAAAAGCTGGGGTTTTCATCTAAATAAATTTCTATATAAACATGCAACTTCATTCTGTGCCAATTTCTTGTTGTGAATATGCAGTTCTTCCAGATGGAATATGCATTAGAAATACTGATGTAGTACTAGCCCTTACCTTGCTCCCAAGAAGTTGGTTTCAGCTGCAATAACAATGAGAATCCTTGATGTCATTTCTAAAGAAAGAAGAAATTATAAGAACTTGACAAATGGAGTGATCAAGGAGTTAGAAGCTACTTTTGTTACTAACTGTGTATGGAAATTTCCAAATGAGAGTACTGTTTATAGAGTTCCAACAGCTTCTTACTCTTTTTTTCTCCCCCCCCCCTTTTTTTTTGAGGCAAAGAGAATATAGATGGATTTGACACATCAACACTGAGTGAAGATGCACACTCCTGTTCACCAGTATTGTTTGATGATGATGATTCTCTGATGCATAAGCAAGCCGTTGACCCTTTGCTGCACTTGGAAGAACAGACACACCAGCGATCAACAATCCAAACAAATTCAGTTGTCTTTGGAATGTCAGCTGAGCAAGTTGTGGAGGAAATTCGCTTTAGGATTGAACAAAAAACGAATCTGACTGCCAGTGCTGGTAAATACACACACACAGACACACACACTTCTAGAATGCCTCACTCTGGCTAGCTTGCGTCGAGAAGTAGGGGTTTTCTGGCCTGTGGACATGTTTTTGGCAGCCCCACAGGGCTGTATGCTGAGTAGTCCCAGCCCTTGGCTCCCCGTCCTCCACTACCCTCGCTGAGCCACTCTACATCCAGCCAGCTCCCAGGTGGTGGGAAGGAGTAAGCTGCTGTCTAGGGCTTTCCTTCACTGAATTGCTGCTTGGATATGGAGTGGCATGGTGGCTCCCAGGGGTCAAGACGGAGGAAAGGCTGAATAGCAGCTTCCTCCTACCACCGAGTCCAGAACTAGCTGCCTTCAGCCACCTGGCAGCCAACACAGTGCTCCATAGCCAAGAGGAAATCTAGGTAGAGGAAAGCCCTGGAAGGCAACTTCCTCTTTCCTGTTGCCTGGGAGCCAGCTGGATGTAGAGTGGTGCAGCGAGATGCAGTGGTGGCAGAGTGAGGAGAGCCCAGCATACTGTGCAGCCCTGCGGGCCTCCAAAAATGTGCCCTCAGGCTGGATTCGGCCTGCAGACTGTATGTTGTGCAGGCCTGTGTGAGAGTTACTAGTGGATTGTATAGTCTCTGGTCCCTTCCAGTTCTGTTTTTAAAGCCTCAGCTGGCGCACAGAGCACCGGAGGAGGAAGAGGAAGAGGCTGCTCTGGCAGGTGAAGAGAGTCACGTGATACCCCAGGCAGGAGGCTTGCCCTGGCTTTCCAGAGACTGACTTCATTACCCAGTCCTAGGAGTTCTCCTGCTGAATGATGTGAGGGTTCAAGTTTTTTACTCACAGGGCTGGTTTAAGCCTCTTGCACTTAGCCAGGCAGGCACTTGTAACAGGGATGGGGATGGGAGGGGGAAGAACAGGAAAGAGACAGAAGAGCCCCTGCTCTCTCAAGATGAGATTTTGTGCCTCCTTGGGCTGAGGAGAAAGGAAAGTTAGCATGAGGCAGCCAAGGCTGCAGGGAGCTAGAGGTGATGAGAGTGCCATGGGATGGGATTTCTTGCTCAGGAGTCATGCTTCTAGCTAGCTTCCTTCCTGCCACCTTTGGACCTCAACTTGTCTGACTGTCCCAGGAACAAAGAATCTCTAAAGTAAGCCTGGTGGCTATCGAATTCTACAAGCCTATATGTAGAATATAAAATAGGTATGTATTTTGACTCCCTGCTAGGAAGGAAGATAATGGGAGAGGGTGAGGGGGGCAGAGTAGGAAGCAATGAGAGCAGGATCGCACATTCACACTACAGAAGCCTTTTTATTGCTGGTTGTCTGGGGAATCCCCAAGTGGAGGGATGGTGGGGTGAGATAAGCAACTTTGACCCTTCACAGGGTGGGGAGGGTAAACAAATTGATTCGACTGTGAAAGGCAATTGGGGGCATTTTCTCCGAGGAGGAGGAGGAATCAATGCTAAAGTTTGGCTAAGGGAAACAACAGGCCCCACCCCACTTGGATAAAGTGTATCCAGGAGCTCAGCCTCAACTTAATGCCTCTCTTTGAGCAACTCACAAGCCTTCCCATTTATTCTGTTTGGCACACTTTGATGGTCCAAAAACACTGGTGGGAAGGGCTGTTTTTAAAAGGGAGAGGCAGGTGCTTTGCCATCTGGAATGATACCCATCAGGTGATTCCTCTGCTCCCCTGTGTCATTCATTTGCACTTTCAGGCTAGGATGTCAGTAATCAAAACCTTCCCAATGGGGGTGGAAGAGAGAGAATAAGGAGCGAAATGAAGAAAAAGTCTAAAACAGGATGTTGATAGTCATTGGTTAGAAAGTTGGAATCAAGCCCCTGGATACTGAATGCTGGTTTTTAAGCAAGTGAAGAATGTTTGTTTAAAAACATGTTTAGAGGTGATTGCTGCAGGGAAGTCTAAGCATGTTTACTCAGTGGTAAGTTCTACTCAGTTCATGGGACTTAAAGGAAAAGATGCATAGGATCACGATCTTGGGAAGTGTCTCCCAACTGCATTTTCTACATGTTCCTGTCCTTACTCCAAAGAAAGACTTTGAAATCTGTGGAGTTTACTTCTAAGTCATTTGAGGGTAAGCTAAATAAGTGTGCTAAGGATCAGGGTATTGCACTTTCAGTGAGAGTAATGGAAAGAGCTGAGCCTGAAAGGACCAGGAATCACAATCTTTCTCTCTTGATCTTTATAAAAAGTTAGTTTTACTAGATCAAAATATTACTTTAATGAATATTTTGATTGCTCTCTCCTTGAGCTAGCATTTGTGTCAGAAGAGAATGTGTGATAAAGAAGGCATAAATGCTGATTAAGAGCTGCCAGCCCTCTTCCAGGAGATAGCATGGGCAATTAGAAAGCGGTGCAGCAGCATCACTGAAGGCAATTGTTGTGCACAGATTAGGTTGAATCTGTAGTCTAGAGACCATCCATGTGTCAGAGTTCAGATTTTTACTCCTGTTCCTTTCAGCTGCTCACATTTCAAAAAATGTTATTGTTCATCAAGACGTTTTGTTTATAGAAGTTGGTTTAATATAGTTGTACTCTAAAACTTTTTCCATACCATAGCTCATATTCTTAGCTTCTCTCTTTTCCCTCCAAAAGTATTTTTTGGCTTCTGGAAGCTACCCCTCTGGAAGTCTTTCATTCCATGCTATTTTACATGGTCAGTCTACATTACTACTAGGGATGTGCACGGACCAGTCCGGAGCCCATTCTAAGGCCTCCGGACCGGGGGCCGGTTCGGCGATTGGGGGGGGTCTTTAAGGGCAGGGGAGGGTGTGCTTACCCCTCCTGCCGCTTCCCCCCTCCTTCGCTCCCCGTTTTGTAAGCATTTGGGGCGGCAGGGTACCTTCCTGCCGCCCCTACCCCCCTTCCTCATCAAAAGGCTTCAAAAGCCTCACTGCGCGTGCGCACATCACATCCTGCATTGCGTGCGTGCTCACGTTGGGCACCCTCCCCCGCTCTTAAAGAGCCCCCCTTCCCAGTGCCGGACCGGTTCCATGCACACCACTAATTACTGCTATTCACTTGCTTTGGTAAATGAAGTTGCAGGGAATGTTGTGTCTGACTGCTATGTACATTACATCTTCATCTTCAAATATTAACACATATCTCAAAATAGAACAATCATTTTTGCATTGCTAACTTATTAATGAATGATTATGCGTGTAAGAAATGCAGTAGGACCTCTTCTAGTCAATGTTCTTAGATCTGGATAGTGGTTCCATCATACTTAAATAGTGGGGTTCTGCGCCTGAGCAGATCAGCTTCGGGAAGAATTCGTTAGCTCCTCGCGAGGCCGGCAACCGCCTGTTGCACGTGACTGAAATAAATTCAGATAAAATAAAGAATATTATTGTTGATCAAATATGGAACACCAGATCTTTATTAATGAAATCATGGCAAAGAAGCTGGAAGATTTGTTGGTTTGTTTCTTTGCTTACTTGTTTATGCTTAGGCATTGCTCCAAACATGATGCTGGCAAAAATGTGCAGTGATAAAAATAAACCTAATGGTCAGTACAGAATTCTCCCAGAAAGAGAAGCTGTGATGGACTTCATCAAAGATTTACCTATTAGAAAGGTGAGAACAATTTTTATTAAAGTTAGAAAAATTTTCACTATTTATCCATTACATATACAGTGAATTGTGGTATAAACATTAAAAACACATAGCTACAATAGTGACTATGTATAAATAACTTTGGTGTTTAAATATTTCATGGTGTCACAAGCCTGGCACATTTTCAAATGGGGTTATGCCATTCAGGTCTATCTCTTGTAGAATTAATTGTCTGGTGTTGTTACCATTATTACTGGTGTTTATGTACATAGTCTATTTACTGTCTTCTACTCTTTCCAAATCTTCATCTCAGTTTCTTTTTCCTTTTCTTTTTTTCTAATCTACATTAATCTGTACTCCCAAATAAAAATCTTTTTATTTAAAGAAGAAAAAAAGTGTGCCAGATTAAATAAACAAACCATGCATGCTCCAAAAATGCATTGGTAACATGACACAACTTTTCTCTTGCATCTCTCTTTCCATCTTTTTTATCAGTCTTGAAAAAGGAAAAGTTTATCTGATGGCTTGCGCAAACATATATTACTTCAGACCTCAACAAGTTTTATTTGGACCTAGGAGCCAGCCCAAAAATTTAGGAACCTGACTTGTGTCTTACCTTTCAATGTTTCAGACATCTAGTTTAAATTGAGATAACTATCTCTTCTTCATAATTTTGCATCTGCACATTACATATCCATGACTTTTGTGTGTGCACGCTAGTGTGGCATCAAGACATCCAGAAACTCCCTCTGCTCCATGGAGCAGTAGACACCCCACTTTTCCCTCCAGCAATACCCTCTGCTCTATCTGGAGACATACTTGGTCCCACCTTCACATTACTTCTTCCTCCTCACATCCATCTGTTGTCTGCCTGAGCCAGGCAGTGGATGGATGTGAGGAGTGGGGAGCAACCAACCCCTGCTTTGCTTGCTGCCACCTGCTCACATTAATCTTTTAGAGTGGCTCTGGCACCACACTTAAATTTCAGTATGCCATAGCAAGCTAGTGCCTCGGATTTGTTCAGCCCTGCAGTTCATCTCTGTCTTTGTGGGACTTTGAGAGAGGAGATCTGGTCTTGTCGTAGCAAGCATGATTTGTCCCCTTAGCTAAGCAGGGTCTACCCTGGTACTGGGAGAATGGGAGACTTGAATACGGCACATACGACAAGTATTTATATACCACTTTTCAACCAAAGTTCCCAAAGCAGTTTACATACATACATAAATTAATTAATTAATTAAATGGCTGCCTGTCCCCAAAGGGCTCACAGTCTAAGAAACATAAAAAAGACATCAACAGCAGCCACTGGATGGATGCTGTGCTGGGGTTAGAGAGGACCAGTTGCTCTCCCCCTGCTAAATAAACAGAATCACCACTTTTTAAAGGTGCCTCTTTGCTTATTTAGCAGGGGTTTCTGATGTGTGAGCACTGGAAGATATTCCCCTTAGGGGATGGAGCTGCTCTTGGAAGAGCAGAAGGTTCCAAGTTCCCTCCCTGGCATCTCCAAGATAGGGCTGAGAGAGATTCCTGCCTGCAACCTTGGAGAAGCCACTGCCAGTCTGTGTAGACAATACTGAGCTAGATGGACCTATGGCCTGACTCAGTATATGGCAACTTCCTGTGTTCCTATGTTGTCCGCCATATGTGGATTCTTGCTAATGTCTTTTCAGATGTAGACAGATGCAGCACCTTCACAATAATATACTGTGCGTACACATTGACTGACATCCAGATCAGTGTTATACTACTGCAGCAAGAGAAGTTGCACACACTTAAGTTTGTGAAGCTACATAAAGTTGTGCTGCTCTGCAGTGTTGCACACCTGATAATGGAAGATCTTCTCTGGGACACACACAGGGTTGTGCAACATGTCAACTTTTGACAGAGATGGATGTTCCTTTCTGTATACACTGTCAGCTATGTCCTTATAAGCATAATGTGAACAGAATTATGCTAGCACAACCCTAGTCTGGATGTAAGTCAATGACTGTGCATCTGCTGACTGGGAAGATGTGATTTCCTGCCCCCATTTCACTATTTTCTGTTAATATTTGATAGACAGTCTGGAATGTATTTATGTGATGTATATATTATCTTTATGGTGATCTGAGATAATTCCCAACATGGACCCTTGCCCTTCATGGTTGGTGAAGGCTTATAGGGAGGGACTGGGTCTGTGGGTGGCGGGGGTGGTGAATGCCTCTTTAGAGCAGGGGGTGGTCCCCTCTTGCCTAAAGGAGACAGTCATTAGGCCCCTCCTTAAAAAGCCCTCATTGGACCCAGATGACTTAAATAACTTTCGACCAGTTTCAAACCTCCCCTTCTTGGGCAAGGTGTTGGAGAGCGTTGTGGCATCTCAGCTCCAGGCAGCCCTGGATGAATTTGATTACTTAGATCCTTTCCAGTCCGGCTTCTGACCTGGATATGAGACTGAAACTGCCTTGTTCACCCTGGTGGATGACTTATGCCATGAGATAGACAGAGGGAGTGTCTCTGTTGATCCTCCTGGACCTCTCAGCTGCTTTCGACACCATTGACCATGGTATCCTTCAGGGACGTCTCTCTGGGTTTGGACTTGGGGTTATACGGTGGCTCCATTCATACCTAGGGGGTCATACTTAGAAGGTGGTGTTTTGGGATGCCTGCTCCACCCTTTGGCCTGTGGGGTGCCACAAGGATCTATTCTGTCCCACATGCTGTTTAACATTTACAAGAAGCTCCTGGGAGAGGTCATCCGTAGGTGTGGGCTGCGGTGCCATCAATATGCTGATGACACCCAGCTCTACCTGTCTTTTAAGTCAGCAGACACCAGGGAGGCAGTGGATGCCCTGAACCGGGGCTTGGAGGCTGTTCTGAACTGGATGGGGGTGAACAAGCTGAAACTCCATTCAGATAAGATGGAAATGCTCTGGGTTGGTAGAACTGATCATCGAAGTAATGAGGTAAATTGAGTCTTAGAAGGGGTCATGTTTCCTCTGAAAGACAAAGTCCGCAGCTTGGGGATGCTTCTGGACCCAGCACTGTCCTTGGAAGCACGGGTGGCGGCGGTGTGCAGAAGCGCTGTTTACCAAATACGGCTGTTACACCAGCTGTGACCCTACTTGTCGGACCTGACCTCAATCAGGTTGGTAACATCCAGATTGGATTGGGTGCAAGTCGCTTCACTAGTATTACACCCATCCTGCGTCAGCTTCATTAGCTACCGGTCCACTTCTGGGCTAGATTCAAGGTGCTAATATTGACCTTTAAACCCCTTCATGACTTGAGGCCAGGGTACCTGTCAGACTGCATTCGCCCATATGAATCTGCCAGGGCCCTCCACTCGTCATCTCAGGCCCTGCTCATGACCCCACCACTAACAGAGATCCAGTCGGCAGGGACTAAAGACAGAGCCTTTTCGGTTGTGGCCCCTCGGCTTTGGAATGTCCTCCCTGAAGAGCTTCACCATGCTCCCTCCCTCAGTGTTTTTAAAAAACATCTTAAAACACACCTTTTTAAGGAGGATTTTTAATGCTCCATTATTATTTTGTTATATCTGGTATGTCCTTTAGCTTTTTATAATTTTCAGTTTTAATTTGAACCTAATAACTGTGGCTTTTAATCTGACAATTTTTTTTAGTTAATTGCATTACTTGTATCTGTGTCTGTCTTATAGTTGTGAGCCGCCTCAAGCAGTAGTGCACTGGAGGGGCGGGGTATAAATATTTTTAATAATAATAATAGTAAATAATAAATGGGTAATGCTCCTGCACAATAGCCCTGTGGAAGGATTTTATAGCTCCTCTAGACGCTCTGAAGCTCCGCCCTTCTCGCACGGAGCACGCTTGGTATCTTGGGTGACAGAGCACCTGTAGCTCAGTTCCTTTTCAACTGCCTCAGTGCGCTTCATTAAGGTTCACTCCTCATTTTAGTCTTGGTTCCTGTAGAAATTGAAAGAAAATTGGTTTAGATTTTAAGGCTTTGACTTGGACTGCTCCCCTCTTTCCTATTGTTTTGGACTCATGCATGCTCAGAAATATTTTTTAAAGTGTTCATCTTGCAGGGTGACTTTCCTGTCATCGGACAAAGATGAGCAGTGTTTGCTGTGTTGGGAGAAGATTATATTGTCTGGACATGTAAGATCTGCCTCTCTTTCTAAGCAGACCAGAGAATTGCATCTTAGGGCTGCTTTGAATGAAAAAGCGTTGCACCCTCAAACACATATGCCATGTTTCCCATTACTGCCAATGTCCACAGTTTCGATCTCATCCAACCATCGACATTCAAAGTCAGCGTCTATGTTGAGACGTTCACCTGAGAGAGCCTCCCATACCCAACGTGTTGACCTGGAGCACTCGAAGGAGTTTTATAAAAAGCCCTGTGATGTCTCCAAAGAATGACATCACAAGCACCATAAGAAACAGAAACATTATGAGGAAGACCCCTTATCGCACTCAACTTCTAAATACAAAAATATCTCCTCCTCGACATTGATCCCCAAATCGGTGACCCCAAGATCGGAATCTTCAAATCATCCAGCATCGACCCACCATTCATAATTAACTTTGGCAGGTGACAAACATCGAACGCTTCCCCCCACCTCAACTGAACCACCAACATCAGACGCCTTATCCATGAAAAGCTCTTTGTTCAGAATCGTACCCCTTCTGTCATGGTTCAGTACATCTCATCTAATATCTCCTCCAGAGATTTTGGATGTCACTTCAACTCCGACCTCACCCCTAACTTCAGTCCCAACACTGACCTTGAAGCCAATAATGACACTGATACTGGTATTGATGACAACTCATTCTTCTATTCAGCTTTCAACACTGGCCATTTCAATACGAACAATATCCAATGTTGTCAGCACCTCCTCAACACAGTCTAAAGCACATACCGAGGCTGCAAAGAGAGCTATGTTTACTCCATTTTTAAATCAACGTTCTTTCTGCACCTTCGATGTCCAAAACCGCTTCTAGGATATAGAATCAATTCTGAGTTCTACAAATAATACACTGTCTGACTCCACCTTTTCCCTACATGGTCTGGATGTCATTGAGGACCTGGGCTCAAGTCTAGTACCAATTCAAAAACCCCATCAGCATCTCCTGCTAGAGTAACACCATTCCCCTCTCCATCCTACTTACCTCTGGAAGGAGAGAGATCACTATTCTACACCTGGCTATTCCTCCTCTAGGAAATATATGGACTACTGGAGCTCCCTGGGAACCCTAGATCGTGACTATATTTAAAGATTTGGTAAATTTTAGAGATCCTTATTTCAGGTCTTCTCCATCGTTACCAGACAATTTTTAAATTTTAATGTGTTTTTATCTATTTTTATCTTTTTATGTATTTTAAATGTTTTAATTTTGTAAACCACCTAAAGATTTCAATATTAGGCGGTATATAAATTCAATAAACAAATAAATGACTTGCCAGCATTTGAGCTTAGTGAAACTTCTGATTGAAATGGAATCATGCTCACTAGCTGGAGCCATATATCTTCGATACCATGTTTGGCTACAATCTACAAATCTTCAATTGGACATGAAAGAAAAAATAGAAAACCTCCCATTCGATGGAGATGGCCTTTTCAGCTCCCAAACGGATGATACCATGGAGAAGTTGAAAAAAATCGAAGTACATGGCTAAGACTTTCACATCTTCCTTTGTGCCACAGTCTTATTTTCAGTGGATCAGGAAGTACAGGAAACAAAAGTTCCAATACAAGTCAGACCGCAAGGACTACAGAAGCCTTTTCCATTACATTCGCAGTCATTGTTATGGCCAAAAACAAACCACAACAGGAAAGCGGGGGTGGTGGTGGGGAGGACCAGTCAAAACAGCACCTTTCCAATCACTTATTTCTACAGACGCCTCTTCCACCAGACCTGCTCCGTTCTCTCCAGCCTGGCATTGCATCACATCCAATGCTTGGCTATTGAGTATAATTTTCACCGAATACTCAATCGAATTCACCACCTGTCCCCACGTTCTTGGGGATAAAATACACCCACACAAATCCTACTTGTAAGAGAAGAAGTGAACGATCTCTTACTGAAAGGGGTGATAGAACAAGTCTCTAAAAGAACAAAAGAAGGGATTCTACTCAAGGTTCCCTAAAGAGATGGAGACCTCCGTCTAATCCTAGACTTAAGCTCGCTCATCAAATTCATGCATCCAAAAAAATCTCAAATGGTCAGTTTACAAGGCATCCTTCCCCTACCAGCAGAAGAAGAATGGCTCATAACTTTGGATTTGGAAGACACTTATTTTCATATTGGTATTTGCCCCAAACACAGAAGGTTTCTGTGTCTACCTTGGGACAACTAGCCTACCAATATACCGTTGGTCTCTCCACCAGACCTTGTGTTCCTACAAAGTGCATGAGTGCTGTCATTACCCATCCGAGAATGGAAGGTTTTTCCATCTTTCCATACCTGGACATCTAGCTGATGACTTCCACAATGAAAGATTCCCTGAATTACCATGTCCAGTACATTTTGACTCTGATCCAAGACCTTGGTATCCAGGTCAACTGGAAAAAATCCATTCTCCAGCCTCAAAAGCGCATTTCCTACATAGGCCTCCTCGATATATACTTAAAAAGAGCCTTTCTCCCAGAGGCAGCTCTTAATTGTAAACCTAATCTATGCTTTCAGAGCCAATCCAAGGCAAGAGAGCAAAAATGATACAAATTTGATGATGTCCTGTACAGCCACAGTAAAATACACCAGGCTAAGGAGGCTTCAAAATAGAAACAAAAACTTTGACCTTTACCAGGCCTCCATAAAACAAATTTTACTTTATCTTACTACTTTAGAAAGTAGTTAGGACTTTCTAACTCTTCTATTAAAGTCAACAGGGTGTCCCCTTCAGCTATTCACCCAGGTTGGCATGCTAAAACACTCTTTTCCCACCCTCTTTATGAGGTATTTGCAACTTCCCCAAGTGAGGAAACCTATAGAATCTTGGAGCCTTTCTTCAGTATTTTCTTCTCTGACAGACGCACCATTTGAACTCCTTGCCTCTGCCTCGCTGAAATTGCTATAACGTCTGCAAGGAGAGTCAGTGAATTGACAACATTAAGGTTACACCCACTCCCCATACTCAATTTTTCCCTCACAAAGTAGTAAAGAGGACTGACCCCTACTTTACGCCTAAAATAGTTTGACTTCCATATCAACCAGAATATAGTTCTCCCTGTATTTTTTCTTGAATACTAGCTCCCACTCTGGAACGATCCCTCCACTCCATGGATGTTTGTAGAGTCTTTCTTTTCTATATGGACAGAACTAAAGGCTTCAGGAAGACCAAGAGACCATCGCCTTCAAAGGTCATAACAAGGGCAACACTATTTCCAGACAAAAAAAATTATCATTGGCTCTAGAACTCATTTCCTGTGTTACAAACTTCGAGTAAAACCTTCTCCAACTATTAAAGCCCATTCCACCAGGGCTATAGCTACCTCTTTGGCACCTCTTTGGTGCCAACAATGAGAGGCTCGGTTGTCGTGCACGTGGGACAGGGCCTTCTCTGTTGCTGCCCCCAGACTCTGGAATGCTCTCCCAGTGGCTATTCGCTCCTTGGTCTCCATCACAGCTTTTAGCAAAAGTGTAAAATCTTGGCTTTTTGCCCAGGTATTTATTTGATTCTCTGCTGCTGCTCTTTATAGTTTTTATTGCTTTTATGCTTTTGTTTTAAATTTTTAAATCAGATTTGTTTAATATTTTCCCCCCACTTAATATTTTAATTGTGTCTTTTTTTCCATCTTGTGTTAAAAATTTTTTTGCTGTAAACCACCTTGGGATTGCTTTAATGAAAGGCGGTATATAAATTTAACAATCAATCAATCAATCAATCAATCTGGAATTACCATTATGGACATTTGTAAATCAGCCATGCAGACTTCTAAGCTCCTGTTCATAAAGCACTATGCCATTGATATCCAAACAGCATTAATCAGCCACGTTGGGAATAATCCCAGACCATCATAAAGATAAATAGGTTGCCTACCTGTAACAGCTGATCTTTAGGTGATCTGGGATCATACACAACACCTGCCCAGCCTCCCCTCTGCTTGGATGCTACGTATAGTCACTTATCTTCAATGCTTCTAGCGAAGAACAGACCTCTCACGGTCAACCAGGAACTGAGCTACAGTCGCTCTGCTGCCCAAGCTATTGAGCATGCTCCACGCATGAAGAGCAAAGCTTCAGAGCACCTAGAGGTCCTATGGAATCTTTCCGCAGGGCTACTGTGGAGGTGCATTACCCATGTTGTGAATGATCCTGGATCACCTGTTACAGGTAAGAAACCTGTTTTTCTGGAGCAGTTGTTGGTTCCCATAATGTTTCTGGAGATGAGGAACATAAGCCTTATCTCCTCTATGCCTGTGCCATTTTGCTCTTTTTTTCCTCTCTTTTTTGGTCTTGACACTAAAGGTACTAAGCTGCTAACTAACATCAAAGTGCAAGTAGCATTCATATGCCTCCTCAAACATTGAATGCCAGTAAGATTACATTATAGCAATGTCTGATGATTTGGAGAATCCTCTCCATCTCTCTCTGGTGTGTGTATGTGTTTTTCTGCATGTTGTTGTTTCCCTGCCCCCATCTCTAGAGTTGAAGCAAACAGCCTGAAGTAGTAGCAGTTGTTGTTGTTTTTGACTTCTGTTATCCTATTATGGTTGTGTTAAGGTTTGAAAACTGCTCCAAGAGCTTTGCTGTATATGGTATACAGATCTGGAAAATAGCATACCTGCCTGTCTTTGAGTCATAGTTTTAGGTAGCAGTACCAAAGCCAGTTTATTTCAGCTGGCTGGGTAAGCAGCTGGTGAGACAATTAATGCTTACAGATGTTCACTGATCTGCAAGCCTCTCAAAATCTTTGCTTGAAGTTTAATTTGAACCAGGGTCCCCAAGGATTTATATATATATATATATATTTGAAACTTCTAGCTTTGAAACTTGCAAAGAAATTACAAATGTGTGCACAGAATGCCTTTCCTCACCAGCGTGTATCTACAGACATGCAGCGATTAAGGCAAAAATTGTAGGTGGCCATTTTGATCCATTAGGAAAAAACCCAAAGTAACAGTAGTGTAATATCTTTATTAGAACCAAGAACAACATAAGCAAGTTGTGATGAGACTTTGTCTCTAGGGAAAGCAACCAGTAGATAGCACTAAGAAAACCAATTTGGTTTTCTCTTAATTTTGTTAATTCCTAATGCTCGCATGAAATTAATTTCCAGCTTATCTAATATAATTACTTCCAGATTTTTCTCTCTACCTGCTCATCTACCGTAAAAGGGACCATTTCCCATACAGCTGTGCTGTATCTTACAGGGGACCTGTGTGTTCTAGTTAGCTCTAGAGACAGATCAGAATACTGACTGGCTTTTATATTTTCAAAGTTAAGTGGCTATTGCTTTTTTGTCTCAGTAGATTTTAGTGCAATCTAAGATATTCTTTGCGCCTAGAATGGTCTAGCCCAGGTGTGTCCACCTGAGACACACCAGCTAGGCACAACTCCAGCTGTTATTGAACTACCACTCCCATAATCCCCAGACACAATTGTGGCTGGGGATTATGATAGTGGTAGTTCAACAACAGCTGGAGAGTCAAGGTTGCCTATCCCTGGTCTAACTCAATAAACATGCACTCTCTGCCTTTTTGAACAGAAGTAAACTCTACTGTGTTCAGTGGAGTTTACTCCTAGGTAAGCATACATAGAATAAGTCTGCCCACCACCTCTACTCTGTTTTAAAACTATTGTATAATGCATCTTTCTCTCTCGCCGTCCTTGTGCTTTTTTATATTTTTCTTAACACAGGTTGATAGGTCAGTGATGCAATGCGCATATTAATTCCAACTCTTAACAAAAAGACCTTTTATTGCACAAAAGAAAGAAAAACTAAGAACTGGTAAACATAAATGTATGTTTACCAGTTTTTAGTTTTTCCTTTTTTTGCACAAGAAAAACTGGTAAACATAAATATTTATGTTAAACATAATATTTATTTATGTTTAAATAGTTTTTCTTTATTTATTTCTTTTGCATAATAAAATGTCTATTTTTGAACATCCAGCTGAAAAAAGAGTTCTGATGAATTTGAAAGCTTTTGTACTACTTTGTGATGTTCTACCTTGTCTGAAAAAGACTAATGGAAATTAAGGGCCTCTATAGGTAATGCAGCTTCCAGGATAGCTAGACCTCTGATATTTCTCTTTTTTGAAAAGAACAACTGGTGGTGTTAAATAAATGGAAGATCTCTCTGGCTGGAGTTCTGCCGCTGTTGGAACAAAGCAAAATACATGAATTTGATGTGGCATAACTTCCTTGTTTTAGTGTATGTTTTATAGTTCCTCTGAATCTAATCAGACATGGAAATTGTCTGGATGTCAGTGAAATATGCAGTCAGTTCACTCAAGAGACCCATGTAACTATTTTTGAAATTATTTTAAAAACAATTCAGCTCTGGAATGATAGTTGATGGCAAGTTATCCTCTGAGTGTTTTTCACTACTGAAATTTGTTCGCAGTTGACCATTGGAAACAGATGAAGCTGATGAATATTCATTTCCAGAGGAAATGTTTAAACATTCACTTTTTTCTTGGGAGTTCCTTTTTTCACTGGTGCATACTAACTCTCCTTTTAGGTACCTGGCATAGGAAAGGTAACAGAGAAAATGCTTAAAGCTCTGGGAATTGTGACTTGCACAGAACTCTACCAGCAGAGGGCACTGATATCTCTTCTCTTCTCTGAAACATCTTGGCGTAATTTCCTAGAAATCTCTCTTGGTTTGGGTTCCACACGTTTGGAAAGGTTAGTTGGTTAGTTTCATTTTAGATATTTTCTGTATGTTTCATTAGCACGTTGCACATTACACATAGGAACAAAGCTGCCTTATACCGAGTCAAACCAATGGCCCAACCCAGAATTTACTGTGACTGCCAACAGCTTCCCATGGTCTCAGGCAGAGGGATTTTCCAGTCCTGCTTTCAAGATTCTTAACTGTATAGCAGATGTATTAGATAAAAATAATATATTTCAATGAAACAAGTTCTGCATTTCAGTTGTTATAAGTTCAGTTTTTCTGTGCTCATGTAAGAGATGGACTTGAATTCATGTGTATGATTTTATTTTATTCAATTTATCCCCTACATCTTGATTAAAAAGGGCCTCCGAGTATTTGGCAGTATGTTGCAATAGTACATAGTTTAAAACACACAAGCCCATAATCCAGCAGCCCATCTTTTGGCCAATGGCAGACACTTCTGGTCTCTGCAGTCCTTGGGCAATTGGAAGTTGGGAGCAGCTTAGAGTTCTTTCTGCCTCCCTTCTGGTCTCTGCAGTCCTTGGGCAACTGGAAGTTGGGAGCAGCATAGAGTTCTTTCTGATGGGTATGGTGGGGAGCAAACTCCCTACAGCTGCTCCTTCTCTGGTGGATATTGGGGAGGTCGGGTTGATTTTAATCTTTTGCTGAGAATGCTTCCTGGCAGGCAGAGGGTGCAGCCTCCCAGGAGCCTCTAGTCCTTCGGCCAGTGGCAGAGGCTGGTGCACGTTTCCCTGCAGTAAAATTTCTTTAGATAATTTATTGTTAGCTATCTTGGGCTACTACTATTTTATTGTGGATAAATGATTATTATAAACCTCTATAACTGATAAGTATGATTAACACTGTGTGTTTCTTATTTTGTTCATTTCCAAGTGTAAAAATTCCCATAAATCTTGTGGCTTACAATTGGGAATATAAGCATCATCAAAACTTGATTTTTAGTGGCTGTTTTTAGTACTTGTTAAGACATTGATGATGAGTTTTTGTTTTGTATTTCCTTTTTAAAGAGATGGAGAGAGAAAAAGTATGAGTACCGAGAGGTATGTACTCACAATTTTATCCAAATGAAATGAGTTCACCCTAGAAGCAAAATTGCTATAAAGTTATCCTGTGTCTAGAATAGCAAGGCAACCCTGGTATACATGCAGCAAACAACTTTGTCACAACATGACTATACTATACTGAGGCTTGGCTTCCTGTTGCTCCATTCAGCTGACATCTTCTCTCATTAAGCCCGCTACTAGCTTTGTAAGGAGAATCAATGCAGACACTTAGGCAACACTTAATCACATCATGGTTTTGCTTTATAAATCCTTAAACAGTTTCAGGAGAAATATAGACTTTTGCTTCTTTGGATGAAAAAATTACTTGGTTCTAGTATAACTGGGCCTGTATCAATAAGTGATCTCAGTGTTATACTAAAAGGTCATCCTTTCTACAAGATTAGTGATACCAAATAAAATTCAGTTCCAAAAAAAGTTAACAATAGTGAAATAGTTTTTTAGGATAGCTAGTTTTTTCTTTTAATAACTATATAATTCTTTCCCTGTTACTACTGATTTGCACATCTGATGTTTGGCTGCTGCATCAGTTGCCAAGCATTGCTAATTATTAATGTTGTACATTATGCACAGGAAACCATATTTTGGCTGTTTCCTTGAGTTTAATTGCAGATAATTCTCTGGCACATATTGAGAGAACAATGCATTTGTTTTGAAATGTCACAATGATAATGTGGCATGAAGCCTTTTTTTTTTTTTTTTTTTTTTGGTGGTTCAAGCATTCTTGTAAATCTCTCCTGCTTAGCCTACACATCTTTTTTTAAATATTCTGATTTGTACAGTACATGGGTCAGTAGAAAAAATGTCAACTTTCCCTGTGGTATTTGAGGACAGAATATTATTACTCATAGTTGAGGTTTTCCAAGGTGAAATACAAATGCTTTTTTTTTTTTTTTTTTGGCACATAGGACATTTAATGAAATAAGTGCAGCAGAACAATACAAGTTGTGTCAAGAACTTTGCAATGACCTTGCTCAGGATTTGAAAAAGGAAGGACTTAAAGTAGGTAACTGTGATAAATGCAACATTCCTCATACTTATTGGCACTTGGGCCTTGTGCATCCATTAGTACTGTGTTTCTCTCTTGATTATTATGTTTGTACTTCAGGCATCAATAGTGTAGGGGCAGGAGGTATATAAATTTTTGTTTTCTTCATTTCATTCTTTTAGGAATTCATTTAGCCTTAGGTTACCTTTTAACAAGCTGTTCTAGTAAGAATTAATCAGCCTACTTTCTTTTCACTGTCTCTACATCTGGACTAAATTCGGTACAAATCGAGGTCCACAAGTTAGATCTCTTGCACCTCAAATGTTCATGTGTCTGCCAACTTGGATTGGGGTGGATGCCATCATCACAAACTATGCCATTGAGGTGTCCCTATGTGTCCCTACAACTGCACCTGATTTGGTTCATATTGGTCCAGGCATTGTGAAGTTGATACAGGGGAAACACGGACACACACACAGAATGCTGGGTGATCTCAAGCCTACTGGAAAGTAGGCTAAAAATCAATTCACCAAGTAATTTTGCACAGAGTAGATGGTGTAGTAAAATCTGCTAATTAGCAAAAGGAGGAACAGTAATGGATTGCCTTCAGTCTTACTCTGGCCAAGTGCATAATGCTTGAACATTTAAAGGATGTACTATTATTCCTCTCCATCTAATTCATAACAGATGCAGCCCAAGGTAGAGTCTGTAGTTTTAACAGGGAATGGTATGTGCTATGCACTGAACAACATAGCTACATTGTCTAGCCTTTGATATTTGTGGCATGGCAAAAAGGAACATTCAGGGACATCTAGAAGAATTGTAGCTTTTTATTTCTTTGGAACTCTAGGACACTCTGTCTCTGAAGGCTTGAAGCAAGTAACAATCACAAACACATAATCAAAACACATTTATAAATAAAAACTGCCCATATTATAAATAATATTTATCTCTAACTTCAGAACATTTTGTTGCCAGATACTTATGATTTTTACAGACCTCTAAAGGCAAGGGATTTTAATAATGGCAAGAGGCAACAAATTGTGCCTCTCTATCATAAGAGCATAGGAAGCTGCCATATACCAGGTCAGACCATAGGTCCATCTTGCTTGGTATCTTCAGACATCCATATGGGCACTGTGCCATCAAGAGGCCATAAGTATTGGCCACCAAGTAATGGGACAAATGAAGGCTTAATTTTCAAGTGTTTTAGGATTAAAAGGACACAAATAAAAATTATAGAAAGTAATCAGGACAGATATTCTGGTATAATGTGCATATGGTGATCTCTTCTTATCCAGTTTTCTTACTTGCAACTGCACTCCCCACTTCCATCTGGTCAAGAAACAGGTCATCACATTCAGAATGACTTAAACTTCTGAACAGTTTCAAGGGCTGTCCCATACAGAGCACATTGTAATAATCATCCTCAAGGCTTTCAAATGCATGAATCACAATTGCTTGGTCCAAATATGAGAGGAAATTCTCCTCTCAGAATGTCCAGTCCCTCTCTGCTGATCCTGTTTGAAAAATTCAAGCTCCTCCGAACTCTTTATACACTTACAGATACATATCCATAAGAACAACTTTCACACAAATCCTCATTAACACATTCATGTCCCAGGAGCAATGGGAAGATCTTTGAGGTGATCCATGTTCCCTCACAAAATGGGTTCTGCGCCTGTGCAGTAACTCCCATGGAAGAATTAGCTCCATGAAGTGTTCTTCGGCTGCACCAGATCACACGCATGGCACGACCTCTATTTTCAGCAGGAAAATACTTTTTCCTCAGTTCCTTCTCGACTGTTGCACCGCTTGCATTGTGTAACTTGTTAACTCAGTTCCTGTGAGGAAAAGTTCTATTAGATTATTTTGGTTTTGACCTATGGACTGTTTCTCAGGTTCTCCTTTGCATCGCATTTCAAATTTGTTCTTCTGTTGGTGAAATTTCTAGATTTCGGACAGCAGACTGTTTTCAGATTTCTCTTTCACTTTACATTTTGGCAGCTGTTCTAATGGATTCTAAAAAAAATTTCAAGAAGTGTGCCACTTGTAGAGGAACGCTACCTTCCTCTGACAGGCACGAGTTCTTCATTTGCCTGGACAAACACCACAAACACCACCTGCAAAATCTGTCTTTTTCCAAGCAAACATGAAAAAGCAAGTAGTTCCACTTATGGGTAGCATTATACAAGACAGCACTAAGACCCTCGACATTGATGCCAAAATCACCATTTTGGCAACTTCGATGTCGGACGATGGTCAGCCCTCATGTCCGATGATTGTCGGATCGAGGTTGACATTGGAGGACTCCCTGAGATCAGTAGTTCAGGCACCTCCACGTGAAACGGAGCAAGGGGATTTTAAGTTCCCTTAAAGAAGCCTGAAGGGATGATCAAGCAAGGATGATCAACATCATCACCACAAAAAGTGAAAACATCAGAGAGGAGACACTCAGGGACCTTTGAGCTCTAAACATGGCAGACTCTTGACATCAAGCCAGACATTGATGTCAGAGAAAGTATTGATGATCTCTGGGTCCCCACATACTCCATCCCCATCTACTATACAGAGCGGGTGTCAAAGCTTGCAAGTCACTCCGGATGCTGCAAGACCTGCAGCACTGGGCACGAAACGGGTGTCTACCTCAATACTGAAGACGGTCACCAGATCTACTCTTTCTCCATCTCTGCCAAATAAATGATCAGCATTGAAGATCATTGTGCCAGTATCGACCACCAAGATACAGGCAACCTCTACTAAGACCAGGGTCTCCAGTGTGTCTCCTGTCATTATAGATGTTTCTCCAGACGTTTCGCCAGTCCGTTGCAACCATGGTGATGTCTCTGACTCAAGTAGGGGAAGGCATCTCTCTTCTAGAGAGACATCCCCAATTCTACATGAAAACTCTACTTCAAGGAACTTAGAATCTTTGATGGGATCCACAGCTACCACTCCATTAGGCTCTACCTTTAGGGGATTCTTGATATAGGGACTGGATGGTGATGAAGAATAAATAACTGTTCCATTACCTGAGACTCCCTCAGCTTTTCCTCTGAGGATAACACCTAGATGTTCTCCCTCCTACTCCTGGAGGGAACGGTACCACCATTTTGTTCCACGCTACTTGTCCATGACATGACTTATGGACTATTGGAGCTCTCCAGGGGCTTTAGACCTGGACTACATAAGAAGTCTCAGGTGCTATAGAGACCCTTATTATCTACTCTCTCCTGGACTTCCATATGATTTTGACAATTACAGGATGTGTAAGTCTATGAAACTAAGAGGTGATTTAGACAAGAGTTTCACCCCTAAGGAACAAAGACATTCAACCAAGCCTACTGCTACTTCTCCTTTCAAAAGACCAAGGGTTCCTAATGTACCCCCTGAAAAGGAAAAGCAAAGGGCTACTGACAGTACTCGCCAACCTGAGTCCAATCTAGAGATAGTTCATCACTCTCCACCAGTGGGAAAAATCACCCTTAAAAGAGACAGAACATTCCAAAGGTGAATATCAGAAGAATACCTCTTCTTCTGAAGGAGAATTAGTCCAAACAGAGAACCACTCCAATCCCTCCCCTGATGAGAATGTTACTAATCTACCCTCAAATTCACCTACTCAGAAGACAACGTCCTACAAGCCACTTATGTGGCTGAAATGGCAAAAGTATAGGGTTGAGAGCTGAAAACACCAACACGGGAAGTAAAAGACCTTGTGTACGCTTTTATCTCCAGCTCCTCATCATCACAACCAGCATCTTTATCCCTGCTATATCAGTCTTGGCATTCAGCAAAAACATGCTGGGACACACCGTTTGTCTCAACTACTACATCAAAAAGGCTAGAGAACCTATACAAAATGCAGGAAGATACATGCCCCTTCTTCTTGAAACATCCACAATTGAACTCATTGGTGGTTGATTGTGCCATTAGCAACAAATTAGGCAAGAGATACTCCGCCCCAGTGGATTAAAAAAAGCAGAAAGTGGATGCCATGGGATGTAGATTTTATTCAACTTATTGTCTACCTATCAAGATAGCAAACTACATGACCTGCATGGCTAAGTACCACTGCTCTGTCTGGGGCAGTTTGTTTGTTTATCATATTTATGTGTGGATTGGTAACTGGTTGAAGGACAGGAAACAAAGGTTTGGTATAAATGGAGAGTTTTCACAATGGAGGGAAGTAAGAAGTGGGGTCCCCCAGGGAACTGTGCTCGGACCAGTGCTTTTTAATTTATCCATAAATGATCTAGAAGTTGGGGTAAGCAGCAAGGTGGCCAAATTTGCAGATGACACCAAACTATTTAGGGCAGTGAAATCCAAAACAGATCGTGAGGAGCTCCAAAAGGATCTCTCCAAACTGGGTGAGTGGGCAACAAAATGGCAAATGCGGTTCAGTGTTGGCAAGTGTAAAGTGATGCACATTGGGACGAAAAATCCCAACTTCAAGTATACACTGATGGGATCTGAGCTGTCAGTGACTGACCAGGAGAGGGATCTTGGGGTTGTGATGGACAGCTCGTTGAAAGTGTCGACCCAATGTGTAGCAGCTGTGAAAAAGGCCAATTCCATGCTAGGGATCATTAGGAAGGGGATTGAAAATAAAATGGCTAATATTATAATACCCTTATACAAAACTATGGTGCGGCCACACCTGGAGTACTGCGTACATTTCTGGTCACCACATCAAAAGAAGGACCTTGTAGAACTGGAAAAGGTGCAGAAGAGGGCAACCAAGATGATCAGGGGCCTGGAGCACCTTCCTTATGAGGTAAGGCTACACCTGAGGCTTTTTAGTTTTTAAAAAAGATAACTGCAGGGAGACATGATAGAGATCTATAAAATCATGCATGGTGTAGAGAAAGTGGATAGAGAGAAAATTTTCTCCCTCACACATAACACTAGAACCAAGGGTCATCCCATGAAATTGGTTGCCAAGAAATTTAGGTCCAACAGATGGAAGTAATTTTTTTCACACAACGCATAATCAACTTGTGGAATTCACTGCCACAAGATGTGGTGACAGCCGACAACCTGGATGGCTTTAAGAGGGGTTTGGATAACTTCATGGAGGAGAGGTCTATCAAAGGCTACTAGTTGTAGGGCTATAGTCCACCTCCAGCCTCAGAGTCAGGATGCCTCTGAATACCAGTTGCAGGGGAGTAATAGCAGGAGAGAGGGCATGCTCTCAACTCCTGTCTGTAGGCTTCCACCAGCATCTGGTGGACCACTGTGTAAAACAGGATGCTGGACTAGATTGGCCTTGGGCCTGATCCAGCAGGGCTGTTCTTAAGTTTTAAAAGCCATATAACCAAAGACAGCAACAAAAATTGAAGACACGAGTTCCATCAAAGCAGACTCTCTGATATTTAAACACAGGAAGTATCTCACGTATTCTTCACTTCTCCCATCCAATTCACATCCTTTTACCATGCTTGGCATCTAATAACGTCAGATGCATGGGTGTTGAGCATTATAACAGGTTATACCATAGAATTTACCAGACTCCCTGTTTTTTCAGGGATAAAATGCACCCACACAATTCCTATCTTAGAAGAAGTAGTTATTTCTTTACTACAAAAAAGGGTGATAGAACGGGTTCCTCTGAAGGAGCGGGAGACAGGCTTCTGCTTGAGATATTTCCAAATCCCCAAATGGGATGGAGGTCTCCGCCCTATTATGGACTTATACCAATTGAACAAATACGTGCAAGTGAAAAAATTCCACGTGATATCCTTACAAGGCATCTTTCCCCTACTATCAGGGGAGGAATGATTTGTGACACTGGACCTGAAGGATGCCCACTTCCATGTAGGAATAAGGCCCAAACACAGGAAGTACTCTAGATTCACTCTGGGATCAAGAATCTTTTAGTACACAGTTCTACTCCTTCACCTTTCAACAGCACCCTGTGTCTTTATGAAGAGTGTAAGTACAATAATAGCACACCTAAGGACACAGGGCATATTCATATTTCCTTGTCTGACAACTGGCTAGTGACCTGAGAAGCCAAAGATATCTTGATTTCCCATGTACAATACATCTTAGACCTCTTAGGCTAAGAATTAAAGTGAACTTGGGGAAAAATTAATCCTAGAACCAGAAAAACAAATACATAGGAGCAGTCTTGGACTCAGAAACAAAAAGAACGTATGTCCTGGAGGACAGGAGGGAACAGATCGTACAGTCAATCTCAGCGTTCAAGCTGAACCCAGCACAAAGATCGTGCACCATGCAAAGGCTGTTAGGTTTGATGGCCTCTTGCACAGCCACTGTAACTCACGCAAGGCTCAAGATGTGCCAGCTCCAAAGCTGGCTTCAGTCGATATTCAGACTGAATTTAGACAGCCAGACCACGTGGCTGACTCTTCCACCACCTGTGCTTCAGACTCTGCAGTGGTGGACCAAAATAGACTACTTCTCTGTGGGTATACCCTTCGATCTTCCAACCCCATCGATAATGGTGACAACGGATGTTTCCCTAAAAGGATGTGGAGCCCACTGTGCGGGGTTTCATGCTCAAGGGAAATGGACTCTGTAACAGCAATCCCTACACATAAACTTTCTGGAATTGCTAGTAGTATTATACACCCTGAAATCATTTCTATCTCTACTAAAAAACTGGATAGTGCAGGTTCTGCTGGACAACACAACAGTGAATGTTTATGTCAGTTGCCAAGGAGGGACAGTCTCTCGATCTCTCTGCAGCCTGGCACTACAATTGTGGGAATGGAGCATACACCATGGTGTGCATCCAGTAGTCTTACACATCAAGCCTTACACATAGCCTTACACATCAAATAGCCTTACAACATCTTAGCGGATGCCCTCAGCAGATATCTTAATTTTTCCCAACAACAAAAGTAGGAGACAAATCCAGAGATTCTCCACAACATCTTTCAAACCTGGGGAACTCCACTAATAGACCTGATTGCAACACATGACAGCAAAAAATGCAACCTCTACTGTTCAAGGGCAGACCTGGGAGATGCCTTCCAGATGCCGTGGGAAAAGGACCTGTACTACCTATTTCTTCCTATACCCCTGTTCTCCAAAATTATGAGCAAAATCTTAGAGGAGGAAATGAAGAGCATTCTACTCACTCCTTAGTGGCTCAGAAGCCATGGTTTCCCACCCTGCTGAGTCTGTCATGGGGTCCACACCTTTGTATTCCACACTACCAAAATCTCCTTTAACAGGGACCAGGCCACATCTTCCACCACAACTTCCAGGTACTGAACCTAACTGCTTCGAGGCTCAACCTTTAGATGACATTCTCCTAAATGAGAAGAAAGAATCAACTAGAAGAAATGATAAATGCAAATGGAAGAGATTCACACAGTATGCTACCACCAAAGGTTTTGGTCCATACAAGGCTTCTATACATCAAATCCTCTTATACGTAACGTGTCTAAAGAACTCAGAACTCTCCAGTGCCACCTCCAAGGGTTCATATGGCTGCGCTCTCTGCTAGACATCCCGGGTGGCACGGACACACCGTTTTCTCCCACCCTAACTCAAAAAAATTCCTTAAGGGGATTGATAACCTGTTTTCTCCAGTCAGAGAGCCTGCTTGAACCATGGAGTCTTTCTTTAGTCTCATCCATACTGACAGAGTTTCCATTCAAACCACGAGCCTTGTGCTCCCTCAAATCTCTGTCTTTAAAGACTATGTTCTTGGTTGCCATTACATCGGCAAGGAGAGTCCGTGAACTAACGGCTCTAAGAGCTGACTCCTCTTATACAAAATTCCTTCCAGACAAAGTGGTTCTGAGGATGGATCCATCTTTCAGACCCAAGATAGTCTCTGAATTCCATCTAAACCAAGACATAGTCTTACCCTCCTCCTTCATGAACCCCTCTACTCCTCTGGAGAAATCCATGCACTCCTTGGATGTGAGGAGGTCTCTGCTTTATTATATGTACAGAACTAAACTGTTCAGAAAGTCCAGTAAGCTATTCAAAAGGGAGTGAAAAAGGGACAGCCTATCTCAAGACAGACACTTTTGCACTGGTTTGTACAGCTGATCTTCATGTTCTACAACAAACAAGGCATCAAGTCACCTTGCAGAGTCAAGACACATTCAACTAGAACTATAGCCATGTCAGCAGCACACATGTCAGACATTTGTAAAGCAGCTACGTAGTCCCCAGATCTTCGCTTTGTTGAAGCATTATGCTGTGGACATCTGCTCAGCGGCAGAGGCCAACTTTGGTTGGGTGGTGCTAAAAAAAGGTGCTGTAACTCTATCCTAGTACCCATCACCATTCAAGTGTGCTCACTATTCACCCATTTTCTGATGAAACATGGATCACTTCAGAGATAAACAGGTTGCTTACCTGAAACAGGTGATCTTTCTGGTGATCCATATTCACTCACAACACCTGCCTGGCCTACCCTGCTGCTAGGATACTTGCACAGTAATAATGGCTTACCGGACTTGGTCCAACCACATTCTTTGCTCATCACAGGAGCAGATTAGGAACTGAGAAAAAGATTCTCTCCGGCCAAAATAACAGTCATGCCATGCGTGCGATTCTGCTGAACTGAAGAGCACTTCATGGAGCTATGGAATTCTTCCATGGGGTTTACTGTGCAAATGCAAAACCCATTTTGTGAGTGAACATGAATCACCAAAAATATCACAGGTAAGCAACCTGTTTTTTCCTCTTCACAGCACTGGTTTATCCCTAAGGTAGTAATTGACCTTTTCCCAATAGGACTAAATGGTATCCAGCCTCCTGCCCTGCTGCTTCAGAGGAGCAGGCTTTGCCCCTCTCCCAACAACCTTGCTAATATCCATTGCTTTCATTTTGATCCATAGAATTTCTGTTGGCACCATCCATTAAGCCTGCTCCTCTTTATTTATTTATTTATTTATTTATTTATATTTTTATTTAGTGCTAGATTTATATACCTCCTTTCATTAAAAACAATCTCAAGGCGGTTTACTTCTCCTCCATTTCTTGGTCACATTATATTGTGACAAACTGATGGAAAACATACAATGGCTGTGACTGAACGAAAGCAAGACAATTGAATTATCAATTGGTTGACAATCCTACACTTAAAAGCATAATAGAAATAAAATGTCAATGGGTATATTCCTGATTTCAGAATATTGTTGCCTCACTGATAAGGTTCTAAGACATTGTTTTGAGGATGTTTATTGTTGTTAATAGGCTAGAACTGTTACTTTAAAGTTGAAGAATATAAACTTTGAAGTGAAAACAAGAGCTACTACAGTACTGTCTGCAGTTTCTACTGAAGAAGAAATATTTGCCCTTGCTAAAGATTTACTTAAATGTGAAATGGACAGTGTGGCCCCACAACCTTTACGCCTAAGACTGATGGGTAAATGTTTCTTTTAAAATTATTTTAATCACTATAGTCATATGTGCAACATAGTAGTACTGGCTATTTTAAAGAAGGTACAATCTTGATAAACACAAAGTGTGAGGCAGCAGCTAAAAAGCTAATGCAAACTTGGTCTGCATTAACAGAGGTTTGGTGTCGAAATCATGAGAAGTTTTTTGTATATGTTTTTAACTTGTTTTATGCTATTTTTAACCGCCCAGAGATGAAAGTTTGGGTCAGTGTGCAAATTTGATAAATAAATAATATCCACTCTTTAGTGCACTGTTCAGACCTCACTTGAAATGTTGTAGTTCCAGGCTCTGCATTTTAAGGAGGACATTGATAAACTGGAGTGTGTTCAGAGGAAGGCAACAAAGATGATGAGGGGTCTAGAAACAAAGTCCTATGAGAAAAAGGAAATGGGTATATTTAGACTATAAAAGAGAGGACTGAAGGGAGATATGATAGCTGTCTTTAACTATTTGAAGTGTCAGACCTGTTATCTGGTGCTTCGGGGGAAGACTAAAACCAATGGGTTGAATTTACAAAGCAATATATTCAGGCTAGGCATTAGGAGGAATTTCCTAACTGTAGGAGCTGTTCAACAGTGGAACAATATGCCTCACACAGTGATAGGTTATTCTTTGCTGGAGGTTTGGATTAGCTGATGGCCATCTGTCAGGGATGCTGTAGCAGTTCCCTGCTCTGAACGGGGGTTGGACTAGATCTCCAAGATACTTTCTAACTCTAAAATTCCAAATATGCCATTGAGATACTTAGACTCTTCATTGTTGGTGTTGGACTCTTCATTGTTGGAGGGGTTAAGAACAAACAAACCCAGGACTTAATATTGTTGTAAAATGAATTGTTACAATAGTTTCTTAAAACAGAAGAATCCCTTGCTCTAATCTTTAAATAAATTTTGCAGTTATCTGGCTTTTTAGAGTAGAGGTTTGATATTACATGGGGTATATGTAGGGCTGGTTGTCATCTGCTAGTCTGTGCAAGGGAATCTATTGCAGAAGTTTGATTTATCAGCATTTCAGCTTCCTCTTCAAAGTAAAGACCACAGAACTTCATCCTTGTGGACACGTAGCTGAAATCCTTCAGACCATGTTCGCAAAAGACTTCAGTGTTCAAGAGATGAAATGCTGAATGGCTGCCTTTCTGTTGTTCATGGCCTTCAGCCATACATACCTTCCTCTTGGCCCTCCTTGCCAAAACATTCCTCAGGAATGTCAATATTGTATGTAGAATAATGCATGTTAAATTAGCAAACTGTACTAACCTGCATTATTTATTCTGCTTCAGAAGATGTTTTCCTTGGTATTGAGAAGAACCCTGCATTTTGAGTTCTAAGCTTCCTTTAAAAATATATATATTATTTAACATTTAAAAATCAACATTTCAAGATATTTTAAAACAAAAACCACTCTGAAGAATGTTCTTTCTAGAAACTACCTTTTCCCAGTTGAAATTTGTGGCATCACATGTAAGTGCAGTGATGCTTTATAACTTCTGCCAATGCATAATAAGGTTGGAAGATCATATAGAATTGATGCTTATGCAGCAAACCTTCTTATAATGTTCTGTTTGTAAAAGTTTCAGTTTTGTGGATATCCACACACACTCACACAACAGCATTCACACAAGGAAAATCCCCCACCTCCCAAAAAAGCTACCCTCTGCTTTGGTGCCTCCACCTGAGTTTCCAGAAATTCAGCTCCCCCTGCAGCTTCTTATTTCCACATTCTGTGTCATTCCTGATGGTTCCCTGACTCTTGGGAGTGCCTTTTCAGGGTCAAGGGATCAAGGAAGATTCCTTGCACAAGCATTGTTGCAGGAGTAAGTTTGAATATGACGCTATGGCTGCAATTTGGTACCCAATTTTTGTTTTATTTTGATTGGACTTGCTTATTCTGTTGCCATTCTTCTTTTTCTATGCAGACCACCTTGAATTTTATTTTATTTTTATTTTTTTGGAAAGTTATATACATATTCTTAATAATCATGTGACTTCAATTGCATTCAGGTGTACGAGTATCAAGTTTTCTAAATGAAGAAGAAAAGAAGTACCAACAAAAGAGCATAATTAATTTCTTGGAGCCAGGGAAACTAGTCAACACTTTTAGACTCTCTCCTAGGAAATCTGGTGAGGAACACTTTCCAAAAGCATCTGAGAGTTTTTTCAATAAAAAACGAGCTACGAGACAGCAAGCTGATCAAGGACCTTGTACAAATGAGTCTTCGAACAAACAGTATTTTCAAGATATAAAGTCATCTGTGACATCACTTCAACAAGCAAAGGATAATGAACATCAGATCTTCATTTGTCCCATCTGCTTTGAAGAGCGCCAAGATAGCACTTTAGAGGCATTTAACAGGCACATTGATAAGTGCCTCAGTGGATCACTGGAAAAAGATTGCACAGAAATTACAAATGGCAGCAAACCATGGGAGAATGTGACTAATCTATCTGTGGACAGCAAAAAGAAAGAATGTCAAAAAGATAACACACACATGCTACCGGCTGAAGTGCAACAAATAGATGTGGTTGATAAAGCTACCAATAGTAGCACAGATGTTTTTCCTAAACTGGAAGATGATGAACACAGTAATAATAGTGACTGTAGTCTTCCTGCAGATTTTGTATTTGGCATGAGTGCAAAACATGACTTTTCTTCTAAAGCCTCGACAGTGAAAAAAGGAATACATTTTAAAGAGTCCAGTTGTACAGAAATCAAGTCACCATATTTTTCTGACACAGCTGAAAATAATATTTTAGTTTGTCCAGTCTGCAATTTAGAACAAAGAACAAAGAACCTTGCATTATTTAACAGGCATGTGGATGTTTGTTTAAACAAGGGCATTATCAAGCAGTTAACAGAAAATTCAAAAAGTGTGGGTGAGTACTTCACTTACCAGTAATTTTTTTTTTGGAAAAAATTGTTTTCAAGGCATGTTTTGAATATATTGCTGTGGCGCAGCAATTGAATTAAATGAGGTCTCAGTAAAGGATTTTGTGAAAACAAGCTTCAAATTGTCTTCAGAAAAAAGTAAAATGCTACTTCATGAGCACTGATTGATGAAGCAGAATATAAACAATGCTTTGGGGTTCTTGCACTGTCCATGTAGAAGTTATAGGATGTCTTCTTTCAGGAACCCCTAAACTAGCAAACCAAGTATAGGCTTTCACCTGTATTATCTCAGTAATCCTTACAATAAGATAGGCTAGCTTTATTATTCCCATAAGGCCTAGAGTGAATTATCTCATATTTGTTCCCCTATTGATAAACAGTGAGCTCATCTGAAAGGGGATTTACATATATACCTTATCTATTACTACTTAAATGTTTTGAATAATTTTGGGTCAGTTCAGATTTAATGGGACTCTGTGTTGTCCTGTTACGTGAACACAGCTTCTAATCTTCTCTAGCCCATGCTAGAGGGTGGGTTCTGGTAATGTAATTGCCTCAGCGTGATTGGTGAAGCCCCCAAAATTGTGTTTGAGCTTTGTGTAGGGAAATTAGCTCTGAGCAGGACAGTTCCACATCAGATTAAATTTACACCACGGTGTGGATCCTAGAAATAACTGGACTGAGGTAAGGCTGAAGTTTCGAAAATCAAAAGAAGGGTTTATTGAAGGGAGGGATACAGTGGAAAGAAATGTGTGATTTCAAGCAATCCTATTAAAGGTACATTCAGCTTCAAAGAGGCATTTTGGCTTAGGTCCGAATTAAATGAATTCCAGGCTGGCTAGAGTAAGAGGCTTAGAGAAGGAGGCAGCTGGATTTAAGAAAAAGGAGCAGGGATAAAGATGAGCCCAGTGAGGGACAAACATTCATATTACCTGAGTTTCTACTGATGCAGAGACCTCAGGGCTTCTCGAATAACTGAAAGACCTCGTTGCTCAGGGACAGCTTGGTCAAAAGAATGGGTGAGAAGACGGGAGGGGTTAGGTGATAGACGCAAATCCATGAGGGTACCTTCTCCGTGGAACCAGCTTCCTTTTTTGGTGAGGAAGACTGGGCAGATTGGGTTAGGCCAGGGAACCGATATGGAAATTGGCACAAAAAGCTGGATATAGCCTTATGTGATGGCATGTGAGCAGAAAATCTCCCAAGCTGCTGGTGACGCCAAGGTGTGTGTGGATCGCAAAGGCACACATGGAGCACATTAGTTCAAGGAACCAGGGGCTTTTATAGTCCAGTTTGTGCCTAGAGGCAACATTCCTGTTGCTCTTCTTTCTTGAATAGGGTAGTTGGGCGGAATTGGAATGGATCCCATTGTTCCTGGTTGTTCTTCCTGAGTGTAACAGTGTGTGAATAGCATTGCTGGTAACAGTTCCCACTGGTAATTCATACAGCATACTTTCTGCTTCTCAGTTAAAAGACTTAATGGTATATGTTTTTCTTCAGGAATCATGGACAGAGGGAATCATGGACAGAGTACAAATAGCACAATGGGAACAAAACGGTAAGCTGTGTATACTACTTTACTTGAGTGTTTAGAATTTATTGTAATCAACTTCACTGCTGCTAAAGTTGCTTAATTTATTAGTGATATATATATTTCTTTCATTTCAGATCTGGAACAATGGCTTCCCATTCCACATCCAAGAAAGCCAAGTCAAATAATTCTAAGTGCACTATAGAAACATTTTTCAAATGAGTGCAATACATTTGAAGGACACTTGGATTATTGTTATGGTACAGTAGTTTTGCTATAAAGTATGTTGCTCAGGCTTTGCCAATCACTCACCAATGTTAGAGATGATTTTGCACTTTTAAAATTACTACTCTCCTCTCAAATTTATTTATCTCCTTACAATAACTTTTCATAATATCAGGGATGACAATTAACTGAAAGTTAATTTTGTTTTGCTGAGCTTAGTGTCCTGTACCAAGTCTCTCTTTGAAAGTCAGTGGTTCCTACTATGCCATGATGCTGATGGCTGTCATTTTTATAGCTTGGACATGGAAGAAGAGAGTGAAGAAGATTGGGGTCTCAGTTGCTGATGAACATATCAACTTCATAAATCAGATCCTGTTCAGTTAAATAATATCTTAAAGTCAATTTCTATAGAGAAAATGCACTGAAGAAAATAATGGCACTTGGTGCAGTGCAATTATAGTATATTTAGCAACATAAATTCAAGCACTTACAGTAAGATCTTGTTTATATTGGGACATGCGTGCGCACATGTTCTCAGAGAAATTCTAGCTCCTGTTAATTTAAACAAGAGATCTGTTATCTATTCATTGGTGGTTAGAAATTAATGCACTATATAGACCAATTGAATACAGGCCAACTAAGTTAACTGCATGTAGATATTGTACTTTGAACACAGGCCAGCTCATTTGATTTTAATATTAGTCTGTCTCATTTAAATTATAATAGCACAAGTTTATTTTAGACTTGTTCACCTTCTTTAAGAGCTTGCCAGCATGTAAGAGCTCTTGCAAGAGGCCTGAGCTGTACTGCCTGTGTCTTTTTTGCTGTGGCTTAATAGAAAACCTTTAGTGTATTTGTCCAAAAATATTTGGACAAATATTTTTCCTCCTATGACTGACTCCACTTCAAGGGGGGCAGTTCAGTTAGTCCAGTTGATTTTGGTAAGACTATGCCTGTGTAACAGGTCCAGCATAAAAAACGCAGGATAGAAATCTGTTCAATGAAATACATCCTACCTATATCCCTAGTTCTCAAATAATGAATTTCATACACCTAGGTGTAAGACATCCTCAGCTTTTAAGTGAAGTGATTTTACCAGCAATTTTTCTAATTTAAAGAATATGAAGGAAAAGATATTTTACTTTCTAAATGGTAGTAGTAGTATATATTTGCGTTTATATAATTCACATGTATTTTAATTTATTCATAATATATTCACAGTGTAACATATTCTACAGAACAATTTTCTCAGACTTGCATCACAATCCTAACCATGTTTGTTTAGAAGCAGGTCCCACTGAGTCTAATGGGTCTTACTCCATAGTACGTATATCTAGGATTGTAGCCTCAGGTCTGAAATTGTTGAAGCGGGGAGACTCACTGTAAAATGAAATAACCAAAGCTTTGTAAAATAAATGTACACTGTTAAAATGATATTTTAACTTCTCAGCAGTAGCAATTCAGCTTCTCTGGTTCCACATGGTCAATCTGTGTTTTGAAAACAATCTTAAACAAAAACAATCTTAAACAGCCCAATCCCATGCAAATAACTCATTTAAGTTGCTGTGGTGACGTTGTGAAAGCCAAGTCATTATCCATTACTTGACAGATGGGCAAAAGTAGCAACTCTGCTTAACTTTCAGTAAAATTCACTGGCTGACATCCAGACTAAATTACTCATGAACAATCCCAATCGTGACTAACTTGTTCCATTATCTTGTCTTGACCTCAGAGGTTGACCATCATCTATAGAAACAGAATTGGGTTAACAGAACAAATTAGCATATATGCATTTTTCAAAGCTACCTTTGACCCAATTTCTACCTCTTTTTTCCTTCATTTCCCCTCTCATCATCTTACCCAATATACCCTTCACAGATTTCTCCATAGCTACACTCTCCCTCCCTCCTCACTTTCATGATCATTGTTGTGCTGAATATATAAAATATATTTACAATAAGCAGTATATTAAAAACATTTCATAACACCAATGTGTCTAAGAGTACATAAATCTTGCTGCTGGTATGCTTACATCCAGTTTACTTAAACATGTGGAGTAGCCTGTGATTCTTTTGTTTGCCTGCATTATAGATCTTAAATATGCAGAACTGGAGAAGGAAGGTACAACATTTTATGGTTAATTAAACAGTGGAAATTATTTTTGTCTGGTTTGAGGAAGTGGAATACTGTTTGCTCTGTGTTTAAGGTTTCCTCTTTGGAGATTTCAAAACAAGTCAAAGGTCTGTGTGACCTTAAGCAAAGTTGATTTGCTTGACCTTAGAAGTGATACACAGGCCACTTTTACTGTCTTCAAGAACAAGTTTACAAGTTCTGCTAGTAAGAACTAATCTGCCTACTTTCCTTTCACTATGCCTACAACAACTAAATGTGGTCAAATCACTTAGGCAGTTCACAAATTAGCCCATTTGTGCCTCAAATGTTCATGCATCCATCATCTTGAATTGAGGTGGATGACATCACAAACTATGCTGTTGAGGTGTCCCTATGTGTTCCTACCAAAGTACCCAATTTGGTTCATATTGTCCCTGTGTGTCACTCTCTACAACTGTACCAAAATTGGTTAGAACATTTGAGACTCAATTGAGCCTCAAACACTTACATATCTGCTATCTTGAAGTGGGGTAGATGACATCACAAACTATGCTGTTGAGGTGTCCCTATGTGTTACTCATCACAACTGTACCAAATTTGGTTCAAATCAGTTAGACGATCCACAAGTTAGCCTGTTTGTGCCTCCAAAATTTTATGCGTCTGCCATCTTGAAATGGGGTGGGTGACATAACCAACTACACCATGGACGTTTCCTTACAAATGTACCCGATTTGGTTCATATTGGTCCAGGCTTTGCAAAGTTGTTAGAGGGAGACGGACACATGGACGGACACCAAAACGTTTTCCTTCCTAGGAGAAAAGAGAAGACTGACTTTGGAAAAAATGTCCAGCATCCCACAACTGATTTTTATTATCATCATTCTCATAAATAGAGGAAATAGTACTCAAATACACAATCACATAATATGTAGTTTAGCCATAAGATACTTTGAAAACATAATTTTTAGAAATCTACTTAAGAACTGACTGGATAACTGTTATACAATCTTACCTTTTATTATTTTTATATGTTATATGACCCATTGTATTTACTTTCGCATTGAGTCATTTCTGTTGCTGTTTATCTAGAGGGTGTAAAACTTAACTCTGCTCTTTATTACAAACATTAAACTTCAATTCTCATGAACAATGTAATACACTCTTAACATCTAGAAAGCTGCCTTATACTAGAGTCAGACCTTTGGTCTATCTAGCTCAATATTGTCTACACTGACTGGCAGCCCTACCTAGAGATGCCAGGGATTGATCCTAGGACCTTTTGCATGCAAAGTAGATACACTACCACTGAGCCATAACCCCATCCCTATTTTTGTGGTTGATCTAAGCTCTTTACCCAGAATAGAATGAAAGTGACATGATCGCATGTGCATATCTCCTAAATGAAATGTCAGTGAGCAGAACTGGGTCAGAATGAAGCACCCTGTCCCATGATGAGATTGCAGTATTGTATATCTTCAGTGACTCTAATCAATGTAAAAATATGTATTCAGCTGTGGGCAAGTATCGGGTGCACGCATTTTATCTGTGTAAACACCCCAAAACTTGGTTCTTATTTCAACAACAAATAATATTTATATACTGCTTTTCAACAGAAGTTTCCAAAGCAGTTTGCATAGAGAAATAATAAATAAGAAGATGGCTCCCTGTCCCCAAAGCCAAGGGCTCACAATCTAAAAAGAAGCAAGATAGACAGGAGCAACTGGAAGTACTGCGCTGGGTGTGGATAGAGCCACTTACTCTCCCCCTGCTAAATAAAGATATTCTGCCAAAGATTGTCTTGACAATTTGCTACTGGGAGCGGGTGAGGGATTGAAAAAGCTTCTCCACGTCCGGAGAGAATTAAGACAGTGGGCTGGATTCAATCCCCCAGTTTACCAGGTTTTCGATACTATATACAAATATTGTTTCCAATCTGACATTAGGAACTGTCCCGGAATACTTGCCACTCACTAGCAAACCGGGCTATGCCACTACCGGAAGCCTGTTTCGTGGAAGAATAGTCCTTGCTGGGTCGAGGCGATTTATTTTTTGGCCCACACGTGTGCGTGTTTTCTTTTTAATTCCGGTTATTACCCAAGATTCATTCTGTTCTACGTCCTAGCTCATATTTCCACGAGGACCACAATCCGATCCTATGCAGAGCCAGGTGATCCTAAGCCCATTGGACGTGCTTAACGGCGCAATGGATCGAGCTGTAAGCCTCAAAGCATTTTTTCACTTTTGCAGGTGTCGCTTTGCACTTCCGCGGCAATCCGTCATTCCCAGTTCTTTCCTTTTTGGTAACTAGTTTCTTCCAGTTTCTTAGTCTCCAACTCGGTTGGAAGTGGGGCGGAACACAGCTGCAGGCTATGACGGCTGGTTCTTGCAGCCAGGGTGTTGTCTCCAGAAAGCGCCACACCCGGTCGCGAGTCGCGTTGTGCCCGCGGCCGCGCTGCTCTGGGGCTGTTTGGCAAGCAGCGGCATGGAGGAGACCTGGAACCGGGCAGTCAAAGGGCTGAGCGGCGTGATGGGCTTCCTGAAACTGAGCCCCACGGAAGAGGATAGCCCGCAAGCCGCGGCGGCAGCAGAGGCAGCCAATGCAGATACGTGTAAGTGTAGTGAGAGGCGTCCAAGGCGCGCCCCGTGTGGGAAGAGCCGGCGCAGCCCAGGAGGTGCGCGACCAAGCGCTCTCCTTGCGCTGCTACCACGGCTGCGTCAGAGAGGAGCTCCTCTGCAGAAGGCGGGAAGGAGCTGCGCTTCAGCCGAGAGAGGGGTCTGGTCGTGGAAACAGTTGGTTTATGCCAAAATATAGGCTCAGTTTTGTCACTCGCAGCACACTAGAGAGATTTTACCTTCAGTCCTCAAAAGCACCCGAGTTTGATCAGTATCAGTATTAACATTATGTGTTGATGATTTATATTTTTTCTTTTAAGGGCTTCCTAAAGTTGCCACACACACCTCATAAGGCAAGGAGTCGAACATTAACTGCATTATGTTCATCTGTGTCTTTCTTTTTTTAAACTTTCCAGTGCAGATACTATCTTTAAAAGATGGGTTCAGGGGCGTAGCTATAATTGAGCTAAAGGGTTCAAAGAACATGGAGCCCCAGCTCCTGAGGGCCCTCCAGATCCATCTTTCCCTATTTTCTTCATTATCTCCCTCACTCTGGGGGGCTGCGAGAGAGAGGGATGAACACCGGCCCCCTCTCCCATAGCTACGCCCCTGGATGGGTTGGTAACTAGTTCAGGCAATTTTGAACTGCTTTAGATACACTTCATGCAGAATAAACTGTCTGTCTATCTACTGTCTTCTATATAATTAATTCTCTTAGCTGGACAATTTGGGGATGCTTGGTGCATGGCAGACTGGAAGCGGAAGGGCAGGCAAGTGAGGTGGCGGCGGCCGCGATGGGGAAGCAGCGGCAGTGAGCCCGGCTGTGATGGGGAGGCGGTGGCAGTGGCAGACCTGGCCGTGATGGGGAGGTGGTGGTGGTGGTAGCAGGCCTGGAGGCGATGGGGAGGCGGCAGCAGCTCCGGATGCAATGGGGAGGTGGCGGCAGCTCCAATGAGAAGGCAGCGGTTTTGGGCCCAGCTGCAGTGGCGAGGTGGCAGTTTCAGGCCCGGCCATGGTGGTGAGGCGGCAGCAGGGTGAGGAGGTGGCTGGGCCACCAGGAAGAGGAGACTGCCCAGAAACCATGGTGTGGGGGGGAGGACTGGCCCCGCCGAGAAACACCGGCCCCAAATAGTGCACAGGCGGTGGGCCTGGTGGGGAGGCGACGGTGGCGGGCCGGACCCCAGTGGAGAGGCGGTGGGCCAAGCCCGGGTGGGGAGGCTTCGGTGATTTCGGGCCTGGCCCCAGTGGCGAGATGGCAGTGGTTTCGGGCCCAGCCCTGGTGGTGCAGCAACAGGGTGAGAAGGTGGCTGGGCTGCCAGGAAGAGGAGACGGCCCAGGAGGGAATGGGGTGGCTTTAAAGCCGGCCAAAAACCATCGGGTGGGGGGAGAGGACCGATGGGCCCCAAATAGCTCACAGATGTTCTGTGCGGGGTTGGCTAGTATTAAATTATTTTGCTTGCAGTGGAATATTAAAATAAAATAATTCATGTGAGACAGAAAAGTTTATTTTTTTAAAATGTTTATTTTAAGAATATTTTTACAAACAAAATGCATATAACAATTAATAATAATAATAATTAATAACTAGCCAACCCGCACAGAGCATCTGCGCGTTCTTTGGGGCCGGCTCTTCTGCCCCACTCTCTCTTGCTCTCCTTCCCCCTGCCCCACTCTCTCTTGCTCTCCTTCCCCCTGCCCCACTCTCTCTTGCTCTCCTTCCCCCTGCCCCACTCTCTCTTGCTCTCCTTCCCCCTGCCCCACTCTCTCTTGCTCTCCTTCCCCCTGCCCCACTCTCTCTTGCTCTCCTTCCCCCTGCCCCACTCTCTCTTGCTCTCCTTCCCCCTGCCCCACTCTCTCTTGCCTCCCCCCTGCCCCACTCTCTTGTCCCACTCCCCCTCCTTCATGTCCCACTCTCTCTTGCCCCCTTCCTCCTGCCCCTCCCCCTCCCCCACCCTCTCTTGCCCTCCCTTCCCTTCCATTCTTCTTCTCCCTGCCCCACACCCCCACCCGCACTGAGCAACTTACAGCTGCACCTCACCGCTACCACAGCCAGGTCATAAGAACATAAGAACAGCCCTGCTGGATCAGACACAAGGCCCATCTAGTCCAGCATCCTGTTTTGCACAGTGGCCCACCAGATGCTGCTGGAAGCCACAGACAGGAGTTGAGGGCGTGCCCTCTCTCCTGCCATTACTCCCCTGCAACTGGTACTCAGAGGCATCCTGCCTTTGAGGCTGGAGGTGGCCCACAGCCCTCCGACTAGTAGCCATTGATAGATCTCTCCTCCATGAAGTCATCCAAACCCCTCTTAAAGCCATGCAGGTTGTTGGCTGTCACCACATCCTGTGGCAGAGAGTTCCACAAGTGGATCACGCGTTGTGTGAAAAAGTACTTCCATTTGTTGGTCCTAGATCTCCTGGCAATCAATTTCATGGAGTGATCCTTGGTTCTAGTGTTGTGTGAGAGGGAAAAGAATTTCTCTCTCTCCACTTTCTCCACACCATGCATGCTTTTATAGACCTCTATCATGTCTCCCCGCAGTCGTCTTTTTTCTAAACTAAAAAGCCCCAGGTGTTGTAGTCTTGCCTCATAAGAAAGGTGCTCTAGGCCCCTGATCATCTTGGTTGCCCTCTTCTGTACCTTCTCCAGTTCAACAATGTCCTTTTTAAGATGTGGTGACCAGAATTGTATGCAATACTCCAAGTGTGGTCGCACCATAGTTTTGTATAAGGGCATTATAATGTTAGCCGTTTTATTTTAAATCCCCTTTCTAATGATCCCTAGCATGGAATTTGCCTTTTTCACAGCTGCCGCACATTGAGTCGACACTTTCAACGAGCTGTCCACCATGACCCCAAGATCCCTGTCCTGGTCTGTCACCGACAGCTCGGATCCCATCAGCATATACTTGAAGTTGGGGTTTTTTGTCCCAATGTGCATCACTTTACACTTGCCAACATTGAAGTGCATTTGCCATTTTGTCGCCCACTCCCCCAGTTTGGAGAGATCCTTTTGGATCTGCTCACAATCCGTTCTGGATTTCACTACCCGGTAGAGTTTGGTATCATCTGCAAATTTGGCCACATCACTGCTTACCCCTGCTTCTAGACAATTTATGAATAAATTAAAAAGCACCAGTCCCAGAACAGATCCCTGGGGGACCCCACTTCTTACTTACTTCCATTGTGAACACTCTCTATTTATACCTACACTCTGTTTCCTGTCTTTCAACCACTTAGCAATCCACACATGTACTTGTCCCTTTATCCCATGACAGCTAAGTTTCCTCAGGAGTCTTTGATGAGGAACTTTGTCAAAAGCTTTTTGGAAGTCCAGGTAGACTATGTCAACTGGATCACCTTGATCCACACACTCGTTGACACTCTCAAAGAAGTCCAAAAGGTTGGTGAGGCAAGATTTACCTTTGCGGAAGCCATGCTGGCTCACTTCCAGTAGGGCCTGTTCTTCTAGGTGCTTTACAATTTTATCCTTGAGGATGCTTTCCATCAATTTGCCTGGAACGGACGTTAGGCTAACTGGCCTGTAATTTCCTGGATCGCCCCTGGATCCCTTTTTGAAAATCGGTGTTACATTTGCTACTCTCCAGTCCTCTGGTACAGAGCCCGATTTCAGGGATAAGTTAAATATTTTAGCAAGGAGGTTGGCAATTTCACATTTGAGTTCTTTGAGGACTCTTGGATGGATGCCATCCGGCCCTGGTGATTTGTTAGCTTTCTGTTTTTCCGGACAGTTTAGAACATCATCCCTTGTCACTTCTATCTGACTCAGCTCTCTAGCCTCTATCCCTAAAAAGCCTGGTTCAGGAACAGGTATATGCTCAGTATCCTCTTCTGTGAAATCAGACGCAAAGAACTCATTCAGCTTCTCTGCAACCTCCATATTCTCCTTAATAATCCCTTTCACTCCCTCATTGTCTAATGGTCCAACTGCCTCCCTGGCAGGTTTCCTGCTTCTGATGTACTTAAAGAAGTTTTTGTTATTCCCCTTGATACTTTTGGCTAAATGTTCCTCACACTCTCTTTTTGCCTCCCTTATTGTCACCTTGCATTTCTTTTGCCAGAGTTTGTGTTCCTTTCTGTTCTCTTCGTTTGGACAGGCCTTCCAATTTCGGAAGGAAGTCTTCTTCCCTTTTATGGCTTCCTTGGCGGTACCCGTTAGCCATGCTGGCATCCTCTTGGACTTAGTGGTACTTTTCTTCCTTTTGGGTATACAATCTAACTGGGCTTCTAGTATTGTGGTTTTGAGTAAACTCCATGCACTCTGGAGCTAAGTGACTCTCCTGATTTTCCCCCTCAGCTTTCTTTTCACCATACCGCTCATTTTGGAGAAGTTTCCTCTTCTGAAATTCAAAATGTCTGTGTTAGACATCCTTGGTGATTCTCTCCCCGCATGTATGCTGAATTTGATGGCACTGTGGTCACTGTTCCCTAAAGGGTCGATGACACTGACATCATGCACCAGGTCCTGGGTGTCACTCAGAATTAGATCCAAGGTCGCCTTCTCTCTGGTTGGTTCCAAGATCAACTGTTCTAGGGCACATTCATTTAGCATATCTAGAAATTTGACCTCTTGTCTTTGTCCTGACTTGAATGTGAATTTACCCAGTCTATGTGTGGGTAGTTGAAATCACCCATAATTACAGCCCTGCCTCTCCTTGACGCCTCCCTGATTTCCTCCTGCAACTCCCAGTCACTGTCGGCATTTTGATCCAGAGGGCGATAGCACGTTCCCTTTCCGGCCTTGTATAGTCACCCACAGGGTTTCTGTGGAGGACTCCAGTCCACCTAGGTTTTCTAGCTTGTTAGATTCTATGCCTTCTTTAACATACAGTGCTACTCCACCTCCAAGGTGCCCCTCCCTGTCCTTTCTATAGAGTTTATACCCAGGGATAACAGTGTCCCACCGGTTCTCACTGTTCCACCATGTTTCTGTTATGCCCACTATATCTATTTCTGCATTAGCAACCAAGCACTCCAGCTCACCCATCTTGGCTCGGAGGCTTCTGGCATTGGCATATAAGCACCTATACACTGAATCTCTCCCCTGATGTATGCTATTCTTTTGACTCTTTGGCCTGCTGGCACAGGCTCCCGTCTGCTCTTTATGCAGTTCTGCTCTGTCCCCTTCTGTTTTATCTGAATTCTTTGCAGCCTCACACTTTAAAGGATGGCTTTTGCCAAACGGGATACTGCCCAGCTCCCATCGGCTGTTCCCTAGGTGTCAACTTAAAAGCTGCTCTGCAACCTTTTTGATTTTAAGCACCAGCAGTCTGGTTCCATCTTGGTTCAAGTGCAGCCCGTCCCTTTTGTACAGGCCTTGCTTGCCCCAAAATGTGTCCCAGTGCCTAACAAATCTAAACCCCTCCTCCCAGCACCAACATCTCATCCACGCATTGAAACCCCTCAGCTCTGCCTGTCTCACTGTACTTGCACGTGGAACAGGTAGGATTTCTGAGAATGCTACCTTGAGGGTCCTGGACTTCAAAATGCTACCTATCAGCCTAAATTTGGCTTCCAGGACCTCCCGACTGCATTTCCCCACATTGTTGGTGCCGACGTGCACCACGACAGCTGACTCCTCCCCAGCACTGCCTAGGAACCTGTCTGGACGCTGCATAATGTCCGCAACCTTCTCACCAGGCAGGCAAGTCACCGTGCGGTCAACACGCGGGTCACAGACCCATCTCTCTATCCCTCTAATGACTGAATCACCCACTACAAGGAGGCCCCCACCCCCCAGAGGAGTATCCCCTGTGCGAGAGGATATGGACTCATCATCCACGGAAGGGGTCTCTTCTAAAGGAGCATTTCCCTCTTCCTCAGACCGATGTCCTCCTCACCCAAGACCTTTATTCTCCCTGACAGCAGAGGAGCTACCAGCTCTGGAGTGGGATGCCTCTATCACATCCCTGAAGGTCTCGTCCACATGTCTCTCTGAGCTTCTCCAGATCCGCCACCTTGGTCTCAAGGGAACGGATTTGTTCCCTGAGAGCCAGGAGCTCCTTTCACCGAGCACACACCCATGACTTCTGCCCATGGGGCAAATAGTCATACATGTGGCACTCTGTGCAATACACTGGGAAGTGCCCCTTCCCCTGCTGAGCTTCTATCTTCATACTGTTTTAGTTGGCTGTTTACAGTATTTAGGGAGCTTATAGTCCATTTATTAGATAGTTTACTAGGATAGGTCTCAGCTGTAATGGTCAACTATTTAACTGTCCAAACAGTCTTTCCCAAGAATATGAGGGATACGAGGGAAGGATATGTACTTACGTTCTCTTCTCCACCAGGCTCCTTGTGATCCTTGTGATCGCAGGGGCTTGTTCCAGGCTCCCCCGCACAATTCCCGCTAAACTCCTGCAAAACTCCTACGTCCTGTTCACTATGCTCTGTTCGCTATGCTCTCGGGCCTTCACATCATATGTAGAATAGCCTTCCAACTGTCACACAGGATGTGAGTCAAAGGAAAGGAATGTGGGGCCTCTCCCAGCCCTAGCTGACTCCACCCCCTCCAAGCAGCCACTAAGTAAACACTGCAGTTAGGTAACCCTAAGAACTCCTAGCCCTGTGATATCTTAACCCTAACAAGTCTCACACACACACACACACACACACACACACACACACACACACACACACACACACAGAGAGAGAGACTAAGACCTACCCCTTAAAGAGAAACAGCCCCTGCAAAACTCCCTGTTAGTTTGTTTGAAGGGGAAAAGGCTAGATGTTTAGAAAGGCTTGCTCACCTTCTCAGCTGTGTCTGCTCTTCCCAGAGTAGGTCCTCCTTACCAGGCAGCGGTGGGCCGAAAAGGGCCGTTCCTCCTCCTGAGCGGCTGTTCCTCCTCCTGAGCGGCGAACTGGGGAGTCCCACCGCCTGTTTTCCTCTGGCCCCAGGCTGCCTCACTCGCTCCCCCACCCCCTTATCCTCTCGCCGTTGCCTCCTCTCCCCTTGCCTGTGCCTGGCTGTCCCGCTGCTGCCTCCTGCTCCCAGCGGCCCGGCCAGGCTGGGCTGGGCCACCGTTGCCGCCGCCTCCTCCTCCTCCATATCCGGGATGGCCTGGCCAGGCCAGGCCATCCCGCTGCCTCCTGAGGCTGTTTTGCGGCCTGCCGCCACAGCCATTTTCTCTTGCCTGCAACTCTTGCCCAAGGCCGGGAACTCTCGCAATGTGTTGCAAGGAGGAACTGCAATGCCCAAGAAACAGCTTCCAGCCTCATCTTAAGAATCCTCCCTGTTGAGGCTGAATATCAGCCTGTGGGTGGAAAGCCTTTATTTGAATACCAGGAGGACTATCAGTTATTCCTAGGTAATGTCTGCCAATCTCTCTTATTCTGCTCCTTTTCTAGTGGTAAACCTATATTTCCAATAGGAAATATAGTTTCTCCAGACACAACTGGAACAGAGAAGACACCCGACCATACCTCAAAAACATACCCTGAGAGCAAGGCTGGCTGAAAGGGGGCACTCTAGAGAGGCAGTTGCCCAGTTCCCCATGCCTACAGGGGACCTGCTGTGCAGCAACAGAGACTCATAGTTTTGGTAGGGCCAGAACAATATTGATTCATCAAGAAAGGGAGATGGATAGGGAACTACTCATCAGAAATAGGAGCAACTATTCAATAGGAAAGTACAGTGGTCCCTCGACTTACGAACTACTCGACAGAAGTATTTTTCGAGTTACAAACGGCAGTTTTAGATCCGGTTTTAGATGCGGTTTTTTCGACTTACAAATTTTTAGATGGGGTTTCCTCGACTTACGAATTTTACATGCGGTTTCCTTGACTTGCCTGCCTGTTTACTGCCTGTTTATTCTTGAAAAGAAATGTTCCTGTGCAGTTTGCAAGCCTTACTGGGGGTCTGGGTCTTTTTTCTAGGCTCCGGAACGCATTAATCCGTTCCCAATGCATTCCTATGGGAAACCGCTTTTCGACTTACGAACTTTTCGACTTACAAATGTGCATTCGGAACGGATTAATTTCGTAAGTAGAGGGACCACTGTATTTGTCCTGGGCCCCACACAAGCTAACCATGCTGCCTGAGGATCTGATTACTGAATTGGTTGTCAGTTTTAGTGTTTTCAGGGTTCAGTCCTGGTTCAAGTTCAAGGCAACTGAGAGATGTTAAGTTTTTGTTTACTCAAAACAATCACTCTAGGCCAGCTTTTGGGTTAAGGATCTGCTTGACTCTTTGCTACCAGGGCTCCTAAATGGCTTACAACATGTAGACATCATCTCCCCTGAACTATTGTGTACTTTAACCCTGACACAAGATTTGGGGGAAGGATAGTTGGATGAATGGTCTGTCATTCTACCTTCTCATTTCAGAAATTCCAGATCTGATATAATGCAAATTTCATAAAGGCATATACCAAGGGTCACTAGAACGCCAATCCAGAATTTTGTACAGTGCCAGGATTCAGTCCTGGAAAATGGAAATACAGGATGTGTATGAGCATGTCCAGAGTGCTTTCCCCTCATAATAATATGACCATTTGACCAATACCCTATTTGCTTCTATTTCTTTTCACGTATTTCTCTTCAAGAAGAGCAGTGGGAGACACTGGGAAATGGTATGGTACCTTCTTATAGAAATTGAAATGTTTTATAAATGTGAAAATGCATCTGGAAAAATTCATTTCCCTCCCATATTTGTATACTCTGCCCACTCTATCCATCAATTCAGAGCAGTTTATAGCAGTGACAAAGATTCAGAATATACAAATAAACTTCTATTTTGTCATTCACTCACTGGTTATGGACAGTCTTATCCCATTACTTTTTCTATGCTGCTAAAAAGAACAACAAAATTCCTGCTCAAACTCTTTCTTTCTCACTATCTTCCTGTCAAGACTTCAGCCCTCCCTACTGTCGTCTCTTCCTCTAGTAGGCAAAGGTAAAGTGTGTTGTCGAGTCAGTGTCAATTCCTGTCGACCACAGAGCTCTGTGATTGTCTTTGGTAGAATACAGGAGGGGTTTACCATTTTTTCTTCCTGCATAGTATGAGATGATGCCTTTCAGCATCTCCCTATATTGCTGCTGCCTGATATAGGTGTTTCCCATAGTCTGGGAAATATACCTGCAGGGATTCGAACTGGCAACCTCTGCCTTGCTAGTCGAGTCATTTCCCGCTGTACCATTAGGTGGCTTCTTCCTCTAGTAATGTAATTTTAATAATTCACTTAACAGCCAGACATCTCTCTTTCTCATTAGGCCCTGTTAGTGCTGTATGTGTTGAAAATGCACATCGTGGGACTTAGCCGTTCCTCCCAGATAAACATCATGAACATGTCCCCAAGGATGTAGGGAAATTACATTTAAATACACACCTTTTGGTAGATTGCTACAGAAACATTTTATCTGTCTAAGAACAGAAAGAACTTCTTTCTCATCAGCTTCTTCAGCAATAGTACGTCAAATATGAACAATTCTGAAGCAACTTAAAATTTAAAAAGCAGCTGTTTTCCTACAGATTATATACTCCTAACTCATCTTTGTGAATAGAAGACAGGGAACTGAAAGTAAGAAATGTAGGCCAATGTTCCTTATCAAACTCAACTTACTTGAAAGGACAAATGCTGAAGAACTAGTCTGTCTTGACTGTTTACATGTTTCCACTCAAGGAGGGGGAAGAACAAACAGCTTTCCCCCTTTTATTTTCTTTCATACATTTATTTATTTTAATTTCATATATATTTATATCCTGCTTTACCATATATATATTTTTTAAAACTCAAAATGGCTGTTTAAAAAAACCCTTAAAAAATCAATAGCATGAAAAAAATAACAGCAAAAACAAACCAACAGGGCAGAAAAATGTATTGTCAATTATGACAGTACCCTAACTCCTGCTGTAGGCTTCTCAGAGGCATCTGGTGGGCCACTGTGTGAAACAGGATGCTGGACTAGATGGGCCTTAGGCCTGATCCAGCAGGGCTGTACTTATGTTCTTATTAACAGATTTTTTATTTTTTTTAAATAAACCCACATAAATCAGCACAGTTCAAAAGCTTTCCAGACCAGCCAGGTCCTGGACTGATGTCTGAAGGAGTGTTGAGCCTTTGAAGAAGGGTATTCCACAACAATGGCGACACTGAAAAAGTCCTGCTCAGGGGTGGCCCGAAGTATTGCAGCACCTGAGGGTAGGCACCAAATGCTGCCGTGTCCCATGCCTCTGGTGGGAGACTAGCCACTTTTCATAACCAGCCCTGGGAAGTTTTGAAAATGACATGGAGGGCAGGGAGGAAGGAAGGTTGCTGGCAGCCTCCTCTTCTCGCCTTGTGCTTCTTACAAGCTTTGCAGAGAGGGTGAGGAGAGGCACTTCTTGAAAGCCTTCACAAGAAGGCTTATTCTTGTAAGAGTCAGATTGGCTTTAAAGAGTTGCTGGCGGCAGCAGCAGGGGAGCATTTTGCTATCTGGTTGGTGCCCCAATAAGCTGCTGCCTGAGGTGGCTCCTCACCTCGCCTCACAAAAGGGTCATTCCTGGCCCTGCTCCTAGTGGATTGCCAGCAAATTTCACTTAGAAGAGGGAACTAGAGCCAGGCTTTTGACACTAGATAGAGTTCATGAGATGGAATATAGGGATGTGCAAATCGGTTTGAATTCAAACTGGTTTGGTTCAACGGTTCAAATTTGAACCAAACCAGGCATTGGTTCAACCTGCAAGTTTGAATTCAAACCCAACTGAGCCTGGTTCAATTTGAAGCAATTTGAACTGGTTTGAACTGGTTCAAGCTTACAAAACTGGGTTGGGTAGTAGGCACCCATGGGTGCCAACTATCACCCAAACCCCAAAGTAATCGGATGCTCCCATGATTTTTAATGAGATTTTGAATTTATTATTATTATTGCCCATTATTCCCTATGTGGAGTACCGGGGGGGGGAACTGGGGTAGGTGGTAGGCACCCAGTGGTGCCTACCATCCACCAAACCCCAAGGCAATTGGACACTTCCCTGATTATTGGTGATTTGTTGAAGTATTTTTCAATTTTTGTATTCCTCCGATAGGGAATAATGGGGATTTGAGGATGCCCCATTCCCCACCTTTGTGGGGTGTCAGAGGACCCCAAAGTGGGTCTGGGGGCATGGTAGGGCTGGCCTCCACCACCCCCCGGCACCCCCAAGTTGATAGGATTTATTGCTGATTAATCAGGAATTTTTAAAGAATTAAGTTTTGGCTCCATAGACATGCATTGGCTCAACAGGAAATAACAGAGTGCCTTTTGACCTACTGACCTTAATTGCTTATTGCTCTGAACTCTGAGTTCCGGTCAAATTAATTAAGCTATTAAGGTGAAAGGGAACACAGTGTTCTTACTGAATGGAAAGGCTCAGGTAATGATTTCCTATTGAGCCAATACATGTCTATGGAGCCAAAACTTAATTCTTTAAAAATTCCTGATTAATCAACAATAAATCCTGTCAACTTGGGGGTTGGGGGTGGAGGCCGGCCCTGCCAGGCCCCCAGACCCACTTTGGGGTGCTCTGGCACCCCCAAAGGTGGAGAATGGGGCATCCTCAAATCCCCATTGTTCTCTATGGGAGGAATACAAAAATTGAAAAATACTTCAACAATTCACCAATAACCAGAGAAGTGTCCGATTGCCTTGGAGCTTGGTGGGTGGTAGGCACCCCTGGGTCGAATTGCTGTTGACTCCTGGTGACCACAGAGCCCTGTGGTTGTCTTTGGTAGAATACAGGAGGGGTTTACCGTAGCCATCTCCCACACAGTATGAGATGATGCCTTTCAACATCTTCCTATATCGCTGCTGCTCAATATAGGTGTTTCCCATAGTCTGGGAAACATACCCACAGGGATTCAAACCAGCAACCTCTGACTTGGTAGTCAAGTCATTTCCCCACTGCTCCATTAGGTGGCTTCCTAAACAGCTTAGGCCCTGGGTATTTAAGAGAATGTCTTCTTCACCATGAGCCCTACTGCCTGTTAAGATCATCTGGAGAGGTTCATCTGCGGTTGCCGCCAACTCGTCTGGCGGCTACTCGGGAACAGGCCTCCTCCGATGCTGCCCCTGGACTTTGGAATGCGCTCCCTGTTGAAATAAGAGCCTCCCCATCTCTGGCAACTTTTAAAAAGGCACTGGAGACACATTTATTCACCCAGGCTTTTAATTCGATTCATGATTTTAAATTTATAATGTTGGTTTTTAATGGTTTTAACGTTTAAATGATTGTTATTGTTTAATTGATTTAGTTTTGATTTTAATTGTTTTGTTTTGTTTTGATGTAAACTGCCCTGAGCCATTTTTGTAAGGGTGGTATATAAATCAAATAAATAAATAAGTAAAATAAACTTGTTGAGGCAATTTCTTTAATATCTCATGAATCCATGTGTTTTGTTTTGCAGTACTTCCAGACGAGAAAGAATTTCAACATGCTGCTAAAACTAATAATCTTGATACTATGGAAAGACTATTTAAGAAAAATATTAATATTAATGCTGTAAATATTGTAAGTATAAGTAAGTATAAGTATAAAATACTTAGTGCAGTAAATCGTATTGCTATTCCTTAAGTGGACTGGACTATTATAAGGATAAAACACTTTCTGTTGAGGATTTCCCAAAAATTAAATCCTGTTTCTTCCATGTTACTTTCACTAAATTTATCAATTGTGGTTACTTTGAAATCTTTGGAAGCTTTGAAAACCTTAGAAGCTTTTGTTGTAATGCAGAAGTTAATGGGCAGGACTAGAAGCCAAGTATAGATGAGGATGGAGTAAGGCAGGACATTTTGGGAGAGCCGTTGTCTTGTGAAATGTTGTATGCATTTATTTTGTCTTACTGTTATTTCTGGTGAGCCATGCCATGCCATACACAGGTGAAGGTGTGTGAGCTCCAGAGGTTGCAGACAACTATAGATTTCATCATTAGGCAGGGTTGGGCCCCAGTAAAGCCAGGAGCCTGTTGACAACCCAGAAGTTCACTTGCAACCAGAGTTTAATCTAAGCTTTTTCCCCCACTACACAAGCAGCTACCAGAAACCATCCATCCACTGCCCTTAAACTTTTTGTAACCAAAGGAGAACAGAAAAGAGGGAAGGGAAAATGATACATTATTTTTTTATGTTTGGTTTTGTACTATTTAATGATTATATACCTACACATACAGTTTAAATAGAGTTCAGTATGAATCAATAAAAGCCTTTGACTAATCAAGCAATTACTCTTGTAATATATAAGATTATGAAGACTGAAAAGATCTTCATTTTATGTTTCTTTTTATCTTTTTCTTTTTAAGGAACAGACCCATTCCTATTACACCTCATATATTCAGCTGCACATACACTTATTTCATTCTGCACATTTTTAAAAAGTACTGCACAAAATGTGCCTACATGCACCTTAGAAGAAACCATGCCTGCAGCTGCATTCATGTGGATGGCGATGGGAAGACATTGCACTCAGAAGAGGAAGGCGCTAGCTTTCCTTTATAGGCAACACAAGCAAGAGAGGTCTAGGGTCTGTGCGGACAGCCAAAGAGCTGCCCAGAGAAATCACCCACCGGCAACAAGGCATATAATGGTGGGACTGTGCCTGGAACTTGGTACACTGGGCTTTCCTGAAAGGAACTATGCAGTGAGGCCTGGGCTGGCTATGAGCTAATAGGCAGCCCCCAGCACTGGAGATGGTAGCCAAGTGATGCTATCACTCCATTATTTGCCTGCGTGAAAGAAGCAGTAAAGGCAGTGTGTTGGTGTGTTTTGCTAGAATGTCCACCCAGTCCCCTTCAAACTGCCCCTTTATGGGCATGGATCCTGACAAATACCATACCATACCATACCATACCATACCATACCATACCATACCATGATGAATCACATTATCAAAAGCTTACTCACCTGCTCATTGTCCAGTGTGCTATGTGCCATCACTTGCAAATAACATCCTGCGATCTATCGAACAAACAGGCCAGCTTGTATATAGTGGACACAACCCTGACATTAAAAATGTCAACATTCAGAAATAAGTGGGAGAATATTTCAGTCTGCCAGGATACTCTGCAGCTGCCCACCAAATCATAACATTTAAGGAAAAAATACCTCGGAGGGTATTGCTGAACCAGAATTTATCAGAAAGTTTGGTCCTATTCATTAGGACTTAATCTAGACCAGGGATTTCTCCCCAACAAAAATTAAAATCAGGAAATTTTGTAACTGCCAGTTACTCCTGTTGTGAATAATCATGGTGTATATGTGTACCTTGTATATGTTTGAGCTTTGCATAAAAAAGCCAGAGACTGCACCTCTAGTATTTATATTATCATTTATTTACACAGTCATACAGGTGTTATTGACTGGTTTGTTTTATCCAGACATTGAGTCCCTCCCAAGGACCTGGGATGGCTGAATTTTATTGTCAGTGTTGTTGCTGTTGTTAGAGATATCGTCGCAGAATATAGGCTGTTCCCAGTAAAGTTGCTTTTTGTAATTGGCTGATGGTGATTTCTGTGGCCCCTATGGTGTTGAGGTGCTCTTCAAGGTCTTTTGGAACTGCACCCAGGGCGCCAATTACCACTGGGATTATTTTGGTCTTTTTCTGCCACAGCCTTTCAATTTCAATTTGTAGATCTTTGTATTTGGTGATTTTTTCTATTTCTTCTATTCTGCTATCCCCTGGTATTGCTATGTCGATTATTTTAACTTGTTTTTCTTTCTTCTCGAGTACAGTTATATCTGGTGTATTGTGTGGCAGATGTTTGTCTGTTTGTAGTCGGAAGTCCCATAATATTTTTACATCTTCATTTTCTTCAACTTTTTCAATTTTATGGTCCCACCAATGTTTGGCTACAGGTAGCTTGTATTTTTTGCAGATGTTCCAGTGTATCATCCCTGCTACCTTGTCATGCCTTTGTTTGTAGTCAGTCTGTGCTATCTCTTTACAACAGCTGATTAGGTGGTCCACTGTTTCATCTGCTTCTTTACAAAGGCGGCACTTGCTGTTTGTGGTTGATTTTTTTACTTTTGCTCTTACTACATTTGTTCTTAGTGCCTGTTCTTGTGCTGTTCTTCAAGTTGCCATTCTTAAGCCATTGCCAGGTTTTGGTGATGTCTGATTTTCCACTTATATTGTGCAAACATTGACCATGCAGTGGCTTCTTTTTCCATTTTTCTGATCGGTTCTTGACTTGTTCTTTCTTGTAGGCCTGTTTTGTTTCATTGGTGGTGTTGCTGCTGCTGTTGTTGTTGTTATTACATTTATATCCCACTCTTCCTCCAAGGAGCCCAGAGTGGCGTACTACATACTTAGGTTTCTCCTCACATCTACCCTGTGAAGTAGGTTAGACTGAGAGAGAAGTGACTGGCCCAGAGTCACCCAGCTAGTATCATGGCTGAATGGGGATTTGAACTCTGCTCTCCCCGGTCCTAGTCCAGCACTCTAACCACTACACCATGCTGGCTCCCATTAATAGCCTTTTGACCCTACTGTTTGTGACATCTTTCTTCTTTTATCCCTATCTTTCAACTGAGGATATACTTCATGTATCTGATGAAGTTGATTCCAGTTCACAAAATCTTATAGCAATAGCACTTACATTTATATACCACTTTATAGCCAGAGCTCTCTAAGCGGTTTACAATGATTTAGCATATTGCCCCCAACATTCTGGGTACTCATTTTACCAACCTCGGAAGGATGGAAGGCTGAGTCAACCTTGAGCCCCTGGTCAGGATCGAACTTGTAACCTTCTGGTTACAGGGCGGCAGTTTTACCACTGCGCCACCAGGGGCTCCTGGTATTATGCCACAATAACTCTGTTAGTCTTTAAGACAACACAAGTCTCTCTGTTTTTGTGATCAAACAGGTTTTTGAAGCACTACATAAAACTCATTTGAACAGATTGCTGCATTAGTAGTGCTTTGTATAGTAAGAATTCAGACCAGTTCCAAAAACATGTGGAATACCATAGCACATGGTGAAGTGCACTTTGGCCAATATGGTGGTGCAATATTTATTTTATTTCATGTATATATTGTTAAATATTTATACTGCGTTTCATTAAAAGAATCTCAAGGCAGTTTAAGAATAGGTGTACCAGCATACCGTTCCTAACTGTGCATCTGGTGGTGGAGTTTGAGATGGATTAGAAAAACCTTACTTGTTTAAACTCTTCATGCTCCTTGTGAACAAATATTGTACTGTTCCACAGTAGTCATAAACTCTACAAATATTTATCTGCTTGTCTAATTTCATTGCATGTATTATAGTTATTTACATAGGTTGGTAGTATCATTCACTTGTATTTGTGGGAATATGTATTTGCTGAAAATACAAATCAAGTATTTGCCCTTGCTAAGTGGGGGAAATGTAAATGTAGGGTTATGTAGATGCTGATAAATTTTGCGAAAGCACATATGTTTTATGTGGTTTATGGTATGAAGCAGAGGATTTAAAACTCCTTAATGATGATATATGCTTATTATTTATTTATTTTATTTTAGCAAAAGCGTACAGCACTCCATTTTGCTGTTGCAGGAAATCATATATCTGCAGTGGACTTTCTACTCCATCACAAAGCTAGAGTTGATAAAGCAGATATGGTAAGCAAAAATGCTTCTTTATTATTAATTGCACTTGTTGACATAGATACATAAAATCCTGTATGGAAACACTGGTATTGATAGATGCTTGCCCATATTATCTAAAAAAAATTTTTTTGCCCATACTATCTAAAAAATAGTCATTTTGGCTGAAAAAACTGAAAGTTTAATATCTTTCTCACAAATGTGTGATGAATAGAATGACATAATCTATTCTACTAGTTTTTGTTAGGAGGGGATCTTGTTAAGACATGTTGCAGAATAAAATTAACAACAAGAGCAAAGCTGATTTAAGGAAACCTAAACTCTTCACTTTGGTTCTCATTTTCTGCAGTCATATAGAGATTGAAATGCCATATATTGCAGCTGATTGGTATGTTACAAAAGTGACATCAGAGTAAATTAATTTGGATTCTTTGAAGGATCCTGAAGCTATTGTGGCGGTTCTAATGCACTCTTTTATCAAGCCTTTTTAGTTAAGAAGTTTGCTGTTATAAATGTAATTTACATTTTGTCTATATAATATGCTTTGCAGTTGACTAACCAATTCACTTGGATATCAGAATTTTTAGACCAACTCCCCACTTACTAGAAACTTTATATTTGGGACACATAGTCTAAAACACTCCAATTATTAGATGGAGCACGACTCAGAGATTTATATGAAGGTTTATTTTACAAACCTGGATTGGCATGAATGATGATCACAAAATCATGATTTATTTCACCATATTGTAGTTAGTACAGTCCCTGTCCCTTCTCCTTGTCTCCCATGATCTAGGCTTGCTTCTCTCTAAGCCAGAGCCCTGTGAGGGTGGAGCTACTGGAATAAGCTAAGATTAAACCATGGTTGCGGGTTCTGACATCACATCATGCTTAGGACAAAAAAATCAACTTCAAACCTTGGCTTCAGATTGTGGTTTGACAGCCCAAATCAAACCATGGTTTGCTGACTAGTGCAGGTTCAGACATACAAGCTTACAAGCTAACCACAGTTAGACACAATAAACTGTGATTCCATGTGATGGCTGAAGCCACCCATTGTCTGAAAATATAATAGTTTTATGTCTAATGGTCCAAAGTCAAACTAGGAAGTTTGACTCATAATTAAAAAAAAAAAAAACACTTCAGCATAAAGCGAGTCAGGATTTATGGGATGGAATGCTGGGCTGTGGGAGTTCCATTCCCCCCGTGCATACTTGAATCAATCTCAGATTGGGGGTCACCAGTGTTGGAATTATTTATACCCAATATTCCCCATTAGTCTTGCTTGGCCAGAACTTAGCCATGGGGCTCAGGTTCATGTTCATCTACCACATAATTAGAGACATCATTGTGCACATCCTGCTTCCCCTCCCTGAATGCCATTTCACTTTTCATAATTGCACGGGGGTGTGATTTATCCCTGCCCCTCTCGATATTGTCCTCGACCTCATGCTAACCTCTGAAATCCAACATAAGGTCAAGGACAAGAAGTAGAATTCTTCTGTGGCTTGTGCAGAAAGAGTGTTGCAGGCGGGGTGGTGGTGGGGTCACAGGCTCCTGAGGTTCCAAGACATCACCCAAAGCCAAGATTAAATTTTTAAAAACACACTCCGGGCTAATTCAGATATCACGTGGAGCCAAGATTAAATTAAAGATTAAATCTTGGCTCGGCATGATGTCTGAACCACCCAGTGTGTGTCCTTTAAAACTAACTCTATATAATATGCAGATGTGAAATTTTAAAAATAAAATGATAATAATTTTGACCTATCTACTAATACTGTTATAACCATTACTGAAATAATGAAAGTAAGCCAATCGAAACAGACTCATCAAGCATGTGTGATTGTATTATACTGTTGACAGACAAGCAATGTACTACTATTCTGATTGTTATTCGTTATTTTCTCTGGTCATTGACCAAAATAAAGATTTCTGTCTATCTGTAAAATAGTATACATGAAGCCCTTTGAATACTCATGCTGTCAAGCTATTTTCACATCTGTTCCAATTTTAGCACTCTCAATTTCACAGGTATATGTGGAGAAGTCCCAAATTCTGTAGAATTAGGTTAGCTGATTCCCATTCATTGTGTTTGTTAATTATACAATTTAATGCAGTATTAATAAAACAGAATAGGTTGGAATTTCATTGTGATGTCTTTGTAACTCCTTGTGGTTTTTTATGTTTTAATTTTTATTTGAAGCATGGACTTACTGCGATTCATCTTGCTGCCTGGTCTGGAAATCTGGACATAATGCTGATGTTAATTAAAGCAGGTGCAGATCAAAAAGCCAAGGACCAGGTTTGTTACTGACAAATGTAAACCAGCATTAAGTAAATGCATAATAGAAGAATATCTGTTTCAGTTTTACCGAGCTGTTCTGTCTTTTTCTTAGGAAGGAAGGAATGTCCTGCACTTCGCAGCTCAGAACAATAATGTTAGAATCGTGGATTATTTTATCCAGGATCTTCAGCTGAAGGACCTTAATAAACCTGATGAGGTATCATATGAATACAATAAACTGTGGGATATCTGTCAATGAGTGTTTCTAGATTGATTGATTGATTAAGTGCCGTCAAGTCATGTCGACTCGTAGCAACCACATAGATAGATTTTCTCCAGGATGATCTTTGCATAATGTGTCTGAAGTATGATAGTTTGAGCCTGGCCATTTGTGCCTCGAGTGAAAATTCTGGATTGATTTGTTCTATGATCCATTTGTGTGTTTTCTTGGCTGTCCATGGTATCCTCAAAAGTCTTCTCCAGCACCAAAGTTCAAAAGCGTCAATGCTTTTTCTATCTTGCTTCTTCAAAGTCCATGGGAAAAACCATTGTCTGAACTGTTCTAATCTTTGTAGGTATAGAAATGTCACAGCATCTAAATATCCTTTCCAAGGCCTTCATTGCAACCCTATCAAGTGCTAGTCTGCGGCGTATTTCTTGACTGCTGGATCCTTTACTGTTGATTATTTATTTTATTTCATTTTTTAACATTTTATATCCTGCTCTTCCTCCAAGGAGCCCAGAGTGGTCTACTACATACTTAGGTTTCTCCTCACAATAACCCTGTGAAGTAGGTTAGGCTGAGAGAGAAGTGACTGGCCCAGAGTCACCCAGCAAGTATCATGGCTGAATGGGGATTTGAACTGGGGTCTCCCCTGTCCTAGTCCAGCACTCTATAATATTTTTGCAAATACTTTTCTTTATAACCACCCAGTATAAATATTAATATAGTTAATCCACCCCCCGCCCTGCATTTTATGAATAATAGGGGTAATAGACCTTTTCTCCAGCTATCTCTTTATGGTCCCTCTCATCTTACCAACTGATTTTGCATCACACTGGAAAAAACAGTTGCCATGTAGGATCTTCAGGGGCTCAGAGCAAGCATCAGCCTTTGTAAAACAATGCCATTAAGATAAATTAAAAGATTATAACATTGTATGAATATATAGTACTAAAATAACCTTTTTTTTAATACCACAGTTATTTGATGCTTAGTCAAAATAAAAAGTTCTTGCATCACCTCCAGAAGATGATTAGACTCAATTTTATTTTAGGGAGCCAGACAAAAGACTCTAAAAACATACTGTCCATCTCAGTGAGCAGCTGTAAATAAAATCATTGAGACTTTCTTCTAGTTTAATATATTAGAATCACAGACTATTTGTGTGTAATGTGGCATCTTTCCGTGAAGCAACTTTTGGTGGTGAAAAAACACGGTGGTTTTTTGCCTTGTGGATCTGTTGCAAATTCTCACTGATCGAGTGGGTTCTGTAATACGTACACTACCTACAGCAGTGGGATGCAGGGACAACTTGAGTGTAAGCAGTCACTTCATTGTCCTTAGTCCTCTCTGTCTGTTTTCAGAGGCCAGAAGGTGGTTCCCTTGTTTCCACCTTCCCCTGGCAATTGGCAGTTGAAGCAGAGAGTTGTTGTTATAGGTTGATATATTGTGTAGTGTAATGTGGATGGTTTTGAGCCACCTGCACTGCTGTGAGTGTCTAAACAAAATGGCAGAAGTCTTGCTCCGGAGCACAAATACTTAAGCTGACACAATAGCACTTCCACAACGCTACTTACATTGGAAATAATGTAAGTAGCATTGCAGAAGTATGAGTTTAGGTATTTGCATTTTATGCAGGACTACCAGCATTTTTCTTCTTCTTAGACACCTGCAGCAGCATGGGCCGTTCAGAACAGTCCATCTTACACTGTGCAGCATATCAGCCATTTTTGTTGTTGTTGTTCAAAACAACTTCAACTCACTTATTTAGGTCAGCCTCGTTAATCATGATACCACTATTCACGGTTCTGTGTATCTGAGGTTGCCTAATTGCTACCCTATCACAATATCCATGGCAACAAAAGGGTTAAGACCCATGTATCTGTGGTTTTGGGATGGCTGGAAGCTACCTCAGGAGACATTTCCGGCTGCCTTTTTGTGAAAAAGCCATTTTGTGGCTCATTTGGTTAAAAAAACAAAAAACCTTTTCTTTTCCCTGTGAAAAACTGTGAAAAAATGGTGGATTTTGGACTTCTGGGTGGCACTGCTGAACAGCTGGAGAACCACAGAAAACAGTACAGCACTTTATTCTCATTATATCTGCCATTTTCTGCCCTTTTAAGTATGTTTTTCAAGCCTCTGGGAACCTAACCCACGCATTCCCATTGCCACAATGCTGTTCCATTGTCTGCATTTGTAGTAGAAAATTAAACCCCCATGGATAACAGGATTCACCTGTGCAACCAGTTTCAACCACCTACCTCTCCCCATACTTAAAAATGAACCCTCCATCCTCCTCATACTCTATAAAACAAGACCTTATTATGTGCCTGTTAAGTGCAGGCATAAAATGGAAGAGGCAAGGCAAAGCTAGGAAAACGGACCCGAATAAAAATATATGGGAAGTGGGGGGGATGGAACAGATTTAACACAGTTCTTTTCTGGCAGGGAGGAAGGAAGCAGGCTAGGGGAAGGCTACAAACAACCTGCAGCTCAGGGGCGTAACAAGGCTGGAGTGGGCCCAGAGACAAAATTTTAAAATGGGCCCCTCGCTGATACACACACACACTTCACAATATATAGTCATGTGACGTACCTCATGTGACGTGCCTCTGGGGGGCCCCTCGAGGCGTGGGGTCGCTGATACACACACACTTCACAACATATAGTCATGTGACGTGCCTCATGTGACGTGCCTCTGGGGGCCCCCTCGAAGCGTGGGGGCCCCCAGGCAGCCGCCTCCCCTTGCCTAATAGTAGTTACACCCCTGCTGCAGCTATCTGTCATAGAGCTGGGTAGATAGGACCTGTGTTTTGCTAAACATCCCAGTGTTTAGCAAAACTTCTACAAGATTTCCCTTTTCTTCCATATTTACTAACATCTTCATATTTACTGTTTCCTAGAAAGGTAGAAAACCATTCCTTCTGGCAGCTGCAATGGGCCATGTAGAAATGATAGATGAGTTGATTTTCCTTAACTTATTCACTTTGGAAAAAGACAATGTAAGTATGTTTAAAAAAAAAGCCATTAAAGAGTTATTACTTGGCTTTGTGTATTGTATAAGTGACTACTCCAACTCAAAACTGGAATTTTACTTATTATTTCAATTACTGTATTAAGACATGGAGTGAATTCTGGTATTAATACTAAAAAGAAATAAGAGCCATCAATGCTTAATTTCCCTTTGGCATTCAGTGCACATTACTGTTGTATTCATTTGTGTTGTTAGAATATTTATATGCTATACATTATTTATTTATGGATTACAGTATTTGCCTCTAGTATGACAACTCTCTGTAAGTTTAAGGTATTTATGCACCGCTGGTGCTTCCTTGGACATCCACAACTGCACGCATCAATTAGAAACACCAGCGTGATCCTGCGCAACATTTGGACCAATGTATTTAAAACTTTTATATTCCACTAAGCTAGATAACAACAGATATAAGACAGCAAAATACCATAATATCCATCACTAAACAGTAAAAGTACAATTTAAAAGGAAATAATTTGTCCCTAAAATTTACAAAATTGAAAATAGGCCCACAAATTTTGGCCATCTTAGGGGACAAATACTCATATTGATTTTTGGCAATGTCTAAACACTAGAGATGGAAAATAGGTGATAGCATTGTTGCACTTGCATATTTCTCTGTGTTATTATCCCTTCTTTATCCCTGCCTCCAAACGATTAGGGTAAAATTGCAGTCATTATTGCCCAGTAGAATGAGTTAGGGTCATGGTTGAGGTCACAATGAATAAATTGTGGTACTCTCTCCATGGAATAATCTTTGGAGGGCATTCCTGCCCTCCAAACATTCCTGCCCTCCACAGATTACCTCTTTGGAGGGCATTCCTGCCAATTTTCATTTCCATTCCTCGGACAACATTGATACAACTTTATAGTAGGTTTTTGTGTTTTTAAAACCTTTTAAAACCTTTTAAACACCATTGCAAATCTGGCTGCTGCTGGCCCAATGGGCAGGACAATAAAAGCATAATAACACACTGAAAACTGAAAGCATTACAATGCTATCACCTTTTTCCATCTCTAAGGGTAATAGAACTTGCCAAAAATCACAATGAGCATTTGGCCCCCTAGATGGTACTGTCCTACACAGCTGCTCATGTACTAAAATGTAAACTGCACCAGACAGTATGTATTATCATTATTAGGTGCCAAACTCACTACACGCTGGATATAGTAGATTTCAAAATACAAAGAATCTTGCCTACAGCTTATGCTTGAAAAATTCTATATTAATTCATACTCAGTGCCCTATTCCAGGTTCCAACTCAAATTTGAGAACACATTGCACATGTACAGATTTACAATATGAGCCTTAGAGTTAACATCCAATGATGTTTGTCTTTAGTGCTAATATTACAATATGTTGTGTTTCTGCATGTATTATTTTAAAGGAAGGAAATGCCGCATTGCATCTGGCTGCTAAAAATGGTCATAGTGAGGTGTTGGAAGTTCTTCTTCAACAATGGGAGAAAATAGATGAGTTCAATCAGGTAACAACACCAGTAGTATGCTGAATAACAGAAAGGATATAAGAAAACAAATAAAAGTTTTTTAAAATAAGGTTTAAAAACGAAATGCATGTCAATTGGTTGGAAGTCAACCAACCAATGTCTTCCAAACTGTCAAATTCATTGCAGTTTTTTAATTAATGCAAAATGCCATGCTAGTTAGAACTGCCCCTGCCCTTCACTCTTGTTAAGTTCAAAAGTCAGATATGGAAGGTCAGACAATACAGTAAGCTGTAATGTGTGGTTATTGATCAGAATTCAGTTTGGTGTTGTCATGACTGGCAATTTTGCATTTCATTGGGTTTGGGTTTGTTTGTTTGTTTGTTTGTTTTTTTGCACAGTGTCAAAAATGAAACATTCAGGTAACAACAAAATGTTTTTGCTGAAAAAAATTACATAGGAGATGACACTGTGTTGAAAGCCAGCATTTCCCAGCCAGTGTGCCACAGGACCCTGGCCGTTGGCTCAGAGCGAGTCAGTGAGGCACATCAAATCAACCATTTTGACTGCCCTGTTTGTGCTACTTGTGCCCAGTGGCAACACATGCTGTTGGGTGGGAGGAGAAGGAGAAAGTTAAAATAAATAAAAACTGCACAGTGGCATAACTGTTGCAGCCTTGTGGGGAGTGGGGCAGGGTGCCGCAATTTGTTTTTAAGTGTATGTGTCTTAGAATGAAAAACGGGAAACACTGTTGTAGGCCGTATAGATATATCATGTAAATACCATAGACTAGCAGTGTTCTGTATGAGAAACATTGTATTTCACTTGCAAACACAACCTATGAGAAAGGCAGAAATTGTTCCTGGGGTTTGTGATTCGTACAGCATATGGGAATGTCTGGTACTTACTGCCACAGCAGTCACCTGTAGTGGGGCAGAAGAAAGGGAGAAGTTTGTATCATTTCCTGCCTGCCAGGGAAGTATGATCCAGAAAAAAGGATCTATGAGATTTTTAAAATTTCCCTTGCTACCCTCGCAGTCTAGACAGCATGCTCTACTAACAGGGTGTTATACAGGCACTACAGCCTTGTGGAGATGACTATAGTCAGTGGCACTACTTGGCCAATTTGGATGTTACTTTTATGTAGGTTTACCAGATTCAGAGACATTTGCATAATAGTACTCTCAGGGCAAAGATAATAGAATAGGAACATAGGATGCTGCCACATATTGAGTCAGACCATTGGTCTATCTAGCTCAGTATTGTCTTCACAGACTGGCAGCGGCTTCTCCAAGGTTGCAGGCAGGAATCTCTCTCAGCCCTATCTTGGAGAAGCCAGAGAGGGAACTTGGAACCTTCTACTCTTCCCAGAGCAGCTTCATCCTCTGAGGGGAGTATCTTACAGTGCTCACACATCAAGTCTCCCATTCAAATGCAACCAGGGCAGACCCTGCTTAGCTAAGGGGACAAGTCATGCTTGCTACCACAAGACCAGCTCTCCTTCCTAGGTTCACATGGCCACTGGCAGGGTAGAAGAGCCCAACTTGGGTAGGAGAGCGTGCTCCCAATTTTCGACCATGTGCTTGCAAACATCAAGATAGGAAGTCAGGAGAATGAACTTGTGCAAGGCAGCAGCTGGGTAGGGCGGCTTTTCCTCCTACCTTGAAAAAATGCTGGGGACAGAATCTGGGTAGGGCACGCTCATCCTACACAGCCTCCTCGCTCCTAGCCAGCTACTTTGCATACAAACATTTTCCTCACCTCCAACCTCAATGTTTGCAAGCATATGACCAAAAATTGAGAGTGTGCCAAGCTGTTCCACCCAGGCTGAGTAGTTCTCCTACCCTACCAGCCGTTGTTTGAACAAGCTAAATGTGTAACGTGGTAACACAAAGATGTTGGATACGTGTTCTGTGAAATTCATTTTAATTAACAAGTCTGATGGCAGTTAAAACCCATGTTTCCACTGAGTTTCTGAATTCACACTTTTTATGATGATTATTTTTATGAAAATAGAAAATATAAGAAATTACCTAGGAAATCCACATTCAAAGACATAAAGAGAGAGAGAGAAATGCAACAATATGGTAAACTAGAAAAATGCAAAAACCTGTTAGTTATGAGAGCTTAAAAACACTTTTGTGTTTCAACTGAACATGCATAATCCTTGTGATATTGGCAGAATTTATTAACATACAAATTCCTTGAGATATTTAGTATTTTAAACCTCCACAGATTTCTTGTAGTGTAATTTTAACATAAGCATATTGTTAGCCTGACTAGCCCACACCCTCAAACTTGGTGTCAGTTTTTATCATTGACATCTACAAGTTTGGTGGCAACTATATTTAATGGTATTACTATTTTATTTTATTTTAGAATGGCGAAACACCATTTCATCTGGCTGTTGAAGGAGGCCATGAAAAATGTGCTGATCTCTTGCTGGAAGCAGGAAGTGACATCAACATTTCAAACAAAGTATGTAGATATGCTTAGTGGCTGCATACCGCTAAGAGGCATGGCAAACTGCCCAGAGACATGAGTTTTGGGTGGTATGTAAGTATGTTAAAATAAATACCACATCACAATGCTGATAGTAAGAGATCCCATCCTCGCTGGTGCACATATGTGGCAAACCTCCCCCCAGCAACCTTTTAAAAGCATATAAATTAGAATATCTAATTAATTGCTAATGGTATCTTAAGTTAAAGCAGTCACAGTCTGATTGAAATCAATGAAATAGCAATTGCTGGCATTACTAGAAACTTTATTTTCCTGATTTCTGTATCATAGTCCTAGTGAACCACAGGCTGAAATCTATGGATTACTTGCTTCAAAAGAGCCTTGTGAAAGTCTCACAGATTTCAAAGTACCATAGGCCCAATTATTCATGTGTTGAGAGGTACTGCTATGATGATGACTACAAATATTGATATATAAGGAGTCCCCAGCTTACAAATGGGTTGCGTTTCAAGAGTTCGTTTGTAAGTTGGATGTTCATAACTCAGAACGCATGTAGTTCCAATGAGGGATGACTTCTTTGTGCGGGTTGACATTTGTAAGTTGTAAGTACAGAAGGGCCTCAATATCAGCAGATTCACATGTCCGCGGTTGGGTAAAAGACACACAACCTCAGCATACATGGGGGAAAAGGGAAAAAACACATTGACCTTACATATCCATGGGTTATGAGTAGCAGGAAATGACTGCGGAGGTCATTTCTGGCTGCAATTTTGTATTTCATAGCCTCAAAATGGCTCCATTAAAGAAAGAAAAAACTGGCAATTTTGGGCTGATTTGGGGGCATTCTGGGGCAGAGCATGACTTGGGGGAGCAGCAAAGCATGGTAGGGAGCTTTCCCTCACATTCCCACCCCAGAATTTGGCCAGTTTGGGGCAATTTTGGATCATTATCCTGATGACCAGGAACCTAATCCCCATGATCCCATAGCCACCAATGACTCGATATTCACGATTTCCATATCTGCCATTACAGCTGGAAGTGGAACCCTTGCGAATATCAAGGTCCTCCTGTACATATGGGTCTTTTGTAAGTTGGGTGTTCATAAGTCGGAGAGTGCCTATACTACTTTTAACAAAAGTGCTCATAGTAGTTTACATAAATAAATAATAAATAATATGGCTCCCTCTTCCAAAAGGGCTTACAGTCTAAAAGGAAACATAAGGTAGACACCAGCTGCAACCACTGGAAGGATGTTAGATAGGGACACTTGCTCTCCCCTTGTTAAATATAAGAGAATTGCCACTTTAAAAGGCACAGCCTTGCTCAGTTGGCAGGGCACTGCTTCCTTTTACTGTGGAAGAGCATTTGTGCAAAATAGGCAAAATGAGTAACTGAAAGGTTACTGTGTCAGAAGATAAGTAAATGTTGTGTGCAAGGCAGCCAGTCTTTTAAAAATGCAATATGCATATTTTCAATGCAGTGGCATACACTCAGCTGGTTTACTTAAACAGCTTTTGACAGTAGCACAATGTTGCAATATAATTCCATCTGTTTTTTAGATTTTTTTTTTTAAAAGAACATTAATTTCCTAATTACAACTAATTCTTAACAGTAATGAGAAACTAATTTTCCCTCTCTCCATTGTGTTTCTTCTAGCACAATAGCAGTGCTTTGCATATTGCAACCCAGAACGGACACACACCTTTGGTCAATTATCTTATCAGTAAAAATATAGATCTGGGTGCTAAACATCAAGTGAGTATTTCCACACATACTGCCCCTGTTATACCCCTTATCGTCAGGCACCTTGACAGCATTATCTGAAAATGGTAGCTAGCTGTGCATAATTTGGGACACAGAAGCAAGAGCACTACACGTTATATAAGAATAAGTAGTTAAACACTTCTGACCTTCGTTGATTTCAGTGGGAGAATGATGAGCACATATTTGGCTCTTTCAGTGGCTGACCTCTTGAGCTCTAGGGCCAGGGTGTCAAGGGCACATGATTCCACAATAAATCAAAGCAACAGCTGGAATGTGTGGGATTAGAGCTTTTACTAGCAGCACCGTGGAAGCAAGTGTATGTAGAACAAAGTCAATGGAAATTACCACGTTTTAATTGTTAGTCCATAAATCATAGTTGAATGCCAAGTCCAATATGGGTCAATGCCAGGAGAGGGGTCAGTTGCCAGTTCCGTAGTCCAGGGGGTTCTGAGAAGAGTCACAAGTCAATAGGCAGGCACAGGGTCAAGATCCCAGAAGCAAACAGGAGCAAGGTACTCAAGAGCAGGGAGCTGGAATTGCACGCCCAAACGATCATTGAAACCAGCACAGTGCAGAGTGAGCGGTCTGTATTTATACCCCTTCAAGGCTAAATGCCAGGTGAAGACAATTAAGGCCCTGCCTGCCTTCGGGCCTACAGATTCAGACGCCTCCTGGGGCAGACTTTGTAGCCAAACGGCTGCTTCTTCTCTGTACAAAACGCTGCTCTTTTCTGCGGTAACGCCCATGCTCCACGTAGCTCACCAGTCTGCTGCTTGGTCCTGGCTCCTCCCCATCTGAAGAAGGCAACGGCTCCCCAGCAGTCTCCTGCTGTTCCACAATAGGTAAGCTCTCCGTCCATGGGGGCTTCTTCCTGCAGCAGGACCATATCAAGGGACTGTGGGTCTGGCAGTTCCTCCTCAGAATCTTCTGAATCAGACCACTGTCTGACACAGGGAGAAGCATCAGTGCCGCTCTTGCATTCTACTAATGCAGCTCTGGCAATTTCACATGAGGGTGGATGGGAGTGGGTGGTGATTTTCAGCAACCTCCTCTTCCCCTGGAAGTGCTCTGTGCGATGCAAAAATATGTCCCTGAAGGGTCACACAGCGCTCAGAGACATATTTTTGCATAGTACAGAGCACTTCAAAAATCCACCTAATGGTGCAGCGGGGTAATGACTTGACTTGCAAGCCAGAAGTTGCCAGTTCAAATCCCTGCTGGTATGTTTCCCAGACTATGAGAAACACCTATATCGGGCAGCAGCGATATAGGAAGATGCTGAAAGGCATCATCTCGTACTGTGTGGGAGATTGCAATGGTAAACCACTCCTGTATTCTACCAAAGACAACCACAGGGCTCTGTGGTCGCCAAGAGTCAACACTAACTCGATGGCACTTTACTTCACAGAGCACTTCAGGGGAAAGAGGAAGTTGTCCAAAATTGCACCCACCACAAGTGCTCATGATGCAGTTGTCTAAAAGTCATTACCACTGGTGTTTTCTTCACTAGAACCAGCACTATGTAATTCAAGATGTCAGGCACTAAAATTAATAAAAATAATTGTATTAATTACTTGAACATAAATGTTCAACTCTGCTTGGATTGTGCCAAATATCTTTTAAGGTTTTCAAAAAGTGTGCATATATAAGAGACACATGATATATGGTGCATTGGTATCAAAATGTATACGGCAGGATGATTATGCAAATATTCCTAATCTTTTGTTACTGTCAATTGTAAATGCAAAAATTAACACTTTATTAATGCAAGTGAGGCATTTTAATGTTCTAGCCTATTTGGAACTGAATATTGTGGACAAAGTAATCCACATTGCATGTAACTCTCGTAAATTTTCATAAAGTTAATCCTTATAGGTATCATTTGATTAACATTTTGTTTACTATTAAAGGATTTTCCTCACATTTTTAAACCTTGGACAGCCCTGAAGTACAATATAGTTTTCTTTAATTTTCCACAAGCTGCTAATGGTAGATAAGTTTCATCCAGGTTTCATTCCTCGAGGCACAATTTAATATTGCTTCTATAATTGTTGTGGTGTTTACATCTCTGACATGAAAATATATTTTGATTCGAAGAGGAACTCCAGAGCATGCTAAAATTTGGAAACATTCAGTAAAAGGGTGCAGGCTGAGAAGATAAATTAGTTCATATATCAATTGAATGTTTTACCTACTAATTTTTCTTTTCAAATCCAGTTTTATAAATATTGACTCTACTCTGAAGTGGAGAATCAAACCATTAAAAATGTGGGTGTAATATAATCAGTATTCTTTCAACCAGGGATGGGCTGGTTGAAAGGCTTCTGGCAGCTACTTTTTTTCCTTTTCCTTTTCTGGGCAGAGGCTTGGGAGAAACCAGCATGAAATAGCAGCTGAGGGAGGCAGAGCTAGTCACAAAATGGCAGCTTGAGGGTGTTGCACCAGTCACAAAATGGCAGCTTGTAGAAAAATTTTATACAGCATTTACAAAAGAGATTTTAATATCAAAACCCCTGAGTTCTAGGAGAATTTTTTTGCAGGACAGGAGGAGAGCAAGAGAAGTTGCTTTGTAAGGAAATAAAACTGAAGAGAAATTACTTTCTCTTCCATTAATCAACCCTGATCACTCAAAGCAACCCTAATGACTCAAAGAGAGACCTAAAAAGGTGCAGCCATATCCCCACTCAGCCAGTCAATCAGATCTGCAGTACTGGCTGGAAGAGAGGGGAGAGAGAACATAGGAAGCTGCCATATACTGAGTCAGACCATAGGTCCGTCTAGCTCAGTATTATTTACACAGACTGGCAGTGGCTTCTCCAAGGTTGCAGGCAGGAATCTCTCCCAGCCCTATCTTGGAGAAGCCAGAGCGGAAACTTGGAACCTTCTGCTCTTCCCAGAGCAGCTCCATCCCCTGAGGGGAATATCTTACAGTGCTCACACTTCTAGTCTCCCATTCATATGCAACCAGGGCAGACTCTGCTTAGCTAAGGGGACAAGTCATGCTTGCTACCACGCAAGTCCAAATGCTTGGAGAGTTACTTCAGATAAACATGGGAGCTACCAGTAGCTCCTGAGCTACCCAGTGTCTGCCCCTGCTTTAAACTCTTTAGATCAGTTCCAGTTCAGACATTAAGTAAAAAGTGGTTGGCAACTGGTTCAAACACTCTGAACTGGTTTAAAAACATTTTATGCAAAGTAATGCCAAACTCCTTTGCTTACAATGAAACTCTGTGAAATTAAAAGTATAACTATTTGGCTTGAGACAAAAATGTTTATTCTATCCTTAAACTATGTTTCTATCCTTTAAGGATTGTATAAACAAAATGCATACAAAGGATGAGAAATGGAGAAAATACAATAGGCTTGTCCACATAATCAAGAATAGGGTAGGAGAAGCCTTTAGTTTGTTGGGAGCAGTGCGTGCTCTCAATTTTTGATCTTCTGTCCATTAAAAACAAGGTTGGAGCTGCCATCTGTGATGGTGTGCTAAGCAGCAGCTGAGTCAGATGGCTTTTCATCCTACCTTATTCAGCAGTTGGGTACAGCTGCTAGGTAGAAGGGGATGTCCAACCCAGCTGTTACTTAGCACCTGATCACGGATGGCACCACTGACTTTGTTTTTGACTGAGCCTAATCGTGTTCCCTCTAACAGGGATTCCCAGATGTTTTTGACTACCACTCCCATAATCCCCAAGCAAAAGCCATTGCAGCTGGGGATTCTGGGAGCTGTAGTCGTCAACATCTGGGAATCCCTGTTAGAGGGAACATTGGAGCCTAATATTAATCATACAATTAAATACTGGGTGTCTGATTATTGAACCACAGAGGCTTTGGGAGCACAGCAGAGAGCTCTGGGACAAATGTCTGCTGTCTCCGTTGCACAAAAGTGTGTGGCAGGGGAACTGATGGAGCTGTGTGGGGGTGGTCCCACCAGCATGCCCAGAGGTGTGATTTATGTGTACACCTCAGTAATCTGGGATCTCAGCCACTGGGTTCATCAGTAGAATTTATTCCCGAGTAAGTGTCTATAGATATGCAGCAGTGGCAGCTTTGCCTACTGGGACTGATGGGGCAGAGGGCAAGGCAGGGGAAAGGAGAACAACTCCCCAAGGGCATCCTCCGGCCACAGGGTCGGACGGTCCCCCACAGGGCTTGCCCTTTCCCCCATCCCTCAGTTTCCTGTATGAAGCCTGTCAAAACCAGCCCCTGCTCTGCAGAGGCAGAAACTGCTGTGGCTGCCACAGAGTGTGTATTTTCCCCTTTTGTTGCTTCCTCTTGGGGGTGATGCTTAGAGCACACTAGGCAATCAGAAAGCAGAATAATCTGACTGCTAGCTATTCTTGGCCCACCATGCAAGACAGAAAGCTAGACCAGCGGGGTGGAAGGGCTGGAGCGAGCTCCCCACTTCCAAGACTTGCTTGGCTTTCTCTCTCCTTCTCCTGAATAGGGCAACTGTAAGTTTCCCTTCTAGACACAAGCATGTTTTTGGTTTGGTGAGGTAGGGGGCATGCCGCCCAGCAACCTTCACAGAATGGCTGTCCCTCATTTGCAGCCTCAGCTTGTATACCCAAGTCCGAACATAAAAATACACACATTGTCTGCTTTTCTGAATGATTATTGTTTCACTTTTTAACTTATCCCTCTTCAAGACCTCAGGGTGGAGTTTATGGTATTTATCCCGCTGTATCCTCACAAAAAGCTTGTGCGGTAGATTAGCCTGAGAAGGCTAGTCATCACTCACTGCAGGGGTTCTCAAACTTGAGTCCCCAGATGTGTTTCCATTCCCAGCCACAATGGCCAAAGGGAATGATGGGAGATGTAGTTCAACAACATCTGGGGACTCAAGTTTGAGAACTAGTGAGTTTCATAGCTGAATGAGGAGGAATCCGGGACTGCAGCTGACCCTCGATTCATTTCTTCACATGTCCAATAAAATCCAGTGCTGGGGTGTTATTTAGTAAGCTCCCTTCATTGCTATTTTGACTCACATGTTGTTAAATGTTTTCACATGGATGTAGGAGAGTAAAACATCAAGTCAGTCGCACCAGTTTTCCCCACCTGTATGTAGTATACAAAGTGGGACTCTTAGGTCACACCCATTATGAGTACTGCTCTTGGCAACAAATCTCCTCCTCAGATTATTGACGTGAGACCATTTAGACAGAAAGAGTGGGTGAGTGGCACTCTTACAAGTAAAAATAACAGGAAATCTTAAGATGATTCCAAAGATGTCTGAATCTAGATATTCTAATGAACAAAGGGCTAACTTGGGAATCTATTGCAGGTACCTCCTTTTTAGGTTAAAGTTTAAAAAAAATAATCATTATTTAAGTGGATCTAATTCCTGCTCGATCTCTAAGGATATATAAGAACAATGTATACAAATGTGTATTCATAATCATGTACAGTATTTATATAGTAGGTTTCCTGATCATTTAACATAAGCGCAATCAATTTGTATTTATTTGTCCCTAGACCTTTCTATTTCAATTTCCTCAATAACACCTTTCAATTTCCTGCCTACCAGGGTAGTCTGGTGCTGTCATCCTCAAGTTATCAGTGGAAATTACGAGGCAGGCATGTTGAGTGGAAAGTATTCATGCAGAGTTAATTGTATGTGGCGCCTTGAATCTAGTAGAACAGCCCAGATAGTTTCTACCCAAGAACGAGAAAAGCTTGTTTTATTGTTGAAGTTAGGAATTATGTATTTCTTAATGGTACTTCTGTTCTTTCATTAAAAAAAAAAATCAATTTTTTCATAATCGTGTGTGTGTGTGAGGGATCACTAAGGCCTTCCTTTTGACACTGATATATTTATCACCTTGTTATGATTCTTGATGTACAATGGTTTGTCACCTTTTGATTGCCAGCATACTTGGCAAGTACAGTTCCTTTGGCAGAAATAATGTGGCTTCCTTCTGCTCATAGACTTTTTTCTGAGCTGAAGAAATGTATCGGGGGGGGGAAAATCTGGTAAACAAATAATCCTTGGGGATGACAATTTCACTACACAACATTAACAACCTTTCCCTCTATCTACAGCAAAAGAATTCTCCTCTCCATTTGGCCATTATAAAAAATAACCTTTCTGTGGTGAATAATTTAATAGATGCTAACCATGACCTAAATTCCCTTGATGAGGTAAGTATAGCATTTGAGCTGTATAATTCTGGGATGAAAGATTGTTTCCTTTCTGTGTGATGTTCTGGAATCTCTAGAAGATCAAGGCGCAAAATAGGGTAGGAGGGAGCTATTGGTTGCTTGACACTTGTCAAGGCTTTGTTGCTAAGTCAAAAGTTTTCAGTAATGTAAAAGGAGGCTCTTAGATTTCTTGAACAGTACATAGGAAGCTGCCATATACTGAGTCACACCATAGGTCCGTCTAGCTCAGTATTGTCTACCTGTTGACTGGCAACGGCATCTCCCTCCCTCTCCGTTTTTTGTTAGGTGTTTGGGAGAGGAGAGCTGGTCTTGTGGTAGCAAGCATGACTTGTCCCCTTAGCTAAGCAGGATCCACCCTGGTTGCATATGAATGGGAAACTTGATGTGTGAGCGCTGTAAGGTATTCCCCTTAGGGGATGGAGCCACTCTGGGAAGAGCATCTAGATTCCAAGTTCCCTCCCTGGCATCTCCAAGATAGGGCTGAGACAGATTCCTGCCTGCAACCTTGGAGAAGCTGCTGCCAGTCTGTGAAGACAATACTGAGCTAGATGGATTTATGGTCTGACTCAGTATATGGCAGCTTCCTATGTTCCTAAGGTTGAAAGCAGGAATATACTGGGAAAGTGGAAAACCCCTCTCTACAAGAAAGGCTTAAGGAGTCTTAGGCCTTCAGGAGCGTGTGACTAGGACAGGACCCAATAAGGAGTGACACTCTTTAACAACAACAAGGATTTATTAATAATTGGATAAGGGAACTATAGAAGCATCAACAATTGCTGCTTCCATTCAAGTAAAACCCTTCCCCAGGAACTACAAGAACCATGCAGTCAGATCCAAGCATTTAAACCTAAATAATGCCCTGACACGTTGAGCTAAACTGTTCCCTATCCTTCCTGTTTACTTCCAGGTAAAGAACTCCCAGTTTATTCCCAGCCTAAGGCTGTTGGATTCCCTTTGTCCTACAGTAGTTTTCATCAGACATTCAGAGGCCTCCAGCAAAGAACTGCTCTCTTACACACCCCTTCCCTACTCCTCTATAGGCTGTTGTCCAGTAAACCCTGCTCCACACTCTGGATTGGGCCACAGGGATTTGATTCTCCCAGGCTTTCTTCCTTATTTGGAGAAGCCCACCCCACAAGCAGTTACTCTAATTGAGGCCTAGGCCTCCCTCCAGCTTAACTATCGCTACAATCATGGACAGCTGTGTGGAGGTGTTCCTGCAAGAATCCAGAAGCCAACATGGAGCTCTGCATGAAATATACTACAACAACAAATATTTATATACCACTTTTCAACAAAAGTTCCCAAAGCAGTTTACACAGAGAATAAATAAGATGGATTCCTGTCCCCAAAGGGCTCACAATCTAAAAAGAAACATAAGATAGACACCAGCAACAGTCACTGGAGGTACTGTGCTGCGGGTGGATAGGGCCAGTTATTCTCCCCCTGCTAAATAAAGAGAATCACCATGTTAAAAAGGGCCTCTTTGCCAAGTTATCAGGGGAGTGGAACAGAAAATTTATAAAAGTATATTTTGTGATGTCTTTTCTTAATAGCATACTTTAAAAACTGCTTCAGGTGCATTTGATACAGTGGCTTTATGTTGTCTTTTGTCTGCATGGAAAAAAATTAAGAGAATTTTTTAAATAGTAGACAATTATAACTTTTGTTCTGATCTCTGTGTGGGTTCTCATTATAAAATTTGATCTGAATATTGACTTTTGTCATGTTACTGGATTGCATTGTCTTCTCCCTAAACTGTCATATTTTCTAAAAAGAGACATCAAACGCCTTTACACCTGGCAGCAGACCTTGGAAATGTGGAAGTAATGGAAATGCTGCTAAGGGCAGGTTGTGACCTCAACACTGTGGATAAGGTACTCTATACTATTCATATTCTGTGCAGCTGAATAATTCTGCATATCTTGGTATCCAAGGCTCTTTCTAGACGTTCATCATTAAAATATAACTCCTGATTTAGCCTATTTTGTAAAACCTGCAAATGAGAGCCAACATAACATAGTGGTTAGAGTGTTGGACTAGGACTGGGAAGACCCAAGTTTGAATCCCCATTCAACCATGAAACTTACTGGATAGGGGTGTGCACGGAACCGCCAACTGTGGTCCGGCACTGGGGTGGGGGGTACCTTTAAGAGCAGTGGGAGGGTTTACTTACCCCTCCCGCCGCTTTCCCGCTTGGCGCCTGTAATCCTCTGTGTAATTGGGGCAGCAGGACACCTCCCTGCCGCCCCTTCCCCGATGTTACTTGCAAAAAACCCTAGCAGTCCTTTGTGCACGCGCTCGTCTCTGTGACGTGCGCGCGTGCACAAAGAACTGCTGGGTTTTTTGCAAGTAACGTCGGGGAAGGGGCGGCAGGGAGGTGTCCTGCTGCCCCAATTACACAGAGGATTACAGGCGCCAAGTGGGAAAGCGGCGGGAGGGGTAAGTAAACCCTCCCGCCGCTCTTAAAGGTACCCCCCACCCCCGGACCGAACCACCCAGCTCCGGACCGGTCCGGAGGCTTTTTTAATGGCCTCCGGACTGGTCCGGGCCCATCCCTATTACTGCATGACTCTGGGCCAGTCATGTATCTCTCAGCCTAACCTACTTCACAGGGTTGTTGTGAGGATAAAAAAATAAGCTCTGAGCTCTTCGGAGGAAGAGTGGGATATAAATGTGTTTTTTAAAAAAGGCTACCTGTAAGGTCAAACGTATAATACAATACTTGTCGTTCTTCCCTTGGTAAGGTTGAGCATAATATAAATTGAAAAATTGTTCTTTGAAAAAAGGACGTTCTCATTCTGATTAATTTAGTGCCTCCTGGTCGTCATGTTTGGAGCCTTTCATCCAAGCAAAGTTTGTTGGTGCACTTCATCCTTTCATTTCTATTGCGACATGTGTCCCCAAAATAGAAACTGAAGCGATTAATTGCATCCTGACCTCCCTTGTTGTATGGGTGATTGATGCAGTTTGAAGCCCTTTTATGAAGGCCAAAGACCAAGGTGTCAAAGCTGCATTGCCAAGTTCTTTTTTGGAAGTTAAAGCTGTCAGGTCATTTATCACAGAACTTCAAGGCAGGTCTAGCAGGAATTATTTGGTGGAAGGAGTGAAGTGTTCCTTAAGCATCTGAGAAGAGGAGGTCACTTGGATTTATTGTCCAGCATCTAAGTAAGATTATGGAGTTGCTGAGGCTTGGCAAGCAGTCTTTTGGCCCCTTGCCTGTTCTTATATGCATTATACTCTTGTGTATGTGTGACAGAGGTCTTGCAAATTATGCATTGCCTAGGTCCCAATACTATGATCTTAGGAACATAGGAGGCTGCCTTATACCGTGTTAGAACATCAGTCCATCTGGTTCAGTACTGTCCACACTGACTAGCACTGAATCTTTCCCGGCCAGGGATTGAACCTGAGACTTTCTGCATGCAAAACAGGTGCTTTACCACTGAACTACAGCCCCATCCTCAAAATAAAGGAGTGCAATGATCTAATGTAAAGCTGGAAACCAATTCCAAGTGCATATAATGGGACACCTGTCAGGGTTAGCATCAGGAGTTGCTATTACTGGACACCCCCGATTCCTGAGTCCCCTGGCCTTGCTCCTCATTTTCTTTACCCTCACTGCCTGAACATATGAAGCTGCTTTATGCTGCGTTAGGCCATTTGTCCATCTAGCTCAGTAAGGAAATTACAGGGGGTGCCATGGGGGGGGGGGAAGAGAGAGAGAGAGAATATCTTAGGAAGGAAAGACAGAGTGTCCTGGTGGGCACTCATCATCATCACTCTCACGTGCAGCACGCACCACAAAATCATATCGGGGAGTGGGGGAGGGGAATCTGAACATTTACAGAAAGAAGTTAATTTCACTTATTGATTGGTTATGCCAGAAACCAGATGACTTGTTTGAGGCTCCTTTAACAAAGAAAAATAATTTGAACAGCCATCTTCATATATGACCTCTGGCTGGGTGCGAAGAATGAACCAATAAATTGCCAGCAAATGAACAGCCTCACAGCCTAGGAATACAAGTGGCTTCCTGCCTTCAACCATAGTTTAGAAGCTTACACCATAGTTCCTTGTGTGTGCCTAGCTGTGCTCATCTCTTATCTTTGTGCTCAGTTGTTCCTGAGCCTTTTATTCCCTCACCCCAGCCCACCTCATTAGATTAGCTAATGAATCTTTGTATACGTTTCACCTTCCACTGTATACATCACCAACTTCCCTTACTCCTCCCTTACTCCTTACTCCTCCCCCAATCATTTAGCCTTTTTGCCCCTTCTCAGACATGTAGCAGTCTCTATGCATGTCTACTGAGAATGAAGTCCCATTGCGTCCAATGGGAGTTATACTCATGTAAGTATATATAGGACGAGGATCCCTATAACACAATTCCTGTTTAAAACTTCCGGTTTACATCTAGGTATTTCTTTCCCTCCATTCTTTCTCTTGTTTCCTTTTATAGGAAAATCAATAAGTGATTTAAACCAGAAGATTAAGACAGGGACTGTATTACAGGGATCCTCACCCTATACATACTTACATGAAAGTAAATCTCCATTGGACTCAATAGGGCTTAATTTTGAGTAGACATGCATAGGTGGATACTTCATGTGTGAAGGGGCGAATAAAGCAAAGGCTAAATGATTTGGAAGGTAGAATAAGGCTGGGAAGGTGGTGATGAGGATTTGGGCTGGTGTGTTGTCTTTTTTCAAGTCAGACTTCCTCCCCACACTCTTCTTCCTCTCTTCTGCCCCCTCTCCCTCACTTTTCTTCCTGCCTGGAGCAGCAGAGCAGAAGCAAACCAAAGAGTCCAGCACTGACTGACAGTAGCTCTCCTCTCCCATGCTGCCACTGCGTCCAACAACCATAGTTCTTCTTGCCTGGAGCCGCAGAACTGAAGAAGAGCAGTCAAACACTTAGGCTGAGCAACAACACAGTGGAAGTGGCAGGCAGGCAGGCAGGCAGGCAGGCAGGCACGCACACACACACGGTGCAACACACACAAATTCAGGTGCTGCACTCTCTGAGTGGCAACTGGGAGAGAGGAAGGGGTGGGGGAGAGAGCTTGATGGGCTGTCCACGGGTGCCTTGTTGTTCTCTAAGAGAGGAGAAGGGGGCAGGAGAGATCACTTGGCAACCAGGGATGATGAGTGGCCCAGAGTGTGGGACAAACATTTTGTTTACACTGCCAATCAAGTCACAGGGGGTGCCAGAACACCCTGGCACCCCTTATTGGATCTGCCCCGAGTTCAGTATTGTCTACACTGACTGGCAGTGGCTCTCCAGAGTTTGAGTCTTTCCCAGCTCTACCTGGAGATGCCAGGGATTGAATCTAGCATCTTTTGGTGGGCAAAATATGGGTTCTGCCAATGAGCAGTAGTCCCTCCTTAAATTGTGAGACTCCACTCATCTTGACCTCTCTCTGTGTGCAGTGGTACAGATTGAGTCCTGACTCCAGAGAGAAAGCTGAAACAATTAAGCAGCAGTCCCATTGCGGGGTGCGGGGTAGGGAGGTGGCAGCGACGACCATCTTAGGGCACCTTAGAACATGAGAACAGCCCTGCTGGATCAGGCCCAAGGCCTATCTAGTCCAGCATCCTGTTTCACACAGTGGCCCACCAGATACTTCTGGGAAGCTCACAGGCAAGAGGTATGGGTATGTACCTCTCTCCTGCTGTTGCTCTCTTGCAACTGGTATCGAGCAGCATCGTGCCTCTGAGCCACCTTGCCCAGAGGCCTCACGGAACCTAAAGCCATTAGCACCTAGTATCAAACTGTCAAGTTGAAATGCCATTTATGACTGTCACACAGATTATGGGGAAGAGGATTATGTGGGGCAGCATGCTTTTGTTCTTAGAGACTGCTCACTAGCCAAAGAGGCACCTTTTAAAGTGGTGGTTCTCTTACAATTAGTAAGGGGACAGCAATTCTCCCTTGGATTTTTGCTGGCCTTCCTTCCTTCCTTCCTTCCTTGACTGTGAGCTTCTTTGGGAAAAGAAATCCATTTTCCTTCTGCTCTGCAAACCATCTGAAAATGTTGCTGTGTAAACCATCTGAGAATTTTTTGTTGAAAAGTGCTATCTATTTAAATACTGTAACAAGGACAACTGTCCTGTTCGTGCTACAGGTACTGCAGTGTTGGTGCCGGAGAGAATGAGTTTCCCTCTCACACTGCTTGAACTCTTTAACACCTTGGTACAATGGGTGATTTATATTGTGGGCAGCTGCTCTGAGTGTAAATCCACTGACATAAAAAGGTTACAGAGATAACCCAGCAAAGTCATAGAAATATGAGTGGCCTTGAACTGTCAATAGCAGGAATGTATTTGGGTTGCAGAACAGACAGGGAAGGAACTGACTGGAGCTGACTGACTGGAATGTGTCACTATGAAAGCAGCAACTGTTCTCTAGTATTTCAGTTACTTATCTAAAAATGTGCCATCAGTGATTTGAAGTATATCTGAAGGCAAATGATGGTACAATATTCATTTATTACAGAAGAGCAGAATAGTAGTTAAAGCTTAGCAAAGGAAAATTCACACTCTGCAAGTATGATGGTTTAAGAAGATCAGTAATCAGATTGATTGAATCCTGCCACAGGGCAAAGGTAGCCACTAGCATGAATGGCTTTCAGTTCATGGAGGATAGTTCTGTTGATGGTGGTTAGTCACAATACGAATATGATGATTATTTATAGATACAATGGCCATCTGAAAGCTCAAGGCATATTAGCTGTTGGGAAGCATCAGTGAGGAGGGCTCACTGTTGCCTTCAAGCCTTATTTGTGGCTTCCTGAAGGTATTTGGTTGTCCTCTGTGGGAAGAAGGAAACGGGATGGATCATAAAACCATAGAGTAAGAGGGGACCTTATAGGCCAATCTAGCCCAATGCCGGGAATCCGGAGCTAGGAGCATCCCATAATTTGCTTCAAGCCTCTGCTTGAAGACCTCCAATGAGGGAGAAACCTGCCCATCCAGATCAGAGAATAGGATCTTTTTCTGATCCAGCAAGTGCTGCTCTTATATGGTGGATAGAGAGAGATTCTTCTGCCTCTCACATAACACTAGAATCAGGGGTCATCCCATGAAATTGATTTCCAGGAAATGTAGGACCAGCAAACGGAGGTACTTTTTCACACAACACATAATCAACTTGTGGAATTCTCTGCCACAAGATGTGGTGCTAGCCAACAACCTGGATGGCTTTAAGAAGGGTTTGGATAACTTCATGGAGGAGAGGTCTATCATCGGCTACTAGTCGGAGGGCTATAGGCCACCTTCAGCCTCAGAGTCAGGATGCCTCTGAGGACCAGTTGCCTGGGAGTAACAGCAGGGGAGAGGGCATGCCCTCAACTCCTGACTGTAGCCTTCCAGAGGCATCTGGTGGGTCACTGTGTGAAACAGGATGGTGGACTAGATGGGCCTTGGGCCTGATCCAGCAGGGCTGTTCTTATGTTTTAGCATCCACTGCCGCACACACCCCCACACCAAATGTAAGTATATTTACAATGAGAGTTTCTTGGAGAGGACTGCTGGTCTTGTGGTAGCAAGCATGACTTGTCCCCTTAGCTAAATAGAGTCTGCCCTGGTTGCATATGAATGGGAGACTTGATGTGTGAGCACTGTAAGATATTCCCCTCAGGGGATGAAGCCGCTCTGGGAAGAGCAGAAGGTTTAAAAGTTCCCTCCCTAGCTTCTCCAAGATAGGGCTGAGAGAGACTCGAGGTTGCCAGCAACCTTGGAGAAGCTGCTGCCAGTCTGTGAAGACAATACTGAGCTAGATAGACCAATGGTCTGACTGAGTATATAGCAGCTTCCTATGTTCCTATTCTTATGTGAATTCTTAAATTATGGTTGTTTAAATGATGGTTGTTGATGAGACACAAGATGTTTCAGTAGGCTTTGTTGCAAGAGGTGCTTGTTACCAATATCAAGTCAGCCAGGTATTATCTAAAACAAGCTTTTCCCAAAATCAAACAAGCCCACCAAACCTTCTGTACTCTGTATCCCTTCTGTTCTAGGCTTGAGCCTGAAACTTTTCGATACCATTATAGAGGCCCCCGAAACATTTTGGCTACCGGGACCATTTCGGCATTCTGGAGGCAGCGGGGGTGCCAATCTGCCATGCAAGCACGTGACGGGCGCATGCGCGCCTGGTACTTCCAACCACTACTGATGAGGGCAGTGGGGCAGCAGGGAGGAACACTGCTGCCCCGAGGGGCTTTAAAACAATGGAGCGCTGGCGGGGGAAATGTGGCAAAAGGGATGAATGCACCCTCCCCTGCCCTTAAGGGAACACCCTCGCCACCTCCGGAACAGTTCCAGGCACATCCCTATTATATTCTCTCTCTCTCTGAGCAGCTTCACACTACTGCTAGCAGGTCTGTGCCTGGGAAGATGTCGGGAACGGGAAGTGAGAGCACACACTCCTGGCGGGCAGGTCGTGTGAACCTGCCAAGTCCGGCTCATGAGCTATCCACACAACAGCACAGGATAGCCAGGTGCTGTCCTATCCCTCCCCAGTACAGCATCTCTCCAGTCTTATTTATTTATTTATTTTTAAGATTGTGAGCCCTTTGGGGCAGGGAGCTATTTTGTTTGTTTGTTTGTTTGTTTATATCCATGTAAACTGCTTTGGGAACTTTTGCTGAAAAGCAGTATATAGATATTAGTTGTACGTGCAGCTCATGAGCTATCCCTCCGCAACAGTTTACAGGCTTCTGCCCAACATTCTCCAAGCTTCATGCAATTTGAAGGTGTGGACTAGCCAAAGGCAACTCACTTGCCTTTGGCTAGTCATTAACTGTCAACCTAACCTACTTTTCAGATATGTTTTAAGGATAACATGGAATAACCCCATGTCCCTTCCTTGAAGGAAAATTAGAAATAAGATTTGAAGCTGTGTGGAGAAAGTTGGGTAGGTGGCTCAAGAACCAGACTTGGGCAGGGTCACACAACACACCTGCTGGGAGTGCATGCTCGGTTCCCGACATCTTCCCAGGAGCCAGTCTTGCCAGCAATCATGTGAAGCCACCCTCTTGCTATCTGCTTTTGTGCTGAGGCACTATATTTATTCATTCATTCATTCGATTTCTATACCGCCCTTCCAAAAATGACTCAGGGCGGTTTACACAGAGAAATAATAAATAAGATGGCTCCCTGTCCCTAAAGGGCTCACAATCTAAAAAGAAACAGATGATAGACACCAGTCACTGAAGGTACTGTGCTGGAGGTGGATAGGGCCAGTTACTCTCTCCCTGCTAAATAAAGAGAATCACCATGTTAAAAAGTTGCCTCTTTGCCAAGTTTGCAGGGGTTACTTCTTGATTGCTGTTCCTTTCATCTGTATCTTCCCTGTCAGTGAGTTGCTATTCCTATCGGTTTTCCTAACTCTCTCATTTAGTTCCACGTGCATTAATACAGACTTTGTTGTTTCTCCACATCAAAGCATCTAACGAATGTGCAAATTGTAGCCATCTGAAGCTTTAGACAAAAAGTAAAACAAAAGACAAAAAGTAAAAACTGTGGCAGTTCCAGAGACGACTGTTTATTGTACCTTTTGTGAGCAATGGCTTAATTAATGAGCCAGTATGGTATAGCAGCTAGTGTGTGTGAAATGCAAGTTCAAATCCCTGTGCAGCCATGAATAACTCACTTGCCTTTGGCTAGTCATTAACAGTTAACCTAACCCACTTTGCAGATGTGTTTTAAGGATACCATGGAATAACTCCACGGCCCTTCCTTGAAGGGAAATTAGAATAAAATATTATACTCTGTCTGAATCTGTTAACAAAACTATACATAGCCTCCTTAATCTTACGCTTCACTACTTTACCTTCATTAGCCAGAATAGGCACCTTTGTACAGCTCTTCCTTCACGTTTCTCTTTCATATGTTTAGCCCAGGGTTTCAAATGGTTTTCTTGCTTGCTTGCTGTTATTTATTATGGTCTTTATTATGGGGAGTGTAAAACTGACCAGGGAACAGCCAAATGGTCAGTAATGTTTACCATTCTTGGACACAGAAATATAGTTGAGGGGGGTGGCACTGAGACCAGATGGTATAGAAAACCAGCAAAGAAAGAGTTAATAATGAACAGTAAGTCAGCACACCTGTGGATGATTAGACAGCAGTTAGTGATGAATGATATACAGAGAGCTGTGGGAGTTTTATCAGATTAGAAGGTGGGGTTGTCTAAAAGAAAAGTTCCTTATGTGACTAATAGATTCATCTGACAAACACAAAAGAGCCATAGAAAACATGGATTAAAACAGCATCTGGTCAAGTCCAGACTTTATGATTGCAAATGGGAGAGAAGGGATTGTTTGATATGTGATAATGAAGAAGGTTGGTGTGAAGCAAAGGGAACAGTGTATAAGATTGTATGTGTGAAATGTGGATAATTTTATATTGGAGAGACAGGGAGACCCCTGATTAAAAAGGTATAAAAAGCATTTAGCAGATATGCAACATAATAAAGACCATTTGAAATCCTGGGCTAAACGTATGAAAGAGAACCATGAAGAAAGAGCTGTACAAACAAAGGTATTTATTCTGGCTAGTGAAGGAAATGTAGTGAAGCGTAAGATTAAGGAGGCTATGTATATTGAGCAGTTACAGACATGGAATTTATTTCCCCATAAAAGAGTTAATTTTGTGAAGAGCCACTCATCTCTTCGTTCTCCCCCTCCTCCCCTCTGATCCTGCCCTTGGATTGGTCATTTAGTTTCAGTCACTGTATTTAAACTTGAGTTTTTTAGCTGCTTGAAATAAAGCATTGACAATGATGTATGGACAAAGAAACACATTTGCTTGAGTTGGAAGAGCTTTTATTTATGCATTAAAGGGGTCTAAAATTTTCATCTGGAGTACGGGAGTTTGCGTATATTGTTGCCATTATATAATGTTATTCATATTCATGCTTCCCTATGGAATGTGGGCAGAAGAGATGGCAGTAAAAGGTTTAAACTATAGCTACATGTGTTTGTAGTAGACTTTAACCTTTTTTTAAGGAGTAGACCTTGAAGGAAAAAGAGCCCATAGGAATTCAGGGCTTGCCTTTTTGACACTTAGCATTGCCAATTAAAATGTGGAATTGCATTTGGAACATAATAGGGTTGAAGGTGAATGGCAATAAGCGCTGAAAGAGTTCTGCTGTGTTTGCAGTTCCCTGTGATAAAAGATTGTGTGTGTGCTGCTGTGCACACCCCACTATGCATAAGGATTACATCATTTTTAATTTTCAGGAATTTGAAACACGCATCCGTTTGTGCATTCTGTTACTGGATTCTACACTTTGCATGCTCGAATAGTAGCTAGCTGTACAGATAATTCTATAACTGGCTGCCAATATATTTCTGTTTCTCATCTGTGGCCTATGTTTTCTTGCCTGTTTTTATTGATTCATTGTTTGTATTTTCAGCAAGGAAAAACTGCACTAGCTGTAGCTTCCAGGAGCAATCATGCTTTGATCGTAGATATGATTATAAAAGCAGAGAGATATTACACCTACAAACGGGTAAGAAGCAACTCTGAGTAATCTACCCATCTGCTCAGGTCAATTTCTCCAGTATATAATACTGCAAGAGATGTCTGCAAAATATGTTTTCTCTCTAGGCCCTGGGTTCTGAGGTGGGTCTGTTTGCAAAGCTGCTATAAAATGCTAGGGAGGATATGCACTATTGCTTCCCATTCCAGCCGGGCAGCTTTGTTTTATGCCTTCATGGGCATTGACTTGATATGGAGTAAGAAGCTGAACTCTCTTCTTGAACTTTCTCGGTATTCTAAACAACATTGTGCTTCTGTTTGTTTTCTTTGCTATTATATTGGAAACTAATGGAACAAATCACTGACCTAAATGATAAGGAAAATTATTCAGCATAGATCCATTGAAATGGTCAGCTACTATATTTGCAGGAGGTTTTGAAACTTCTCAGAGGTCCTTTCCTTAAACTTCAACCATACCATTTCTTTCTCTCTTTTCGTCAGTCTGCCACTTAATGGGGCTGGGTTGAGAATAAACAAGTTATTTTTCTTAGGGCACTTGTATCCAAGCATATTTTTCTGCCAAGGTTATGCTGTGCTACTGGGGCAAACCGATTTTAAGAATTGTTCGTTCGGATGAGTGCATACTGATATTAAGAACATAAGAAAAGCCCTGCTTGATCAGCCCCGAGGCCTAATCTAGTCCAGCATCCTGCTTCACACAGTGGCCCACCTGGGTGTTTTCCAGATTATGCACTAACAGTTTTGTTATGTGTTCACTAAGTGTCCAGGCAGCCCGATCCCCCCCCCCCACGTATTCAGATTGCTCGCCCTCATTGGAAGAGCATTCCCCTTCCCTCTGCCTCCTCCTTCCTTCTCCACCATTGGATTTTTTAAATAAAATTTTTGTCTTTGTTTGCCTTGCAAAAGCCTGCAATGACAAAAGGCATTGTTTTGGAATGGCGATTCCCCCTGACATCAGATTTGCGCAAGTGCACCAAGAAATTTAAAATTTTAAAAAAGAAGCTTTGTTGCGTCAGCGATCCCCCTCTCCCTCCACAACCCCGTTGGCCTGAAATTGAGGAGGAGGGGCCAGTGGATGCGTTCCAGAGGTGGAATATGGAAGCTCCCTGCCTGGAAAAACTGCTGCAGTGACAGGCAATATGCATGGGCAAAACCTTGTCACATTGCATATAATACTGCCTGAGAATTGCTGCACTCACGCTTTCAAACCACTGCCTCATTCTGTTACACTTTGCAACAGCGTTGCAAATCTTGTAGTCTGGAAAACAGCCAGATGCCTCTGAGAAGCCCACAGACAAGAGGAGAGGGCATGCCCTTTCTCCTACTGTTGGTTCCATGTAACTGGTATTTAGAGACATCTTGCCTCTGAGGCTGGTGGCCTATAGCAACTGGACTAGTAGCCATTGATAAACCTGTCCTCCATGAATTTGTCTAAGCCCTTATTAAAGCCATCCAAGCTAGTGGCCATCACCACATCCCATGGCAGATAATTCCATAGATTAATTGTGCACTGTGTGAAAAAGTACTTCCTTTTGTTGGTCCTAAATTTCTCGACCTTCGGTTTCATGGGCTAACCCCTAGCTTTAGTGTTGTGAGAGAGGGAGAAAATTTTCTCTCTGTCCACTTTCTCTACTCCATGCACAATTTTATACACCTCTATCATGTCTTCCTGTAGTTGCCTCTTTTCCAAACTAAAAAGCTGTAGCCTTGCCTCATAAGGAAGGTGCTCCTGGCCCCTGATCATCTTGGTTACCCTCTTCTGCACCTTTCCCAGTTCTACAATGTCCTCCTTAAGATACGGTGTGACCAGAACTGTATGCCGTACTCCAAATGTGGCCACACCATAGATTTGTATAAGGGCATTTGTATAAAAGCCCTACAGCATCTGGGGCTCTTTAGTTTGGAAAAGTGGTGACTGCAGTCGCTGGCAGCTCAGACCTTATCAGTGTATATGTGAAGTTGGGGGGTTTTGTCCCGATATGCATCACTTTACACTTGCTTACACTGAACCACATTTGTAATGTTGTCACCCACTCACCCTGTTTCAATAAATCCTTTTGGAGCCTCTCACAATATGTTGTGGATTTCACTACCCTAAATAACTTCGTGTCATCTGCAAATCTGGCCACTTTGCTGCTTACCCCAACTTCTAGATCACTTATGAATAAGTTAGAGCACTAGTCCCAGTACAGATCGCTGTGGGACCCAGGGATTCTGGGTCTGACAATATCACAACACAACAAAATTTGAGGCTCTTCCAGATGGCGATGTATTCAAAATTCAGCATAAATGATGATGATAAATAAAATGACATACAAGGACGTCATGTAATATTCTTCGCATCATCTGCTGGCAATCTGCAGCAATCCTGAAATAAACTGTACCCCCCCCCCCAAAAAAAGCTGGAATAAAAGAACTTTGAAAAAAACACAGTGGCTCACATACTGCTCAAACTTCCATGCATGTTGTAACACAAAGTGCACATAGTTATGCAAGTGTGCTTTGTGAAACAATCAAATTGTGTAAACATGGTTGCATGATAATACAGCCATTGGACATAATGACTATACTATCATGCAACCACATTTGCACAATTTTTTCATTGCACGCTTGCGCAATGGCATGCATGTTGTCAGGGGAGACAACATAGAGAGCGCTGGTGGGGTGCAGGGCCTGGAGCAAATCAGCCAGTGGGGGGCCCCGTTCAGTTAATTTTCATGGCAGCAACAGAAGCTTGGCCCAAGCATTTGCCCTGCTTGCCCTTCCCTAAGAACAACCCTGCATGTTGTGTTCTAAGTATTCCAAGTCTGCAGTATGTTGCCCAGTGTAGGAAGTTCTGAGCTAGGTGTATAAGGCATTATTCATTTATACATTCAAATGAATAAACGTACATATGGTCTGAGGTTAAGAGAATCAGAAACAAAGAACTCTCCCTTCTGCAGATGACACAGCTGGAGTTCTTTAACCTTCTTGTTCCCCTTGAACAAAACAGAAGATGGAGGAAACAGCAGGCAGAGAACGTGAAGTACAGATTCAGCCTAGATTAGTCTGGAGTGGTCTGGCTTTTATAACATGGTGTCACAGTGTTAACTGCATCCATATGTAAGAGTAGGTCTTCGCAGTTGTCTTCCATATGAGGAAATGGCATAAGAACCAGCAGGTCATGTGCTGTATCAAGAGAATGGAATGGCTGCTTTGGAGTCTGGTTATTGTCATCGGAATACGTGTCTGCAGGTGTTTATAAGCAAAATGGGCAAAGGAGGGCTACTGTGAACTTTTAGATGCACATAGCTGTTGAGCAAGAAAAGCAGAGCTAGGTCTGAGTTTGAGTCAATGTTATTATGGAATGGCTGTAACATCTAGTTTTCATAGGCAGTTTGGGATTGTATGTGCTTCATTCCAGTCAAATGATCAGAGTGTTTTTTGCAAAGATTCTACTGCTAGCATACCATTTAATTTGTTATGGATGCAAAAGAGCAATGAGAGAACCAGACAGGCACGAGGGCAAAAATGAAATATTACTGTGTTGGGAAGCTCGGTATGCTGTATTAATTTTTAAACACTTATGTTCAATATCAGAAGTTTAATTCAGTCATTTGCTAGGTTCATAAATTGCCATGTACTGTTTCCAGTTGTATCTCTCTGGTCATCATGCCTTCGAAGAGTTATTTAAAAATAGATCTGGAAAATGACCAAGACTGCATACAGACATACCAGGAAACAGAAGTGGTTACAGGTTTTTCTGCTTCAGGGTGAGTTCAGCTTCCCTTGCCTTCATACCTCCTCAAGGACACACACAAAGTGTGCCATTGAGTCGGTGTTGACTCCTGGCAACCACGAAGCCATGTGGTTGTCTTTGGTAGAATACAGGAGGGGTGTACCATTGCCTTCTCCCACACAGTATGAGACGATGCCTTTCAGCATCTTCCTATATCGCTGCTGCCCAGTATAGGTGTTTCCTAAAGTCTGGGGAACATATCAGTGGGTATTCGAACCAGCAACCTCTGGCTTGCTAGTCGAGTCATTTCCCCGCTGTGCCATTAGGTGGTTTAAGGACACACATACAGCCTCCAAAGTCAATGTATAGTGCCATGTTCACTTTGCCCCTCAGGTGGGCTTAGAAGTGTGAAGGCCTGGCGGGGGGAAACTGGGGGAAACCTATTTTTTCCTAGGGAGGGAGGGGAGAAACCCATTCTCCTCCCCCACTGACTTTCCCCCATGCCTTCACATCTCTAGCTAAGCTGTCCACTTTGGTTATTTTTTCAAGCGCTTTGCATATTTATCAGATAAAACATCTGTTCAATGCTTTTTTAAAAGAGTCTTACTCTTTTCTTTTCACGGAGGACATAAAAGGGTATTAAGTCCTATCTTTCCTGGAGGGCAGGCCTTAGAATAGGGCTGCATAATTTTGGCCCTCCAGAGTTTCTCGCCTGCAACTCCCATCATCCTCAGCCACTAGTTGGGGATTCTAGGAGCTGCATTCCCACATCTGGAGGAGGGCCTAAGCTGCGCAGCCCTGTTTTAGAAGATGGTACTTGGAGACTTCTGCTTGAGGCCTGGGTCTTTGATTTATGGCAGGACTGCACAACTTCAGGCCTCCTGGAGTACAACTCCCATCACCCCTGACTTTTGGCCACCGTGGCTGAGGATGACGGGAGCTAACAGGACAAAAACAACTGGAGGGCTCTGGTTGTGCAGCTCTGGTTTATAGTGTCCCATACAGGGGGGCACCTAGGCAGTTTTGGTGCCTGGACCTGAAGGGCTTCCTCCCAAGTTTTTTTAAAACAAACCTCCCCAGAAGCATGCCGCTGCTGCTACCCCGTGGCATCAAACTGCGCCACTGGAAACTTCAATAATTCTAGCTGCCATGTGTGCAGCTAGGGTGTGGGTTGCGAGCTGAGCAGGCCTCCTGCTGTGGGCAGAGCTGGAGCAGCTGCTGGGCCTGACCGTTCAGCCCAGCAGCCCTTGAGAACTGCGAGGTGCTCCAGTACGCCTACGCAGTTGGAATAGAGTGCTGCAAGCCCCAACGTCACAGGCTTGCGACACTCTAGTCTAACTGTGCAGGCACAATGGAGCGCCTTAGAGTTCTCGAGGGCCGCTGGGCAGAGCGGTCAGGCCCAGTGGCCTCGCCCACTCCACCCGTCCCTGTCGCCGCCGCCACGGGGTGCAAGAGGCCTGCTTGGCTCACCCCCACCCCCCGCCGCACACATGGCTGCTAGAATTGTTTTTGGCGTCACAGTTCGGTGCCGTGGGGTGGTGGCATTTAGTGCCCTGCCTCAGGCATGTTAGAGGTTGTTGATTTTTACCCACAATAGGTAAAACAGCAGAGCACTAAGGAATGAGCACACACTCCAGTGACAGAGTAGGTAGCAGAGGATGGTTTGGATATTGCAGCTATTTTGAGAAAACACACGGAGATCCTTGTATGACTAAACACTAAACATTTATTGGTTAAATACACTTGGATAGGAAAGACCTATCTCTAATCTAAAGGACTACATAATGGATAGGTAAGGAGAGAGAGAGATGTTTCCATCTGCTCTCTAGGAGGAAAGGAAGGATTGTGACTCAGCACAGGAAGTGCTGCAGAGTCAGTTCAGGGGTCATAGAGTAGGAAAAGATAGGGAGACCCTGACTCACTGTCTCTACTCCCAATGCCCCTAGTGGTCATTAGGACAGTTGGTGCAAAAGGTCGATGCACTGGAAGTTCATCTCCAACAAGGCACACAGCAGTCTTGAGCCCTCACTGGGCCTAGGGCCGAGCTTCATGCTCAGGTGTTATCCCTCTGAAATGTTGGACGACTGTCTGCTGTGCTATTATTGTTTTCCTTTCCCCCCCTACAGTTGGTTTTTATTTTTGTGATGTGAACCAACTTAGATGTGCTAGTATTTAGATAAATGAATAAGGTGAGAGAGAAATATTTTAATAGTTCTTACCCACTATTAGGCCCTATCTGCCTTTTCTTCCCTTCATTCACTGTTGAGAATTCCAGTTGCACCTGTTAGATTTGGGCACGTGTGTTTGGTATTTTTCATAACTGAAGGGCTATCCACATGGGTGTCCTGCAGCATTAACATCTTAGAAGTGTGATGCTGATATTATTTGTTGGGTTTTTTAGGATCTAATCTTGTAACATAATCTGCAGCTTGCAAATTCCTGTATGAATCTGTGACCTTGGCTAGGTCTGCAATGTCTGGAGCATAGGCTTCTGGCCATATTCAAGAATGCATAGATTAAGGTGTTTCACTAAGTGAAACCCATCAGAGTCTTGCCTGAGAGTCTAAACCTTACACATTCTGTAACATATACTGGAAATGTCTGCCTTTTGTAATATATTCTGGTTCTTGCCAGAATAACAACTAAGCAATAAATCAAAGCCTTTCTCTGGCGTCCACAAAGGTTTTGATTGCCTACCTTTTTTTTTGTTATACTTAAGGGTGTACCTCTGACATTATTCTGCTGTTTCACCTCTGCTTATCACTGTCAAAACTGCAGTTAATAAATGTCTTGCATACCTCCTTCCTGGGAACAAGTGCCTTAGGGAGATTGTAATATAAAGGAGAGTTTGAGGCTGAAGTCCATGAAGCACATGTATGTAAGCTGTTACAGCTTCCATTTCTTTTGGTTTTGCAGTCAATAATGGTTCACATATTGCACAGCATTCCACCGGCATTTTGCACATGGTGGGTGCGGTGGCTTCCAAATGCAAGTTGTGCTAGAGCACACACTCACAAATACGGAAATTTTGCAATGCAGTGTTGGCATTTGCACAAGCGCGCTCTAGCACAACTTGTGTTTGGAAGCTACAGCAGTGTCTGTGGTGCACAAAATGTCCAAAGACTGCTGCGTGGTATGTGAGAGCCAATAATAATACATATTTTATGAAGAACATTTTGATTCTTGAAAGTGTTTCTCATACATTACAAGAAGGGTGGCCAAACCGAGGCTCTCCAGCTATGGCTGGACTACAACACCCATCATTCCCAGCCACAACAAACTGTTGTTGTAGTCCAGCAACATCTGGAGGATGTCAGGTTTGCCACCCCTGCATTATTTATTTTATTTTTATTTTATTTTTACATTTATATCCCGCTCTTCCTCCAAGGAGCCCAGAGCGGTGTACTACATACTTGAGTTTCTCCTCACAACAACCCTGTGAAGTAGGTTAGGCTGAGAGAGAAGTGACTGGCCCAGAGTTACCCAGCTAGTATCATGGCTGAATGGGGATTTGAAGTCGGGTCTCCCCAGTCCTAGTCCAGCACTCTAACCACTACACTACGCTGGCTCACCACGTTCAGTCTGCCTTGCCATGTTCAGTCTGCCTTTCCATGTTCAGTCTGAAGGAAGCCAACTAAAGGGAGCTAGGTCAACCCTCCTTGTGGAAGGTATGGCAAACTGTGCAGTCCTAATTGTCTTTGGTTTTTTTAGTTACATGTATATGCCATTCTTCCTCCAAAGGAAACAAAAAGATGGGTGGCGAAGGTGGAGATGGCTTTGTGGAGATGAACAGAAGCTAGGAACTAATACCCCATTGCTCTTTCTGTGTTTCTGCGCCATCACTGCAATGCCAGATTCCTTGCAATAAGCCCCATTAGTTCTGCGTGTGACCAGCTGGAATTGAGGGCTGTAACCATTCTGACCTGCACATAACCACCAGCATCCTATGGCAGATTACACAAAGGTCAAAGTGAGGAGGTCTAGTGTAGACCATCTGGAAGCTCTCCAGCTGTTGCTGGACTACAACACCCATCATTGCCAATCACAATTGTAATGGTAGTCTAATGACAGCTGGAGAGCCTCAAGTTAGCCACCCTTAAGCTGCTGCAAAGCCTCCTTCCTGCCAGAAGAGCCGTATCCATGTATTCTCTCTGCAGTGAATTGTGGCAATAAGGCTGGTTTTGAACATAGAGGAAGTTCTACGCTTGTTTATGTATTTCCTAACATTTGTTTGTCACCTCAACAAAACCAGCTGCTGCTTCACACTCTAGTTGAACCAGCTGGTCTCTGAATCTAAGAGCGTGCAACTGTGCAAATCACAAGTGGTGGGGCATAGGAAAGGAAACTGCCATATACCAAGTCAGACCATTGGTCCATCTAGCTCGCGATTGTCTCCACTGACTGGCAGCAGCTTTCCAAGGTTTCGGGGCAGGAGTCTTTCCCAGTCCTGCCTGGAGATAACTGGGATTGAATCTGTGACCTTTTGCAGATAGATAACTTTATTTTGGTCATTGACCAGTATAATATATGAACAATAACAGTAGCAACCAATTAGAAGGTGAGTTCTTTACGAGTTTTACAAACTATGTAGCAAAACTTGGTCATGTTACCAGAAACCAAATCATTAAAATTGGACAGCAGATAATCTAAATAAAACTTGTCAGTACGACCAGGAAACTCCGTTAATAGAGGGGCAATAAAATTCATACGGATATCCTTGTAAAATGTGCAATAAAGGATGACGTGGGCAGTGCCCTTTTGCATGCGAAGCAGCTGCTTTGCCACTGAGCTATGGCTCCACAGAGGCACCCTTTGGACCAGACATCTGGGCAGAAGTCTGGCCCTCTGCACTGGGGACCAAATGTGCCACGGGGGGGGGGCGGGGCTCTGATGGCGGCTGTGGCCAGCTCATGGCCCCTTCCTTCCGATTTCCTGTCATGCATAGCTGGGGGGGTGCGAGTGGGCCAGCCTGCAGCTGCCTTGTTCCACAACAGCTAAAGCACTGGGCCTGGGCTATGCCTGGAGCAGGTGAGCCGCTACCCCACGCCTGACTCATGAGCACATGACATCACATGCTTGTGGCGTTCACAATTTGCACTGCTTAGGCATGGGGATGTGACTGGCTTGCTCTAGGTCTGGCCAGGCCCTGTGCTTTAGTCGCTGGCAGTGGAGGCAGGCAGCTGTGGGTGGGCAACAGGCAGGCCCACTCAGCCCCCATCCCAGGTGCATATGGCAGATCAGTGGGCTGTGGGCTGGCCGCAGCTGTCCTCAGAGTTGCACGCTTGGCCATCACTGTGCCAGAGGTGCCTCCCTCCCCCCCCCCACCCGCTGCAGTTAGCCCTGTGATGTGCGGGAGGGTGGTGCCTGTGCTTTCCCAGGCAGCCTGGGAAGGGGTAAAAAGCTTGCCGAGTCCTGGCCCTCTCGCCTCGACATCCAAATACAGCAGTGCCGGGAACCATCTCCAGCCACGGGAATGGGAAGAAACAGCAGGGAGGAGGCGGAGGGGTGTGTGTGTGTGTGGAAACATGGCGGTGGCAGCATTCACAGCAGGAAGGCGGCACACTAGCTGTTGAGGCTAGGTTCAAGGATGGGAGAAGATTTGGATTAGCTGCTTCCCGCCACCGTGGCTGGCACTTTTCTCCCCCACCCGCTGCCTTTGTTGGAGAAGAGAGGAAAGAGTGACAGGACTGTCCATGCAAAAAGTGACATGTGGAGGTCAGTGAGAAGTATCTTATTCATAAACCTTCCTTTAAAAAAAAAAAAAAAAGTTTCCAGCTTTCCCTGAGCATATCCCAATGTAAAAAATAGTGCATTGCAGCTTATCTGGCGGCAGCAGTGGTGAGGCTCAAGCTGGTCCAGGTTCCAAAACTACCTAGGTGCACCTCTGTGACTCCCATCTCCATCTAATCTCATAAAGCAGGGGTTCCCAACTTGCGGTACTCTAGATGTCGCTGAACAACAACTCCCGTAATCCCCAGCCACAATAAATTGTAATTGGGAATGATGAGTTGTAGTCCATCAACATCTGGAGTACCACAGGTTGGGAACCCTGGCCATAAAGAATCAGAGCCAAACTAGCATTGACCCATATAGCCTCCTGTAAAGTAACATTAGTGCTATATAAATAAAAACAATAGTGGGCATTATAGTGTACTAGCTTAACCTGCGCAGAGCATCTGCGTGCTAGTACTTGATTGCTCCCATCACCCCCTGCCACAGCCCCCCTCACCTCAGAGATCTCTCCACCCTCACCTGAACCGTACTCCTGCTCCACCATCCCATTGCTTCCACCCACCCCACTCCTCTTGGTCACAGCAGCAGAATTGTGGCGCCTATTGGCCAAGCTACAGCCTCCTATCCCCAGAGACCTCCTCACCCAAGCCCCTCTCCTGCTCCTCCCCACTGGAGCAGCGGCAGTTGACTGGGCCCTTCCTTACTGCCGCCATCGCCATGGCTACTCATTCCCCATAGGCCACGCCCAGGCCCATCCCTTTCCTGTCTGCCTGCATCCGCCAATAGCCTCAATAGCCCCAAACAGCAGTAGTGGTTGACTGGGCACTTCCTTGCCACTGCCATGGCCACTCGTTCCCCTCAGGCTGCTGACTAGGGGTGTGCACCGGACCGCGGACCTGCGGTTCGGCACTGGGGTGGGGGGTTCCATTAAGGGCGGGGGGGGTTTTACTCACCCCTCCCGCGCTTTGCTGCTTTGGCGCCATAATTAGTTTAAAAAATGCGCCGCAGAATCGCTCGCCGCCCGCTTGCCGCTCCGGGGCTCCTTCTTGTCTTCAAAATCGGGCGGCAGGATACTTCCCTGCCGCCCCCGAAGCCCCCTCAAGCCATTTTAGCTCTTTAAATCTCGCCCCGGACCGAGTGCTATAGCGCTCGGGCGGGCGGCGGGGAGATGTCCGTCTGTCCGCCCGCCCCCTTCCCTGCCTTCTGCGAAGTGCAGGGAGCCTTCTGCGCGTGCAGAAGCAGGGAGCCTTCTGCGCATGCGCGCGCAGAAGGCTCCCTGCACTTCGCAGAAGGCAGGGAAGGGGGCGGGCGGACAGACGGACATCTCCCCGCCGCCCGCCCGAGCGCTATAGCACTCGGTCCGGGGCGAGATTTAAAGAGCTAAAATGGCTTGAGGGGGCTTCGGGGGCGGCAGGGAAGTATCCTGCCGCCCGATTTTGAAGACAAGAATGAGCCCCGGAGCAGCGAGCGATTCTGCGGCGCATTTTTTAAACTAATTATGGCGCCAAAGCAGCAAAGCGCGGGAGGGGTGAGTAAAGCCCCCCCCACCCTTAATGGAACCCCCCACCCTAACCCTCCCGAACCAAAACCACCCCTTGTCCGGACCGGTTCGGAGGCCAGTAGAATGGCCTCCGAACCGATCCGTGCACACTACTACTGCTGACTGGCTCAGGCCCGTTCCTTACCCTCCCTTCTTTCTTTCTCCTCCACTCATTCTTCCCCTGTCTTTCGTTCCCTCTCTTTCTTTCTTTCTTTCTCTCCCTTCCTAAGTTAACAGATCTTGTTCCCTCATCTAATTCATACAACAGTAGCCTCCACCTGAAGGGGCTCTTTTCGCCCTCACAACCCCTCACTTCGCAGACCCTCTCTCCCCCACTATTAAGGACATCTTCTGCCCAGTAACAGTTACATTCCAACTGACCTTAACCACCACAGGCTCCTCCCCCTATCTGCATATGGAATCCCCACTGCCCACCGCGGTGCTTCTGCTTGCAAAGTCTTGCGAGAGCTGCTACGCATGGGATTAGCCACAGGTATACCTTAGAGAATTAGATAGATAGATAGATAATGCCTGCTATTATACTCAAGGGTATAATAGCAGGCATTATCTTGCTTAGGAACAAAATCTGGGAAACCTGGTGAATTTTGGGTTCCTGAAATGTTGTATTAGGATCAAACGGGGAATAGAAGATTTACAGAAATCTCTAGACTGCCAGCGGTGGTGATTAAGCACTATGTTGTATAACAATAAAAAGGTGTGTGTAACCTAGATCTAGTTTGCATTAGCAGATCTATCCAGAATCAAGACAAAAACCCACTGCTAGGTATGCTTAATAACCCATTTTTAAAAACATTGTGCTAGATCATACCTTGCTAGTATGTTGCAAATATACAGTATTGTAAGTAGTAATGATTGTAATTGTGGAACTGTGCATACTATTACTGCCCAGTTTATAGACCACAGCCCTGGGAAATCAGTTTGCAGGATTGAATACAAGGACCTCTGTTGCAGATGCAACATCATTTGTGGTACTACTGTACTAAACAAAGTGATTATGTGATTATATACCAGTGAGAATCCATTCTGTTTTACCATCATCCAGTGCCAGCATTAGATGTGTGTAGAGCAAAGCTAATAAATGGCAGAGAAATGGGTGTGTGAGAAATGTTTATTACCATGAATTCTAGGTATTTAAGTGTCCTGGACAGGAACATTGATCCATTCTCTTGCATATGTGTACTCTTATTTCACATTTTAAGAGAAGTTCTTCCTTGCCTTTTTGGGGGTGGGATCGAGCTGGGATGTTACATTAATGGTAGGAATGGTATTGAGGCTAGCCCTATTAACCTTAAAATCCAGGGAGGTTTATTTAAAACCCACAACAAAACCTTCTGGAAAGACCAATCATTTGAAGAAACAAGTTGTATAGCTTACCTGTTGACTCTACTTTCTAGGAGCATCTCCAAACTGATGGTGACCTGTCAAATGATGATCTATCTTTTAAACAAGATCACAGTTTGCAAACCAAACAGATCCGCTCCTCCCTCTGGAATCTGGCTTACAATCAGTTAAAAGTGCAGGAGTGGAAAAAATTGGCACAGTTCTGGAAATTTACAGATGAGCAAATGAAAGCTATTGAAGAACAGTGGACAGGTAAATAAACTGGATAGAAGATGACCGTTTACTCATTCCAGATTGGGCTAAGGAAAAATCCAGTTTACAAGTCTGGACTAGAGCGTTTGGTTTATATGGAGGAATTAAAGCTGCAGCTTTCCCTTGGGCCATTGTGGGCGAGAATAATGGGAGTTCAACTTGTAGTCCAACAACATCTGGGGACCCAAGTTTGAGTACCCATACAAGGAAGCACAGTTTTAAGTGGACAAACCGCTGCAAAAAAATACTGTATTTACCTGAATCCAAGACTAGGTTTTCCCCAAGTTTTTTGATGTTAGTAATCCAAAGGTTGTCTTAAATTCAGAGCCTTTCAGGTAAATGCAGGTATAATGTATTTAATATCTATTTTTAAAGGGGGCCTATCTTAAAATCAGAGTCATCTTCTGTCTGGGTAAATGGGTTGGTTAAGCAGACTCTCCTCTCCCTCCCCCATCATTCCTCAACTGAACCTGGCATCCTCCTGCAGCTGCTTTTCAGTTTTAAGAGTCAGGAATCTGTTTACATCTCTCCCTTGTTAACATCCAGTGTAACTCTCAGTTCTTTAGTTCAGTGTTCTTGAAAGGTTCAGTTAGGCAGTTTCTTCTTCATATTCCCCACCCCCCAAGAACTGGGAATTTAAAATAGGAAAAGTGCCCATTGCTTTTCCCTCAACAACAGTGTCTCTTCCTATCTCTGTGTAGAACCAGTGGGGTGTAGAGCAGCAAACTGCTTTGAGCAAGCATGCATGATGGCAAGCCTTGCAATTCTTGTCAACATTTAATACTGGTACAATGGTGGGAAAATGAGATGAGATTCCAGACCGTAGCACTGCAGTGCTCATAATTCAGTAACTCCAATCCAGTTGCTGTGAAAGTCTGGGAGGTAACCCAGTAATACTTTCAAAAGGCCTGAAAATATTCCTTATAGAAAATAATTGCCTAAAGGCACAGCGATAAGCGATTACATATTTTGCATTTGAAAGCCCCAACAACAGTGTCTGGGTAGAAAAAGGGCAGGCATATCCCTAGAGCTGCCAAACTTGTCTCCTTATTCATAAATGAATGAATGAATGCAAGCAGAGGTTAAAATAGGGCTAATTTTAACTAGGGATGTGCAAGCCAGCTCGCATCAAGCTGGGCTCAACATCGAGCTGGCCTGGTTTGGGCAATCTGAGTTCCAACTGGACCACTGTCCAGTTTAGAAGAACTGGCTTGCGGGCTGGTTCAGGGGTATACTTCTGAAGAGGAATACAGCTAGGATTTCCCTTTACAAGTAAAGTGGGAGGGTGATGGCAACAAACTTTAGTTTCCCAGAGGCAGCCACCGCAGCGGTTCCTCCAACCCCTGCCCTCGGCAGCCTCTCAAATGACAGACCAGGCCTGCTGCGACCCAGTTCAGGCCTCTGCACGTGCACAGAGGTCACCTCCACTGTCAGTCAACTAAAAGGTAAATATTCCCCATTCGCTGCCCCGCTTCTTGTGAAGGGGAATCCTAGCCGGATTCCCCTTTACAAATATATCCTGCAAGCAGGCTTGAAGCCGAAATAAGCCCAGTTTGGCCCAGCCTAGGCCGGTTTGAATCCAGCCAAATAGTTGGCTCATGCACCCCTAGTTTTTACTGAGATAGTAAACCTGCATCTGGCCTGTTTCCCAAAAAGAGGGCAGGGTAATTTTTAATGCACCATGGATCGTTTTGTATGGAGGAATATTTAGCCATGTGAGCTCATTCCTGCAATCTGAAGGTACAGACAAGCAAGATGATGGATACTGATCATCAACATCAGTGAAAACGAAGCCTCTTTCCCCAAAAATAGTTGCAAGTCTTTTCTAGACAACGTTTTAAAGATAACTGGATATTTGAATTTTAACCATTTTGCAAATTATGCCAAGCAGACCTCCTCCAGGCATATTTACTTAGAAGCATGACCATTCATGTTTACTAAGATTTCCTGCTTGTTTGTCTTTTTAATCTTTTTTTTTGGGGGGGGTGTTTAACTGATTATGGTTTTAAATGTGATTTTATGGAATTTCTGTATTTTAGCCTTACTAAACTGCCTGGGGATGTCTTATGAAAGGTGGTATAAAAATTGAACAAAAATGTAAGCCAGTAAATCTGGGTTCAACAAAAAAAAAGTTACTTGTGTGGAAAACTGTCATGTGATATAAAAATTTCCCCCCTCTAACACATCTGACTAACATGCAATGAATTATCTAGGGAAGAAAAGCTACAAGGAACATGGACACAGAATGTTTCTAATCTGGTTGCATGGTGTGCTAATGGCTGGCCAGAATCCAGTTAAACATTTATATGAGGATCTGGTAAAAGGAGGATTTAAACCATTAGCTGGTAAGCAGCTATCATGAACAACTATCACCATAAGTTCCTTCACTAGACTATATGGGTGTGATTAAAGCACAGCAGCATTTCAGTAGGTTATTCCCAAATTAAATAAAATCTGGGCTTTTAATATCGTGAGATGATCAGGATTATGGATGTGCATGTGCCCACCCTGGAGGGCGGGTGGGTGGCGCTGCCTACCTGCCAACCACCACCCCATCAGCATGCTCTTAAGAAGCTGGTACATGGGACTGCAACATCTCTCCCTGCTCTCCAGTGTCGCCACAGAAGTGGCCAGTGCACGTGCACGTGGCATGGAACTGGTTCAGCACTCCTAGAATGGAGCGCAAATGGTTCCATGCACATCCCTAGTCAGGCTATCCCCCAAACCAGCATCAGCAGTGCAATATTCTGTCATGTCAGCGACTATGGGTTGCTTTCTGTGCAAGCTATACTCATTTGCTATTTAAGGTCAAATGGTACAGTACTGGAGAAGAGAAGTTTGCAATCTTAAAAAAGGAGGGGAGGGGGGAATTGACATGGCACAGCACTGTGGCCCAGGAAGTCAGAAATTTGGTAAACAAAAACAGTTCAGCACCAGTTCCCACAAAAGAAAACACAGATGCATAAGTGTGGTCAAGTGATTGGGTATAGCATTGGCACATGTAAAATAAGTATAGGAAACAAAATGGCACCAAACCAGGTATTAAATCAAGTTGAAGTCATTTGAGTAAGAGCTAGAAAGCCAACTTTGTTGGGGTTTTTTGCGGGGTGGGGAGAGTAATCTTCAACTTCAAGAATGTTATAATTGCTTCTGGTTTCACTTTAAGAATTGTATGTTCTTTGTTAGTCTCAGCATATGAGTGGGTGGCTGTTTAACATGGTGTGCCAGTTCTGCACAAACTTACATGAATTCACATATGACAAAGATTAAGCTTCAGAAACACACCACTTGCCTAACAAGAGGAATTTTTTCTTACAGAGAAGATCCGAACAGAGAATAATGCTGGCACAGATTCCAAGAAATGCACAATTTCATGAACCAATTCACAGAAGAGATCTTGAAACTATATTCTAGAGTGATTTGTGAAAAAACTGCTTTAAAAGTTGCACATGTGCTCCCCATGTATTTCTTCTTATGTACTAAAATTTTTGTGTATTTGTGAAGCCAAGGGGATTAATTTTTATTTTTCCACAGTCCCAGCAATGGATTTTAGATCCAGTAACTTGCTAATTGAGAGAATAGGTTACACTTTTCCGCTTCCAAAAACTAATTCCATAGTAGACATTTGAATCAAACAATTGTATAACTTCATACTAAATGTAGAACAAATATTTTGGGTATTAATATAATGGAATTTAACCCAAATTTTTAATTAGAACCTTCTCATTAGTTTCAGATTTTGTTCAACATGTAGTACCAAGCAGCATGAAAATTATGCTCTTTCAGTACAATTCCTTACAGAAGCAAAGCTTATTCTTAAAAAAAAAAAAGAGTTTTAACTTTTAAAAAAGTTTTAACCCAACTGAGTATAGCCATTCCAAGCAGACATCAAAATACTATAATTTTAAACAAAATATTTTGCCAGAATTGTGAGATCATTAGAATACTGCAGAAGTTGGATCTTAGATTAGGAACCAAACAAAATAAAATCCAAAGGTCACTTACATTCATAGACACAGACACACAGGTTTTCCCAAATCCCTTGTAGCAGCTGAAAATTTACTCTGAAGGTCTAGGGGACCCTTTGGAATGACACTTAATGCACTACAGCAAGAAGCAAGCATGTGGCAACTGCTCTGTGTGCAAAGTCAGAGATATAAAAACATTATCTGGTGTTTTTGAGTGGCTATTATGCTGTTCACCGGAAGTTACAGAAGTAAAATGGTGAATCTGCATGGTGCAAGTCAACCCCACTGGCCCTTCTGATGTTACTTCATTGGCACAGAAACACCCAAGGACGTCTCCTTCCCGTACCTGGAAGGTCAAGATAATGTGGGAGTGGCTGGTGTGAATCTACTTACACTAGGGGTTCCCAAGATGTTGATGCATAACTCCCTTTGGCCATTGTGGTTGGGGATGATGGGAGTTGTTGACCATCATCTGAAGACCTAAGGTTGTCCTACACCAGATCAACTCTTCATGAAGTTGGTACATCATTGGCATGGGAAGTAACTGCATCATGGACTTCCTTTCACTTGGACCTGGACTTTGATTAATTTGGATGGCCTGGGAAGTTCTATGGGATCCTAAGATAGCAGCATTTATACTAAAGGACTCCCCCCACCTTGCTGCCTCCTTTTCCTCAAAGCACTGACTCCACCTGCTCTTCTCCCCACACAATCATTACGCTTTAGTGCCTGAAGTCCACAGTACTACAGAAACAGCTAACACTCAAAAACTCTCAATAAAAGTGTACATTGTGAGGTCTTGAGAAACTGAGGCCTGGAACAATGTGATATTCCAGAAAGCATTACTTCATGAGTGCCACAGAAAACTGAAAAAGGAGCAAATATTATATCAATATTCCTGGCAGTCTTTTCATGTAGGGAATAAATGAGTTAATACCTTTAGTGGTAAAACAAATCCCCTTATATACTGCCAAGTTCCTATTTGGTGATAGCAGTATTAATTTAACAGCAGGTAAAGATAGTTTTACCCTACTCATAATTTTATCTCTGCTTTTCAACTCAGCTGCAACAGCGTAACATTTCAAGGTAAAGTAACATTATGGATAATAATTCCTATTGATCAATCTTTGTGCAGAAATGTATAACTACTAATACATACAAAAAATCAGTTCATTCTTTTATTAAAAATATTCAGCTGATTCCTTAAACAAGAATATGCATTTAATAAAATAGTTTAAGAAAAGTAAGAATTTCAAGTACACCTTATTTGCAGTTACAGAGAACTACATTATATAACTCAGGGGGCTCAATTTTTTAATGTCAAATTTTTACAGCGAAGTAATTCTGTAAAAACCATGATACATCCATAGGGCACTGCTATATCAATGTGAAAATATTAGGGAGCACTTTGAACTGTAACTTGGAAGATTATCTCCACCTGTTTAAGGCAAAATACAAGCATCTCAACCTGTAAACCTAGTCAACAACCTTTATTGACTGGATGGTGCTGTGGGGCTGGGAACGTGTTTTCCCACCATGCCCTGAAGGCCTCATGCCGGCACTGGAAAAAGGGTGCAAAGCTCGAGGGTATTTAGCAGCAACAGCTTGAGATATAGTTTGCTGAAAACAAAAGCAAGAAGAAGAAATTAATTTGTCCCATCATACCTGCTCAAAGAAGTTCATAAAATTCAAAAGAACTATACAGTTAGGAGCTGCATTAAAAATTGTTGCATAATGATCTACATCTAAAAACCAAAATGGAGACTGTTTAACCCACAACTCAAGGAAGAATCTACTGCAACATTTCATGTTAAAGCTATAAGAATGTGACATACAAACCACTTACACTTATGTACTCTGAACTGGTTCAAATACCAGCTTGATTGTTTAGGGGTATGAATTACACCCTGGACGGAAGTCCATAAAAGCTGCTCTGCATTCCATTGGCTGCTCTGCCAAAAGGCAGGATGATCTACAGCCTAGCCTTAAAGCAGCAGCAGCATTGATCAACCTTCTTTGTATGAACATTAGAAGAGGAGGAATGAAATAAGACAGCCCATATTTTCTCATTCTGAGTGGAATCAGATCATCAGTATGGTGGCCACAGCCATATGGAGCAGCCGTTTCAAATATCACAAAGTATTAGGCACTGGATTACAGGGACTGCCTCCAATTGGGTCAGGAGAAGAGAAGTTTGAAACATTGCACATGTAGAGAAGCAATCATCTGCAGCATCTAGTTATATGTAAAGAGAGCAAAAACATAGCCCTTACTGTCTCACAGATTAATTGGCTATGGGGATACCTACACCTTACTGCATTAGCCAGACCTTACTGGTAACTAGCCTCCACATAGCTGCAGCTACTCTGTAAAGTCTATGAACACTCACACATGCACACACACTCCGAATCCTCCAAATTCCTGGGCCCCATTTTACTATGGAAATAAATTAGAATATACAAGTCTTGGGCATTGTAATGAAATATTAAAATGGAACGTTCCAACCTGGAGCTTTGTTGCATGGCAATCCCTCTGTACATGTCCCACAAACCCAGCAGCTGATGGAGCTTATAAGAATCACTTTCATATGAACTCACCTTGTCCCAGGTGTACAAGTATGTATGACATTGAGTTAACTAGTTGTTGAAAAGCCTTGGGACTTTCTGAAGTATCCAACCATGGGTCAAGTATTCCTACACCCATTCTTTAGGTAGGCTGAGTCTCCTTTGGCTATATATCTGACATACTCTTCCTTTATTGCCAACATGTATAACACTGCAGTGAGGATGGCTTTAGAAAAGTGGATTAAGATTCCAGCTGAAAGAGAAGCTTGGTAATCTCTTACGGTGTTGTCAGCTAAGGAGCCTGACGGACAGCTTGTCCATTAGGAGAGTGACACAATAATACCATCAGCCCTGTTCTTGTTGCCTTTGATCCTGCTCACACTTGTCTACTTAAATCCAGTGACTGACACAAAACATTGCTTTCAAAGAGCTTTAGATGACCTCTGTTGTAGCAGCAGTTAAAGAAAACTGACAAGTGAAAAAACATGAAGTGACATCTAGACCTATAAATATACTGAAAGTTAAGGAGTAGGGTGAAAAGATAAGAGAACCTATACACTGCTCTGACTTCACCCTTTGAGTAAAATCAGTTAAAGCAAGAGATTTTTAGTGTCCCAAGAATTCTCAAACTTGGTCAGAATCAGTCCCTTAAGATGGATTAAGGCCTCACTGTGGACTGGTTTAGACAATACTGCTGAGCAGCATTCTAACCTCATAATGAGGGGCAGGCATGTGCATGTCCTGCTCCCCATTCCCCAGCATGCTGCTACCTGGCGGGCAGCTCCCTTAAAGTGGTACTAGAGGATTACTATTTAATCTCATGGCTATTTACAATGCACAACAGAATTCTATCTTCTCCCCCATGCTCTTTAACATCTGCATGGATCTACCGGGAGAGGATATCCAGAGGTTTGGGCTCAGTTGTTATCAATATGCAGATGACACTCAGTCCTTTTCCATCTGGTTCCAGGGATAGAGCAGAGGTGCTAGTGCTTGGAAACAGTGATTGACTGAATGTGGGCCAACAAACAAACTTAATCTACACAAGGCAGAGGTACCTTTTGTCAATATATTATTGACAAGTACTTCAGTTTAGGATGGGGTTGCACACCCCTGAAGGATACCGGCTTTTTAGCTGCAGCATCCAGGCTGAGGAACTCCCCCCCACCCCCACCTGAAGGAGGTTTGTATGACTCACTACAGGTTTTCCAACACGCTGGGAAAAAACTTATGCCAGGCCTTTGGCCTTTGATGGCTGTTGCTTGTGTGTGTGTGTGTGTGTGTGTGTGTGTGTGTGTGTGTGTGTGTGTGTGTATAACACATATACAAACACACTCATATGTATTATGTTTTATTGTGGTTGACTGGATTTTGTTTTTAACTTGTGTGCTGCCTTGTTCAGCCCTTGGGCAGAACAGCAGTCTAGAACTACAGTACAAGTACAAATTGGTTCCAAACGAGGACAAACAATTCATATTGTCAAGGATCACTGTGAGCGTTGACCATTCCTGATCCACATTTCGTTTTGGTACAAGCACTCAGCTACCAAGGTTTTGTTTTTAATAATAAGTGCTCCAAGTTGGAACCAAGAGTCCAGTGGGAGATGGCAATGACTGCCATCCCTTTTTCCTGCATGTTCTTCCAGCTTTACAGAGAAAGTTGCAGACAAAAGATTGCTGTGTAGAGTTTCAGTCCAGAGAAAGAATGGCAATTACATGTTAGTGTAGTACTCAATATCAGATGGTAATACTTTAAAAAAAAGTAATTGAAAAGAAAATGATTTTGTGAACATATATTTATGAACAGTATTTCCAAGTCAAAAGAGCTATATGGTATTTGGGCTATACTATTAAGTGTAAATCCCAACAAAAGGTTCCACAGTAATCTGTGTGTGGAGTGATCCCATCGACAGTTTGTACTTCAGCTTCCAAAATATTTTTGACAAAGGCTCCAACACAAACTTAGTCATGGAATAAAAGGCAAATTATCTTGTGTATGATTAATGGGGAACACACCAGCAGCACAGGACTGGACCAAATGAAGAATTGTCACAGTAGAGAGATGCAAGCAATGGAGTTCACCCATGGATCAGTGTTGAGAGCACTGCTATTTAACTTGCTCCAGTGTGAGCCGTACGTTAAACAACTTACTTGAGTGACCGGATGATGTTTTTCCACAACAACAGAATTCATAGGAGGAGAAACACCCAATACACCTATGTTGCTACAAATGTGATTCTTCGGTGTAGAATCAGATCGACCAGTGATTCTAGCAGTGATTGTTCTTCCAGCCTTCTGTTGTGCTGATGTCAGCACCTTACTTGTGGGCTAAGACAAGCAATACACAGGTGCTAATTAGGTAAGGAATATACAATACTTTCCCCAGTTTAGTTTAGCTTAACAGCTCTGTATATCTCAAGTACAAGTATTCCCCAAAGCCAGCCCCAGTATATATGAATACAGAAGCTGCATTCCCTAGATCATTGAAGGTCCTTTAACATTCCCACCCCGAAGTTAACTCTGACATGGTGTTAACAGGCAGTTATAGTTAGTATAAAGTGCCAGGGGTGTGTCTGCCCCCACCCCACTGCAGCTGGTCTCCAGCATCTTAGCTCCTGGCTCCACCTACAACCTGGTTCATCAGCAAGCCAGAGCTATTAAAATGTGAGCGTACCAAGGGCACCCTTTAGTGTGCACAGCTGGGCTCAGCAGTGTCAGCTGACTCCTTGGCTCTATTTAAAAACAAAAAAGATCTTGCCTCCATCTAGGCCAGCCTGGCAGTCTGAACTCAAGAGTTGGGAAGCAGACTCGCCTCATTTCTCATCTCTGCTTGACAGACCTCCTTGGTACTTGGCCCCAGCCTGGCTCTAAATGCCTTCTGCTTCTGGCCCTGTACTTAACCACAACCTGGAGCATGACTCTGCCTTTTCCTTACTACTCCTGACCCTCCATTTCTCACCCACCCACAAATGAACCAGGCCTTCCTAACATAGCTGGTCCTGGCCCCTAACCAAAATGTGACAATTAGATACAACATGAAGCATAACATGCCAGGAACTTTCTACTACTACAAATATTTATATACTGCTTTTCATCAAGAGTGTTCCAAGTGGCTTACATAGATAGATACACAAGGTTGGTCCCTGTCCCTGAAACGGCTCACTTTCTAAAAAGCAATATAAAGGTAGACACCAGCAGCAGCAGCCACCACCACCACCACCTGGAGAGATGCTGCGCTGGAGCTGGATAGGGACAGTTGCTCTCTCCCTGCTAAATATAAGATCTCCCACTGCAAGGTCACTGGTGTGTTCTACACAGATCCCATTTAGTGTTCCCTCTAACAGGGATTCCCAGATGTTGTTGACTACAGCTCCCATAATCCCCAAGCAAAAGCCATCGCAGCTGGTGATTCTGGGAGTTGTAGTCAACATCTGGGAATCCCTGTTAGAGGGAACACTGATCCCATTAGTTTCAGAGGGCATTCCACAGGAAAAGTTCCCAGTGGTCCACATCCATGGTTTTTGCTATGGAAAGAGAACAATCAATCTCACTGGTTACCATTTTTTGAATGGATGCAGCAGTCCCAGAGCCTATTAATACAGTAGAGCCTTGTCCAGCAGCAGCACCAGAGCCTATTAATGCAGTATCTAATCTCGTCTGTGAGGTAATCGCATGCAACTGGTGAGAAGTAATCTGTACAGCCATGGGGGAAATAATTGAATTTAGATTTAATTTTGCATCAAATACAGACATTACCCATTTACCAGTCCTAAATATGAATATATTAACACAAGCCTGCTTTGCAGGTACCTTTGCAACACCAGCATAACATGGTTTAAGGCATGCTATGGCTTAGCAGTTTGAATTGCCCATCTTTATGGCATTAGTTATGACAACTAAAATGCTAAAAGTTAGCCTGGTGTCCCATACTTGTAGGTGCCTGATCTCGCGATCTCTTTTGCTAAACCTAATATACAGGAGAACCTTGATATTCAGGGATCCTGCACCCACAGATTTGCATATCTGTGGTCCGGTAATAAACACCCAACCGCAGTATACACAATAAATAATCCAGCAAAAAAGGGGTTAAACTCATGTATCCATGGGCTGAGGGTGGCTGCTGGCCGAGCCATTCTGTGGAGAAGAGCCATTCTGTGGCTTATTTCGCAAAAACAAAAGAGAAAAAGCAAGAAAAGAAAGAAAAGGGAGAAAAACCACAATTTTTGGCAATTTTTTTTACTCTTGGGGAGCACTGCAGGATGGCTGGGGACCTGGGGAGCACAGCAGGGCATTTTACTGTGGTTTTGTGTGTGTGTTTGGCCACCCTCCCACTTTTGGTAACCTAATCCCTGGATTTGCATTGCCCCAATGCCTTGGTATTCTCGGTTTTGGTATCCGTCACACTAGCTGGGCATGGAACTCCTGCAAGTACGGAGATTTTCCTATACATATCACCTAGGATTGCTTTGCTCCTGATCAAGGCTTGCATTCTGCATGGTGAGCCACCTATTGAAGAGGAGAGCTGGTCTTGTGGTAGTAAGCATGACTTGTTCCCTTAGCTAAGCAGGGTCCCACCTTGGTTGCATATGAATGGGAGACTACATGCGTAAGCACTGTAAGATATTCCCCTTGGGGGATGGAGCCACTCTGGGAAGAGCAGAAGGTTCCAAGTTCCCTCTCTGGCATCTCCAAGATAGGGCGGAGAGAAACTCCTGCCTGCAACCTTGGAGATGCCGCTGCCAGTCCATGTAGACAATACTGTGTAGACAAGACAGTAGAACTCAGTATATGGCATCTTCCTATGTTCTGCTAGTGGAGGCGAGGGCTTCTCCATGCCGACTAAGCTATACGTTAGAAGAGTTGTGACCTACTCCTATCATTCTTAATGGGAACAGGTTGAAACTGTGCTTAGTAGGCATAGAGCAGCCTCTCCTCCACCAGCAGCACAGAGGAAGCAAGCGTGCTTCCCCTTCAACAGGTGGCTCACTGTGCAAAATGTAAGCTGGTGGTGCCTTACTTACCAAATTGTCCATGGGAGCACTGTCAGCAGTTGCTGTTGGAGGAGGTGGCGGCGGCAAGGAGGATGGTGGTAAAGGACGATCAGATTGCGATGGAGGGAGTTTTGCTGTAGAACCGCCAGAACCAGATTCTGTTTTCTTCTCAGACAGCTCAACAACTATAAACAATTAAAAGAAAACCAGAATGCTAATAGATGAAAGAAAGCCCCAGAGACAGAAAGAATGGAATTGCTTTTAATCATAGCATTTGTGCTTAATTTTAAAAAGTCATCTAGCCATATGATTTTATTATTAACACTACTCAGTTTATCTTCCTCATTTAGAGTCTCACAAAGAGTATCAGCTTTACTTAGTCCCATCCTAGCTTAGCACCAGTCCCCCAACAGCACTGCATGGTGAAGATGACATTAGAACACGATGATTTATCACCTCTATACCTAAATATATGGCACCTTACCTAAAAACGTAAAGAAAAAACCAAGGTCCGTGCCCAGCAGTGTTTGCAATCTTAATACAACACACACAGAGAGAGAGAAGGGTAATGGGGAAAGAATACGTCCAAGTATTCTTAACACATCCTTAGGTTTAAGTTTCAGATGGGAACACAGAAAGGTTACGTATGCCAAAGCTTCACAAAAGTGATGTGTGTTGGAGGAAGGAAGCATTCTAGATGCATGCTGGGGAGAGCGCTGCAAGCAAGAATGGGTGAGCTGTTTAGAGGAAGCAGGAGGCAAGACTAGTCCACAGCACTTTTGTGCCAGAGCTGTCCTTCCTGTTGATAGGGGCTCATATACTGTACAGCTAAACACCGATGGTCAAAGAGCTGCCTACGCTACTACTAGGCTCTACAAAGATTGTTCACAGTGCTGCAGAGGCAGGCTGTTTTGTTCCTACTAACCATTGCACAATTGCCGCTGCAATGCTACTTCCATTACTCCCAAAGGAAGTAGCATCAAAAATGTGCGTTAATAGGAACCGAACAGGCCCCCTCTGCAGCAGCATGGATGTCTTTGTAGTAGAGCCTCACAGCCGCGCGGGTGGCTCTGACTGTCTACATCTCACTGTGCAGTATGTGAGCCAATATAGTTTAATTAACTAATTATGAAAAATTTAAACTCCCACCTTTCTTCAAAATTGAATTCAAGGCAGCTAACTTGTACCAGAACGAGGCAGGACCAAAAGACCATCAGTAATTACCAATGTCTTAACTGGAAACAGAGCGAGGATATTAGGGACGATTTTAAAAAACAGCTGGTTAAATGGGTGCATGCACCAGTTCTTCATTTCCTCAAACAGCTGCAACTTATTCTGCCATATTGTATGGTGCAGCCCTGAACAGGCAAGGAACACATCAAAATGAAAAACGCAGTGGTGCAGTGCCACCATGTGGGAAGTCAGCTACATCAAACTTGGAAAAAACTCTTCTCTTATTTAACCATCCCTGCCTGCTATTCTGATGGCTGTCTAAGAAGAAAGCAAAGCCCGCTTTGCATAAGAAAAGGTAACACCAAAAAGCGGCATAACAAGAAGCCACAATGCAGGAATACAAGATGAGCTTCAGCATGTTCCATACCAACACCATACCCATGGCTGTATATGCTCTGCACTTAGAACACACATGCACAAATCCAAAATCCATACTCTGATAAAACCTCTTATCATCCCCTGGAAACATTCCAGTACCCCTTTGGCTTCTGAGATTCAGGTATTGCCCATGTTTTAAAGCACATACACAACAATGGTTTTGAGAATGGAAAGCTATATAAAGCTCCCATTTTGCCACATCACAGATTTGCCAGCTGAATACAATTACTAATCTGCATTCCAAGTACAGGCTGTCTGATTTTGAGACTCATTATTAGGACTAGTGACAGTGTTCATGCACCCCCACTCAATGTTTGGGAGGGAAAATTAATAATAATACACTTTATTTGTTAGCTGCCTCAACAAATTGTTCTGGGAAACAATTTCTTAACAAAAATTGTTGAACAAAAATGCTTGGGGGAAACTGCATGACAAGTTGATCTTTAGACCTTTTAAAGCACTTGACAACACAAGTTATCAACCTTGAGACAGATGCACCCTTTTAGGTGTGATTCAGGCCCCCTCCACTTCCATTCTTTATGCTACTTACCAACAGTGGAGTTAATAATGGCAGCATCGAAGACGGCCCAACTGAAGCGGAGAAGGCTGTAGAGTTCTGGAGGGCTTGGAGCACTCCCTCAGGAGCTCTACATTTTTGAATCCCCACCTTGAGAGATTAATGCTATTTTGCCACATAGCCTATACCATGCTAAATACTGTATATGTTATAAAGGAATCCCAATAAATTTTGGAAGAAGGAATTCCTTTTGAGCATCAGGAGCAATTAAACCCTTTTTGTGCATTAAATGCTTTTGTGCATACATCTGCAAAGACGCAAAGACGAAGTGATGGTACAGTTGAAAGGTGAAATGAAGTTGTGGCCTGCTAGCCTACTAACCATGGTCAAATCTGATCTCTTTGCCCTGAAATATAGTCATGGCTTCCATATTCAGTGCACAAACACCACGCATGAAGGCCTTCTTTATGGCATCCTCGTAATCTTGTCTTTTGTTGTGCATTTCTACGAGTTCAGCTTTTGCTTCCTCCAATTCAGTATTTAGCTACCAAGAAAATAAAAAAATATTTTTTAAATCCTATTTCTATACCACACAAATCTTGTGCGTCTGGGCGGTTTACAATTAAAATCATTTAAACATTAAAATCATTAACATTAAAATTGTTTAAAATGCAACATTAAAAGTATTAAAACTATAAATCTAATTAAAAGCCTGGGTGAATAAATATGTCTTCAATGCCTGTCTAGAAGTTACCAGAGATGGGGAGGCTTTATTTCAACAGGGAGCACATTCCAGAGTCCAGGGACAGCAATGGAGAAGGCCTGTTCCCAAGTAGCCGCCAAATGAGTTGGCGGCAACCGCAGACAAACCTCTCCAGATGATCTTAACAGGCGATGGGGCTCATGGTGAAGAAAACGTTCTCTTAAATACCCAGGGCCTGTTTAGGGCTTTATAGGTAATAACCAGCTCCTTGTATTTTGCCCAGAAAAATATCGGCAGCCAGTGTAGCTCTTTCAACTATGGTCTCTCCTAGATGACCCAGAGACCAACCTGGCCACCGCATTCTGTACCAACTGCAGTTTCCAGACTACATACAAAGGCAACCCCACATAGAGTGCATTGCAGTAATCCAGCCTAGAGGTTACCAGCAAATGCACTACTGTTCTGAGGTCATTCATCTCAAGAAATGGACATAGCTGGCATATCAGCCAAAGCTGATAAAAAGCACCTCTGACCACTGCCTCAACCTGGGACACTAGGTAGAGGTTTATGTCCAGAAGCACCCCCAGATTGCGTACCTGTTCCTTCTGGGGAAGCGTGACCTGATCCAGAACTGGCAGATCAAAATAATCTCCCGAGTTCCAACCTCGCACAATAACTATGTATCTGGATTCAGCCTCAGTTTGTTATCGCTCATCCAGCCCATTACTGCCTCCAGGCAGGCATTTAGGGGGGTTATGCCTTCTTCCAATGATGCTGACATGGAAAAAGATATTGGGGTGTCATCGGCATATTGATAACAACCCACATCAAATCTGATGATCTCTCCCAGCAGATTCATGTACATTTTAAATAGCGGAGACAATACGGAACCCTAAGGGACACCATACGAAAGTTCAGATTTTGAAGTACAGTCTCCAAGAGACAGCATCTGGAATCTGCCCGTAAGATAGGAGCAGAGCCACTACAATGCAGCGACTCCCACCCCCAACCCCCTCAGTCATTCCAGAAGAGTACTATGGTTAATAGTATCGAAGGCCGCCAAAAGATCCAACAGAGTCACACTCCCTCTGTCATTTCCTAATTGGAGATCATCTATCAGGCCAATCAAGACAGTCTCTACCCCATAGCCTGCCCAAAAGCCAGTTTGAAATGGGTCTAGATAATCAGTTCCTCCAAGACCGCCTGGAGCTGGGGGGGGGGGGGGGGGAGAACCACCTTCTCAATCAGCTTGCCCAGCCATGGAAGGTTGGAGATAGGCCTGTAGTTGCTTGACTGTGAGGCATCAAAGGTAGTCTTCATCGAAAGCAGTCTAATGATTGCCTCCTTAAGACAAGGAGGCATCCTGCCCTTCCTCAGAGATGCATTTATAATCGCGAACAGGCCCTTTATAACAGCCTCCCTGTCAGATAGTACAAGCCATGTTGGGCAAGGATCAAGAGGGCAGGTGGTAGGCCGTACCATTCCAAGCAACTTGTCACATCCCCAGGAGTTACATATTAAATATCCTCCCCCGCTTGCTGGAAGGAGTGCAGTTTTTGGCTACTGCTACTGCCTTTCTATTATATGTAGAAAAAGCCCACCCCGCTTTAGCAGACTCCATGAAGTGCTTAGGGAGCAGGAGCATCATAGGGTTTGATTTGGGTTCAGGAAAAACCACAGCACTTTTACTCAGAGGCTGGGATTCCTGAGGGTTAGGGTGGGCCAAACCTAGTGTATGAATAGTCTTGGACATCAGTTTCTGTGCTTGCCAGCTGCTAGGACCACCTTTGGCAGGCCCTGCTGCAATTTCCCCTTCTAGACTCTAACGTGGAGCACACGTCTGGTGTGTTCCATGCAAGGGAGGAGAAAGAAAAAAGGTCAAAGAGCCCAGCAAGAGTGGAGGGTGGGGAGGACAAACAAAGAGTTAGAAAGAAAACTTTATTTTTATACATGCAGACGCAGACAGTTAAGATGAAACGAGGAACAAAAATATGAAGACTGAGGGTGAAAGAGAAAGAAGTTTGGTTAGAGAGAACAGCTGAGAAGAACTGCCTTTGAGCCACGCAGGACTAAAAGAACTGAATGGTGCCATGTTTCTCCACCTCTTAGACTCCAATTTGCTTAGTCCTGCCTTAGAGAGCCACATGGAGAACCGCCTTGGATGTCAGCAGCAGAGAAAGAGTGCCTTTGCAAAATGTTAAACATGAAATGTTTAACAAGTAAAGAGTCCTTTAGAATCCTGCTTACCGCCTGAACTTTAGTTTCATAGTCATTGGATAGCTCGACACGTAAAGATTCAGCACTTGACCGACGGGCTTCTTCTATCGTATCTTTCCATTTTGTTTCGTGAGCAGAGCGCCAGACTCCCCACGCTTTCTTCTGCAAACCTTTTTCATACAGCCGGTCAGCTATTTTGTCTGTGTGCTCCTGGAATAAAATGTTAGCAGGTCAGTCAGATTCCTGTTCACTAGAGGCAGACACCAAAGCTAACAAGGCATGAATGGGTTTCACTGTCCCCCATGAAGGGCTCCAGCTAATTCATCAGTTACTATAGCTTCAATGTTGTAGAAGCCAGGCAAAAGGCTATGAGGTAGATGGTTATTCTGCATTTCAGAGGGCCAGTGTAGCATGTAAAAACATGGTGCAGATGAGAGCTGGTGCAGCTGGCATGAAATTAACCCAACTGCATCCATGGTCATGCTAAAATTCAAACCAGCATGCTTGGTCACAGTTGCGAACCAAAGGGACTCTCATGGGATGATGAACAAGCCTCATTTTGAGTGCAAGATATTAGGGGTAGTTCACACTGCCATAATAAGGGTAGGAGAAGCCTGGTACGCTGATTTGGGACCTGTCTGTACTCCTGTTTGCCAATTGTCTGCCAGTTAAAACCAAGGTCGGCGGCACCATCTGTGCTTGTACACTTAACAGCAGCTGGGTTGGAGAACTTCTCCAGGCTCACTGAGCAGCTGGGTAGGAGGGAGCCCTCCAATTCAGCTGCTGCTTAGCACATGGATGATGCCTCCAACCTTGGTTTTAACCGACAGATAACTGAAAAATGGAAGTGCACACAGCTCCAGCCAGAAGTGTGGCTTGCTAGATTAGCTACATCATGGAAGAGCCAACACAGGTTTCCATATGAACATATCAAAGTTGCTGACTTGGTCAGGGTGTGCATAGGTGTGTTTTAAACAAGACACTCATCTTGACTGACAAATGCTGCGGTAGTCCTGACCCTTTGGAGTTCAACTGCCACATCCACACACATACCTCCTGTTTGACCTCTTGTCTGCCTGCAAGATGCTGAAGGCGCCACTTCATGAATTTCTTCATTAACTCTATCCTGTCCTTTTGCTTCTCAATAGCATGCGTCAAATTGGCAATTACCTAAACAAACACACCCCAACATAACTATGTCTGGAAAATGTATGGACAGTTTGAAATGTATGAAGCTATTTAGCTGAATTGGTTAGTGGAAGATGAATATGTGAATAAGGAAACAAGACTAAGCATATACAAAATATTACATACTAAGCAAAACCACAGATGTTTTAAAGTTTTAGTCAGGAGTTCAAGTGGTGCTGCCTCAACTGTGACATTTCAATCCCACTGGGCTGTAATTATTTCTTCTTTGCTTCGGTGTATAAATACTTTGGATACAATCCATCCAAGTTAAGCACTTTCAGGTTCCATTGATTTCAATGGAAGAGATTTAAGCATGGAAACTAATAAGTACTTCATGTTTGGCTGAGAGGTATCCATTGCTTTGCTTCTTTCTCTTTCCTTATTTTTTTTCTACATTGGACTGTGAGCCTCCTGGCAGAATTTGCCATATTTTAACTTTTGCACAGTGCTTACTTTTAATCACTACAGAAACAATGTATGTTATGAATACTGTTGAGCATAACTAGATAAATTAAAAATGGCAAACAACTGAACTAGGAGAGCAAGATGGAAGAATATTAAAACTTTGCAAATAGAACTGTCTGAAAATTATTTTACTTAAATTTTATTGGCTTGCTTAAATAGATTGGCTCACATACCATGCAGCGAAAAATGGGTGGTGGAGCACCCACCTGGGTTACTTACATGCTGTGCACTATGCAAATCTCTATACATGGCAGGCATGACCCACTGCCTGAACAATAAAATTCTAGTTTCATCTAGGGATGTGCGAACCAGTCTGAATTCGAACCGGTTCAAATTCGAACCAGGGTGGTTCGAAGGTTTGAATTCAAACTGAACCAGCCATCAGGTTCGAGCTGCAGGTTCAAATTTGAACTGAACCAGGGGGTGGTTCGATTCGAACCAGTTTGGACATCCAAAAATTGGTATGATGGTAGCTGGCACCCAGGGGTACCTGCCACCCAAACCCCAAAGCAATCGGACACTTGTACGGTTTTTTATGAATTTTGAAAATTATTTCTATTTTTTTCTCATAGGGTATAATGGGACTCGAACCAGGCCATTATACCTTATTGTGGAGCACCCATGGGTGCCAACAACCACCCAAACCCTGAGGCAATCGGACAGTACTACGATTTTTTATGAATATTTGAAATATTTTTAATTATTTTTCTCATAGAGTATAATGGGACCAGAACCAGTCCATATCCCCTATTGTGGAGCACCTAGGGGCACAAAAGCGGGGTGGGTGGTAGACAGACAGGGGTGCCTACCACCCACAAAACCCCAAGGCAATTGGACACTCCTCTGATTATTGGTGAATTGTTAAAGTATTTCAAAAATAACTTATAACTTCAAAAATCACTTAAAAGTCAGCCCTTTGCCCAATTCCTTTCAAATAATTCTGATAGCTTCATGGCCCCCCTTTGGGCACTACCACCCACCACACTCTGCTCTAGGCCACCCTTTGCCCCCGACGTGAAGCTATACATTTGCTGACACCTCCATGCTTCTTTATGGAGAAAAACCTTAAAGACGTGTAAACTTCAAAAATGACTTAAAATCAGCCCTTTGCCCAATTCCTTTCAAATAATTCTGATAGCTTCCTTGCCCACCCTAGGAACTACCACCCACCACACTCTGCTCTAGGACACCCCTTTCTCCCTGACGTGAAGCTATACATTTGCTGCAATCCTCATTATTCTCTATGAGGAATTCCAAATTAATTTTAAAATTCACCAATAATCAGAGGAGTGTCCGATTGCCTTGGAACTTTGTGGATAGTAGGCACCCCTGGTTGTCTACCACCTACCCACATTTGTGCCCCTTGGTGCTCCACAATAGGGGATATGGGCTGGTTGGAGTCCCATTATATCCTATGAGGGAAAAATAGAAATAATTTTCAAAAATTCATAAAAAATCATACAAGTGTCCGATTGCTTTGGGGTTTGGGTGGCAGGTACCCCTGGGTGCCAGCTACCATCCTACCAATATTTGGGTGTCTGAACCGGTTCGAACCCGAACCTAACCAGGGGAAGGTTCGAGCAAAACCAAAACCGAACCACCCCCTCCTGGTTGGAACCTGGTTTGAATTCGAACCAAACGGGGCAAACCAGTTTTGTGCACATCCCTAGTTTCATCTAGTGCTGAACTTCCCCGGTGCACCAGCAGCTGGATCCTTCCAAATGACTGTGTGGAATGGGGGAAGAATCAGGGGTCACACCTGCTGATGCTGCACCCAACCTATATAGGCTCCTGAAAGAATTACTTGTATGTTTCATTTTTCCTTGGTATGGCTTGTTCGTATGGGGCTGTGCATGCATACGGGGCTGCATACACAGAACACATGAGGGCCTTGTGGGTGGGGCCAGAATTCAAACCAAGTATAAATTAAAGAGAAATCAGGACCCTTAAACACAGATAAACTTTAATTAAGATACACTTCCCCCGCCACCAGAGGGGCTCTTCTTGAGAAGCAATTTTGGACATAGGAAATTAGAAACATGTGTGAACAATCACACCCATATACCTACTGCAGTTCTCTTTCAGAGCAGGTATTGTGCCATTCAATTAGAATATGGCGGCAGAAACAAGGGATAGGAAATCATGGTTTTCTTAGGCTGTACAGATTACCAGTTTCTAAACCTGTGCTCTGTATTTATAAAGATGCAATTGTTTGCTGTAAAGAACAAAGTTTAGTTTATAACCGATTAGTAGAATGTATCACCTCATCCTTCCTTCCTATTGAAATCTCATATGTACGTAGCAACTCTTTCAGGTTCTCCAACTGATTGGTCAATTGTCTCACGTGCGCTGCATGTTTCTCTCTCGCCTGTGCCATTTCTAGTGTGTGATGTTCAATAAAATGAAGCTTCCATTTCCTCAGTTCAGTCAGAACATTTGTCTGGAGAATTAAAATGGTAGGTTTAATGAAGAAACAAAGATCAGTCCACATATTCAATTACCAAGAACATGTAACTAATCAAGTTCAACACATACTGAAGTGCAACACTGGAATTTCTAGAAGTTTTTCCACATTACCCAACAGATATGTCTACTGATAATTAATGCTGAATTAAGATGTAGAGGTGAGTAAAATGCACTTCCGCCCATCTGGTAATCTGGCAGGAGAACTGTTGTGTGCCAACAGTATAATATATATCCAGGTGTGATGGGTACCTCTTTGGTACCCAATATTGTGGAGGTAGCACTTCAGAGAATGAGCTCTTTGCATCTGTGATTAATTGCTGCTTTGGTCCCATTTTTTACTAGGAAAATAACCCTTCTTCCTAGTAACACTTGGAACATGACAACATTACAGGTGAAACTCGGAAAATTAGAATATCGTGCAAAAGTCCATTAATTTCAGTAATGCAAATTAAAAGGTGAAACTGATATATGAGACGGACGCATTACATGCAAAGCGAGATAAGTCAAGCCTTAATTTGTTATAATTGTGATGATCATGGCGTACAGCTCATGAAAACCCCCAAATCCACAATCTCAGAAAATTAGAATATTACATGGAACCAAGAAGACTAGGATTGAAGAAAAGAACAATATCGGACCTCTGAAAAGTATACAGTATACTGTGCTTGACTGGCCAGCAAACCCGCCTGACCTGACCCCATAGAGAATCTATGGGGCATTGCCGAGAGAAGGATGAGAGACATGAGACCAAACAATGCAGAATTGCTGAAGGCCGCTAATGAAGCATCCTGGTCTTCCATAATACCTCATCAGTGCCACAGGCTGATAGCACCCATGCCACGCCGCACTGAGGCAGTAATTGCTGCAAAAGGGGCCCAAACCAAGTACTGAATACATATGCATGCTTATACTTTTCAGAGATCCGATATTGTTCTATTCTACAATCCTTGTCTTCTTGGTTCCATGTAATATTCTAATTTTCTGAGATTGTGGATTTGGGGTTTTCATGAGCTGTACGCCATGATCATCACAATTATAACAAATTAAGGCTTGACTTATCTCGCTTTGCATGTAATGCGTCTGTCTCATATATCAGTTTCACCTTTTAATTTGCATTACTGAAATTAATGGACTTTTGCACGATATTCTAATTTTCCGAGTTTCACCTGTACTGTTTCTAGAAAGAAGAGCTATTTAAAAAAGAAAAGGAGTACCAAAACGGTAGCTGATCAGGGCTGTAAACAACAGAGCCAGCACAAAGTAAACAAACTTTAAGGAGACACTTGAGAAATATTTTACGCTCCTTATATTTTACACTCCTTATTCTTGCCACAACAAAAATCATTTCCTAAACATTTGGCTCACTTGGCTTATCAAGATGGTTGAGTATATTGCCATCTAAAGGGAAAAAAGCCAATGTTTTTTTCCAGGTAAGAGTGCATAGGATGTGTAAGTGCCTTGAGCTCTAACTATTCTATACACACAAGCACTCATATTAGAGCCCTCAGGCCCTTAAAAAAAAAAAAACCAGGAAAGAAGCTTCTTCAAGAGTGGGGGAACTCTTGGGCACAAAAGTAATAAGTATAAGTAATCCTTGTAAACATACATATGAAGCCCTGTGAAGGAAAAAGCAACTTGAGCTGGGCAATTTGGAGCCAAGAAGCAAGGAGTGGGGAAAAGGTTAAACACCTCCAGGTTAAACACCTCAACCTACCCACTGCTTCGCTGCTCTAAATTTGCTCCTCTTGAAGCTGCTTTACTGTCTGAAAAGCAACTGCCATAACTATAGAAGGATTAAATAAATTAGCACAAAATACATACCTTAAGACTTCCACTCCAGAGATCAAGTATGCTCTCTATGTGGGTAACTCTTTCATCCGAAAGGCTTAAATCGGTCACATTTGACTCCTGAAGATCTCTTGGACTGGATGTAGACAATTGTGAAGAAGACTCTTCTGAACGGATTGGACAAAGACCTTCCATAACTGCATGAGATGGCTCCTTTACTGATGCTGAAACTGGGGAACAGGAAGAAAGAGAGTGCGTGCACCATTTGGCTTTCAGATATCTTAAGACTATGTTGAACGTGCTATAATCATGGGAGACTTCAATTACCCTCACATAGTCTGGGCAAATTCACGTATGGGTATTGACAGAGAGGCCACATTTCTAGACATGCTAAATGACTGTGCCGTAGAACAGTTGGTCATGGAACCAACCAGAGAGAAGGTGACCTTGGACTTAATCCTGAGTGATGCCCAGGACTTGATGCAAGATGTCAGAGTTGTAGAACCATTAGGGAACAGTGTCCCTAGTGTGATCCAATTTAGCTTGTATGCGAGTGAAACACTTCCAAAGAAGTCCAACATAGATGCACTGGACTTCAGAAAAGGAAACTTCTCAAAAATGAGGGGGCTGGTAAAAAGGAAGCTGAAAGGGAAAGTTGGGAGGGTCAAATAACTCCAGAAAGCATGGAACTTATCCAAAACCACAATAATAGAAGCTCAGTTGGAATGTATACCAAGAAGGAGGAAAGATACCACCAAATTCAGGAGGCGGCCAGCATGGCTAACAGGTAGAGTCAGGGAAGCTATAAAAGGGAAGACAACTTCCTTCAGAAAAGGGAAGTCCTGCCCAAATGAAGAGGATAGAAAGGAACATAAACCCTGGAAAAAGAAGTGCAAGGAGACAATAAGGGATGCAAAATGCTAAAAGTGTCATGGGGAATAACAAAAACTTCTTTAAATAGATCAGTAGCAGAAAACCTGCCAGGGAGGCGGTTGGACCCCTAGATGATGTGTTTGTGAAAGGGATTATTGAGGATAAGGAGATTGCAGAGAAGCTGGATGAGTTCTTTGCATCCGTCTTCACGGTGGAGGATAATTACCATCTAACCACTCTGAAACGGAGCTTCTCAGGCTTGGAGGCTGAAGAACAATTTGAGGTGATAAGAGAGGATGTTCTAAACTGTTTTGAAAAACTAAAAATTAACAAATTGTCAAGACCTGATGGCATCAACCAAAGAATTCTGAAGTAATTCAAATGTGAAATTGCTGATCTCCTAGCAAAAATATTTAACTTGTTCCTGTAATCAGGCTCTGTACCAGAGAACTGGAGAGTAGCTAATGTAACTTCCATTTACAAAAAGGGATCTGGGGGGATTTGGAAAATTACAGGCCGGTTAGCTTAACTTCGGTGCTAGGTAAATTGATGGAAAGCATACTTAAGAACAAAAATTATTAAACATATAGAAAAACAGGCCTTGCTGAAGGAGAACCAGCATGGCTTCTAAAAGGGCCCATCTTGCCTGACCAACCTTTTGGAGTTTTTTGAGAGTGTCAACAGGCATGTGGATAAAAGTGATCCGGTAGACATAGTCTACTTGGACTTCCAAAAAGCTTTTGACAAAGTTCCCCACCAAAAGCTCTTGAGTAAACTTAGCAGTCATGGGATAAAGGGATAGGTTCATGTGTGAATTGGTAACTGGTTGAAGGACATGAAACAGAGGGTCAGAATTAATGGACAGTTTTCACGATGGAGGGAAGAAGTGGGATGCCCCAAGGATTCGTACTTGGACCAGTGTTGTTTAACTTGTTAATAAATGATCTAGAATTTGGGATAACCAGTGAAGTGGCCAAATTTGCAGATGACACTAAACTATTTAGGGTAGTGAAATCCAAAACAGATTGTGAGGAGCTCCAAAATGCAGTTCAGTGCAAGCAAGTGTAAAGTGATGCATATTGGGGTACAAAAATCCCAACTTTGCATATACACTGATGGGGTCCGAGCTGTAAGTGCCTGATCAGGAAACAGACCTTGGCGTCGTGGTAGACAGCTCATTGAAAGTGTCGAATCGGTGTGCAGCAGCTGTGAAAAAGGCAAATTCCATGCTAGGGATCATTAGGAAGCGGACTGAAAATAAAAATGCTAATATTATAATGCCTCTATAAAATGCCTTCTATGGTGCAGCCACATTTAGATTACTTTGTGCAGTTCTGGTCACCATATCTTAAGGACATTGTACAACTGGAAAAGGTGCAGAAAAGGGCAACTAAGATGATCAGGGGCCTGGAGCACCTTTCTTATGTGTCAAGGCTATGGCATCTGGAGCTTTTTAGTTTGGCAAAAAGGCAACTCAGGGGAGACATGATAAAGGTGTATAAGTATGCATGGAGTTGACAGAGAGCAATTTTTCTCAATCTCTCACAACATTAGAACCAGGGGTTGTCCCATGAAACTGAAGGATGGGAAATTTAGGACTGGCAGAAGGAACTACTTTTTTTCACAAAGTGCATAATTAATCTATGGAATTTTCTGCCATGGGATGTGGTAATGGCCACCAGCTTGGATGGCTTTAAGAGGGGTTTGCATACCTTCATGGAGGAGAAGTCTATCGATGGCTGCTAGTCTGAGGGACGTAGGCCACCCTCAGCCTCAGAGGCAAGTTACCTCTAAATACCAGTTGCAGGGAAGCAATAGCAGGAGGGAGGGGATGCTCTCAGCTCTTGTTTGTGGGCTTCTCAGAGGCATCTGGTGGGCCACTTTGTGAAACAGGATGCTGGACTAGATAGACCTTGGTCTTGATCCAGCAGGGCTGTTCTTATGTTCTTTTGCTGGGTGCAAATCAGAGGCTAAATGTTTATAAGGCCAAATATTGGGTTTCCCTCCCTATGCATTAGTTTCACCAAAACAGATTATCTTAAGAAGCAGACACTACGCTCTGTTAGCAGTTCCTGGAGGGATACAACGATGCTTTCCAAGACAGAGCCTGGTTACTGGAATGTATGAACGTTTTCTACCTTTATGGAATAGCTTTATGACACAACTAAAGTAGAATAAATAGCTGTGGCTCTGTGTTAACATCTACATATACATATTATCTACATAGATGAACTGCCATATCGAGGCTTCTATGACTTTTCTTCCCTCTTATTCCCATAGAATCAAACCACTTTTAAAAGGCAGCTTGGGATGCTGTAGGGAAAAACCTTTGGTGGTACTTATTTATTATTTAACATATTTGTATACCGCCCCAAACGCAAGTTTCTCAGGCTATTGCTGGTGCCACTGCTGGAGGAAGAAGCTCACAGATCCTGGAATGCTCCAACATGTACCTGCCTTCTGGCCAGATCCTCAGAGATTCCATCACACTTAGGACTAAGCTCTGGCTCCTACCCAGCCTCACCCACTCTGCAGCATCCCTCCCCCCGCTCCAATAGTCACTGAATTGAGTATTCCAATAGTTGCCGCTAAGGCAGAAGGAGCATTCCAGAACTTGTGAATTATTCCCTGGGCACAGCTCTAGTGGAACCCCCCCACCCCCCACCCCGGCAAGACTGAGCTCTTTTCCCTCCTAAGTAGATTTCATGTCTACAATGCCACTTTGATTTTATGCAGCCTTCTTTATTACACAAACCATTAATTGTTGTATATGGTGAGCCCCCCGAGGACAGTAATATCAACATTTTGCAGCAATGCTGTCAGAATCTGATAGGGCAGGATATAAATCAAACACACACACACACACACACACACACACACACACACACACTTATATTCTGCTCTATCCATGCAATACAGCAGGATATAAATCAAATAAATAAAAACCCAATTTCATATAAACACACTCATGTTTCTCTGGATGGTGGCTAATGTACATATTACACAACAGTGCCCCCATGAAGTTCACTAGCTGATCTTGTGCCAGTCACTATATCCTAGTCCACATGTAAGGATTTTGTTTGTACAGGTCGACCTCGTTAATTGCAGTATTGCTATTCATGTTTCTGCATATCTGTGGTTGCCTAATTGTCACCCTACCTCAATAGCCACGGATAAAAAAGGATTAAGACCCATGTATCTTCAGTTTTGGGATGGCCAGAAATTACTTCAGAGGTCAGTTCTCTGTGAAAAAATTGTGAATTTTGGATTTCTGGGGGATATTGCTGAACAGCTGGAGACCCACAGAGCACAGTACGGCACTTTATTTTCATTATATCCACCATTTTCAGCCTTCTCAAGTGTGGTTTTCAGGCCTCCATGAATCTAACCCACTAATCCCATTGCCACAGTGCCCCATTATGCATGGTTCCATTAACCGAGGTTGTAGTGGAGAATGGAACTCCTGCAGATAACAGGATTCACCTGTATAAAGCATGGACAATCCCCTTGATTTCAGTAATCCTGCTTGTTGCGGATTAAGCTGAATCCCATGTAAGTTTTTAAGAGTCATGGTATGAACTAACTTCCTCATCCCAGAAGAGTTATACCTTCTATTCTTGTTGTCCGAGTGGTGAAATCAGGAGCCCTTCCATGTTTCCTCCGGCCTATTCCTGCAGTTTCATGTCTGCGTCCATCCATTATTGCACTTCTTCCTATTTCAAACGTAAACAATAATTAAGTTTAGACAGACTGGTACAAAGCACATTCATTAGAGATTTGTACTTCTATGCTACTGATAAAAAACCCCCTTTATATTACAATGTAGGAGCCAGCAGTGGTAGCCCCTGTGTGAGTCTATTCTGTCCCCAGTGGTTATAAGAAATAAGCGAGAGGCAAGCAAGCTAAAGGAGGAGGAGCAGGGGCAGGGGGACAATGGAGTGGGAAACGCTGGCTGGCTCAGGGCTTTCCCCCCTGCCTCGCTCTTAGTAAGGCACAGGGAAGAAAAACCAAGCCAGCCAGTGTTTCAACGAAAGACTGGCTGGGAAGGATCCCTGATGGCCACTCTCCTGCATCCACATCAGATGCAGGGGGCATGGTTAGTTCCTAGACAGGGCTATTCAGCCCCACTGCAAAGTGTGCCCACCCCAGGCAGTAATGCAACAAATTTCATAGATATATTCTGAAATTAACCAAGTTTCTATTGTGTGATGGATCAATACTATAAACTTTATTACTCCTCTTATCGAAAAGGGCATATAACACAACAGCTGCCTATTTGTCAGGAGCGGCTCAGGAGTTCATAGCGGCCATGATGACTATGGGCCTATCCCAATTGGTCTCTGGACTGACACATGATGCTTGTCACACACAATTTGGTATTTTGCTCTGATCAGGGTGGTGTTCCATGGGTGGGAACCCGTGTCGTCTCCTTATTGTCACGGACAGACCACCATCTGGTTAAGGTAGGACTTTCACCCCTGGAGAGGTGGGTTGTGGTTGCAAGACCTATTAGGTTGGTCCACCCAAGAAGGTTATTGGATCCAATAGGATTCCAAGAAGTCTTGGAAGGGTTTTGGGTTGGCTCTGCTAGTGATTCTGTCGATGCTCTGGTGCAAACATGGAATAGTGAACTTACTAGAGCAGTTGACGCAACCACTCCTAAGGGTCCGCTCCAACCTGCTTTAAAATTAGCCCTGTGGTATTCAGAAGAACTATGGGAGCTGAAGCGGCAAGGGAGACTAGTAGAGCACAAGCGGAGGAAGACTTGCTGCAAATCCAACAGATCACAACACAGAGCACATTTGAAGATCTATGCTCTGGCAGTGTAGGTGGCAAAGAAGCAGTTCTTTTCTGCCCACATTGCTTCTGCAAATTCACACGCAGCAAAGTTGTCTAGGTTTGTGAGGGGACTAGTATGTACCCCCTCCTCCTTGAATTTGAACTTGGAACCATCATTCATTCACTGCAATGTCTTCAATGACTTTTTTGTGGATAAAATATCTCGTGTTGGAGCCAAACTGAATTCCACAGTCACTGCAGAGTCTACAGTGGACGTGTCCAGCAACTCCTCTTATAGAATTAGATTGGATCGCTTCCAGTCTGTGATTCCTGAGATGTGGACCAACTGCATTGGACTATATGTCCTGCAACCTGTTCTCTTGACCCTTGTGCAACTTGGCTTATTTCATCTGGTAACTGTAATATTAGAGAGGGGCCAGTAAATATTATAAATGTTTCTCTGAAGGAAGGCAAGATGCCTCCTTCTTAAGAATAATATTATTAGACCTTATTTGAAGAAAGCTGTATTGGATCCCTCAAAGTTAGCCAATTACAGAGCCATTTCCAATCTTCCATGGTTGGGCAAAGTGATTAGGTGGGTGGTGGCTTCTTAGCTCCAGGAAGATTTGGATGATACAGATTATCTAGACCCATTTCAAACAAGATTTCAAGCAGGCTATGGGGTTGAGACTGCCTTGGTCAGCCTGGTGGATGATATCCATTTGGCTATTGACAGAGGGAGTGTGACTCCACTTGGCTATTGACAGAGGGAGTGTGACTCTGCTGATCCTTTTGATCTCTTGGCAGCTTTCAGTACCATCAACCATGGTATCCTTCTGGGTTGCCTGAGGGAGATGGGATTGGGTGGCATTGTTCTACAGTGGTTCCATTCTTATCTCTCTAGTAGATGCCCGATGGTGTCATTTAGAGACAGCTGCTCTGCGAAATGAGAACTAAAGTATGGAGTTCCACAAGGCTCCATACTGCCTTGAGTGCCATTTAATATCTTCATGAAACCTCTGGGAGGGATCATCAGATGGTTTGGTGCAGGGTGTTATTAATATGCTGATGACACCCAGATCTATTTCTCCTTATCTATCTTGTCAGGAAATATCAGAACCTCTAAATGCCTGCCTGGGAGGTGGTAATGGGCTGGATGAGGGATAACAAACTGAAGTTGAATCCAAATAAGATGGAGTTATTGACGGGGGGGCGGGGTGGTTGGGACCCGAGAGATAGTTTAGATCCACCTGTTTACACTCCCCTGAAAGATTAGGTACGTAGCTTGGAAGTACACCTGGATCCTAAACTCTCTGATTTCTCTGGTTGAGGCAGTGGCCAGTAGCGCTTTTTATCAGCTTCAGCCAATGTGTCAACTACGCCCATTTCTGGAGGTAAATTACCTGAATACATTGGTGCATATGCTGGTAACCAGTGTTCCCTCTAACAGGGATTCCCGGATGCTGTTGACTACAACTCCCAGAATTCCCAGCTGCAATGGCTTTTGCTGTCAAAAGAAGAGCATCTCCATCTCCAAAAGCTTTTAGGAAGACCCTCAAGACACACCTGTTTTCTCAGACTTTTAACTGAAACTAATTTTAAACTATTTGTTTTTATCTCATGAAATTGTTTTAACTGTCTTATTCTGTGAAATTTTAATTGTTTTTACTCTGTTTTATATTTGTATTTTAAATTGTGTACACTGCCTAGAGATATACTTATCAGGCAATATATAAATAAATAAATAAATAAATAAAATGATGGAAACATCTACAGAAATTTATATCCACAGAGTAACCTATTTTAACATCAAACCCCCTGATTTCCAGAAATTTTTTTGCTGCAGGACAGTAGAGAAGCAAGAGACACTGCTTTGCAGGGGAAGAAACTGGAGGAAAAGTAGAAGCAATCCTGAGCACCCAAGGAAGTATTAAAACGGTGTGGCCATGCCCCTATGCAGCAAACCAATCCAATTTGCAATACTGTATGGAAAGGGAGGGAGAAAGAAGCCCAACCACCTGGAGAACTACTTCAGATTTTTCTAATGAATAGAAAAATGCACCAGAAGTAAGATTTTGTGTATGAAATTTAAACATATGCTATTATTTAGAATAAGCCCAGCTGTCTACTAACAGCACAGTGGAAAGCCTGACAATATACTTCAAAGACAAGAAATGCAAGTCCCTCAAGTACAACAATTCAATATTAGAAGGCCAGCACCTTAAAGAAGCAGCAACACTAAACGGTATGGAAATGAGTCACCACTGCTTAGTGATTTATTGTACCAGGCTTACAAGTTTCCAGATTTAATTAACCAACCTGATAACGTAGGACAGGAAATTAAATTTTAGTGTTAAAAGCATTCAAATGTTAGATTTAACAGTGCAGCATGTTTTATTCTGGTTTTCCTTATATAAGAACGGAAGCTTCTTTTGAAGATAATTGTTATCCCTAGATCTATTATTTCAAAGAAAGGCTTGTTATTAATAACTGGAGTTCTCCTACCAGAGCATATTAAATCTAATCCACATAACAGGTTTTAAAATTCAAAGTTTTTGCAAAAGCATCAACTCCCCTGGATGTTCACCCTACCAAGAATCCAATATATACTACAAGAGAAGATGGCAATCCCCAATACAAATCAGATGCTAATGAAAAGCTAGAGCAGATTGGAGAAAATCAGGCAGATCATTCGCTTAAGTGAACATAATAGTTCAGGACTTCCTCAACCATTTTTACCTGCTCCAGATGCTCAGCCTCCCCCAAAATGGAAATAAGCCAGTCCAGATTGTAGTAGACTATCTATGCAGCCAGGCTCTTTTCAAAAACTGCTGGCATCTATCAGATATTTTATTGGCCATGTCCCAACATGTATGATATATCCATGCTTGAATGGATATATCATTCAAGCATATATTTTGAAATTAACCAAGTTTCTGTTGTGCGATGGATGAATATTATGAACTTTTATTACTCCCCTTGTTGAAAAGGGAATCTAATATAATGGCTGCCTATTTGATACCCTCATAACTATCTTGCTGCCTCCCATCCATCAAGAGCCAGAAATTATTCCACCTACTGTGTGCACATTTGCCAGGGAAGGATGATCAGGGTTCAATGGAGAAAGTGCTATTAGGCCCCAATATCAACTCAAGAGCAAGAAGTGATCTGTAGTATTTCTCAGCTCTATAGCTACATTACCAGATGAAACTTTGTGAGAGAAGTCCTGTGGGTGACATTCTGACTTGATTTACTAGAGTTCTAGTGAAATGTAGAAGTCCTTTAGGCTACTCTTGAGTAGTACCATTGAGAAATTTAGTCAGGATCTCAGCCAGTATTGGCCATATAAGTTGCGATTTTAATGTTGCAGTTAATCAGAGCTTACATTTTAGAAGCTGCTCTCCATTTAAGACACAAATATCCAGTAGACCATCTTGCAACTGCTTTTGGAATTGTTTAGAATTCTAGAGTCCTGCAATTGTTTGGATTCTAGCAGCTTTGACACCGTATGTTGCTGAACAGGGTATGCGTGTGGGTGCTTTGAACAAGGTATTCTGACTTTGTTCAGTAACAATTTAGCAATTTACCCTGATGATTCACCCTCACTTATTAAAGACTCAATGTTTATTTGCCTGTGCAGACTTGTATTAACAACTGGACAATGTGGCATCAATTTCTGAAAACTTTATTTCACTTATTGTAGCTGGATAAATAAAATCCAACAAAATTCTTTCAAATAAATGCATCCAATAAATCTATTTTACCCTCACTATAGATATGGAGGTGATATGTGAAGAAGCACAAGAACTAAGGCTCATCCTTCTCTCAACCCAAGTACAACCTAAGGGCACCATAGCATCAAACAGCCCTTAGGACTTATGAACAACTCAGAACAAACCTTCTAGGTATAATGGATATTAATATAACAGAGCTCCATTATCCAAACTTCCATTGCTTTCATACTTGTTTTGTCTTTCCAAGACCAAAGTAGCCACATTTCTCAAATTTATGTAAACTTAGCAGTGTCCAAAGATATGCCGATAAAGGGAAGCCCATTTAGCTAAGCAACAGTGTATTTCATTAGCAATCAAATTATGGCATAGGTGAGCAAAACTAGATCTAAACAAGAAAGTCTGGTAAGAACTAATCTGCCTACTTCTTTTCACCACCCCTACAACTGGACTAAGTTTAGTCCAAAGTTAGCGCACTTGTGCCTCAAATGTTCACGTGTCTGCCATCTTGAATTGGGGTTGATGACATCACCACAAACTATGCCTTTGAGGTGTCCCTACAGCTGTAGCAAATTTGGTTTATATTTGGTAAAGGCACTGCAAAGTTGATAGAGGGACACAGAATGCCAGGTGATCTCCTTAAGGAAAGTAGGCTAAAAAGCAATTATGTGAATGTCTACTTAGAAATAAGACATTGTGTTGAATAAGAGAGCTGTACACAGAGAGCTGTACACAGGATTGTAAACTTACTATTATTGTCTTCTTAGTTGTATTTGTTTGGGTTTTTTGTCTGTTTAATTGCATAATTTATTTTACTGTTTTGTTAGCCACCCAGAGAACAAATTGTTATGGGGTGGCCATATAAAGTTATCATTATTATTTATTTCTACATGGATCTTCCCACTTAAATTATTTTAGTTTTGTTTCTTGTTGAGAGGTTAACCAAACAAACCTCCATAACTTTGAATCAAAAAAGCCTGTAAACTTTGGAACTATAGGGATGTCATACTTTCTGAAAGCCTTGAAAGATTAAAGAATATGAATTAAAACAATTTCAAATGTTCAAAGGAGCAGATATTGATGTGTTATTTTTAGAAATGCCTCAAGCAATAAGTTGATAACCAAAAAACAATGACTGAAATAAATTATTAAAATATCAATCACCCCCCCCCCGCAAATAATCAAATGCCACAGGGCACCAACTTAGAGGATTAACAGCCCAGTATGAAGAACTGCATATGTAGTTTGGCTAGAATTCATCTACTCCATTTGGGAAGTGATAAAAACACAGAACATGTACAAACTGACAAACTAATCTGTGCTGTGAAATCTCCTTGAAGTAAATCTTATTATAAATTAACAAGTCTTCTTGCATTAGCTGTCAAAGCAAAAGAAAATTAGAAATAGATCAAAATAGCAGTGGTGAATATCTGGCAAATTGTGATCAAGTGTTATTTCAAGCGGTACAACACAAAGCAATCCTCATCTGTTTTATCAGACAAGCTTCTGCTTCTAGATTTGTGCAATGGCTAAAATATAGAAGCATAAAGAGAAGCTATAGGTCACAGCCACACACTATAACAAGCTAAATCATGTGACAGTGTCATGACCCAAGAAACCCGTTTCCAAAAATGAGACAGTCTGTTCCATGGGAAACCCCATTTCTGCTTTGGCTTCTCCCATTTTGGCTAGATCTGAGGTTTCCTTCCCTTAACAAAACAAAGTGACCCTCGTGGCTTCTAAATATATCTTATTCTTGTCATACATTACCTGGAGACTCCTGATGAGCCTCTATACGATCAGACTGCCGTAACACACTTGGTTCAAACTTTGGTGTCACTACAGCATAGCGAAGCAGCTCTTCATATTCATCCTACCATAAAAGAAAGACCAAGAATTGCAACATTTGTTACCAAGTCAGATTATAAAAATTTAAGTCACTCTGAATTCACATACTCTCTTATATTTCTCTCCTGATTTCCAAGTCAAGAGAGAACTTTTGCAATCTGTTTAGTGTTTTCTGTTTCAAACAGTTTCAGTAAGTATTTGCATCATAAGGATCTCACATTAGCTAAGGCTGGGCAAAACACTGGCCAATATCCAAACTACCACATGCATGGGGGAGCTATTTTCAGCTATTCCCTCTTTCCCTCTACAGCTCTGTGCCTCCCAAAAATATGTCTCTGAGAGTTGACTGATCAATTTCCATGAGTCAAGATAAGAGATTAAGGCATGATCCTAAACGTAGCTTATCAAACCATGAGTATCACTTTGCTTTAATAAGAGAAAGAAATCCAGATAGAAACAGCCAAAATGGGAGAAGCCAGAGTCAAAATGGGTTCTCATGGAACAGACTGTCTGATTTTTGGAACCAGGTTTCCTGGGTCATGACACTGTAACACGAGGGAGCTTATTACAGTGTGTGGCTGTGACCATTTCCTAAACTGTAAACTCTCCTCCACACAAAGCAGGATTCTGATCCAGATGTTATTCTGCTTACCAATATTAGTCTTATTTTGTCTTCCTCCATTCTTTAGGGATGGGCCATATCTTAGTGGTAGAGCAGATACACAGATTATTTATTTATTTATTTATTTATTGAATATTTCTGCTGCCCTACCCAATTTGGCTCAGGGTGGTACACACACACACACACACACACACACACACACACACACACACACACACACACTTAAAACCAATAACCAATAAAAACAATTTTTTAAAAAATACCATAAAACAATGTTAAAAACAATTTTAAAACCCTAAAAACAAAACAAAACCCTCAGTACAAAAACTCCTACAACAATTTGAAAACCCTGGAAAACCAGGCCAGATAAGTCTTAAGGGCTCTCCTGAAGTTCAAATTACGAATGTCTACAGGGAGCACATTCCACAGCCCAGGAGCAGCTACAGAAAATGCCCGCCTCTGAGTTGCCACCAGACGAACCGGTGGTAACTGGAGACGGACCTCCTCAAATGACCTTAACGAGCAGTGGGGATCATACAGAAGAAGGCACTCTCTGAGGTAACCTGGACCTAAGCCATTTAGGGCTTTAAAGGTATTAACCAGCACTTTGTATTTTGCCCAGAAACATATTGGCAGCCAGTGTAACTGTTTCAGGACAGACATAATATGGTCTCTCCGAGTTGCCCCGGAGACCAATCTGGCTGCGGCATTTTGAACTAACTGAAGTTTCCAAACTATGTACAAAGGCAGCCCCACGTAGAGCGCATTGCAGTAGTCGAGCCTGAAGGTTACCAGCTGGTGCATCACTGTTTTGAGGTCATCTTCTTCAAGGAATGGATGCAGCTGTTGAATCAGCCGAAGCTGATAGAAAGCACTTCTGGCCGTGGCCTCCACCTGAGATACCAGGGTGAGGCCTGGGTTCAGTAGTACTCCCAAGCTGCGTACCTGCTCCTTTCGGGGGAGTGTAACCCCATCCAGCACAGGGAGAACTAACTCATCCCTCAGATTCTGAGCCCTTACAATGAGCACCTCTGTCTTGCTTGGATTCAGCCTCAATTTGTTTTCCCTCATCCAGGCCATTACTGCCTGTAGGCAGGCATTTAGGCATGTAGGCAGGCATTTAGGGAATGAATACCATTTCCTGATGAAGCAGATTAAAGAGAGAAGTAGATTTGGGCGTCATCTGCATACTGTTAACACCCAGCACCAAATCTCTTGATGACCTCACCCAGCGGTTTCATGTAGATATTGAAAAGCATTGGTGACAGAATGGAGCCCTGGGGGACTCCATATAACAGCTCTCATTTAAAAGAGCAACTGTCACCAAACTCCGTCATCTGGGATCTGCCCGAGAGATAGGATCAGAACCACTGCAAAGCAGTGCATCCTATCCCCAACTCCCCCAGGAGACCCAAAAGAATACCATGGTCGATGGAACTGAATGCTGCCGAGAGATCAAAGAGAATCAACAGAGTCACACTCCCTCAGTCAATTCCCCGGTAAAGGTTATCTATCAGGCCGACCACAAGGCTGTCTCAACCCCATAGCCCGTTCTAAAGCCAGTTTGAAATGGGTCTAGATAATCAGTTTCCTCCAAAACTGCCTGGAGCTGGTTGGCCATCACCCTCTCGATCACCTTGCCCAACAAAGGGAGATTTCAGATTGGCCTATAACTATCCATCGCTGAGGGATCCAGGGAAGGCTTCAAATGAAGAGGTCTAACTACTGCCTCCTTCAAACATGGAGGCACCCCACCCTCCCTCCCTACAACCGGGGAGACCCGTTTTCAAATCCCCATTCAGCCATGATACTTGCTGGGTGACTCTGGGCCAGTCACTTCTCTCTCAGCCTAACCTACTTCACAGAGTTGTTGTGAGGAGAAACTTAAGTATGTAGTACACCGCTTTGGGCTCCTCGGAGGAAGAGCGGGATATAAATAATAATAATTAAAAAAAATAAAATAAAATAAAATAAAATAAAATAAAAGATGGACCAATGGTCTGACTTGGTATAAGGCAGCTCCATATGTTCATCCAGTATCTGGGGTTTTGACACTACTTTGCAGTCACTTTAAAAAAAAAACACTTCGGGCAATACGCTGTGAAGCCATTTTTAGAGAAAAAAAATCATATCTCCCCATTCTATTATTTAAGATTAAGCTACAATAATGGGAGTAATCTTCAACAGCACAGCAACTGAAGAGATGCTGTGCTATCAAAGACTACTTCCATTACAGCTCTTGCAGCACAAAAATTGGCCAACAACTTGAAGATTTCCTTGCCACTCAAGACACTATCTCCAAAACGAGTCACCCCTTTCACCTGTGTACTCACACCTCCAACTGACAACCTCCCACCCATTCAGATCAGCTGACGTAAGTATGGCACTGCTTCAAACACCAGCAAAACTGGCCCTGCGGATTAAATACTCTGGTGACGAAGTAAGGGTACAGTACTTTTATGACGACAGCAATAAGCCAAAGACAAGCCATACTTATTAAAATAAGATATCCCATTCATCCAAGATTAAGTTTTTCTACAGAGCTTCAACAGAATAAAATGTTAATATGGTATATGCAAAGATGGATCACACAATGGGTAGATCATCTTCTTCACATAGTAAACAGCTGTAGCATCAGAGCAAAATTGTAAAGAACAAGGTATATGTTTTAACAACAGCAGCTGGCATCCAGACTAACAAAGCATGCATGCAGCAATCCAGACTAAAGCAGCACAGGCACCTGGGCTCTTCCCAGATGGCGATTTTACTTCGCTTCACCACAGGAAGGGTGGGTATGCAATCATACATTGCGGGGAGGGGTGCCTCCATACAAAATTCAGACTGCCCCCCCCCCCGAGCATTTGGAGCTTAAGCCGCAGTATCTCTGTGCTAAGAAGTCCCATTTTTTACAGTCCCTTTCTGGGATACTTCCACATATCCCAACGTTTCTTCTAAGATGTATGGAAGGATCATACTGACAGAGCTTTTTTTTTCTTAAAGTCTTGCTTTCTTTTTAATTCTTTTAAAAAAAAATAAAATTAGATTTACTCTGTGATCTTGCAGAAGACTGAGTGCTTAAAGAAGGAGCAATTCACCCACTTATCTTACCGGTCTTCCACAAGATTGACTGAGGGATCAAAAAGAAAGAAAGGAAGAAACCCAGATAAATCTATCAAAACACAAAACCCAGTAGAAGAGTGCAGTGCCATAGGGAGGGCATAGAGGGCCAGTGTTCAGGCTACCCGCACCCCGCAATAGCCTTTCTTTTTCCACCACACGGTGGGAGTCCATTTGATCCCCGCTGTAAGCAGCGATAGCAGCAGCAGCAGCTTCTGAGGGAGCAGTCCAGGGTAGGCTGCCCTGCCCCCGCTGCTCAGCCGCCACCACTGCAACCGCCCCCTCCACGACACCCCTCCTTTTCCCTCCGCATGCAGAGAGCCCCTTTTCTCCCCACTGCGTGGCAGCAGTGGTAGTGTCAGCAGCAGCCATCTCTCTGAGGAAGCAGCCTGGGATAACATGCCATGTGCGTGGCATGTTACGTATGGAACTAAAAGCATGCCACGCCAAACACATATGCATACTTTTAACACTTCTCAAACAGATTCTTCACTGCATCCAGAATCACAAGGCTGCAAGCACTAACTGCTCTACTGCTGCAAGCCTCATTGACTGCAGTAGTTATATAACAGCTGCTGCCTGTTACCTGTGCCCAGCAGAGGAGGAGACCACTTTCCATCTTCCAGCAGGAGGGCACAGGGTGGGAGACTGTGTCTGACTACTGGGTGCTGCTCCTCTGCTGCTTTTGTTGCTACCAACTGCCTGAGAGACTTCTGCCTGCCACCTCTGTTGGTTGTGTGAGTGTTGGCAGGGCTGGGGCCCTTGGGCTACAAGACTGAGCAGTCTTGGCTCCACCTGCTCACCCTGGGCTATTTAAGAAGGCTGCCAATGGCGGCAGGCCCGCCACCAAAAGGGCTGCCCCTTTGGGGAGTCACTTCAGTGAGCAATGAGGGCGAGGGCCACCCACCCACCCCCGGTTCGGTACCTTTGGGCTGGGGCGGGGAGTGAGTTTGGCCTGGTTAGGATAATTTTCATTGTTTTGAGTCTTTCTGGAGATGGGGAGTCGGAGGGGTATGTCCACTGGTCTCGGGGCAACTATTCCAGTGGTGATGGGGAATAGAAGAAGCTACGCTGGCAGGTCAGCAGGCCATTACAGGGGAAGGGAAATCAGAAACTTAATAGCTGTTTTCCCTTTCGGCTGCCCTGTCAGCTCTTTGACCTTGGGGAGCAGTGTCAACTACCCACAGAGCCGAGCCTTGCTCCTCTTTAACGCCAGGTCAGTCCAAAATGAATCTGAAGTAATCCATGATTTGATCATGGATGAAGGGGCTGACCTGGTGTGTATTACAAAGACTTGGCTGGGGGAGGCTGGTGGCCCAGTCTGGGCCCAGCTTCTCTCTCCAGGATACTCTGTTGAGGAGCAGGTGAGGGAATGTGGGCGGGGATATGGAGTGGCTGTGATCTTTAAGGATATCTCCCTTACCAGAATCCCTGTCGGAATGTCTGATCATATGGAGTGTGTGTACTTGTGTTTGGGGACCAGAGACAGATTGGGACTTCTGTTGGTGTACCGATCACCCCGCTGCCCAACAGAGTCCCTAACTGAGCTTGCGGACCTGGTCTCGGATTTGATGTTGGAGTGCCCCAGGCTTGTGGTTCTGGGGGACTTCAACATCTACTTTGGGACCTGGTTGTCTGGAGCAGCTCAGGAGTTCATAGCGGCCATGACAACTATGGGCCTATCCCAAGTGGTCTCCGTGCCGACACATACTGCTGGTCACACGCTTGATCTGGTCTTTTACTCTGATCAGGGTGGTGTTCCATGGGTGGGGACTCCTATGATTTCCCCATTGTCATGGACGGACCACCATCTGGTTAAGGTTGGACTTACAGTTACGTCCCACCTCTGCAGGGGTGAGGGGCCTATTACAATGGCCCGTCCAATAATGTTATTGGATCCAATAGGATTCCAAGAAGCCTTGGTTGGATTTAATGTTGGCTCGGCCGACGATCCAATTGATGCCCTGGTGGAAAATTGGAATAGTAAACTTATCAGGGCAGTATATGGGATCGCTCCTAAGCGTCCTCTCCGACCTGCTTCAAAAATGGCTCCTTGGTATACGGAAGATCTGCGGGAGCTGAAGCAGCAAGGTAGACGACTGGAACGCAGGTGGAGGAAGACTCAACTCGAATCCGACAGATTGCGACAAAGAGCAAATTTAAAGATCTATGCTCTGGCTATACGTGCAGCAAAGAAGCGCTTCTTTTCTGCCCGTATTGCTTCCACAAACTTACGTCCAGAGGAGCTTTTTAGGGATGTGAGGGGGCTAGTAGGACCCCCTGATTCCTTGAATCAAAATTTGGATCCATCAGTTGCCTGCTGTGACGCTTTTAATGAGTTTTTCGTGGACAAAATCTCTTGTATTTGGGCCGATTTAGACTTCGACTCCACAGTTAGCGCAGTATCAGATGCAGAGGTATCCAGCAACTCCTCTTGTGTGGTTAAACTGGATCAGTTCCAGTTTGTGACTCCTGAGGATGTGGACAGGCTGCTTGGAACGGTGCGTCCTACCACCTGTCTACTTGATCCTTGCCTGACGTGGCTTACACTATCTGGCAGGGAGGTTGTTGTGGAGGGCCTGGTGGCAATTATTAATGCCTCTCTGAGGGCAGGATGCCCCCTTGTTTAAAGGAGGCAATTATGAGACCTATTCTTAAGAAGCCTACTTTGGATCCCTCAGAGTTTAATAACTATAGGCCTGTCTCCATCCTCTCATGATTGGGTAAGGTGATTGAGAAGGTGGTGGTCTCCCAGCTCCTGGCGGGCTTGGAAGAAACGGATTATCTAGACCCATTTCAAACTGGTTTTCTGGCGGGCTACAGGGTGGAGACTGCCTTGGTCGGCCTGATGGATGATCTCCAATTAGGACTTGACGGAGGAAGTGTGACTCTGTCGGTCCTTTTGGATCTCTCGGCAGCTTTTGATATTATCGATCATAGTATCCTTCTGGAACATCTGAGGGAGTTGGGTGTAGGAGGCATTGCTTTGCAATGGTTCCACTCCTATCTCTTGGGCAGATTCCAGATGGTGTCGCTTGGAGACTGTTGCTCTTCAAAACTTGAGCTTTTATGTGGGGTCCCTCAGGGCTCCATATTGTCTCCAATGCTTTTTAACATCTACATGAAACCGCTGGGAGAGATCATCTGGGAATTTGGTGCTGGATGCTATCAGTACACTGATGACACCCAAATCTATTTCTCCATATCAGCTTCATCAGGAAAAGGCATATCCTCCCTGAATGCCTGCCTGGAGGCGGTAATGGGCTGGATGAGGGATAACAAACTGAGACTGAATCCAGACAAGACGGAAGTACTTGTTGTGTGGGGTCGTTACTCGGGAAACGATATTGATCTGCCTGTTCTGCATGGGATCACACTTCCTCAGAAGGAACAGGTACGCAGCAGTCTGGGAGTGTTTCTGGATTCACGCCTCTCCCTGGTTTCTCAGGTTGAGGCAGTGGCCAGAAGTGCTTTTTATCAGCTTTGGTTGATACGCCAACTGCATCAGTTTCTTGAGATTGATGACCGCAGAACAGTAGTACATTTGCTGGTAACCTCCAGACTTGATTACTGCAATGTGCTCTATGTGGGGCTGCCTTTGTACGTAGTCCGGAAACTACAATTAGTACAGAACGCGGCGGCCAGATTGGTCTCCAGGTCATCTCGAAGAGACCATATTACTCCTATATTACAGGAGTTACACTGGCTGCCAATAGGTTTCCGGGCAAAATACAAAGTGCTGGTTATAATCTATAAAGCCCTAAACAGCTTAGGCCCACGGTATTTAAGAGTGTCTTCTTCTGCACAATCCCCATCATCCACTGCGTTCATCAGGGGAGGCCCGTCTCTGGCTACCTTCAAGTTGTTTGGTGGCCACTCAGGGACAGCCCTTCTCAGTTGTCGCTCCAAGACTTTGGAATGAACTTCCTTTTGACATAAGACTCTCTCCATCTCTAGCGGTTTTTAAAAGAGCTTTGAAGATTCATTTTTTTAACCAGGCCTTTTAACTTTTGTAATTTTAAATACTGTAAATTGTTTTTGTTTTTAGGCAGCTTTTTGGCATTTTAATTGATTTTAATGTTTTGTGCTTTTGTATTGTTTTATTATTGTGAACCACCCCGAGACTTTGGTTTGGGGCGGTATAGAAATGTATTAAATAAATAAATAAATAATATAGGTTGTATGGTTTGAATATTTGCCTGCCAGTCTTGCACCCTACCCACAAATAGCAATCACAAGAGACAGTCTGTTCTAGGGCTGCCTTTTTTTTTTTTTGGAAAGAGAAGTTAAGCCTGTCAGTGCTGATGAGAGGCTTAATGCAACATGTACTTTGGCCCTTATTTACAGCAACATAGGAAAAACAGTGTGAATATTGGTTATCTCATTTTTTAATTTCTTCCATGCATCATCTCTTAAATTCAGGAAAGGTGAGCAACTTTCTGTAATCTACCTTTTTTTCTTTTTCTTTTACCAGAGCCATTGAGTCCACCAGCTGAGAGTTCCCATCTGGTTCCCTCCCTAGCCAAGCAGGAGGATTATGGACTTGTGAATCCAGCTGCAACTATTTGTGGCTGCAAATACTCAGAAATAAGACCCAATGACTTTCACTGAGCCTTAACATTCAAGTCAATACACTCACGACTGCAGAAGGCACTCTCAGAGCACCTTATTTGCAATCCATGTTTGCTCAGATTCTACTGAGAGGCCTTGCTCCCAGATTAAAATTGCAGCTTTGGGGGGAAACTATGAATCCCAGAGCCACTTGCACCACATTTTGATTTAGAAGTGAATTTGAAGGGGAGGGGAGGACAGAAGCTTGGCTTCTGTTTTAAACAGAAGCCATGGAAGGCTAGGTGGCTGATTGAGTGCTCCCCAGAGTGGAGAGGACACCACACAGTCTGTCTCCCCACCCAGTCCCCGGTAAAGGAGGAAGAAAGGGCAGGAGGTTCTCTGTTGTGAGGTCTCTGTCCGGCCCGACACAGTGATTGGGAAGAGCGGATGTGGCCCCTTCCAACAATCTCCATGTGAGGATCTAACATTTTGGGCCACGCCCAGGCCTAATACATACACCCAAACACACAACATGAACCAATACATACATTCACACCAACATGGGATGTAGTCTCTCTCCCCGCTGTTACATCTAACTTGTACTGCCACTGCACTGATTAATTCTACTACGCAAGAAGGCGGAGGGAAGTAGTCGGATGCTGAAGGGAGGAGCAGGTAGCAAGAAAGCAGACTCCAACCCCCAGCATGTCCACTACCATTTTGCATTGGGACCAAGACAGACAAGCAAGCTGATGAACTCCCTGACTCAAGAGTAGGGTTTCTGCAACTGCCACTTATACGCAGCTGAGGGCTGGAAGGCAAGCAGTGGGGGACATGGGAAAAGAGTTTTGAGCCAAGTCCAAGAATGTCCTTTAGTGTACCCACCTGGCTTACTTTCCTAGACAAACAGCAGAAAACTAGAATTTGAACATCAGATCAAGATCAACAACTTCAGAAGGTCAGCATACTGTATTTGTTTCTATCAGGAGTTCCTAACTTGCAGTATTCCAGATGTTGCTGAACTGCAACTTCCATCATCCCCAGACACAATAAGTTATAGCTGAGGATGATGCGACTCATGGTTCAGCAACATCTGGAGTACCACAGGCTGGGAACCCCTGGTTTCTATAAATATTGTACTACATTTCTACTCTTTTCCTGGATTCACACATTAATATGCCTAAGTTAATATGACTAAGGCAGGGCTGCTCAACTTCAGCCCTCCTACAGATATTGGCCTACAACTCCCATAATCCCTGGCTATTGACAACTGTGGCTGGGGGTTATGGGAATTGTAGTCCAAAAACAGCAGGGGGCAAAGTTGAGGTAGGCTGTAACTGGGAGAGGATCTTGGTGGAAATGATGGCACCGCAAATACGGAATTCTCTCTACAGAGAGGATTACCTGGCCCCTTCTCTTTTGATTGTTGAGTGCCAGGCAAATACCTTTTTATTTGTCCATGCCTTTTAGCATCTGATTTGTTTAATTTTAATACTGCATTTTATTATGTGATTGTTGTGATTTGCTTGTTTTATTTCTTTTGTAAATACTCTGAGGATCATTGATTGAAAGGTGGAATAAAAGTGTTTTAAAGCATTTGGAAAAAGGTACCAATAACAGTTCGTAAAAGATGCACTTCTATAACACTGCAAGTGTTTCAGACAAGGCTACTTCTGGCCTACCTGAAGATCTGAAGAGACAGAACTGCCTCGATCAGAGTCTTTTGGCAAAACAGGACTTGTGCTTTTCTCCTCAGATGACGACATCCTGCATTAAGGCAATCCTATAAAAAAGGTCCAGAAGGTGAACGTATTTTTCTAGCCCAAGCCCATTTGTTGCTACTGGCCAAACATTCCTCCAGTGCTACTGACTACCAAATGCGCACCCAATACTTCTGGACACTTCCAGCTGAGGAGGGGGAAGGGGAGGTAGGGAGGTATGCTGCCGCCCAAAGGTTTTTACCAGAAATGAGCACCTGCGGGGGGAAAGCGGCAGGAGAGGTAAGTGCACCCTCCCCCACCCTTAAAGCAGCACCCCGCTGGCGTCGAACCGCCCTACCGCGGTTCTGTGTACATCTCTAGTCCTTAGGCTACATGCACTTCTGGCTCACAAGTGAGAATTACCACCTATGCTATCTTGCACCCAAAACATATAAATATATATCAGAAGTCTGCCCCACCTCAGGGGCATAGCTATAATTGAACATGGGTGTGTGTGTTGCTGGGGGGGGGGGAGAGAACTGACTGTGGACTCTAGAAGGAGAGGGCCTACCGCCACTGGCTGGGTGATAAGTTGTTTTTCTGTAGCAAAGATGGGGGGGGGGGTAAGAAGAGGAGCATCTTCTCTTTTTGTCCCAGGGCCTGCTTCAACCCTGTTCCACCTTTTCTCAATGATACTTCAAAGTAAGTGTGCATATGAGGCCTTACAGCCCAACCCTGTACATGTTTATTCAGAAGCAAGTCCCACTGAGTTCAATGTAGTTTACTGTTAGTGTGTGCAGGATTGAGGCATGAGGTAAACAAAGGTTTTTTAACCTAATGCAACTTAACTTATGGCAATTCTCTGGTCTACAATAGACAGTTCTCATGGCTAGAGCAAAGAAGAATATACATTGTAAAATGTATACATAATCTTGACCCATGTACAGTACAGATTAAAGGGGCTCACAGTAAAGAGTCAAACACAAGACCATCTCCATCTCCCTCTTACACATAATAGTAAATGCATACAAATGCCTAATAATAACAATAGCCATCCTCATCTCTAGCGGGTTTTTAAAAAGCGCTCAAGAAACATTTCACCAAACCTTTGATTAACTGTAGTTGGTTTTTATTGTTCTGTTTTAAATTTTTAATAACTGTTTTAATTTGGTTTTAATTCATTTGTTTTTATTGTTTGTTTTGTAAACCACCACAGGACATTGGCATGTGGCAGTTTAGAAATGTGATAGATAGAAATAATCCTAAAACCACTAAACACACTAAAAAGCCTGTTAAAATAAAAACACTTTGCAGAAAGGGGTCCAAAAGCCCAGACCTTCTTCCTGTTACACAACATCAGCAATTCATACAAGGTTTGTTCCAGATACAACAAAAGCAATGGACAGTCTCCCACTGGTGCTAATTATGGAAAGCTGGAAACACAACTTTCATAACACAACTTTTAAACACAAAAAAAAAATGGAGAGAAAAGTTTGCATAAAGCATAGTGCTGTTTTTAAACTGAAATGTGACTTGACAGTTAGTCTCTGTCTCATACTTATTTGTGATACAGTTTGCAAGTAAGACTTTCCCAAAGTCACAATAAAAAAGACTTTATCTCACAGATTAATTAGGAGCAAATTAGCTTGTACTTGGCCCTTAAAGTCACCTTCTTCGTATTAGTACAGCCCCAAGATTAGACTCTGTTAGAAACCTGTCCAAGTTATAAATACAGCTCCAGCCTATAGAGCCTATCACTGCAGAGAGAATTTAAGGCCACAGAATCAGAGTCTGCAAACTCTTATTAAGACAAATTGCTTACCTCTCTGCTCTTGGGAAAACATTACTCAAGTGCAGGTACTAGCAGCCTGCAGAAACAACAATTCCTCTTTAGACTAACATTTTGTCTTAATCAACTCTAAGATGTTGCTTAAGACTAGTACAGAGCAGATGCACAGGGAATGAGAAAGACCATAACACCATTTTATTCACAGCTGTCTTTAAAATGTTCGAAATAGCCAATCTATTATTGTTTACGATTTGACTATTCCGTTGTCTATTTAAACACTGGAAAATCACTCACCCATACATTATTTTAGATGTTATTGTCATCCAGTTATCTTCAGACATTAGTTTATTTGGTATATATATAATTTATGTTGCATGTACCTATTAAGCATGTACATATAGCATTTTAGATTTTGAAGTACATTACATACAACACCCCTGTAAGGTGGCTCCCCATAGTCACAATATTACAAATGAGGGACTGAGAGATTGTAGCTCACCTAAGGCTAGTCAGCCACCTTACACAGTTCAAGAAAGGTTTGGACCAAAGAAGACTTTCCCAACTTATGGGCTTAACCACCACTTAATCATTTTCTGCTTAACCAAACTGTTTAATCACTCTACCATACAGATAGGAAGGGGAAAAAGAAGATGATGACGAACAGTCATCAGAGAAAGGCAGGTAGCTTAGGCAACCATATCAACAGGCTGCAACCATTTACCTGCAGGCCAGGCATCCATTTACTCAGGTTCATGGATGTGTGTGAATGTGATGTACTCTTAAAATATGTGTGCATGTGTTGGCTATAGTAGTGCAATAGGCACATTAAATGAGGATTTTGAACTACTATTGAAATAGGATTATACGGCTGACGAACATAGTCATGCATATGCATCCCCCCCCCCTGCTTTTCTCCTCCGATAGATGCACTGCTCGGTCAACCCCCTATTCCCACGATGTACTCTACTAGCTGCGCACCTCTAGTCATTCCTGAGATTAGCTAAAACGAAGCACGGATACAGTCGTCCACAGAACGACAGGCTCCGTGAGCGAACCGAACCAGCAAGGGGTGCAATTAGGATGAAAGTGAAGCAAAACGCGTGCAATGCGGAAAGACAAGAAGAAGGATTAAAACAAAAGCCACTCGAGTAGTGTATTATTAAAAACCGCATTGCTCCCGGAAAAAGAGACGCGCACAGCAACTTCCTCCAGAATTAGTCCCTCATCTAAACCTCAGTTTCTTCGTCCGCACCTCACTGACGGTAGCTCGGTAGCTCACTCGCCTCTCCCGCCCGCCCGCCCAAACTCACCTACCTACCCGCCTCACCTGAGCAGCGTCCACTCCTGACTTCCCCAGCAAAAGCAAACCTGACAGTTTCAAACTGCCAGGAATAAAAGAAAGGCCTGGCGTGATTGGTCCCGATCCTTTTGTTAAACACCCGCTGACAGGGCAACGCTTCCAAATCTCTCAGCCACCAATCGGCACGCCGTTCACGACGTCAAAGGAGGAACTTAAGGGTAGACGGAAGCCAATTAAAACGCCCAAGCTCCGGCACGTTGTAAGTGGACTTTTTAAGGCCGCCCAGACGAGGGGCTCAGACATAGGAGTCTGCGTTTGCTCCCACGCGCTGATTGGTCCGTCTGTTGACGTGAGCCCGGGTCTGAGAGGCGGGTCGCCTGGAGGCAGTTAGGAAGAAGCTATGTAAGGCGGGGGGGGGGATTGGGAGGGAGGTCGCGTTAGCGTCTCTGTGAGCTTGTGCGTCTTTACTCAGAAGTAAACCCATTTCAGTTGGTTGGGGCTTGCTACTGAGCACACGGGTGCGTATGATTGTAGTCTCAGTTATAAAAGAAGCTTGTTTGCTGAGAACAGACGACAAGCTTTATTGGACCAGTCCAAAGGGTTGTCTAATCCTGCGTCCCTATATAGACGCCTCCAGAAGCAGTGGTGCTCAACCTTGAGTTCCCGAATGTTAGACTTCAACTCCCATAATCCCCAGCCACAATGGCCTGAATGGACTTTGGCTGCTGTGGCTGGGGATTATGGGAGTTGAAGTCCAACAAGGTCTGTGGCCACAAGGTTAAGAAGCCTTCCATTAGATCTCTCCCCAGTGTTTGTCCCTCAGCACCTGGCACGTGGAAGTCTATCACTGTGCTTGTTACAGGTATACTGCCTGTAAAACATTTGCCTGCCAACTATCCTCCATTAATATGCCTAATCCTTTTTTAAACCCATCTGATGTGGATAGGGCTCGTTCCTGGGTCCGCTTAACCAATCAGTCAGACACAAGGATTGGGAATTATTAATTGAGGTTTATTGCTCTGCAGTCAGCAATAGGTAATCAATAGGCTCATGCTCTCAGACTGATTACAGTTTGGTTACAGGTGCATCTTACATTTATACAGACAATCTAAATGATGCTGACACCCTAGACGCAGTATACATGGCCCAAGTATCTAGTAAGCATGCAAATGATTCATGGTTCATCAGGTGCAGGGGCATAACTACTACTAGGCAAGGTGAGGTGGCTGCCTGGGGGCCCCCATGCCTCGAGGGGCCCCCCAGAGGCAAGTCACATGAGGCAAGTCACATGACTATATATTGTGAAGTGTGTGTGTATCAGCGAGGAGCCCATTTTAAAATCTTGTCTCTGGGCCCACTTGAGCCTTGTTACGCCCCTGATCAGGTGATTACTCCTCCTTATTTGGTTAGATCCTGTTTTCTTACAGTGGGAAGCTTAAGCTGCCTTAACAAGTTTCATAGATACAATTTAGCTGGAGAGAGATAATAACTTAATCATGAGAGGCAAGTGATGTCCCTGAGCTGGGCTGGGGCTACTTTAAGTTAGAATGAGGTCTTCTGGGCAAACATGGAGTTTCTTTGGTTTTCTCAACACATAAGATCTAAACCAGCATCTGTTGCCATATTTTGTGGCAGCAAATTCCCTAAGTTCATTATAGGCAATTTCATTGGATGACCTGACTTTTATTATGGTAGAGGAGGGGAAAGTTCTCTCTGTCCTGTTTTTCCACACCATGCCTGATCTTAACAATCTCTGTCATGTCCTACACACATGCCATTTTTGTAAACTAAAAACAAAGTGTTCTAAACTTCTCATGGAAAAAATGATGACATTTTAGCTGTTTAAGTGTGTCTACATACTGTAAAGTGTGTTGTCGAGTTGATGTCGACTCCTGGCATCCACAGAGCCCTGTGGTTGTCTTTGGTAGAATACAGGAGGGGTTTACCATTGTCATCTTCCACGGAGTATGAAATGATGCCTTTCAGCATCTTCCTATATTGCTTCTTCCTGATATGGATGTTTCCCATACCTACAGGGATACGAACCAGCAACCTCTGGTTTGCTAGTCAAGTCATTTCCTCACTGCACCATTAGGTGGCTTATCTACATATTGCAACGAACTAGTATTGCATTTATTGGGGTGTGGGTGTAACCCCTGCTCTTTAAGGGTTAAAGCATCAAGTGATATAGGCTTGTCCAGTAGGGGGCTGCAAGTTGAATAAAGGTAAAGTGTGCCATTGAGTTGGTGTCGACTCCTGGCAACCACAGAACCCTGTGGTTGTCTTTGGTAGAATACAGGAGGGATTTACCATTGCCATATCCCATGCAGTATGAGATGATGCCTTACAGCATCTTCCTATATCGCTGCTGCCTGATATAGGAGTTTCCTATAGTCTGGGAAACATACCAGTGGGGATTCGAACCAGCAACCTCATGATTGCTAGGCAAGTCATTTCCTGCTGTGCCATTAGGTGGCTGCAAGTTGAATACGGACTACCATATATGGTAAAAAAAAAGTGCAATCCTCCTCAGAGGACCCAGAGGCCTGCTGAAGAAGGTCCCTCAGAGAGAGCTCCTGTGGGCTGGTTATTTGTTAAGCCTATGTTTATTACTTTCAGGCTTTCAAGAAGGGGAGACAGAAACTGTATCTTAACGCCAGAGCAAAGAAAGAACTCTAAACAAGCCAACAACAACACCAAAAGGAAAAACCTCAGTTTGGACATGAGTCTGAGCAACTCTCTGTAATGATAACGTGCAAAGTTATCATTCAATTGTTATTATTGTGCTTAATTTATATGGAAAGTTAAAGAAATCTCACAAGGCAGGATTACACTGCCAACTGTAAAACAACCCATACATTGTGTAAAGAAAGTGTTATACTGGGTCAAACTTTATATGTTTGGATCAGCATACCCAAAAAGTGTACTTTCAGTGGTTTAGGCCTCAGAGAATTATCTTTGGCCATTATGTGTATAGCTTGAGTATGAATGTGTTAGCAGCATGTGTTACTCCATTCACAGCAAACAATGTCCTTTCTCAACATGTCACCATTGCCACTTGCCAGCCTTTGAATGTACATGTTGCATGCTCCAATACTTGCTACTATCAAAGCTTCTTAGCTGCTGCAATCTTTAATGTAGAGTTCAGTTCTTAAAAGTAAGCTTCTATCATTCATGTCTGAACAAAAACACTTTAAAATATGACTTTCCTACCGGTGAAACTCGGAAAATTTGAATATCGTGCAAAAGTCCATTAATTTCAGTAATGCAAATTAAAAGGTGAAACTGATATATGAGACAGACGCATTACATGCAAAGCGAGATAAGTCAAGCCTTAATTTGTTATAATTGTGATGATCATGGCATACAGCTCATGAAAACCCCAAATCCACAATCCCAGAAAATTAGAATATTACATGGAACCAAGAAGACAAGGATTGTAAATAGAACAATATCGGACCTCTGAAAAGTATACAGTGTACTGTGCTTGATTGGCCAGCAAACTTGCCTGACCTGACCCCATAGAGAATCTATGAGGCATTGCCAAGAGAAGGATGAGACATGAGACCAAACAATACAGAAGAGCTGAAGGCTGCTAATGAAGCATCCTGGTCTTCCATAATACCTCATCAGTGCCACAGGCTGATAGCATCCATGCCACGCCGCATTGAGGCAGTAATTGCTGCAAAAGGGGCCCAAACCAAGTACTGAATACATATGCATGCTTATACTTTTCAGAGGTCCGATATTGTTCTATTCTTCAATCCTTGTTTGAAGACTAAAAATAAAAAACTAAAAATAAAAAACTGTAATTAAGCTATTAATAAGCATTTAGGGGGAAATGATGTAATCTCAGTTTAAATACTAATGTACGAAGCACTTCAAATCTAGTGTGAATTAGCACATAAGCAAAACATGTTAGCATTTAAGCATAAAGGTATGTTATAAACTATTTATTTATTTATTTATTTATTTATTTATTTATTTATTTATTTATTCATTCTTATAGACTGCCTCCTCCAAAGACTCTAGGCAGTGAACAAGAACAATGCCAATAACTATTATTATTATTTCTTGTTTACACAGTCAGACAGGTGTTATTGACTGGTTTGTTTTATCCAGACATCGAGTCCTTCCCAAGGACCTGGGATGGCTGAATTTTATTGTCAATTGTTATAGATATCGTCGCAGAATATAGGCTGTTCCCAGTAAAGCTGCTTTTTGTAATTGGCTGATGGTGATTTCTGTGGCCCCTATGGTGTTGAGGTGCTCTTCAAGGTCTTTTGGAACTGCACCCAGGGCGCCAGTTACCACTGGGATTATTTTGGTCTTTTTCTGCCACAGCCTTTCAATTTCAATTTGTAGATCTTTGTATTTTTTCTATTTCTTTTTCTTCTATTCTGCTATTAATTATTATTATTATTATTATTATTATTATTATTATCTTCTTCTTTATATTTAATTCTCATAGACTTGCCATGGCGGAGATCACGTGCATGGCAGAACTCTTGCGAGAGTTCTGGACACACCGACAGCCAGGAGTTTGGGCGGGCGGGGGAAAGCAGTGAGGCCAGACCTTGCTGGGCCGGGCGCAGATGAGGTGTTAGGAGGTGGACGGCTGGCGGGCGAAGCCATGCCAGCATGAGGAGGTGGCCAGCCAACGGGCGAAGTCGCGTCGGCCTGAGGAAGCAGCCAGCGGGAAGAGGTGGTGGTGGTGGCAGGCTGACCGGAGGCGGCTGGTGGGTGGGTGGGAAGGCACTGGTGGAGAAGTGGCGGTAGGCAGGGAAGAGAAACCTGGCCGCCGAGGGCAAACAAACAGGGAGGGTGGGGGGGAGAAAGAAATGGAGCTGAATAAGGGGAAGAGTCAGGGAGAACTAGGGGCTCAGGTGCTCTGTGCCCGGTCAGCTAGTTATTAATTAAAGGGCAAACGCCTGGCGAAACAGGTGGGTCTTAAGAAGGGCCTTAAAAGCAGCCAGGGAAGGAGCTGAACAAATCTGGGAGGGAAGAGTGTTCCAAAGAAGAGGGGTGGCCACAGAGAAGGCCCTGCTATGGGCCCAGGCACCACACACTATACCAGGGCCTGGGACACTAAGGAGGGCCAGCTGAGAAGACCTCACAGGCTGGGATACAACCGGCTGAGAGAGGCAATCCCGGAGATATGCAGGTGCTAAGCCCATAAAGGTTTTGAAGGTGAAAACCAGCACTTTGAATTGGACCTGGAAGCAAACAGGCAACCAGTGCAGAGACCGTAAAAGAGGTGTGACACAGTCAAATCTACGACCACCCATAAAGAGGTAGGCTGCCACGTTCTGGACTAGTTGAAGCTTCCGAATCGTTTTCAAAGGCAACCCTAGGTAGAGCGCATTACAGTAATCCAAACAAGAGGTAACAAAGGCATGAGTTACTGTTGCCAGAGCCTGCTAGTTGAGAAAAGGCCGTAACTGGTGAACCAGCCGAAGCTGGGCAAAGGCACCCCTGGCCACGGCACAACTGCATCAAGAGATAAACACACACGGCAATTGGCCAGATCACAAACTGAACAAGAGCAACTCGGTCTTGGAGGGATTGAGCCTGAGCTTGTTTGGGCCCATGCAGGTCCTGACAGCCTCTAGGCACTGATCCAGCACATGAACGGCATCACCTGTTTGGCCAGGGGTAGAGAGATAAAGCTGCGTATCATCAGCACATTGATGAAAACTTACCCAAACCGATGGATAACCAGGCCAAGTAACTTCATGTAGATGTTAAAGAGAATGGGAGCAAAGACCGAAGATCTATAGGAAACAAAGAATTCACTGTTGCTTTCCTGCTAAGTTCTTCATTTTAGGATCAAAAGATCAGTAGAGAGTAGTGTTCAGTTGACACTTAAAATGCTTCTGTAGTAAAGTTACTTTCAAAGTGGAAGAGATCATGTGATCAGCTAAATCACTTTTGATATGAGATCAAAAGATCAGCATATCTGGAGATCTCTTAATGCCAGTGTGTGCTGGAAGAGCATATTTGTGTTGACATACTTTTGCCTCAAGCGCTACAGATTTCCATTACAGCTATAGAAGCAGTGAAGAACCATGAAGTGTACATTATCAGCATCTTTCCAACTGAAGCTGAGGTTTCTGCTGTATTATTAAAAGTTATTTATGAGGAAGGAAATCTGCTTTTATTTTGCCATTCTTGCTTGCAGCAGTATGTACCATTTTAGAGGTAGGCTCCACAAACTGCTCCAAAAGTTATTCTTATACAGAACTACCGAGTAGCCAAAACTGAGTAAAGTCTCCATTAGAAAATATTCTTCTGCCATGAAGATGAAAACAAAAGCTTTAAGGATTGCATTTCAAAGGCTGTAATTCTGTTATAGAGAGATTGAAACAGTTAAACTGCCAGATGTAAATTACTCTGCAACCAGCTTCGCTGTCAAAGAGTCCCTCTATGACAACAGAGTCCCTGTGGCTTAATCCCTAAACATTAATTTCAGGATTTATTGATTGATTGATCTATGCACTATGGCATCTTATAGAGTTACAAAGGGAGTGTGTCATGTTCTGAATTAAAGATGTGTTGGTCCTTCTCTTTTTAGCCTACTTTCCAGTAGGCTTATGAGATCACCTGGCATTATGTGTGTGTGTCCCACTATCAACTTTGCAACACCTGGACCAATAAGAACCAAATCGGGTACAGTTGTTGTTGGAGATGAACTTCCAGTGCATCGACCTTTTGCACCAACTGTCCTAATGACCACTAGGGGCATTGGGAGTAGGGACAGTGAGTAAGGGTCTCCCTATCTGTCCCTACTCTATGACCCCTGAACTGACTCTGCAGCACTTCCTGTGCTGAGTCACAATCCTTCCTTTCCTCCTAGAGAGCAGATGGAAACATCTCTCTCTCTCTCTCTCCTTACCTATCCACTATGTAGTCCTTTAGATTAGAGATAGGTCTTTCCTGTCTAAGTGTATTTAACCAATAAATGTTTAGTGTTTAGTCACACAAGGATCTCCATGTGTTTTCTCTAAATAGCTGCAATATCGCAACCATCCTCTGCTACCTACTCTGTAACTGGAGTGTGTGCTCATTCCTTAGTGCTCTGCTGTTTTACCTATTGTGGGTAAAAATCAACAACCTCTAACAGTTGTAGGGACACATAATGACATCTCAACTGCATAGTTTGGGATGATGTCACCCACCCCAATTCAAGATGGCAGATGCGTAAACATTCCAGGCACAAGTGGGCTAACCTGTGAACCGCCTAATCGATTTGAACCAAATGTGCTACAGCTGTAGGGACACTTAGGGATGCCCCAGTGGTGTAGTTTGTGATGATGTCATCCACCCCAATCCAAGATGGCAGACATGTGGAGCAATATGAACCAAATCGGGTACAGTTGTAGGGACACATAGTGATACTTCAACAGTGTAGTTTGTGATGATATAATCCACCCTGATTCAAGATGGTGGACACATAAACATAGGGACACATATGGATGCTCCAGTGGTGTAATTTGTGATGATGTCATCCACCCTGATCCAAGATGGCAGATGTTTGAAGTATTGCACTAACTTGTGGACTGTATAATTGATTTGAACCAAATTTGGCACAGTTGTAGTGAGTGATACACAGGGACACCTCAACTGCGTAGTTTGTAATGATGTCATTCTCCCTGATTCAAGATGGTGGACACATGAACATTTGAGGCGCAAGAGGTCTAACTTGTGGACCTTGTTTTGAACCAAATTTAGTCCAGTTGTAGGGGCAGTGAAAGGAAAGTAGGCAGATTAGTTCTTACTAAAACAACTGGTCTTAAAATGTTAAAATGCCCCCCTGCCACTCCCAAGCCCCAAACCCACAGTAGAATGAGATTCCACATGCTTGTTGTGCTCATGCCACAAGGGAATGGCCCTAGAGCAAGGGTGGGAAAACATGGCCCTCCAGCTGTTGTTGAACTCTAGCTCTCATAATCCCCAGCCACATTTCATTTGATAGTCTAGGAAGAGGGCTAATGAGAGGTGCTGCTTTTACTGTTGAGGCCCACACCTGTTGAGGCCCACACCCCAGCAGGGGCCTTGCTGTTGATCCCCCTCACGGAGCCCCTTGCTGCTTCTCCTTGTACTTGTTCTGTTCATTTGCTCCCTAAGTGACAGGAATGAGAAGAACAATCAGTGACCTTAACATAAGAACAGCTCTGCTGAATAAGGCCCAAGGCCCATCTAGTCCAGCATCATGTTTCACACAGTGGCCCACCTTTCCCTCTTCCTCAGGGCAGACTGGACCCGGAGGAAGATGACAAGTGAATGGATAGTAGGCTTGCCAACTAGGGACTTTTATAGAGGACATGTGACTATTTTGGGGACCAAATGACTCCCCCCCCTTAGGAGGAATAGAGAATATTTTGGGGACCGTCCAGAACACTTTGCTCTCATGAGCAGCTTATCTTCTTTAGTATCCTCTCCTCCTGCTGGCATCCTACTGACCATCCATCCAATGGGGAAGCCAGAGGGGAGGTTCTGCTTCAGCGGCAGGTTGCAGAACCGTGTGATGCAGGAGAACAGATAGGTGGGCTCAGCAGCTGCAACTTGTTTCCTTCATGCGGTGAGAAGTTAGCAATTAGTTAACTAACTATACTCATTTAGCAGTTACCCCTGCTCACTGAGTGGTGAGTCTCTTCTGTTTATCATGGGGAGAGCAACTGATCCTATCCAACCCCAACATAGCATTCCTTCAATGACTGATGCTGGTGTTACCTTGCATTTCTTTTTAGATTGTGAGCCCTTTGGGAACAATGGAGCATCTTATTTACTTACTTATCATATTTTTATACCACCTGATATGTAAATCTCTAGGCAGTGTACAAAATTTAAAACAATATTTAAAAATCAGCACAGATTAAAATACATGAAATGAACAGTAGCATAAAAGAGAAATAAAAACAGTAGCATAAAACAATTATTTAAACCAATTATTAAAATTAATTCTAATTAATTAAAAGCCTGTGAGAACAGGTGAGTCTTGAAGGTCTTCCTGAAAACAAACAGAGAAGGAGATGCTCTTATTTCAAGAGGGAGCATATTCCAAAGCCCTGGGGCAGCCACAGAGAAAGCCTCATCCTGGGTTGCCACCAAACCAAATGAGCTGTTGGCAACCGTAACCAGACCTCTCCAGAAGATCATAACAGGCGGCAGCGTTCATGACAAAGGAGCCGCTCTCTTAAATACCCTGGACCCAAGCCATTAAGGGATTTATAGGTAATAACCATTACTTTGTATTTCACCCAGAAACATATTGGCAGCCAGTGCAGTTCCCTTAAAACAGGTGCTATGTGGTCCCTTCGAGTTGTCCCAGAGACCAACCTGGCTGCCGCATTCTGTACCAATGGTAGTTTCTTGAATACATTTAAAGGAAGCCCCACGTAGAGTGCATTACAGTAGTCAAGTCTGGAGGTTACCACCATATGTACCACGTCTTTAAGGTCATTTAGCTCCAGAAATGGATGTCGCTGGTGTATCAGCCAAAGCTGATAAAAAGCTCTCCTGGCCACTGCCTCAACCTGAGAAACCAGGGAGAGCTTTGGGTCCAGTAGCACTCCCAAGCTACATACCTGATCTTTCAGGGGGGTATAACCCCGGCCAGAACAGGCAGCTCTAAACCATCTTTTGGGTCCCAACCCCCTGCAGTCAATACCTCCATCTTATTTAGATTCAACTTCAGTTTGTTGTCCCTCATCAAGCCCATTACCCTCTCCAGGCAAGCATTTAGGGAAGATATGGCATTTCCTGATGAGGCTGACATTGAGAAATAGATCTGGGCGTCATCAGCACATTGATAACACCCAGCACCAAACCTCCTGATAATCTCCCCCTGTGGTTTCATGTAGATGTTAAAAAGCATTGGAGACAGTATGGAGCCTTGTGGAACTCCACACTTTAGTTCTTGTTTTTCAGAACAGCAGTCTTCAAGTGACACCATCTGAAATCTACCAGAGAGGTAGGAACGGAACCACTGTATAACAGTGCCACCCAATCCCACCTCGCTCAGGTAGTCCAGAAGGACACCATGGTCTCACTGGTAGAGATCCAGCGTGGTGTAGTGGTTAGAGTGCTGGACCAGGGAGACCCAAGTTCAAATCCCCATTCAGCCAGGATACTTGCTGGGTGACTCTGGGCCAGTCACTTCTCTCTCAGCCTAACCTACTTCACAGGGTTGTTGTGAGGAGAAACCTAAGTATCTAGTACACCGCTCTGGGCTCCTTGGAGGAAGAGCCGGATATAAAATGTAAAAATTGGTTTTTAAAATAAAAATGGTCGATGGTATTAAAAGCCACAGAAAGATCCAAAAGGATCAGCAGAGTCACACTCCCTCTGTCAACAGCCACTTGGAGATCATCCATCAGGCCGACCATGGCAATCCCACATGGAAGCCAGTTTGAAATGGGTCTAGATAATCTGCGTCATCCAAAACTGCCTGGTTCTGAGAGGCCACCACCCGCTCAATCACCTTGCCCAACCATGGAAGATTGGAAACAGGTCTGTAATTAGCTAACTCTGAGGGATCCGATGCGGGTTTCTTCAAAAGTGGTCTCATAATAGCCTCCTTGTCTTAAGCCTTGTCTTGCTTGTCGTACCACTACGCTAGCATGCAAGGAGGCTGGCTCACTAGCTAACTGGCAGCCCTGACGCAAGGCAAGAGGTGATGTTGCTGCCCTGGTATATATAATACCAATAAACACTGCCGAGTGGAGACTTCTTGGAAACTTTTTTGGTGAAAGGCACCCTCTATTTCCACCCTTTTGCTGATGGATATTGATTTTTTTCACCATCTGGATGTGGCAACCCTAATGAATAGCAGTGAAAGCAGCAGTGAGAAGGAGCTGAAGTTGCCAACTACAGACTATAAACTAACTATGGTACTTTTTATGACTGGTGCATTGCATCTTCCACTTTTCTCCAATAAATTATTCCACCTTAATACAATATTATAAGATGGAGAATTTTTGGTCCACAATAAACAAGACTTTAACCAGTTGCTTGAGTTAGCTGTTGAACAACTTACATGCTGCTCTTGTACTTCTATTTCTTCAGAGAAATTTTCATCATTTCTACAGCAGGTGGCAACACTTCATACTGTTCAGGCACCAGTGAATTGACAGATGATCACTTGTAGTGGCTGGAGAAGTGACTGGAATGCATAAGACACTGAGAGGAGAAACAGCCATAAACTAGGCTTTACTCGAGCAGAGGTGATAAAGATTCCTTACTACTGTCAAACAGATTTTGTTCTATATGTGAATAGTGTTCAGATCCATAACATGATAAAAATATAAAATATGAGCAAAAATAAAGAGATGGTGATAGAAGATTCTATTTCCATTTCTATATGACACCAAGAAGACTAAAACAACAACAACAACAACAATAATTATAAGTCCCCTTTGTTGAAAAGCTTGTGGCCAGAATTGGGACTTTTTACTCCTTGCAGGCAGCTCATAAAACATCAGATGCTAAATAGAATTGCAAGGTTGTGACCTGGAAAGGCAGTGGGAGTTGTTTTTCCTGCCCCATTCCTCCAATTAGTCTCCTTGCCTGTCCTCTCGTATCTGCTGCAGCAAGCAGGATTCCTTCTAGCCCACATAAGAACATAAGAACAGCCCTGTTGGATTAGGCCCAAGGCTCATCTAGTCCAGCATCCTGTTTCGCACAGCGGCCCACCAGATGGTAGCCCACAGGCAGAGGGCACACCCTCTCTCCTGCTGTTACTCCCCTGCAACTGGTACTCAGAGGCATCCTGCGTTTGAGGCTGGAGGTAGCCTATAGCCCTCCAACTAGTAGACCTCTCTTCTATGAAGTTATCCAAACCACTCTTAAAGCCATCCAGGTTGTTGGCTGTCACCACATCTCATGGCAGAGAATTCCACAAGTTGATTATGCGTTGTGTGAAAAAGTACTTCCATTTGTTGGTCCTAGATTTCCTGGCAATCAATTTCATGGGATGACTCTTGGTTCTAGTGTTATGTGAGGAGAAGAATTTCTCTCTATCCACTTTCTCCACACCATGCATGATTTTATAGACCTCTATTGTGTCTCCCCGCAATCATCTTTTTTCTAAACTAAAGAGCCCCAGTTGTTGTAGTCTTGCCTCATAAGAAAGCTGCTCTAGGCCCCTGATCATCTTGGTTGCCCTCTTCTTCACCTTTTCCAGTTCTAAAATGTCCTTCTTTAGATGTGGTGACCAGAATTGTACGCAGTACTCCAAGTGTGGTTGCACCATAGTTTTGTATAAGGGCATTATAATATTAGCAGTTTTATTTTCAGTCCCCTTCCTAATGATCCCTAGCATGGAATTGGCCACAAAAGGCAAGGAAGGAGAACATGTCAGGGGATCAATGGAGAAACACGTTAATTGATGGTTAATGCAGGGGTGTATCTAGTGTAGGGCAGGCAGGGCACGTGCCCTGGGCACCACTTGAAGGGGGACGCAATTTCTTAAAATTTAAAAAAAAAATAGCCTCCAAAAACAAAATGGCCACCGCGCATGCTCAAATGGCCTCTGTGAGGCCCTAGGCCATGCCAGGCCTCACAGAGGCCATTTGAGCATGTGCAGTGGCCATTTTGATTTCAGCAACCATTTTTTTTAAAAAAACAATTATTTTTAAAATGGCCACTGCACATGCTCAAATGGTCCCTGTGAGGCCCCAGAGGCCTGTGGAGGGAGGGGTAACACCCATGGGCTATAGGAAGTGCCCCGAAGGGGCTGCAGGTAAAAAATATTTTTAAAATTTAATATAATATAAGTCACTGTACACATATTCAGTTTGGCACTATGTACAGAGAATCAGGGCTTGTGAATACTGAGCTGAGGCTTATGATCTAGGATTGTATTCATTTGTTCTTACTTTGCTTCTTGTGATAAGTGTGTGTGTGTGTGTGTGTGTGTGTGTGTATGTATGTATGTATGTATTTGTTTATTTCGGCCCAAGGCCAGCATAAATACAAGAAAAAGAAGGGAAACAACAACAACAAAAACTTGTGATAAGTGAGTTAAATGTGATGTCTTGATAATATGGCTATTAATGGTGAGTTTGTCTTTGAATCAGTGTGAAATTCTTAGTATTAAGGCCCACTGAGAGTTTCTTGCTCTCTTTCTCTCATTTTAACTGTCTTTCTGAAATACTAGAATATATTCCAAGCAGTGATACAGTTTACTCTGCATATCCTTTAATTACTTTCAGAGTATCTGGGAAAAGCTAAAATTCTCCATTTATTTTTAAAACTTATGTAATAGTGATGCTACAGTGCATAGTAGAGAATTAGATAGGCACTTCTGTTTAGTTTTCCTAGACACCTCCACATAGTATTTGGGTATTTAATGAGCCCCAGCATACTGAAATTTGTAGTTTTCCAGCATTTTTTGGTCTGGCTACGTCCACTGCCAAATAGTTTTTGAAATTTTAAAAGATTAGTGAGCTTGACTTGTATTTTTGAGCTGATATTATAGTAAAGTTATCTGAAAGATGGGTGTCAGATGTTTGGACAGGGGGCGCAATTTCAGTGCTTGCCCTAGGCGCTATTTTCCCTAGATACGCCTCTGGGTTAATGGCCATGCCTGCATCATCTTCCTCAGCTTTCAAAGGGTAATGCTAACTGGGCAAAGAGGCACCTTTTACCGTGGTGATTCTCTTTATTTAGCAGGGGAAGAGTAACTGGCCCTATCCACCCCCAGCACAGTACTTCCAGTGACTGTTGCTGGTGTCTTATGTTTCTTTTTAGAATGTGAGCCCTTTGGGGACAGGGAGCCATCTTATTTGTTTGTTATTTTTCTTTGTAAACCTCCCTGAGCCATTTTGGAAGGGCGGTATAGAAATCAAATTATTATTATTATTATTATTATTAATGCAACATCTCCAGTTCTTAACATAGCAATCATATTGAAGGTCCACACTTGCGTTTCAGAAGAATATTGACCCAAGCTATCTGGCACAGATTTATGAATACTTTCTCTTTAATCTAAAACTGGCAATGAAGTTGTACATAACAATGGAAATCCAAACCACCACAACCACTATGATAAAGGGGAGAAAGTATTTATGCAAAACAGATATACCAAGTCAATGAAGCTAGGGGACAAAGTGAAGAAGCAGACCTTCATTGTAAGATATCCTTTTATTTATCATATGGAAAAATTAAATTCCCACATCACAACTATAGCCAATAAAGCAATCTATCTGCACTAAAATAATCCCTCCTTAACAGTGTGCCATGATTGAAAATATTTTAATTCTGTAATCTGAAATGTTTTTTGTTTATATTTATATAATTTAAGGACTGTTATATGCAGTGGCACTATAATTTATAGCAGGGATGGGCATCAGGCAGCTTGAGAACAACAGTAGCTCTCTAGGCTTCTGGGCTTGCTTCTCCCTCCCTTTCCTGACAATTCTGCAAATTTGATTGGCTGGTTGAGCAGGGTCATGGCTGCACCATTGTTAATCTTCCTCTCTTTGAATGCTCAGGGTTGCCTTTACTTTCTTTCCTGGTTCTTCCCCGACTAAGCAATATCTCTTACTTCCCTTGTGTTCTGCAGCAAAGTTTTCCTGGAATTCAAGAGTTCTGTTATTAAAATTTATATTTTGTCAACATAAATTTATGTACACGCTGCCATTTGTGACTGGCTTTGGGCCTCCAGAGCTGCCATTAGCGGGCTGTGTCTTCTCAAGCTGCTCTTTCATGGTGGTAGCTCCCAAGGCTCTGGCAAAAAAAAAAAAAAAAGCTCCCAAAAGCCTTAGCTCTGCCAACATCAATATATATAGGATTTTTCATATGTAGTGGAACTATAGAAACATAGGAAGTTGCCAGTGTGGTGTAGGAGAGCCAGTGTGGTGTAGTGGTTAGAGTGCTGGACTAGGACTGGGGAGACCTGAGTTCAAATCCCCATTCAGCCATGATACTTGCTGGGTGACTCTGGGCCAGTCACTTCTCTCTCAGCCTAACCTACTTCACACGGTTGTTGTGAAAGAGAAACTCAAGTATGTAGTACACCACTCTGGGCTCCTTCGTGGAAAGGCGGGGTATAAATGTAAAATCATCATCATTATCATCATCATCTGCACCAACAAGGAAATAATTATCTGCTATTACAAGTCTAGTCCAACTAGAAGAGGTTATTTAAAAAGAATGTACCAAATTTGGAAAGAGAAGCATCCAGATACAGAAATAACAGAACAAAGGCTAGCAGACCAGAGAAGATTCATAATAAGAAATAAAGTATTCACAGAAGTTGAGCTGGAAGAACTGCAAAGAGCAACACAGGCTCAAGATATGGAAGAAGAATTACCACCAACTGAAGAAGTTGCTCAGGCGCAGGTGGAGGAGGTGCTGGAAATAGAGGATGCCACTGTTGCTGAACTGTTTCAAAATCAAAACCAGGCAAGCTCCCTTTGCCTTCACCTCAAAAACCCGAATGCCGTTTAACAGAAAAGCAACAAGAACTAAAGCAAAAAATAACTGAGCACATGAACCAAACAATCACCAGGGTTCGACTTCCAGCTCTAAAACAGCTGCCAAAAAACAACTTGCTTAGGTATTAAAAGATGTCAATGTTGCACTTGCAGAAATAACAACCAATAATCTGCAAGAAACAAATCAACTAATGTACAGTGCAGCAACAATAACAACACAAGAGCTCGGATATAAGATCAGTGGACCTGTAAAAAAAGAAAGTAGTACATCACCTAAATGGAAGATGAGATTAGAAAATAAAATCACCAGGCTTAGATCAGATGCTAGTAAACTGAAAGATATGAAAGACAAGAAGTTGAAGAATGAAAACACCAAACAGTATCTGATCCAAAAATACCACCTAGATTCAAGGAAAATTAGAGAAGTCCTGGAAATAATAAAGCAGCAAATAACAGCAGTGTCAAAGAAGATTAGCAGATACGAAGCCAGAATTACACAACACAGGCAGAATCTCCAATTCCAGTCGAATCAGAGACGTTTCTACCAAAGCATAGAAGGAGAAACTGCAAGAAACATAGAAAGACCAAATAAAGAAGAAACAGTGCAATTCTGGGGGAAATTATGGGATAATCCAATAGATTATAATAAAAAAGCAGGCTGGATGAAAGAGGTCAAAAATATGTAACCAACAAATGCAAGATCTAATAATAACACCAGAATTAATAAGTGAAAGAGCAAAGAAAATTAAAAATTGGACTGCACCAGGCGACGATGAACTGCAGGGCTTTTGGCTTAAACACCTAACAAGCCTTCATAAACAACTATCAAAACAGTTCAATCACATTTTGCAAGGAGGTGATATTGAACAATGGCTAACAACTGGGAAAACTCATCTCTTAATGAAAGACCCAACAAAAGGTGCAGTTCCAAGTTATTATAGACCGATAACCTGCCAGCCTGCCAACCATGTTCAAATTATTTAACTGGAATAATAGCAGATGAAGTAATGCAACACTTATTAACTAACAAACAGCTTCCAGTTGAACAGAAAGGAAATTGCCCGGACACCAGAGGCACAAAAGACCAGCTGCTGATTGACAAAATGATTTTAGAAAATTGCAAGAGAAGAAAAACAAATCTAAGTGTTGCATGGATTGACTACAAGAAAGTCTTTGACTCATTGCCTCACACATGGATACTAGAATGTTTAGAAACAACTGGTGTCAGCAAAAACATTCAGATATTTATTAAAAAAGCAATGAGCATGTGGAGTACACAGTTAATCAATGGCGAGACACTTGGACAGGTTAGCATTAGAAGAGTTTTTTTTTCCAAGGGGACTCACTATCCCCTCTGTTGTTTGTAATCACCATGACTCCACTTTCACAAATACTAAACAAAACAGGCCTCGGATACCAAACATCTAAAACATCAAGTCAAATAAACCATCTGCTGTACATGGATGATCTGAAGTTGTATGGAAAGTCCCAGTCAGAAATCAAATTACTGCTAAACACTGTCCGTATATTCAGTAGCGATATAGCAATGGAGTTTGGACTAGACAAGTGTGCTGCATTAATAATGAACAGAGGGAAAATAACAAAAACAGAAGGAATAGAACTGCCCAATGGAAGCTAAATCAAGAACCTGGAAGAGAAAGAACCTTACAAATACTTGGGCATTCTCCAGGCTGATAACATTGCACACACTGAAGTTAAAAGAAAAATTGGAAGTGAAAACAGGAGAGTTAGAAAAATCTTACAGTCCAAACTCAATGGCAGGAACACCATACAAGCCATAAACACCTGGGCTATACCTGTTATCAGATACACTGCAGGAATAATAGACTGGATCCAGGCAGAGCTAGAGGCACTGGATCGTCAGAGCAGGAAAATCATGACCATCAATCATGCTCTACACCCCCGCAGTGATATAGATAGGCTATACTTCCCTCGCAGCTCAGGTGGAAGAGGAATGCTGCAAATCCATAGAGCCCCTGGTGGCGCAGTGGTAAAACTGCTGCCCTGTAACCAGAAGGTTACAAGTTCAATCCTGACCAGGGGCTCAAGGTTGACTCAGCCTTCCATCCTTCCGAGGTCGGTAAAATGAGTACCCAGAATGTTGGGGGCAATATGCTAAATCATTGTAAACCACTTAGAGAGCTCTGGCTATAGAGCGGTATAAAAATGTAAGTGCTATTGCTATTGCTAAATCCATCAAACAGTAGAGGAGGAGAAAAGAGGCCTTGAAGATTATATAAAGGACAGTGAAGAAGATGCATTTGATGCATTTAAAATGGTCAGGAACGAGAAACTGTTCAACACCAATGAAACAAAGTAGGCCTACAAGAAAGAACAAATCAAGAACCAAGCAGAAAAATGGAAAAATAAGCCCCTGCATTGGTCAATGTTTGCACAATATAAATGGGAAATCAGACATCACCAAGACCTGCCAATGGCTTAAGAATGACAACTTGAAGAAAGAAACAGAGGGTTTAATACTGGCTGCACAAGAACAGGCACTAAGAACAAATGCAATAAGAGCAAAAGTAAAAAAATCCACAACAAACAGCAAGTGCCGCCTTTGTAAAGAAGCAGATGAAACAGAGGACCATTTAATCAGCTGTTGTAAAAAGATCGCACAGACTGACTACAAACAAAGGCATGACAAAGTAGCAGGGATGATACACTGGAACATCTGCAAAAAACCTATAGCCAAAAATTGGTGGGACCATAAAATTGAAAAAGTGGTAGAAAATGAAGATGCAAAAATATTATGGGACTTCCGACTACAAACAGACAAACATCTGCCACACAATATACACCAGATATAACTGTAGTTGAGAAGGGGGGAAAATCAAAATAATTGACATAGCAATAACAGGGGATAGCAGAATAGAAGAAAAAGAAATAGAAAAAATAACAAAATACAAAGATCTACAAATTGAAATTGAAAGGCTGTGGCAGAAAAAGACCAAAATAATCCCAGTGGTAATTGGCGCCCTGGGTGCAATTCCAAAACAACTTGAAGAGCACCTCAACACCATAGGGGCCACAGAAATCACCATCAGCCAATTACAAAAAGCAACTTTACTGGGAACAGCCTATATTCTGCGACGATATCCAGAGGCGTAACTAGGGAAAATGGCGCCTAGGGCAAGCACTGAAATTGCGCCCCCCCCCCCAAACATCTGACACACATCTTTCAGAAAACATGTCTTTTACCATAATATTAGCTCAAAAATAAAAAATTACAAAAATACAAGTCACAACAACCCTGTGAAGTAGGTCAGGCTGAGAGAGAAGTGACTGGCCCAGAGCCACCCAGCAAGAAACCAAATGTCAACCTGAGGTATGCAGCTGAAGGCTATGTGCCTATGCAGGCAGCGGGGCCAGCCGGTTAGGATACCCATATTTCAGATAACTTTACCATAATATCAGTTTAAAAATACAAGTCAAGCTCGTTAATCTATTAAACAACAAATTATTGCCTACTTGAAAATTATAACTATCAGCAGTCAGACACTCAGGCAGTCAGTGATGATTTTTCCAGCAGCATAAGCCCCCCTTCTATTCTAAATCCAGCAGAATCTGTTGGATATGATATGTGTTTGTCTTATGTTTTTTTTTGTAGATTGTGAGCCCTTTGGGGATAGGGAGCCATCTTATTTGTTCATTATTTCTCTGTGTAAACCACCCTGAGCCATTGGGAACTCACATCCTGCATTCTGTTTTAAAGAAGCTGCCAATACAATCAATCCACAAACATTTCTGAAAGATTTGTATTGTGGCAGGGGAGAGTTTGCTACCCTCTTTGCCCTCAAGTGTGATGACTTCAGGAAAGGTGGCATGCCATCTCCTGTCTATGATATTGACCCAGGACCACTTGCAGATGCAAATAATTCTTATCCATCAGTGAACTGCTACAACATATGACCACACACACACACACAACTGGCAATTAAATTGTTTAATATGTTAACTACTGAAGACGAGAACACAAAAGAAAAAGAAACTACCAGATAAATCCAAACATTTCTTCACCTGTTACAAAAATGCATAGGCTAGTACTCTCAGGCATATACCCCTTCTACACATTTTAATAAACTGAAATTATAAGCTCTCATTCTTCAACACAGCTTAAAAATTGTTCGGCTAGAAATAGCAAGAAAGAAAACAAACATATACTCACACTATTGGGGGAGGGGGGAAATCCCTTAAAAACTTTTTTTTTAAATTCAACAATTCAGCCAAGGAAGGCTGTAGCTACTTCACTGTCTTTATAAGGAAGCAACCCACACAAAAGATAAAGGGGGAGAGAGAAACGAGAGGGAGAGAAAAGCGAGCAGCAAAGCTCCGAGAAACACAGGCAAGGTCCCTCTCGCTTTATCTCTCTCCCCCAAGCGGAGTTTGGAGTTCCTAAGTTTTTGGAGTTTGGACTCGAGTTCCTCTCTCTCTCCCAAGCGGAGTTTGGAGTTTTCTCCCCCCCACCACAAGCGGAGTCCCCCCCCCCCATCAACTCTGGCAAGGCTGCATTTGAAAAAGGGAAGCAGAGAAGAGAAGGGGGTGGGAGGAGTGGAAGGGAAACACTGATGTGAGTCCTGGCACCCCTGTGCTGCTCACTGCCTCCAAAGCTATCTTCAACTGCATGCACAACACACCTTTTCAAGCTCTCAGTTGAGACTTTCAACACACACTGACACAGACACATACCCCAAAAAACCCAACTTTGCACAGTGTTTATATTTTAAATCCTATTTGCTCCGATATTGATCTCCACGTTATTTTAGGACTTAGGCATTCTCACACAAGAAACCTCCTCCCAGATTCACACATATCAACAGACTAAGACACCCAGACCAAATAAAAGATTGCTGTACTTGCCCCCACCCGCCTATGCTTCTTTTAAAAGATCAATGACCTAGAGCAGAGCAGAAGCAGTGGGGCAAACGAAGGAAGTTGGAACTCACTTGTGCAAGCTTCCCGCCCCCCAGACAAAGACCAAACTCTGGTCCCTGCAACATGCCCGTGCCTCACAGCAGGCTCTGAGCACAGAGTTTCCCTTCCTGACTCCAGTCCGCACCAACCTTCCTCCAAGGAGGACTCTTTACATTGGCTTGAGAGAGGGAGCATGAGAGAAGAGGAAGATGATCATCTAAGGATTGGGAAGCAGGCAAGGCTAAATCGAAGCTTCCAAATCCTCCAGAGAGCAGGCAACTGAGAGAAGGCTGAGTGACCCACCCAAGTACTGTGGGGTGGGGAGGTCACCCATGACCCTGCCGCCCCTACACACTCCCAGCTTAGAGAGAGACTCACCCCCGAGAGCCCCAAACAAGTCTTGAAAGAAGAACAAAGCAGCGCCGCCTCAACACGTGGGACTGGAGGGAGGTCAGCCGCCGCCGCCCACCACCACCACCACCACCCCTCCCCCCCAGTAAATTTGATTAAAATAATTTCTTTTAAAAAAAACAACCCACGCACACACCTGGATGCTGCTGCACACACTTTATTTGTTGTTCTCTCAATGTGTGAATGATGACCCGATTCTCCGCGTAGCACTACTGCAGCCGAAGAAGCCCAGAACTGAAGAGAGAGCCGGCCCTGCGAGCACACTCAGCAGACCCCCGCTTCTTGCCGCCTCGCCCTCCACGGCTTAGCAAAGGGGACTAAGTAGTAGTAGTAAACAGAAGCACAGGCACAGCTTTGCCTGTTGTTGTTGCTCCCATCATCCCTCCTTGCTCAGCAGCCAGCCAAGCCGGCTGCGCTGCAGCGGCAGAGGCAGCAGCACACATCATAGGAGGGCAGCGCGCTGTGCTCCTCGTCATCGTCCAGCCACGCGGCGCACACTCTCTCTGCTCGCCAGGAGCCAATGGGAGATAGCGCCGCCCCACCCGGACAGATCTTGTGACTGGTGAGTCGCAGGGGTGCCTGCGCTGACTCAGCGGGAGGGGGAGGGGCGCCGCCGCCGCCGCCGCTTGGACTCAATTTTTTTAAAAAAAAAAATTATAAAAATTTGTGCAAGTGGGGGTGGGGCATGGCAGGCACTTTGCGCCCCCACCTCAAGTGGCGCCCAGGGCACGTGCCCTGCCTGCCTCCCCCATCGTTACGCCTCTGACGATATCTATAATAACAGCAACAATATTGATAATAAAATTCAGCCATCCCAGGTCCTTGGGAAGGACTCGATGTCTGGATAAAACAAACCAGTCAATAATACCTGCCTGACTGTGTAAACAAGAAATAATAACAAACAGACAAACATCTGCCACACAATACACCAGATATAACTGTAGTGGAGAAGAAAGAAAAACAAGTCAAAATAATCGACATAGCAATACCAGGGGATAGCAGAATAGAAGAAAAAGAAATAGAAAAAACCACAAAATACAAAGATCTACAAATTGAAATTGAAAGGCTATGGCAGAAAAAGACCAAAATAATCCCAGTGGTAATTGGTGCCATAGGTGCAATTCCAAAACAACCATAGGGGCCACAGAAATCACCATCAGTCAATTACAAAAAGCAGCTTTACTGGGAACAGCCTATATTCTGCGACGATATCTATAATAACAGCAACAATATTGATAACTAGTCACATTAGGCCCGTTACAATAACGGGCGCTAGAAGAACCGTTGCCGCCCGCGCCCCCGCCTCACCTCTTCCGGGCCTCCTCCGGCAACTGGCGGCGCCAGCAGTGGCGCCAGGTGGTTCCCAGCTTCCCCCCGGGCCAGCTTCCCCCCGGCTTCCCCCTGGGCCCGCTTCCCCTGGGCTCCAGCTTCCCCTGGGCCCGCCGCCTTCTCCGGCCTCTCCCCCCGCCTCCTCCCGGCCGGGCCCACCGCCTCTTCCGGCCGAGCCCACGGCTCTGGCCGGGCCCACCGTGTCCCAGGCCCACTGCCACATCGCTGCGCCCGGCCCGGTGCCTCGGCGCCTCGGCCTCTCCCCGTCGCTGCTGGGCCAGGCCCACCAGCAGCCATGGCCGCCGCCGCAACAAACCTTCCGCTCCCGCTCAGCCAATGAGAGGCCGCGCGCGCCATGCATGTGCAGAACACCTCCCAGAGACACGGACGCAGGTACCCTAGGGTTTTATTATATAGGATAAAATTCAGCCAACCCAGGTCCTTGGGAAGGACTCGATGTCTGGATAAAACAAACCAGTCAATAACACCTGTCTGTGTAAATAAATAAATAAATAATAATAGCTCAGTATTGTCTTCACAGACTGGCAGCGGCTTCTCCAAGGCTGCAGGCAGGAATCTCTCTCAGCCCTATCTTGGAGAAGCCAGGAAAGGAACTTGGAACCTTCTGCTCTTCCTAGAGCGGCTCCATCTCCTGAGGGGGAATATCTTACAGTACTCACACTATAGTCTCCCTTTCATATGCAACCAGAGTGGACCCTGCTTAGCTAAGGGGACAAGTCATGCTTGCTACTACAAGACCATTTCTCCTCTCCTATAATCTCAATATATCATATTTGACATATGTAGTGGCACTATCATAGCTACCTGAATCCAATATGAGCCCCTCCCCCCCACACCCGCCATCTGTCCTGAATTATTTCCTGCTAAATATCAGGGGGTTGTCTTAACTTCAGAGTCCTCTTTCATTCGGGTATCTAACTTTTAAGGCATTGTCTTAAATTCAGGGTCACCTTCTATTTGGGTAAATACGATACAATATATAGTACTGATTGATGGGACTGTTTTTGCTTTTTGTTGTGTTTTTTCTGTAAAATAATAGTTTTTTAGCTCAGAAATTTTTTGACAGTCATATGACAGAAGTTTAAAATTATTAATGGTACAAGAAGAGACATTTTCTTATCTCCACCCCCACCCCACCCCACTCTCTCACATGCACTGCTAGAACTTAAGAAACTCCAAAATGAAATTGATTGCAGTAGGTACAGGATTGACAAAAGAAATATTCATTCATACAATGTACAGTATACTTAATTTAGATAAACTCATGAAGAATTGGTCTGTCAGCCATCACAATAGAACCTCCATGATTGGAAACAGTACACCAGATGCTGAGGGAAACAACAGCAGATGTCCAGTATTTATCATACTCTGCTTGTGAGTGTAAGAGGTTGTTAATTTTTACCCTCAACAGGTAAAACAGCAGAGCACTAAGGAATGAGCACACACTCCAGTTAGAGTAGGTAGCAGAGGATGGTTGCGATATTGCAGCTATTTAGAGAAAACACATGGAGATCCTTGTAGAACTAAATATTTATTGGTTAAATGCATTTGGATAGGAAAGACCTAAACCTACTCTAAAGGACTACATAATGGATAGGTAAGGAGAGAGAGAGAGAGAATGTTTCTAGCTGCTCTCTAGGAGGAAAGGAGAAAGGATTGTGTGACTCGGCACATGAAGTGCGGAAGTGTGAGATCAGGGGTCATAGAGTAGAGAGAGGTAGGGAGACCTGTCAGGAAGACCCTGACTCACTCTCTCTACTCCCAATGCCCCTAGTGGTCATTAAGATAGTTGGTGTAAAAATTCGATGCACTGGACGTCCATCTTCAACAATGAGTTCCTCAGAAGTATCTGTTTGGAAAGAGGATACTAAACTAGATGGTACAATCCTCTGGTACAATCCAGCAAGGCAATTCTTATATTATCTGCTTTCTAATCTGTAATGGGGAGTGTTTTAATTGCTGCTATTTTCCTCCTATTGTTTTATTCTTTATTATTTGACATTTTATTTAAATATTTCTATCTCATCCATACAGCCAGGGCTGTTTTAAGACTCTGAGAGGCCTGGGGGCAGAATGTTGATCTGAGACCTTACCCCGCCCCCATTTTCTCGCTGGCTAATATACAGTGTCGTGTGCCACTCATAGAAGTAGGGTTGCCAGGTACAGATGGTGATATTCATCACCAAAAATGTGGGAATAGAGAACACGTTTCACCAAAAAAGTTCTCAAAAAGTCTCCACTTGGCAGTATTTATTCGTATGATTATGCATATTTTGGTAAACACTGGAAAATTTGAGAATAAATACAGTTCACCACTGTGAAGCTGATGACCAGGTGAGTTGTATGTCTGTTCATTCCGCCATCTAGGTGCAGAGTTCTCAAGGCCCGTTTCTTAACCGTAAATTCATCTCCTGGTTAGGTTTACCATGCACACAGTCCTCTGTCCTCCCCCACGGGTTGCCCAGACTGCTTTCCCCAGCCAGACAAGCAACATCACCTCCTGCCTTGAGACAGGGCAGCCAGTTAGCTAGCGAGCCAGCTTCCTTGCATACTGGCGCAGTGGTACGTGTATGGTTTCCCACTCACTTGCTGTTCTCTCCGACTACAAACATTTATATACTGCTTTTCAACAGAAGGTTTCACAGTGGTTTTCAAAGGAAAATAAATATGAGAGGGTTTTATTTATTAAACCAGAGAGGGTCTGGTAAATATTATAAATGCTTCTCTGAGGGAAGCAGGCTATTATGAGACCACTTTTGAAGAAACCCGCATTGGATCCCTCAGAGTTAGCTAATTACAGACCTGTTTCCAATCTTCCATGGTTGGGCAAAGTGATTGAGCGGGTGGTGGCCTCTCAGCACCAGGCAGTTTTGGATGACGCAGATTATCTAGACCCATTTCAAACTGGCTTCCATGTGGGATTGCCATGGTCGGCCTGATGGATGATCTCCAAGTGGCTGTTGACAGAGGGAGTGTGACTCTGCTGATCCGTTTGGATCTTTCTGCGGCTTTTAATACCATCGACCATTTTTATTAAAAAACCAACAATTTTTACATTTTATATCCGGCTCTTCCTCCAAGGAGCCCAGAGCGGTGTACTACATAATTAGGTTTCTCCTCACAACAACCCTGTGAAGTAGGTTAGGCTGAGAGAGAAGCGACCGGCCCAGAGTCACCCAGCAAGTATCCTGGCTGAATGGGGATTTGAACTTGGGTCTCCCTGGTCCAGCACTCTAACCACTATGCCACGCTGGTTCTCTACCAGTGAGACCATGGTATCCTTCTGCTCCCCTGTTCCCAAAGGACCCACAATCTAAAAAGAAATGCAAGGTAACACCAGCATCAGCCACTGAAGGCATGCTGTGCTGGCGTTGGATAGGGCCAGTTGCTCTCCCCATGATAAATAGAAGAGAATCACCACTTTAAAAGATGCCTTTTTATTCAGCCAGGGTAACTGCTAACTGAGTAAAGTTAGTTAGCTAACTGCTAACTTCTCATTGCCTCCATCACCACATGAAAGAAACAAGTTGCAGCTGCTGAGCCTACCTATCCGTTCTCCTGCATCACATGGTTCTGCAACGTGCTGCTGAAGCCGAACCTCCCTTCTGGCTTCCCCATTGGAGGGATGGTCAGTAGGATGCCGACCGGAGGAGCAGACAAAGGAAAAGAAGCTGCTCATGAGAGCATAGTGTTCTGAGCGAACAAAATAATCTAGCTGGTCCCCAGAATTTTGGATACAATAAATGCAACAAAGGTTGCCTGGTCCCCAAAATAGACTCTATTCCTCCAAATGCAAAAATAGTAACATGTCCTTTATAAAAGTCCATAGCTGGCAACCCTAGATAGGAGGACATGTGAGCAGCAGCAGGGGCTGTTGCATGCACATCAAGCTGCTGGGAGACAGCTGTCATGGTGGACAGTTCGTTGAAAATGTCGACTCAATGTGCGGCAGCTGTGAAAAAGGCCAATTCCATGCTAGGGATCATTAGGAAGGGGATTGAAAATAAAACTGCTAATATTATCATGTTCTTATACAAATCTATGGTGCAGCCACAATGGGAGTACTGCATACAATTCTGGTCACCACATCTTTAAAAGGACATTGTAGAACTGGAAAAGGTGCAGAAGAGGGCAACCAAGATGATCAGGGGCCTAGAGCAGCTTTCTTATGAGGTAAGGCTACAACACTTGGGGCTATTTAGTTTAGAAAAAAGACAACTGCGGGGAGACATGATAGAGGTCTATAAAATTATGCATGGTGTGGAGAAAGTGGATAGAAATGTTTCTCCCTCTCACATCACGAGAACCAGGGGTCATTCCATGAAACTGAAGGCCAGGAAATTTAGGAGCAATAAACAGAAGTACTTTTTCACACAACACATAATCAGCTTGTGGAATTCTCTGCCACAAGATGTTGTGACAGCCAACAACCTGGATGGCTTTAAGAGTGGTTTGAATAACTTCATGGAGGAGAGGTCTATCAATGGCTACTAGTCGGAGTGCTATTGGCCACCTCCAGCCTCAGAGGCAGGTTGCCTCTGAATGCCAATTGCAGGGGAGTAACACCTGGAGAGAGGTTGTGCCCTCAACTCCTGCCTGTAGGCTCCCAGTGGCATCTGGTGGGCCACTGTGTGTAACAGGATGCTGGACTAGATGGGCCTTGTGCCTGTTCCAGCAGGGCTGTTCTTATGTTACTGAGAAAAATGCTAGATTTGCATATTATTGTTTCTTTAAAAACCCTCTATGTTCATATCAAGGCAACTGATACCCTCCCCCCCATCCTGCCAAGGTCTGCATACAGTACACTGCTGCTTGGGGCTGTATACAATAAAAACACAACAATAAAACCATAAATACTAATAAGCCAAACATAAAAAATAGACAAACAGCAAAATCGAGTGGCGGGCAATATCAGACAAGATTTCAAGTGTTTGACCCCAAATATGTGCAGAAATCAATTGTTTGTTTTTAGGTTGTATTGTTGTCAGCCATGAACATGAGTTTGTGGGTCATCAGAATATAGAGTTTTAAAATAAAATAGCTTATAAAATCAAGTAGGCAAGTTTTGGACAAGTCTAGGCATGGCCCAAGGTCTTTGGCGCTGCCCCCACACCAAGCCCCAGTTCTTAACCTGTGGTTGACTTAACCTCGGCCGGCAATTGACTGAGCGGTCACCGCCAGGTTAATCAGCTTCTCTCCAACCTGCTGCCATTTCTGGCAGCGGGCCAGGGGGAAGGAGTGGCCGCGCCAAGCATGGCGGCTGCCCTAACCAGAGCAGGTGCTACTCTTGTGCCATGGGATGCGGGAGGGGGGAGTCCTGCTGGTCCCAGCATTTCTCTTTGCCACACCAACACTTGTGTAGGTGCATAATAAGGTGGAGGGGAGGATGGTGGCCACTTGTTGGTTGGGGAAGGCAGGTGAGCTCCTCCCTTCCCTCGAAGCCTGCCTGCCCTCCACAGCAAGGTCGTGTGCATGACCTCATTATCTAATCATCCCTCTCCTTGAAAAAGCTCCTGTTGCCGTTGTTGCTATTGCTGCTTTATGGAATGAGCTGGAGTTTGCTTCCTTCTCAGTAAAAGCAGTGTGTGCGTGCACCAGCATGTTCACATTTTAATTTACTATATTTAAATTTATATATTTCAACTTTATCACATTTTAATTTATATATTACATATACATATTAAGTTTTGATTTACACATCCTTTAAAAAAGGAAGATGTCAGGAAAAACTGGGTGGCAATGAGAGCCCAACGTGAAGCTGAGATCAGAAAACTTAGATATGAACTTGGTTTGGCAATCTTGGCTTCATCTCTGTCTTTCACGGCACTATGCTGAAATGGGCGAGGTTTTCCCGGTTTTCACAATCACTTCATGAACACGCAGGCTGCAGGAGTCCCTGAATTCCTGCCGAATGGACATCACAGTGATTATGTGAACCAGCTCTTAGTTTAGTGGCTCCTTAGAAGGCTGGAGTTCTTGCCCCACCCAGGTAAGGCTGCGCAGAATGTCAGCCATTAAAATCAATGCACATTTGTTGGAATGAACCTCTTAGTCAACATGTATTTTTCTCCCAACATTTTCTAGTATTGCTTCATGTTGCTGTCAATTAACCTATTTTATTCAAGACTCTTTTTCAAAAGAAATGGTAGAGGACTTTTTGCACAATATCTTTGTCTGCACAATATCCAGGTTCCATCTCTTTCAGGGATCCAGTAGCTCTTGAGATAGTGCTTCACCATACTAACATTTTGATGCAGATAAGCAGCCAGTGTTCCTTACAGATGAGCTAATTAATGTGAGACGTCCTGATTTGTTGAGTAATTATGCTTCCTAATGTAGTTGTAAAGCAATTTGAGATCTTGTTGTGGAGAGAGAGTTCATCTAACAAAAGTATCCCAGAGTGCAGGTGGAATTTAATTAACTGTTCTCTGCACTCTCTTTAGTAATATCAAACCCCACTCTCCCACTTCCTTCCCAATCTAGGAACTTGTAGCAACTCATTGGTTAGCAGGAAGAAGTCATGGTGCTACTTGGAAAGTATCATTTGGAAGGCCATATTTTATGTGGGGGTTAGGTTCCTGGCTGCTACGGTGAATGGCAAGCCACGGGGTGGGGGATCCCTTGATCCTATGGAAATCCGGGGCTTAGATTCCTTGGAAAAATGCCCCCCGCATCTGACGTCAGACACGGGGGCATGGTCTCCCTCCCAAATGGGGCCGATGGCCCCGTTTGGAAGAGAGACCAGTCCATGCTGCATTGGGTAGCACGGGCCAGAGCGACTCTTCCTGACTTAAAGGCAGGGAGGGCTACTCCTGGTCTCGAACTCCCGCCCAAATGGGGCTGTGTGGCCCTGTTTGGGAGAGAGATTGGCCCATGCTGCATTGGCAGCATGGCCGGAATGGCTCTCCCTACTTTAAAGCAGCACGGGCCTCCCTACCAAGGCAGCACAGGCCAGCGCCATGCGGCCCCATTTAGGAGGGAGACCACGCCCCTGTGTCTGACATCAGACGCGGGAGCATGGCTAGCTGGCTCCCTGCATCTGATGTCAGATGCTGGGGCGGGGCCAGGGAGCCATGGCGGTGGCCGCACACGGGCCACCGCCAGCCTCCCTACGCTTCTGCCTCTAAGCCTTCACCAGCAACATTATGCACAAGGTTGATGATTTGTGCCACTTTATCCTCTGTTGAGGGAAGAGCCTGGGTAGATGTTGAAGGGACTGGCCACAGCTTTTTGGCCACACCTTTTCCCAGCAGGCATTCCAGGTTCTCAGTCAGATCTCCTTGAGGGATGTCTTGATGCCTTCAATAAAGTCAGCAATGCTGTAAGTCTTAAAACAACTGCTGACTGTCAGAGGGGTTGGTCTCCATCATGTCCAGAAGCCTCTTGAATGTCCTGCAGGTATAGTATGACTTAAAAGTTGCAATGAGGCCCTGGTCCATGGGCTGGATTAAGGAGGAGGTGTATGGCAGCAGGAAGGCAATCTCCAGACTTGGGTGGAGAAACTGCAGTGTTTAAGGATGGCCAGGGGTATTATTCAGCAGCAGGAGAACTCGGAAGTTGAGTTTTTTTGCGTCTAGATATCGCACTACCTCGAGTGGGAAGCAGTCACTGACCTAGTCAGTGAAGAGTGCAGCGGTCACCCATGCTGTCCTGTTGGCTTGCCAGAAGACCAGGAGTTGGCTCTTATTTTGCCCTCCGAGGACATGGGGGTTCAGTGCCCAGTAACGGAGCATTGCTTGCCTTCATGCTGCAGTCCCCAGCAGCTTTCCTACAGACTAGAAGGCGTATACAGTCCTTAGCTGCCTTAAATCTTGGAGTGGTTCATTCCTGCTTGGAGATGAAGGACCAGGCTGGCATTCTTTTCCAAAATAGGCCTGTCTCATTGGCGTTGAAGACCTGCTCAGGCCTGCATCCCTTCTCTTAAATCAGCTGCTGCAACTCTGCTGAGAATCTGCTTGCCGCTTCATGATCTGTAGATGCAGCTTCCCCTGCTAATTTCACATTACAGAGTCTGTAGCCGTGCTTGAAGTTCTCAGACCAGCCATTACTTGCCTGAAAAGTGTGCCCAGCATCAGCAGATGTTGTTGCCTGACCTTCCTCAGTGAAATACTTATACAGCCTGAGTGCCTTCTCACGGATCACTGTTCCCCGCAGTGGCATGTTCTTCTGAGCTTGGTCCTCAGTCCAGATGTTCAGGGCCTTCTCCATGGTGGAATCTCCATGGTGGAATCACAAGAGGGAAACACACCTTTGCACTTCCTGAAGTACAGTGGTCCCTCAACTTACAAACTACTCGACATAAGTATTTTTCGAGTTACAAACGGCAGTTTTAGATCCGGTTTTAGATGGGGTTTCCTCGACTTACAAATTTTTAGATGGGGTTTCCTCGACTTACGAATTTTACATGCGGTTTCCTTGACTTGCCTGCCTGTTTACTGCCTGTTTATTCTTGAAAAGAAATGTTCCTGTGCAGTTTGCAAGCCTTACTGGGGGTCTGGGTCTTTTTTCTAGGCTCCGGAACGCATTAATCCGTTCCCAATGCATTCCTATGGGAAACCGCTTTTCGACTTACGAATTTTTCGACTTACAAATGTGCATTCGGAATGGATTAATTTCGTAAGTAGAGGGACCACTGTACTTACTGCCGCACTCACGTGGATGCTGGCTTTGTTTTTTCTGATGTTGACTCGTTAATGCCATAATGGCATCCAACAGATTCTGCACTGTCCCCTCGAGCCAACTTGTCCAGCAACTCAATCTTTTGGCGCAGAGACATAACTTTGTGCTGCCTTTTGCTCTCCCCCTTAGCAGAACTCCCTGCCTGACACTTCTCCATCTGTGGAGAAAAGGGAACTGTGCAATCACTGTACCCTTACCAGGCCCCGCCAAGGGCCCTCTCCTCCCCACCTCATGGAGGAACCAGACCAGTTCCTATTGGTTCTGCAAATGCATCAAGTTTCATTCACTCAAGATCTCTCTTTTCCCAATCAGTTTCATCCTAATAAATTGCAACTCCCAACCTCTCTGGTTTCCATAGAATCCTTTTAATATAATTGCCATTTTAAAGGAGCTGTGTGTGTATATTATGCACACAATCCATTTATGACTTCAATATATTAAAAACCAGGCAAAAGGGGAGGGGGGAGAGGGAGAGAGAATTCTGCTGAAATGTATTAATGTTTAACACTATAGTAACTTAAATAAAAATGTCTACGTTTAAAGTAATTTAGAAATCAGAGACTGAAGCACTGGGGGAAGGAGATGGAGACGACTTTTTAGTAGTTGCATGCCTCATAATATCTGAGACAAGCTTCTGTTCTGTACTGAAAGAAAACTGTAGTTGAAATCTTAGTAATGGAAATACTTCAACTAAACATACAAAGGTCACCAGCCCCTCTTGAGAAGCTAAAAGCACAGAGAGTAAAGCTGAAGAGAAGTAGAAATCAAGGAAGTAGACTCAAGGGTGAAATGGAAAAGATGGAAGCCTCTCATTTAACAAAACAATTATCTGCAGAAAGGGGGCCAAACATGGCTACCAGCTTCCATTGGGCTTCTCCAAAACTAGCAGAGGGAGTAACTGAGATGCTATGAGAGGAAGGGAAATGGATACATGTGACATCTCTATCCTTACTCTCTGCAATGTAAGTGCCTTGAACCATCTGTATTGTTGGTTGAGGTCTCCTTCTTACGTTATTTGACATATTTATTTCTTCCACTCACAGGAAAATAAAGCTCCCTGAATTTGCTCTCAGGGTATTGTGAGATCAAGATTTGATCTCACAATAGCAGGTTTTGAGCTAGGGGTGGATCTACCATTCATTGGGTGACTGTGTGCAGCAAACACGAACCACCCAAAGAGACCAGGACCACACAGAAAGATATCAGACAGGGATTCAGTCTGTGTACATCCATTTATCGCCAAGGGAAGGCCCTACAAGAAGACTGGCCACACCAGCCCTCTGACCAATCAGTAGGCCAGAGCAGGTAAGGTGTTATTCCCAGTGGGACAGACTTCTGAGTCAGACTTGCTTGCTTGCTGATTTGAGCAACAAGGAACAACTATTAACTACAGATGTCCTTCACCTTCAATGGCACATGAGCTGTGACTAAAACACACTGGCTGACATCCAGACTAACATTGCACTAGTGCCACGAACAAAGGCACACACACACACACACACACACACACACACACACACACACACACACACACAGCATAGCTGAGCAGATGCTCAAAGTTGTGCAATCTCTTGTGCCCCTGGTCCACAACAAAGATAGTGGATAGCCCCCCAACATATATGGACTGAGGAGGAGGTTTCACAGCAGGAGGCATACCATAGATTGTACCCCATAGATTGTACCCAACAGTAGTGCAAGCACATGCTGTTGCATCAGAAAAACACTAGTCAGGAACGCAAGCTCCTGATGTAGCAGAGCTTGCTAGTGCAACATATATGCATTAGTGCAGCATTAGTCTGAATATCAGCCAGTGGTGATGGCATTCTTATAGGAACAGAGAATGAACGTTTGGAGAGAGCTTATTTATAGCTGATTGTAGATAGTGGAAGCAAAGACTTCCTTGTCCTCTCTCAGCTTTTTCCTGATCTTTCAGAGCCCCCAAAGGCTGCCTGAAGAACTTGATTTGATTGTATCACTCACTGTTTGGTTTCAGCAATGCAGTCAATTTTGTAATCACAGATTATAACTGATTTAGGTCTTGGTGTCATTAAGCAAAGGCTTTTATTTTCCTGGGCATGACCATGGGTATACACACAAATTCTATTACAGACGTACAATGAGCAGTACAACTGGCAGTCGGGTAATGATGATTAGGCAGTGCGGCATTCTGGCTCTAAATTGTAGACCGTCATCCATTGTTTGTGAGACTGCAGTTCTCTTTCTCCGGTCTGATTCATTCTGAGTCATACCGAACATATCCTTGTTGAAATGGGGCGCGCAGCAGAGAGGGCTGTCACGCTTGTTCTGCACCATTAGGTAATTGTATGAGTCTTTCTACGAGAAATGTCTGCTAGGCTGGCAGAGAGTACAAAAAAACCAAGAGAGTGTAGGCGTTGGTGAGAGAGCATGCAGACTCAAGGGAAAAGCAAATATAGCCAACCCAGTTGTAATAGAAAAACGTTAACGTGACCATGAATTTGACAAATTCACTACCATTTGGGTTGTCACGTTTTATTAGCATTTGAAAGTTTGAAAGACTACAGCTCTGTTTTTGCAAAGCTTTGTCCTGTGCAGCATAAGAAACATGCCTTGTGATAAATTTCCTTTTTAATATTATTATTTATATAGAACTATCAGTGCACATGGTGTTTTGCATTGCAGAGTCTCATAAGCAAAGGACAAGTCCCTGTACTGAGGAGTTTATCACCTAAATTTACGATCTAAATAGAACACAGCCACACACTTTGCATGCAGAAGGTCCCAGGTTCAACCCCTGGCCTCTCTTCTTTGGGAGAATTTATTAGATAGGAGGAGGGGAGAGACAAGCAAAGGATGAGTTAATTCATGCAACCATGTAGCTAGGCTTAGGTTCAACTGAAGATACAGACTACAGGGCCAATGGCTTAACCTTATATATGGATGTAAGAATAATTTGCCTCTATCTGCTGTGGTATAACCTTTTATCTGGTCTGAAGGCACATGAGGCCACTACCTTGTTGAAGCTAAGTAGTCTAAGTCTGGTCAGGGTTTGGATGGGTAACTGCTTGGGAAGCCCATGTACGCTGCCTTGAGGTCTATGATGGCAGAGTGGTGAGAGATTAATGTAATAAAATAAACAAATAACATCCAACTCCATACAGAACAATTTCCCAATAACTGGTCTGAACTGACCTTCATAGGTTAAATGCACCAGACTATTCACAAAGAGGTTGCAGAAGGTCTTCCTCACAACCACTTGACACAAGCAGGTTTTCTTGATAAGATTTTTGAGAGACACTGCGGTGTGGTCTCTATTGGGAGACATCAGCTCACTGAGCAGCCTGCTTCAGCACAGTGTTGTTAATTAATTTGTTTATAGTAATTGACTGAAACACAGATGGCTGCCCAGGAAGTTGTAAATCACCACAGTTCTATTTTGGTGAGATGAAACCCATCTTAACTGCAATAGCACTACAGAAAAACCTGAGGGTGGCATACTTAGAAGGAGCATTTGGTAGACAGAAGCAAGGATGTGAAATGTTTTCTGTTATTTCTCTTGCTTGCTTCCATACAGCTGAGAATGAAGGAATAACAGCTACAATCCACCAGGAGCATTTCCAGACGGGGCTTTTAGCTGGCTTCTCCTCCAGAATGGAGGGTGTGTGTTCACATATTGTCCAGATTTACCCCAAAGTCCCTGTGAGCTATCAGGGAGCACTCCAGACATGATTCAGGTTTTTCATTGTGCATTATTGCATAGCCCAGTTTATGTCTGGGGTAAAAAAAAAAATCCACTTTTTGTGTCGGTTTTGGGGGGCAAATTCGAACTCACAGTAAACCTGTGGTAAAAGCGGCTGTCTGGAAATGCTCAGGGAAGTTCTTCTACCCAAGCCAGTGAAATAAATTATAGTGCTCTTGTGCAGTTCCCATTCATTTCAAGATATCATTTGCACTGGAGAATTCAAGTCGATTGTGTTTAATGGCCAACATGATGGGCAGTCCTGCGTTGATGTTAGGGACCTGCTGGGGCTGCTACACAAGTCAAGAGGCAGCCCTGGCAGTTTAGTGTGGCATGGCTGCTGCAGAACAGCTTAAAAATGCTTCTGTGTGGTTGTGCAGTGCTCCTTTCATTGTTCCCAATTGAAAGGAGCACTGAACTGCTGCCTGGAAGTGATTTTAAGTGATTCTGCAGCAGTCCCATTGTGCTCCACTGTCAGGACTGCCTTTCAAGTTGCACAGCTGCTCTGGTGGATCCATAACATCCGTGCAGGGTTGCCTGTCATGTCAGCCAATATGTTTATGTGAGAAATCATAGAACATGATCAGCCCAGCTGAATCTGGCCAGCAGTCCATCCATTTCAGCATCTTGTTTTCAATGGTGGCATCCGGGAAGTCCACAAGTAGGATGCAATGGCAACAAGGCAATCATGTTTTCTCCCTTCACCTGCTGATTAATGGGAAACAAAATCTCTGAACATTTGATTTGGAGTATGTCAGGTGACAACTAGACAGAATTGCCAACACAAATTATGCCTCTTCTTGAAATCATTGGCCAAGGCACAATTGATTTGCCTCATTATCAAATAGAAACTGTGCTGTGTAGAGGAAGAAAGAGAAGGTCCTTCAGCAAACAACATGAAATGAAATTAGCATCTGATAACACAAACCTAGCAATATTAACATTCACCAAAATAGTACTGGATATATTCCTCAACATGGAAAGATGTAAAACAAGAAGGGGCAAAACACATACAGTATATGTGTTTTTCCAGATAGTATAACTATTATTTTAGAGTTGTTGTTTTTTAACGTTGGACTCTCTTACAGAGAGATAAATTATGAGAACATTCTTCTTCTTCTTTTTAACTGTGTAGCTCTCAGTAAAATCCATTATCAGTCCTTTGTTTGAATTCAGTTCACATCATCTTCTCATGGGCTATAAAGAGGTTCACTCTGTTCCAGAACAGTAATCGCAATCCATTAAATTCTGTTCCCTGTAGTCTTTGTTCCCAGTTACATTTGATACTGTAGGTGTGTGTGTGCGTGTGTGAGAAGAAAATCGCTTTCATTTTGTATATACTTGTAAAGAGCTTCACAGTATCATGGATTTTTACTATCTAATGCACTTAAAGATATGGATTTAAGATCTAAGTATATAGATTTTACCTATGATAAATATAATTTTAATTATGGTGCTTATCATGAGCAAAGCAGATGAACACACAAAAAAGTAAGCAGAGGAATACATTAGAGTTCAAATAGGAATAGTTCCTCAGAATCCTTCAAATTCCCCCCATAGCATGTGGGTGGAGGGCCAATATATACAGGTCTGACTGAATCCCCAGCTCTAAAGTGTATAGAGAGCAATTCTTCTCCCTCTCCCATAACACTAGAACCAGGGGTCATCCCATGAAATTGATTGCCAGGAAATCTAGGACCAACGAACAGAAGTACTTTTTCACATAACGCATAATCAGCTTGTGGAATTATCTGCCATGAGATGTGGTGACAGCCAACAACCTGGATGGCTTTAAGAGGGGTTTGGATAACTTCATGGAGGAGAGATCTATCATCGTCTACTAGTTGGAGGGCTAAAGGCCAACTCCAGCCTCAAAGGCAGGATGCCTCTGAGTAACAGTTGCAGGGGAGAAACAGCGAGAGAGAGGGCGTGCCCTCAACTCCTGCCTGTGGCTTCCAGCGGCATCTGGTGGGCCACTGTTTGAAACAGGATGCTGGACTAGATGGCCTGATCCAGCAGGGCTGTTCTTATGTTCTAATCTTTCCCAAAGTAGAATCTTAGTCAGGGATAGTGTTTTGAAGGAGCCTACCTGGGATGAAAAACTATCATGTGAGGAATAGGTCTGGCAGAGGCATTGACAGAATTGGGCCACATGAACACATGCCCCAGATCAATTCCTTAGTGCCCTGGATGTCTTCTGCAGGTGCCTGACAAGCTGGGCATGCTATTACTTTAACAGCCTTGGTGGTGACGTTGCGTGGTTACTCTTCCCCTTGCCATGCTCACTGTGCAGCACCTGCATTTTCTGTTGGCATCCCCCACTTCACAGTGTGATGGCTGTCACCAGCAGTCTCCTCACTGCACCCTGTGTGTGTACCCCCAGCTCAAGCAGGAAGTTCCTGCACCACCTGCATATAATGCTGAATGGCAGGCAGTGACGGTCCCTTCCCATTACCACAAAACAAGTGGTAGCAGCTTTAAGAAAGAGTTCTGAGCTCGTCATAGCCACTTGCAGGCAGAGGAACAAGGATGAGGTAGGGCAAAAACAACCCTTTGTGGAAGATGGTGGAGTGAGGACCTGACCGCTTTAAAACATATTAGAAGTATCTTCAGCTTGCTCTCCCTGGAAATATTTGGCTTCAAAAGCTGAAGAAAGCACTGGCTTCTTTAGGGAGCATAAACAGGTTTAATAATCAAAATGTGGGTTTTGTAGGCCTGAGCCCCAGATTTTTTAAATACCTAGCAATGATCAGAATGCACACCAGAACCACTGGTCCCACTTTTGCCTACAATTGCATTTGATGCTTCAGTGAAATGAGGATGGGGAAGTGAAATATCTTCCACATGACAATTTCTGAAATCTTTTCAGCACCACTTTTATATCAGCTAGATAGTTTAGTCTATTCCAAAATCTTTGTTAAAATGCCACTCCAAATTTATTTAGCACATACTGGCCTAGTTCACACAGTTGTTTGAATCTAGGGTTAATGTGAGGTACTGACATTTGTGTGATTGTGTGAACCCACGCCAGGGGGTTTACGGCCTGGGATGAATCAGTGGCCACCTTCAGATGTAGCATGAAAACCAGGGTAGATGAACCTGTGGTTAATCTGTGAGCTTGTGCATCATCCCACAGACAATCGCTGAGCTGCGGTTTCAAGCCTCCAGATTGCGGGCAGAGGGGCCACTCTCTGGTTCTCCAAAGCCACATCCCTGCAAGCTCTGTAGTGCTGGCATTGCCAGACTGTGGGCAAGGCTTCAGGACATCAGTAGAGCAGCAACCAATGGCCATGATCTTCAAGGGTGTGTGTCCAGTGCAATCATGCCTTTTTGGCATTGGTCACGGCCGGGAAAGGGCATTTAAACCCATTCTTCATATTCATAGGCAGTATTGGGGGGGTTGCGAAGGAGCACCAGTTTCCTGTTACTCCTGAAAGGGGACATGGTGACTCCCATGTGGCAACATGGCATCCCTGTTGCTGGGCAATGCCAGGAGGAGCATAGGGATGCAGAGGGCGGGGCAACTGAACAGAGAGGCAGCCAGCAAGAAGCAGGGTAGGCATAGAGCTGACGCGTCTCTGCTCTGGTCTGAGCTGCCCTCTCTATGGTTGCGAGAGCAGCCACAGCACAGAACCCAGGTTATGATGGTGGCAGGATTTGGATGACATGATGCTGCCTTCAAACCTGAGGTTGCAGCAGTGAAACTCACGTCAAGCTGAAGGTTCAGATTACAGTTTGGGGATGGAAACCTTGGTTTGGTTTGGTGATGGAACCATGGTTTCACACATTCGAACAACCATGAACTTGAACCTCTGGCTTGTTTACCTCCAGTTTGTCATTATGTGTGACGGTGGCTTGATATTCCTGCCTTGTTTGGGTTCACATGATCACACTAATGTCATTAAATCTAGATTTGAATGACTTTGTGAACTAGGTCACTATATCTTGCATAATCTTCTAGCTAAAATATCTGTGCAGATCGGATGAGAGTAGTCTATATACCTTCTTGGCAAAGAGGATGTCTGAATTAAGAAGGCGCCATGCCATATTTCCAGAGCTGAGCTTTAACCAGCCTGATAGAGATCTTTGTTCTGATATAAGCATGGGAAATGGTGGATGTGCTACTATTCCACAGCCACTGAGTTCAGATACATTCATATCCTGAAGTAAACAGCTTATGCCCTATTACACTCATGCTGTGATGTAAACAGTCCATACTCCCTGGAATTCCATACTAAGGTTTAGATCCTAGGAACTACAGCCAGAGTTCTCGTCACAGGATGCGGCTTTCCTGCCTCTTCCTTTCTGCTGTTGCCGCCAGCCCTCCCAAATCTGCTCCTGAGGATTGCGGACACCCTAGATAGCATTCAATGCAACATGGAGGGGCTGTGCTTTTAATGGGCATTTGGTGGAATTCTCACTCTCTCTGAGTAGACACATCTTCCACTCATTCTAAGACTAAACACTTGTACTGAATATGCGCAAAACACATCTTTTTAAGAAGCCCAGAATACATTCAGATGAGGAGGGAGTGGATGGAGAAACAGACTTACAAACTTGGAACATGATGTACAGATACACCAAATCTTGTTGGTTTAATGTCTAGCAATTAAGAACTAGTGCGTGCTTTAAGATGTGTGTTTATGAGCTACTTCGAAATCATGACATCTGAAAGCATCTTAATCTTGTACAGAGCAGATGCTTTGGGGAGGGAGCAAATGCACATGGAAACCAGGCAGAGAGTAGCTCATTGTTATCATCTCACATCACTCTCAAGGAGACAGGGCAGCCTAGGCTCAAGTGTGCAGAATGAAAAGTGTTCCCCTTCTGATCTTGCTTCATTATACACAAACACTTGTACATGTTTCATTTCTGTTATTAGGTGCTCTCTGAAACTCTCTCTAAGAGCTCCCTAGAGCACTACTTACATGTTTAAAATTAAGCACATTGTTAAGTGCTTTGTAGGACAAACGACAGGATTTACAAGAGATCTGGGCCTTAAACTATGTTCTGTGATAGATGCCCCCAACTTCCCAGTCAGTCTATAGCTGATATTCATCATACTTTGAGGGAGGGGATGCCTTTACTTTCTAAAAGTTTGACCCAGCACCAGTCATTGATGGATACTCTGTTTTGGAAAAAAACACATAGTACTGGGCTTATGCCTTTGTGCCCAGACCCCCCAAGGAGACACGGAGACATTGCTATGGAGGAACGGTCAATTTATTGAAGTTTATGGTACAGACTCAATTGGCTGGGATTTCATGGACATTCCCCACAACAGTGCGGTGCCTAATAGGCCGGCCACGCTGTGGCTGCCCCCACCTAACCGACCATGGCGATAGCACCTTGGCTCCAGGCAGCTCACCCGCTCTCCAGCAGAGACGCCCTTCTCTGCTGACCTAAGGTCAGGTTTCTGACCTCCCAGCGACAACCCCACCAATGCTGCATAGCCATACGGATGGGGTGTTGCCTGAGGAGGGGCAGGAGTCAAGTGTCATCCCTGATCTGTCAAGCCTCAAGGGATCAGCTCATCCTCCTTGATCTACATCTTACCTAAGGTGCCACACCCTCTTAATTAGCATTTCCTCACCACACTGTACCTGCCACAGCGGGCGTTAGTCCATCTTAACGACCCGCACCCCACAAACCTAAAATCGCTGTTGCCAATCCCAGCCTGAGGTCGTCTAAAAAGAACCTCATGCCCATGGTGGACAAGTGGACACCGTTGCCCCGGTAGAGGGCGGGCTGCGAGTAGACGATGTCGTCGTGTGGTATACATCCGCCGCCATTGGCTGCCAGAAAGCGGGCTATCGCCGCATTGACCCCCCCGTCTTGCCCTGTCCACCTTGTTCTGTTTGAGCGCCCCCCGCCAGACCCTGCGCTGTGTGATGTCAGACCAGAGGACGACCGCCCCAGGGCACCAGGACAAAACCACGGCCAGGTCCTGTTCGGTCTGCCGGGCCAGGGAAATACCTGACTGACTAACTAGGTCGTTCCTGCCAAAATGGAAGAGCAGGATGTCTGGTGCAGGGTTCTGCTCCAGGTACTCCCGCAGCATCGGCAGCAGCTGCGCTCTCCGCATTCCCCTTCGCTCGCGCCACTCAATGGTGGCCCAGTGCCCCAGGCCCAGCTGCGTTCCCGGATCTGTGCCTTGTGCCCACTTGAGGGCCCAGAATATAAAAGAGTGGCCCAGGACAAGGATCTTGGCCCTCCTTCCGGGAGGCTTCGTCCCTGTGCGGAAGAGAGAACACGCATGAGGTGGGAACCAAGAGGGGGGAGGGGCAATTGGGGCGGGGGGTGGAGGGGGCACCCTCCGCCCTATCATACGTATCTGCGGTAGGCCGCAGACCTCCAGCGTTCTAGGCACTGGATTGCGGCACCCGTGTAGCTGAGCCTTGCAGCCGCTGAGGCCGCTCCGATCCTAAACGAGTGTGAGGACAGGTGGCCTGTGGACACCCCAGCCACTTGAAAGGCCTTCCTCATCACAGCCCAAAATTGGTACTGGGATAGGGGGTTGCCATCAGCGTGCACAAACAGGCTCCCCTCGGCCTTGCCCCTGACCTCCATGTAGGCTCCCAGAGCCTGCACTGGGCACATGAGGTGATTGTCCACCCTATGCAGGGTGACTAGCTGCCCCTGCCCCGCTGGTCGGTTTTAGAGAAGCGAAGCCTCAGCGATACCGCCGCTGGGTCCATGGACAGGTTGCTCCTCTGCATGACCCTCACAGTTGTCCCTCGCGCTCCTTTGCGAAAAAGCTCCCCCACCCTGAAGGCCCCATAGAAAGACACCAGCGCCGCTGCTCTGAACAAGGCTTCCTCGTAGGGGGAAGAGCATACGGCCTCCAAGCTCTGCACAGCCCACCCCAGGGCGTCGGGTGTAATGGGCCGGCGCTGGTCGGGCTGGGCCGGGTCTCCCTGGCCCATCCCTCCAGCATGTGCCGGACTCGGAAATCGCTCGAGTGATCGGGCAGCCCCCGGGACTTCGCATAGAAGGCCAGGACTGCCATGTGCCCGGCCATTGTGCTGACAGCAAGCCCTTCTCCCTGCAGGTGCACCGAGTACTGCATCAGATGCTCAGGTGGGGCCGGCCAATCCTGGCCGACTCCTGCCCGCCCCCTGAAGTTCTGGAAGGCTGCAACCCTCCTGCCATAGGTAGCCCGCGTCCTAGGCGCTAAGGAAGCCTCGATTGCTCTGAGTGCCTCTACACTCCAAGGCTCCACAGACCAACTGGCATCTTCTCGGGCCTTGGGAAAGCGTCAGGGGCCAGCTGCCGGAAGCACTGCATCTGAAAACGAGACAGTGCGTCTGCAATGTCGTTCTGCGCTCCCGGCACGTGCTGCGCAACAAACACTATGTTGTTGCGCAGGCAGGCCAGCACTAGGGCCCGCACCAGGCCCATGACCCTGGGGGACCTGGAGGTCTGATGGTTGACAACCTGCACTGTCGCCAGGTTATCGCACCAGAAGCGCACGGCCGAGTTGTGAAACTGGTCCGCCCAGATGTGCACCACGACCACTATGGGGAATAGCTCGAGGAAAGTGAGATCCCTCATGATCCCCCGTACAGCCCATTCATGCGGCCACCGCTCTGCGCACCACCTGCCCCTTAGGTAGAGGCCGAAGCCAAGGCCACCCGCTGCGTCCGACTGCACCTGGAAATCTGCTTCCAGGAGCTGTGATGCCCGCCAAAAGGAAACCCCATTGATGGAGTCCAAGAAGCACAACCATAGCCTCATGTCCTCCCGCATGGCTGCAGTCACCCTGATCCAAAAATGCGGCAGCCTGAACCCCACTGTGGCGTCGCAGAGACACCGCAAGAATGGGAGGCCCGGGGCCACCACGCAACAGGCAAAGTTGAGATGCCCCACCAGGGATTGCAGCTGGCGCAGCATGACCTTCTTGGCTCACTCGCAGGCCCTCAAAAGTGCCCCCAGAGCCTCCAGTTTGTCCTTGGGCAGCCATGACAGCTGCCCTTGAGTGTCCAACTCGATGCCCAAGAAGGTAAGGCTGGTGGATGGACCCTCGGACTTGTCCCTGGCCAAGGGCACCCCCAACTCATCGCATAGAGCCACGAATGAGCTTAAAAGTGTGGAGCAGTGGGTGGAGCCAGCTCAGCCTCTGAAAAGATAATTGTCAAGGTAATGAGCCGTGGAGTCAAGCCCCGCCCTCCGCCGCAGCGTCGAGGCCTTCAGCATCGTGCTGAAGGCCTCGAAGGCCGCGCAAGACACCGAGCAGCCCATAGGGAGAGCCCTGTCAATGTAATATTTCCCCTCAAACCCAAAACACAACAGATCGAAGTCGTCGGGGTGGACTGGCAGCAGCCTGAAGGCTGACTCTATGTCACACTTGGCTAGCAGTGCCCCAGGCCCGCAGGCCTGGACCATTGCCATTGCCTCATCGAATGAAGTATAGTGTACCAAGTACAGCTCAGCCAGTATCCCATCATTGACTGAGTTGCCCTTGGGGTATGACAGGTGTTAGATTAGCCGGAACTCGCCGGGAGCCTTTTTAGGTACCAGCCCCAGGGGTGATACCCTCAGAGTCCGTAGGGGGGGTTCGCTAAAGGGGCCCAGGACGCGGCCCAAGGCCACCTCCTTGTTGATCTTCCTAAGCACTATGTGCTCCATCCCTCTGACTGATTTCAAATTGCTGGCCATAGTAAACTTGCGTGGAAGCTGGCACGGGATCCTAAAGCCTTCCGAGAAGCCAGCCTCCAGAAAGCGTGCGCGCTCCCTGTCCGGGTAGTCGCGCGATAGCCACCTAAGTACAGTAAGCCTAATTGGGGTGGGGCCCATTTCCAGGGCCGCCCCCATGGGCGGCGGAGGGGCCCTTGCCTCCACTGGCATGGGGCCCCCAGCTGCCCAATCGCAAGCTCTTTGTTCGCGGGCAGCTGATCCCCGCGTGCTGACCACCGCAAAACCCGCACGTGTCTAAATTTGCAGGGGGACTGCGCGCACTTCCCGCTCCTGTTGAACTCCCAGCACACCAGGGGACTTTGAACCCCCTGGGCGCCGGCGGAAGAAGCCGCTGACGCCGCTGGGGTCCTGGAAATCAAGTGCCTGCTCTCCTTGCGCTCCCCGGTGAGAGGCCTGGAGGGCGTCATGATCCTGAGCCACAGCTCAGAATGCTGCTTTTCCCAGGAGATCCCCGGGTAGTTAGATGCGCGCTCCCTAAACGCCTGGTCGTAGGCCTCCCACGAGTTGCCAGCAAAGTCCATAAATGCCCTGTGAATGGTGTCGAAGTAGATTAGGCAGGGCCCGTCTCAGGGTACTTCTCAGTCACCACCCCCATGTATATAGTGAAACCGGAAACCCATTTGTTCCAGTTGCACTCGATGGGCTTCCTTTTGGTCCTCTCCTTGTCCCTCTCCTCTTCCCTTTCCTTGCCCACAGGCTCGGGTTCTTTAAACAGCAGTTGGAAGACGTCTATATACTCACCCTTCCAAATGCGCTCCTTTACATGTGGGAGCAGGTGGTCACCCAGAGGGACCGGCCCCCCATCAAGGCCCCCAGTACTGCCAGGGGTGGGTACCCCAGCTGGGGTGGCATGCATCCCAGGCTGCCCCGCTCCTCCTTGCCACACCTGATTACATGTTGCGTGTGGGGAGGCCCAGTTCATCAGCCCGGGGAACCACCCGGAGGGCTCCATGGTGGGCCCCACGGCCAAACCCCCAGTGGGGACTCACCACCTTGTCCCGCCTGCTCCCCGGAGGCGTCAACCACTGCGGATCCGGCGGCCGCTGCACTGCTCCCGCTGGAACCCTCCGGTGTCTCACCACTAGCCGCGATGCCAGCGCTGGGTCTCTCCGGTGTCTTGCTGCTAGCCGGAGCCACCATGGCTGCCTCAAGCACCTCTAAACGGTCGGTAAAACCCTGCATGAGTTTAGTCCGCTTTGCGCCCCTAGTCATTTTGCGCGGGTATGGAGGTGGGGAGCGGCTGCGCTCCCTGTGGGCCCCAACCCCAGATGGACCCCCGCCATCCCTCCACAAGGCCTCCCACTTGCCAGCTATGGCTTCCAGGTGGGCAATCAGGGCCTTGATAGCCCCCCAGCTCTATGTCCCGCTCGTCCTCGGAAGAGGAGTCTGGTTGAGCTGGGGGCCCCTTGCGCGTCGCCGCACGCCTCTTACCCTTCCCCACAGGTGCCTTCTTGGGCCCCATGGTGCGTGTGTGTGTGTGTGGGGGGGGTGCGCTGCCCATCGGGCTGGGAGGGACCTGAGCACCCCGAGTACCAGCCCCAGTAGGTTCAAGGCAAGGTCGCCCCAGCACCCCTCCCACTGCCCCCTGTGAATGGGTGGGGGGGATGGAGACCCACGAGGTGTGCCCACCCAGGCCTTATACCCGGCCTGCCCAACCCCCTCCGCTGCAACCCCCAAACCTGAGCCGGGCTGGACCCGGCATGTTGATCCTCCACCAGTAGTCCCAGCAAGTGTTCAAGTGGTCCTGAAGGTGGTGTGCAGCCGCCCTGCTGGCCGTGCGTCGCCACTCGCAAGATTTAGGGAGGGTGCCGCAGGCGGGCGTCTGGGCCCGCACCCCCGTTCAGCCCCGCTGGGCCCAAAACTACAGCCCCCCAGGCAGGAAGGAAAGGAGGCGAGCCAGGAGATTTATTGGACTGCGCTGGGAGGGAGGGGGGTACTCCACGGGGGGGTCACGGGCGGGTGTCTAAGCCCGAATCTCCGCTCGGCCCTGCTGGGCCAAAGCTACAGCCCCCAGGCAGGGAGAGGAAGGCGGGTGGGGGGGCGTCACGGGTGGGCGGGCGTCTAAGCCCGAACCTCCGCTCGGCCCTGCTGGGCGAAAGCTACCACTGGGCCCTACTGGACCAAAGATACAGCCCCCTGGCAGGGGAGGAAGGAGGGCAGGTGGTGCGGGTGGGCATTAAAGGCTGAGCCCGCCGCCCCGCCGAACGGGCCGCGCGGACAGGCAGGATGGCGCCTGGCGTCGGCCTCCCCCGGGCCGGGCCCAGCTCGCCTGCTGCCCAGAAGTGTGGTGAAGACCGCCGCTGGGGAATGGCCGGGCCGGGCTGGCTGAAGCCGCCGCCCGTCGTCGGCCAAGTCTGGGCCGGGCCTAGCTTGCCCGCCACCCGGGAGCGGTAAAGACTGCCACGGGCGGGCCTCCGGCCCGACTCTCTGCACTTGCCCCTGTCGCCGGATGCTCCGCAAGGCCAGGCCACGTGCTATCGTGGCCTAGCCGGAGCTCGTCCTGGCGCTTCTGCTCTCTCCAAGCTCGAGAGGCAGACTGAGCCCACGCAGGCGCACTGCAGGGCTCGGCACTTCCGGTTTGCACCGGAAGTGCCCCGGGAGCCAATCAGAGGCGGCTCCCTGTCCCACGTGCTCCCTGGGTAAGGGGGCTGGAACAAAACAGCCACGCCGCGGCGAGCAGCTACCTTCTCATAACATGTAGCCATTGTATGCAGAGGCGCTCTTACCCCTGGAATTTGGTGCCAAAGTCCAGGGCCTCCGCAGCCCCTGGGGGGCCCCAAATCCTTTTTAGTCTGTCCTGGGGTGTGTGGTTGCCTGGTGGAGCATAATGATGCTTAATTTGCAGGGGAGGGTCCAGGCTCCAAAGGCCTTTAGGTCCAGGCTGCAAAATTACCTAGGTGCACCACTGATTGTATGTTCTGCCCCTCGCATGTGGCAAAAGCTGCTATAACATCATACAGAATTTATTCATACATTATGCCCATACTATGATGTATACATTTGTGTGGGGACCCCCTTTTGTTCTGTCTAATTGAACTACTTTACGATGTTTCCCTTTAAGAAGGGAAGCACGGAAATAAATCTTCTATTCCAAGAGGAATGCCAATAGTAAAATGATTCCTAACATTTTATACCATTAGAGAACTGCTATAATAATGAAGGGATGTGATGATACTTAAGAAAGCCAAGAACTCTACTGAGTTTACATGGAGTTTTAAAATCATAAACTGTATACAACATGAACTTCAAAACTGAAGCAAAATCAGTTTTTAAAACAACGTCTTCTGTCTTATTTGCAGAGGCAGTCAGAATCTGCCTATTTTTCATAGCCTTCCCAACAAGTAGCCCTATATTCAAAATAAGTATCGATGCTTGTGTCTCATGACCTACACAGCCCTGCAATAATACCTAGTATATACTGTAGGTATGGAAACATAAACATATGATAATTGTAATAAATTCTGTAGAAAGGGAGCAAAAATATTTTGCAAATAATATTTTGACTGTATCCTCTGAAGTGAAAGCTTTCCCTGCAAGGCATTTCACTTTCAATACTATCTTACTGTGAACCTGAATAAATACTTTCTCCCCCTCTCCCCACCTCCCTTTCTCTCTTTCTCTTTTTGCTTTGGATCTATTCAGCCTTGAGGTAGGTAATGACAAAAAAACCCCTTTCCTACTAAGTCAGTGCTCCACCAACTGTTTCTGAAGTCCGGGGAGGAAAATAGAAAGCTTTTGGAATGTTGCCTGGTTTGAGTCACATACTGTATCAACTGAAGAAAAGAAATTGTGAGCTAAATTTAATTCAGTATTCAGCATCCACCAAAATATTTAAAGCATTATCATAATGCCAGATTTCATGAGTACTGCTGGCTGTATCAGTTTGAAGGAACGTTGATATAAAAAAAACCTGGCCAATAACACAAAAAAGTCTTATCTGTCTAGGTTGGTCATGAGACTGGCTGGATAGTTGCAAGCTGTTTTGGAGTCTGAAATAAGGTTGCCTTGCCAGGTTTCATTGTGGAGATGTTCTGTCCCGTCCCACCCCCACACTTTTATATTGCCCCATTGGTCTCCTCCCCCACCCATTTCCCCTGCTTTTTGTGGGACACAATTGGAGTCCTGAATGCTACGTTAGGTGGGTGGAAGGATGGGTGAGGACCGAAGGAACAAAGCAGGAATAAATAACTTGCCCACTCCCAAAATGTTTAAAGGAAAACATAAAATTTCTGGGTTGTGTTTTGACAACCTAGTCAGAGTTTCTTGTAGGCCTGAGGTCAGCATGACACACTCTTGGGCAGCTGCTTAGGACCCCAGTACCCTGGCAGGGCCCACTGCTGATGAATGCCCTAGGGCCCACTTTTTAAGAAAAGAAAACATGTTTGGTGCTCCTCTTGGTGCCAGGTGGTTACAACCACCATCTTGGTTTCTCACCATACCTCTCCTGTGAGACCCCTGCTAACTGAGCCAAGAGGCACCTTTTAAAAAATGGCAATTCTCTTTATCGGGGGAGAGCAACTGGCCCTAATCATCCCCAGCACAGCATCCTTCCAGTGGCTGCTGCTGGGGTCTATCTTATGTTTCCTTTATAGATTGTGAGCCTTTTGGGACAGGGAGCCATTTTATTTATTTATATCTATGTAAACCATGTTGAAAAGCAGTATATACATATTCATCATATTCTTATTTGTTGTATTGCTCTGATGCATTATGGGTGGGGGGATGGCCCCTTGCGGTACCTATGGTTTGTCCCCACAATGTCTGGAATGACACAATGTTCCCAGCATTGTGGAAAACCACAATGGCAATTGTTAGCTGCCTGGTTCTGAAAGCTGCATGGCTAGTGATCCATGATTGCTGCCACCAAGATATGGTTTCTAGGCCTCTGTGAACTGTAGTAGAGCCACTGATGTGGGAGGGGGCACACCGAGTTGCCAAGGACCCCTTCAGTCCTGAGGCAGGTCTTGGCCCCTTGGATTCCTGCCTGTTTGTAGCATGGGCTGTTGTTGGCCTTGTGGGAGATTTATGTATATACATCTGTTGCACAGTGGGCTCCCTTGTGCCCTCTACAACCATATGGGTTTTTCAACAGAGGTTGGGGAATCATTTCAAAATCTTAGTTACGAGCACTAAATAAGTATGTCAGAATAGATATGCCTGTAGATACTGCTTCCAAGGATATTATTATGGAGGCTGCTCAGCCATTACTTTGCCAGGCAGATTGCTTGTTAATGGCCCTGAATGGTTGGTGGATGTTTCCTTTGTTTTGGTTTATCCTAACTAAAGTGCTTGAATTTATTTATTTTTAAGTAATTTTTTTTTAAGTAAGAAAAGATCTGAAACCCAGTTCAGATCTTGGATTCAGAATGTATATGTTGAACAGATGCTAATGTTTGGTGACAGAAGCAATCTCTCTCTGTGTTAGAATGAGAGAGCCATCAGAGCCTGGGAAACATGACACAGCCACCCCTCCAGCAAAGTGGAAGGGCCAGCTGTATTCGTGAAGAAACAGTTTGGAAAAGAGAGAGAAAGAGAAAGAAAGCTGAAGTCACCATGAAGTGCAGGGGTATCTTTCTCTGCAGATCTGGTATTGGATAGCAGTTCTGCTGGTTGTGGCTGGTCTCCACTAATGGTCTACCTGTATATTTGTAAATATAACAAATAATACAAAAACTCTACCAATCTGCAGTGCTCTGCTCTCCAAAGGAAGCCAAAATGCCTGGAACTTCTTACTGCATGCAGCAATGGGTCGGTTCAAATGCCACACAGAACCATGGTTATATCTTGGTCTCACATGATGTCTTTAAGTCTCTGGAGCACACACTACCCCGCCCCCTATCCTGTCCTGCATTTGGGAAGCAAGCAAGGCAAGGCAAACAGTTGCAGGACCCTGGATAGCTCCAAGTGATAGCAATTTGCTCTGACAAGAACCAGAGATGAAATGAGGTCTTAAATAACTTCCAGTTCAGACTACTTCTCTTAGGTTCCACTGCCTAGCCTGGAAAGTAGAGATATTTAAAGGGGCTCTTCTCTGAGCCATCTAATGGAACAGTGGGGAAATGACTTGATTTGCAAACCAGAGATTGCCGGTTCAAATCCCCGCTGGTATGTTTCCCAGACTATGAGGAACACCTATATCAGGCAGCAGCGATATAGGAAGATACTGTGTGGGAGATGGCAATGGTAAACCCCTTCTGTATTCTACAAAAGACAAGCACAGGGCTCTGTGGTTGCCAGGAGTCGACACTTACTTGACGGCACACTTTTACTTTACTCTCTGGCCTAGTAGCTAGCATTTCTCCTCCACTCCATCAGGTCCCACCTAATTCATTGCTGGCTCTGATAAGCAGGCTTGGGAATAGCACTGGATTAACTATAAGGCAAAACAAGCACGTGCTTAGGGCATCAAAGGATGGGGGCACTACAGGGTTTCTCCCCTACCTATCATGCCTTTAAATCTTTCACTGAACATAAGAACGTAAGAACAGCCCTGCTGGATCAGGCCAAGGCCCATCTAGCCCTGCATCCTGTTTCACACAGTGGCCCAACAGATGCCACTGGAAGCCACAGGCAGGAGTTGAGGGCATGCCCTCCCTCCTGCTGTTACTCCCCTGCAACTGGTACTCAGAGGCATCCTGCCTCCAACTAGTAGCCAATGATAGACCTCTACTCAATGAAGTTATCCAAACCACTCCTAAAGCCATCCAGGTTGTTGGCTGACAACACATCTTGTGGCAGAGAATTCCACAAGTTGATTATGCATTGTGTGAAAAAGTACTTCCGTTGGTTGGTCCTAGATTTCCTGGCAATCGGTTTCATGGGACGACCCCTCGTTCTTGTGTTATGTGAGAGGGAGAAGAATTTTTCTCTATCCACTTTCTCCACTCCATGCATGATTTTATAGACCTCTATCATGTCTCCCCGCAGTTGTCTTTTTTCTAAACTAAAAAGCCCCAGGTGTTGTAGTCTTGCCTCATAAGAAAGGTGCTCTAGGCCCCTGATCATCTTGGTTGCCATCTTCTGTACCTTCTCCAGTTCCACAATGTCCTTTTTAAGATGTGGTGACCAGAATTGTATGCAGTACTCCAAGTGTGGTCGCACCATAGTTTTGTATAAGGGCATTATAATGTTAGCCGTTTTATTTTCAATCCCCTTCCTAATGATCCCTAGCATGGAACTGGCCTTTTTCACAGCTGCCGCACATTGAGTCAACACTTTCAACGAGCTGTCCACCATGACCCCAAGATCCCTCTCCTGGTCCGTCACCGACAGCTTGGATCCCATCAGCATATACTTGAAGTTGGGGTTTTTCGTCCCAATGTGCATCACTTTACACTTGCTAACATTGAAGCGCATTTGCCATTTTGTTGCCCACTCCCCCAGTTTGGAGAGATCCTTTTGGAGCTGCTCACAATCCGTTTTGGATTTCACTATCCGGAAGAGTTTGGTATCATCTGCAAATTTGGCCACATCACCGCTTACCCCTGCTTCTAGATCATTTATGAATAAATTAAAAAGCACCAGTCCCAGTACAGATCCCTGGGGGACCCCACTTCTTACTTCCCTCCATTGTGAAAACTCTCCATTTATACCTACCCTCTGTGTCCTGTCTTTCAACCAGTTAGCAATCCACACATGTACTTGTCCCCTTATCCCATGACCGCTAAGTTTCCTCAGGAGTCTTTGATGAGGAACTTTGTCAAAAGCTTTTTGGAAGTCCAGGTAGACTATGTCAACTGGATCACCTTGATCCACACTCTCGTTGACACTCTCAAAGAAGTCCAAAAGGTTGGTGAGGCAAGATTTACCTTTGCGGAAGCCATGCTGGCTCACTCCCAGCAGGGCCTGTTCTTCTAGGTGCTTTACAATTTTATCTAGGGTTGTGCGTTTCGTTTCGGATACAAAACGTTTTGTGAATAAAAGAGGCCATTTCGGCTGTGTTGTAGCCAAAACAAAACACCCAATGCTCAAAGCAGAAAATTTTGTAGCCAAAACAAAGCGTCCCCGTTACGGATACAAAATGTTTTGTTGTTTCGGCTGATTTGGAACTCCATTTTGCAATCGCAGAAAGTCTTTCTCCTTCAGCCTCCATTTTGAGTTTTGACATCTGTTTGAATTTCCAGCCCTTCCAGACCGCAGATTGGCCAGCGAAAGAAAGCATAGGCTGATCTGCTGGCAATTGCCTCCTTATTCCTTTTAAGCAAATTTAAGGTTAAATTTTACCCTCATTGGCCAGTGGGGCAGTGTGCATTTCATTGTTGTTGTTTCACACTGTTGTGTTTAGATCAATTGCATTTCGGGTGGGGGAATGTGGATGTGCATGACCTTTGGAAATCTGCCTGATTTTTTCCCAAAGCTCTGCTGTTGTTGATGTGTGATGTTGATGTTATTTGGGGTGGATTGGGGGCAGAAAGGGAGCTTTAGGGGCAGAAGAGTGGTTCAGGTGGTAGTGCCCCAATGGGTGCCTGCTGCCACCCAGATTCCAAAGGAATTGGGAAAAGGGCTGATTTTTAAAGAATTTCTGAAGTTGATATGTCTTTGGGGGCAGATTCAGGGCAGAAAGGGGGCCTGAGGGGCAAAACAGTGGGTTGGGTGGCAGTGCCCCAAGGGGTGCCTGCCGCAACCCAGATTCCAAAGGAATAGGGCAAAGGGCTGATTTCTTAGGAATTGTTGGAAGTTTGCGCTTCTTTAAGGTCACCCCCAGGGAATAATGGAGGTTTCAGCAGCCCCATAACTCCACCTGGGGGGCACTGGGGTGGCCGGGAGTGAGTGGTGGTGTAGTGCACATAGGGTGCCAACTGCCCCCATGGGTTGCTAACCCATGGGGTGCTGGGTTCTGTTGTTTCTGAGGTGTTCTGAGTGTAGATTCTCTGGTAGCATATGAGATTTTCAAAGACAAACCATGAATCCACTCTCATCTGCTACCAGAGAATCTGAATCTACACTCAAAACATCTCAGAAACAACAGAACCAAGTACCCCATGGGTTAGCAACCCGTGGGGGTGGTTGGCACCCTATGTTGTCTACACCACCACTCGCTCTGGGCCACCCTGGTGCTCCCCAAGTGCAGTTATGAGGCAGGAATTATAGAGGTCCATCATTCCCTATGGGGAAGAATTTTACAGACATGCAAACTCCATTACATCTTTAAAAATCAGCCTTCTGCCCAATTCCTTTGAAATAATTCTGGCAGCTTCCTTGCCCCCACTGGGCACTACCACCCACTCTACTCTGCTCTGGGCCACCCCTTTCCCCCCAACATGAAGCTATACTTTTGCTAAAACCTCCATTCTTCCCTAAGGGAAAAATCCTATACTTCAAAAATTCACCAAAACCCAGCCCTTTGCCCAGTTCCTCTGAAATTTGGGTGGTAGTTTCCACCCATTGGGCACTACCACCCCCACCCACTAGTTTTTCCCTGGGGCCATTTTTTAAAAATCCAAAACATTTCGGATTCGGATTTTGCAATTTCGAACAAAGAACAAAATTGGGGTGTTTCGGATTGGCTGGTTTTGAACAAAGAACAAAACGGGTGTTTCGGATTCGGGACAAAAACAAAACAGGGGAAAAAACAAAACGCACAACCCTAATTTTATCCTTGAGGATGCTTTCCATCAATTTGCCTGTAACAGACGTTAGGCTAACCGGCCTGTAATTTCCCGGATTGCCCCTGGATCCCTTTTTTAAAATCGGTGTTACATTTGCAACTCTCCAGTCCTCTGGTACAGAGCCCGATTTCAAGGATAAGTTAAATATTTTAGCAAGGAGGTCGGCAATTTCACATTTGAGTTCTTTGAGGACTCTTGGATGGATGCCATCCGGCCCTGGTGATTTGTTAGCTTTCAGTTTTTCCAGACAGTTTAGAACATCATCCCTTGTCACTTCTATCTGACTTAGCTCTCTAGCCTCCATCTCTAAAAAGCCTGGTTCAGGAACAGGTATATGCTCAGTATCCTCTGCCGTGAAGACAGACGCAAAGAACTCATTCAGCTTCTCTGCAACCTCCAAATCCTCCTTAATAATCTCTTTCACTCCCTCATTGTCTAATGGTCCAACTGCCTCCCTGGCAGGTTTCCTGCTTCTGATGTACTTAAAGAAGTTTTTGTTATTCCCCTTGATACTTTTGGCTAAATGTTCCTCAAACTCTCTTTTTGCCTCCCTTATTGTCACCTTGCATTTCTTTTGCCAGAGTTTGTGTTCCTTTCTGTTCTCTTCGTTTGGACAGGCCTTCCAATTTCAGAAGGAAGTCTTCTTCCCTTTTATGGCTTCCTTGATGGTACCCATTAGCCATACTGGCATCCTCCTGGACTTAGTGGTACCTTTCCTCCTTTTGGGAGGAAATTCTGCGCATTTTTGTGAATGTTACATTGCAATGCACCACCATTTAGTGTAACTGTCAAACAAAAAAATTTACAGCAAAGTTTCCTTTGCTTTGTTTCTCACTCATTTTCAGCTATGAGTGAGTGTGAAGAAGATGCTAGAATGCTAAATATTTTTCTTCACAGCAGTAAGTTTTTGTGCTTATAGGTGTGTGTGCATGGTGGAAAATACCAGCACTGATTGGAACAGCATGAGTCACCTTCCAAGAACAAAAGCTGTATTTCCACTACCTATCACGATCTGTTCCTGATATTAATTTTTCTGATTTTGCACACATGGACACACATGCATATATATGTATGTAGAGGAGCTTTAATTAATCTCTCTCTCTTGAGTATAATATGCAGTAAAGATATGCATATCTGAACTAGTCCCACAGCTGTAATAAGGAATAATCTTTCCACAATGTTCTTCATTTATTAGGACTTCATAATTTTGCTAAGCATGCTGTGCATATACACTAGAGTCTGAAGTTTCGAATGCTAAGTATTTCTGGCCTTAAGCACCAATCTGTGCATATACTTGATCAATAGCCTCAATAGGCTATTGATAATTCTCTTAAAAGTCAAATCCTAGATCCATCTTTAATCGTAGGCATTATTGTGGTGGATACAGATGACAATTTTATGACACATACTACCACATAGCTCCATCTGATGTGTACTAAAACCTTCCTTATCATTTGGCAGGATGATATTGATCACCAATGTTCTCAAGGCCTAACTACCATATTTACCTGAATCCAAGATGAGCCCCACCCCAATGCCAGTTCTTTCCTATATAGTAGGGTCATCTTAAATTCAGATACCCCTTTCCTTTGGGTAAATACAGGTATAACCCATATTTAACCTTTTTAAAGTCAATGTCTTAAATTCAGAGTCACCTTCTAGTCAGGTAAACACAATAGATCAGCTGAGCCCTGGAGGACAATAGCTTAGTGCATAGGAACATACACAGAACACAGAACAGAGCACAAAGCATAGGAAGCTGCCTTATACCACATCAGACCATTGGTCAGTCTAGTTCATTATTGCCTACAGTGACTAGCAGAAGTTTTCAAAGGTTTCAGGCAGAAGTCTTTCCCAGCCCTAACTGGAGATGCCAGGGATTGAATCTGGGACCTTCTGCACGCAATGCAGATGCTCTACCACTGAGCTATGGACCCATACCCAGTGGAAGAGCGTGCTTTACATGCAGAAGGACCAAGGTTCAATCTTTACACCTTTAGGTAGCATGGCGGGGAATGGCACCTCTCTGAAACCCTGGAGAACAACTGCCAGTCAGTGAAAACAATGCTGAACCCAATTGACCATTGATCTAATATGGGATAAGGCAGCTTTATATATTCATACAAAGGAGATTGGATCTCTAGTCTACTTAAATTTAGTAAATAGCATTTACAGGGTGGGACAGTTCAGACAGAAACAGTGAAGTTGGGGAAGGATTTTTTAAGCTTTCTCCCAGCACTGTTTTCCCAATGAAAATAGTCTGGTCTCCAAAGCTGCCATGTTCCCCACGGCAAGTAAGAATAAAGAAAGAAGTAAGAATTAAGAATGAAAGAGGGTGGGTAAAGTCCCTTGTAAATCCATCTAAGCTAGTGGCTCATCACCACATCCCATAGATGTGGCAGAGAATTCCCATAGATATAGCAATAACAATAGCAATAGCACTTACATTTATATACCGCTCTATAGCCGGAGCTCTCTAAGCGGTTTACAATGATTTAGCATATTGCCCCCAACATTCTGGGTACTCATTTTACCGACCTTGGAAGGATGGAAGGCTGAGTCAACCTGGAGATATGGCAGAGAATTCCATAGATTAATTATGCACTGTGTGAAAATGTACTTCCTTTTGTTGGTTCTAAATTTTCTGGCCTTCAGGTTCATGGGATGACTCCTGGTTCTATTTATCATATTTATTTATTTATTTGTCATATTTTTACACCACCCAAAACTTATATCTCTGGGTGGTTTACAACAAGATTAAAAAGTAAAACATTAATTAAAAACAAAAGCAAAACAAAACAAAAATTTAAAAGCAAGAAATGTAAAACTCAATTTAAAAATTTTAAAACTATATTCTAAAAACAACATTAAAAACAATCAAAACAATATCAGTTAAAAGCCTGGGTGAAGAAATGCGTCTTTAAGGACTTTTTAAAGGATGTCAGAGATGGGGAGGCTCTTATTGCACTAGGGAGCGCATTCCAAAGCCTCGGGGCAGCAACGGAGAAGGCCTGTCCCTGAGTAGCCACCAGACAAGCCGGTTCTAGTGTTGTGAGAGAGTGTGGAAAATTTTCACTCTGTCCACTCTCTCTAATCCATGCATAATTTTATTCACATTTATCATTCCTCCCCATAATTGCCTCTTTTCCAAACTAAACAGCCTGAAATGCTGTAGCCTTGCTTCCTAAGGAAGGTGCTCCAGGCCTCTGATCATCTTGGTTGCCTTCTTCTGCACCTTTTCCAGTTCTACAATGTCTTTCTTAAGATATGGTGACCAGAACTGCACAGTACTCCAAATGTGGCCACACCATAGATTTGTATAACGGCATTATAATATTAGCATTTTTATTTTCAGTCCCCTTCTTAATGATCCCTAGTATAGAATTTGCCTTTTTCACAGCTGCTGCTCACAGAGTTGACACATTTGAAGAGCTGTCCATCATGACCCCAATATCTCTCTCCTGGTCAGTCACCGACAGCTCAGACCCCATCAATATATACGAGGGGGTATCCAAAAGTTTTAATTATAATAAAGAAGTTATAGAGATATTTACATGAAACTTTTTGTGCATAATCAGTGTCATTGCCATGCATACTTGTGCAAATATCAAATCTTTATTATTCATGAGGAACTGCACATGAATAAGGTGTCTGCACGCTGGGTACCTCGCTTGTTGACACCTCTTCAAAAGCAAACTCGCCATGACTTTTCCCAGCAGAATTTGACTCTGTTGGAGTGGAATGAAGACAATTTTTTTGCTCGTCTTGTCACTATGGACGAGTGCTGGGTATACCTCTACGATCCGGAGACCAAAGAAATGAGCAAGGAGTGGAAACATCCATCCTCCCCCCCTCCCAAGAAGGCGAAGGTCCAGAAATCTGCCAGGAAGGTGATGCTGTCCGTTTTTTGGGATAGCCGCGGGGTAATCTTAACCTATTACCTTCCGAAGGGCGAGACCCTCAACAGTGATTACTACTGCAACCTTCTGGAGAAACTGCGTGATGCATTGAAACAAAAACGTCGTGGCATGATCAGCAAAGGCGTCCGTCTCCTGGCCGACAATGCACCCGTCCATACGGCCCAAGCATCCGTTGTCGCCGCCCACCGGTTAGGCTATGGACTTTTGCAGCATCCACCTTATTCGCCTGATCTTGCGCCAAGCGACTTTTTCCTCTTTCTCGAGATGAAGAAACCACTTCGTGGTCGGCGATTTGACGACAGAGAGGATGTCATTTTCGAAGTGGAACAGTGGTTTTCGAGCAAAGCGGAGGACTTCTACAAAGAGGGCTTGTAACAGGTGAAGAAACGCTGGCAAAAATGTGTGACTCTGCAGGGAGACTACGTGGAGAAGAACTAACTTTGACCACTGCAAGTGACTATTGTATGTTTTTTATTTCATGGTGATAATTAAAACTTTTGGATACCCCCTCGTATGTGAAGTGTGTGTGTGGAGGGGGGGGGGTTGCCCCAATATACATCACTTTACACTTGCTCACATTGAACCACATTTTCCATTTTGGCATCCACTCACCCAGTTTGGAGAGATCCTTTTGGAGCTCCTCACAATCTGTTTTGGATTTCACTACCCTAAATAGTTTAGGTTTCTCATGAGAACAATGAGATGTTCTGGGACACCCATTTTCCTAAGGATATTCCACAACATGACATGGTTGATGCAATTGAAGGCTTTTCTGTAGTTGATAAAGCACATAGTGAGGCGATTCCCGTGATCAGTGGGAAGCGCTGTAAGGGGGTTTACGGGGAGAGTGGGCTTAGCCTGCTCTCCCCACAGACAATTGAAAGGGAGTCCTGCTGGCCATCACGGAGCCAGCAGGGGCTGCGGGGATCAGGGGCCACACAGCCCCCAGAAGTTCCAGGATGCCCCGTGCAAGCGTGTGGGGCATACTGGAGAGACCCCCAAGCCCGGGAGGCTGCTTGTCGTGTGGAACTGTGCCGCAGCAATACATGATCAAAAAACGAGGTGAGAGGAGCACTCAGTCTGCTAACCCCGTTTAAGGGAGGGGTATTCAAGCAGGTTATCCGTTTTGGGAAAACCGGGCTCGCTTGGTGGTTCCCACAATCTGTGGAAAGTGGGCTAAGCTCCCTTAGCCCGCTTTTCAATGATTGTGAGAATACCCTCAGTGACTTCTTTTTGGTATTCTTTGGCTTTCTCAATTATCCAGCGTGCATCAGCAATGATGTCTCTTGTTCCTCGGCCTTTTCTGAAACCAACTTGAACATCCGGCATTTCCCTTTCCACATAGGGCTCTAATCTGCATTGGATGATCCTGAGCATTATTTTGCTAGCATGTGAAATTAAGGATATTGTGTGATGGTTTGTGCAATCTGTTAAGTCTCCTTTCTTTGGGATGGGTATGTAGACTGACCTCTTCCAATCTGTAGGCCACTGTGTCGTTCTCCAGATTTGCTGGCATAGTTTGGTTAGAGCCTTCACTGATTCTTCTTCTGTTGCTTGTCATATTTCTAGATTAAGAGCCCCTGGTGGCGCAGTGGTAAAACTGCTGCCCTGTAACCAGAAGGTTACAAGTTCGATCCTGACCAGGGGTTCAAGGTTGACTCAGCCTTCCATCCTTCCAAGGTCGGTAAAATGAGTACCCAGAATGTTGGGGGGCAATATGCTAAATCATTGTAAACCGCTTAGAGAGCTCTGGCTATAGAGCGGTATATAAATGTAAGTGCTATTGCTATATTTCTGTAGTTATTCCATCAACTCCTGCAGCTTTCCAACTTGGTAATGACTGGAGTGCTGATCTAACTTCATCTTCCCGTACTAGAGGTTCTTGCAAGTAGGGAATATCTTTTAGAGTACCTTGGATGTTGACATCCCTGCTGTACAGATTTTCAGTATACCCATTTCATCTCTGTTTGATCTTCTTTGAATCAGTTACTATCTGTCCTTTGGCATCCCTTGACATACCAATTCAAGGTTGGAACCTCCCTCTGCGTTCAGAGATCTTTTGGAAAATGTCCCTTGTTTTTCCATGTCTATTTCCATCCTCAAGGTCTTTACAGATGGCATTGTAGTACTGCTCCTTTTCTCTTCTAACAGCTTTCTGAAATTCCCTATTAAGTTCCTTCCTGAGGTCTTTATCTTTCTTGACTTTGGCTTCTCTCCTCTTCTTGGAAATTTCCACCATCTGTTCTAACATCCATTTTGCTTTCTTCTGTTTCTTGGTCTTTGGCAGTCTCTTTTCACATTCATCCTTAACAACTTCTTTGATTTCATTCCACAGTTCCTCTGGTTCCCTATCAATGAGGTTCAGAACTTCAAAGCGGTTCCTGATTTTCTCCTTGAAAATGTTGGATACATTCTCAAGATCATATCATGGGAGCTGGATAGCTTTGTTTTTCCACTTTAGCTTGACTGGGAACTTGTACATGAGCAGTTTGCGATCTGTTTCACAATCGGCCCCCAGGTACATCTTTGCTGTTATAACTGAGCTCTTCCACCTCCTTGCACCAATAATGTAATCAATCTGATTTCCGTGTACTCCATCTGGTGATGTCCATGTGTATAAGCGCTGCTTTGGTTGTTTGAATAATGTGTTAGCAATGAAGAGATCATTGGCTTGGCAGAAACTAAGAAGTCATTCTTCTGCTTTGTTTCTGTTTCCTAGGCCATATAGGCTGACTGTGTTTTCCTCTTTACCTTTTCCAACTTTGGCATTCCAGTCTCCAATCACCAGCATCACATCTTGTTGGCACGTTCTGATGATTTCAGACTGAACTTGAGCATGAAACTCATCACTTCCTCTTCTTCTGCATCAGTCGTTGGGGCATAGACTTGAAGAATTGTCATGTTAAAGGGTTGTCCATGAAATCTAACTGATATTAGTCAGTCACTGACCACATTGTACCCAAGTACTGTCATTGATATATCCTTCCTGACTATGAAAGCAACACTATTCCTTCTTTGGTTTTCGTGTCCTGAGTAGTAAACGGTATGATTTTCGGACTAAAAGTGTCCCATTCCAGTCCATTTTATTTCACTGATGCCAAAGATGTCACTCTGTAGTTGATTCATTTCATCTTTCACTGTGTTGAGCTTTCCCATATTCATGTTTCTTACGTTCCCTGTTCCCATTGTAATTCTGTCTTTGCAGCTACGGATTTTCTTTTCCCACATGGCAACATCAGCTGCTAGACATCCAAAAGGCTTTAGTGTAACCACATCATAAATACCATCGGTACTCTGATTGATCCTCAGCTCTTCCTCAGTAGCATGTTGATATGCTGAACATATACTGAGAGAAGCTGGATTGGAAGAAGATGAGTGTAGTTTTAAAGTTGGAGGAAGAAACATCAATAACCTGTGCTACACTGATGACACCACTTTGATAGCTGAGAATGTGGATGATCTGCAAGCTCTAGTAATGAAATTTGAGGAGCACAGTGAAAAAATGGGACTACAACTAAATGTAAAGAAGACTAAACTGATGACAACGAGTACAGCAACCAGCCTCAGAATTGACAATGAAGGCACTGAAATGGTGGATAGCTTCTGCTTTGTAGGATCGACCATCGACAGTAAAGGATCCAGCAGTCAAGAAATACGCCGCAGACTAGCACTTGATAGGGTTGTAGTGAAGGCCTTGGAAAGGATATTTTGATGCCGTGACGTGTCTATACATACAAAGATTAGAACCATTCAGGCAATGGTTTTTCCCGTGACACTCTATGGATGCGAAAGCTGGACTTTGAAGAAGCAAGATAGAAAAAGCATTGATGCTTTTGAACTTTGGTGCTAGAGAAGACTTTTGAAGATACCATGGACAGCCAGGAAAACACACAAATGAATCATAGAACAAATCAAACCAGAATTTTCGCTCGAGGCACAAATGACCAGGCTCAAACTATCATACTTCAGACACATTGTGCAAAAACCCAGCTACCTCAAGAAGTCCAGAATGCTGGGAAAAGTTGAAGGGAAGGGAAGAAGAGGACGCCCAGCAGCAAGGTGGATGGACCCAATTACGACAGCAATGAATGCACCATTGAGAGGTCTTAAAGGCCAAGTTGAAGACAGATCATCCTGGAGGTAATCTATCTATGTAGTCACTAAGAGTCGATACCGACTTGATGGCTCTTAATCAATCAATCAAATAGTTTAGTGTTGTCTGCAAGTCTGGCCGCTTAGTTGCTTACCCCAATTTCTTGATCACTTATGAACAAAGCAGTTTGATAAGCTGGATATTGCTCATCTCACCTAGTTTGGCCCTAATGAATCATAAAATGTGAGAGACAGCAGATTCAACAGACAAGTGGGGCGAGGGGCAGGGACAGAATGAAAGGGGCCTAATGGTGAATTATCAGAACAGCAGAAAGAGAACTGACACAAGGAGTAAACATGAAAAAGAGCCAAGAGGTCTTTTTAAGGCTTACAGTGCAATTCAAAGCAATTCAGTCCAGTGTGCTTCAAATTCAAGCCTTAGTATCACTTCCTCCTAAGTTAGAATATAACCCAGTAACCAAGCAGGTAAAATTCAAGGGGAGATTAAAATCAAGAGGGAGGACATTCAGCTTTTAAAGCCAATGCCAGCATCAGTACCCATTATTCATTCGTCATGTATATAAATCCCAGTCATTTTCCTCGTCTGCATTCAGGCATTTGGAATTTATTTATTAACTCTCTGAACTGTGATAGCTGGCATTTCTGACATCTTTATTTTCTTGATGGAAAGTCTCTTTTTTCCAGTTGCTAGCAAAAAAAGAAGAAGAAGAATACAGTGAGAAGAGAGAAGATGGGAGGGGGGAATAGCACAGTCAGCAGGAATATTTCTGCTTTGAATAAAAGGGGAAAGTGATCTGTGCAACTGTTATAATATTTAAAATGCTAATACCATTAGTTCCTCTTAAGATATTATTTGAGTTTGAAATTGATCTTATAATCTGATTTATACATATAGTCCTAGCATGAATAAAACAGTCCTTCTTCCTCAGGATGGCTGAGGATGGCTGCACGTAAGCTAAGGGAAACCCTGGCATCAACACTGAAAAATAAAGCTTCAGAGTAAAACCAGCTAAGCATTAATATGTGTCAGATTCCGCAGATAACTGTCATATATTTCTCAGCAAAAACAGCTTTACATCCTAGGATTTTCCTGCTTTGTGCTTCCTTGCAAAAGGCACTGGCAAAGAATTACTAAATATCTTCCACATGTGAGCCTGAACAATTGTTGTGGTGTATTTAGTTTGTTAGCTCTAAGGGGCTTTTGTCATGGCTGGCGGGGGTGGGGTATCAGTTGAGGTGTGCTCATCCTCCTCTGAGAGGGTCTCCTCTGGACGGAGGTCCTTACAGTCATGGCCACATTTTTTCTGTTGGCCACTATAAGGGTCATGCTATAAGGCAGTGGCTCCAAACCTGGGTTCCTCCAGATATTGCTGGGGATTCTAGGATAAATTGTGGCTGGGGATGCTGGGAGTTGTAATCTGGCAACATCTGGAGGAACCCAGAGCACTGCTATAAGGGCATAACTAAATGTGAAATCAGGATACTTTAATAACACTTGTGAAGGAGGGGCCAATCCAGTCAGGACTGTGGTATTAGGGGAGAGGATGTTTTAAGCTCTCCTGTGCTCTTTTCCTGGTGAAAGTTGTCTCCCCAAGTTACTATATGATATCTGTATTTCCCCCTATGGGGCAAATAGCAATATGAGGGAGATATTCACTGAAAAAACAACATGGGGCGAATAGGTTAACCCCTCACCCAGTGCATGATATGATCATATTTGCCCCCTTTACAGCTGCCATTAAACTTTTAAAACACAGCAGGAGATCTGATGATGGATCATCAGAAGTCATATATAGTTGTGCCCTAACTCTGCCAACACTGGCACTGCATTTGATAAGCAGATAAGGCAGCCAGGTATAAAGGGTCTGTTGATGGCAATGACACTGTGGAAACTGAAAGTCATTCCATCAAAATGTATCAGAGTTATACAATGATAAATGACTAAAATTAGGTACATTAAAGCAATTATATTGTGTTACTTTATATTTTCAGTCGGACAGGCATGATCAACACTCTGACCACATTGGCACATAATGTGAAACCAGAATTTGCTGAACCTGTGGTTAATTTTTGTAACAGTGAATCACAACACAGACATTCATCCAATGGTGGCCCAGCAACCTCCAGTTTCTGGGTAGGGGAACCCCTCCCTCTTCCTTGTCTGCTGAGGCCACATCCAGCAAGCTCCACAGCACTCACGTTGCCAGACTGTGGGCAAGTCATCAGCACGCCTGCAGGGCAGCAGCCATTGGCCACACTCTTCAAGGAGGTGAGTCAAGTGCAATTGTGCCTTTTTGGAATGGACCGCCCACCTTCGGCAGGGAAAGGGCATTTAAATCCCTTTCTCACAGCAATTGCAGAAAGGGATTTTGACAGCAATTGCACTGCCACCTTTGTAAGAGCGCTGCACCAAAACAGTCTCACACAAGCGCAATTGCTGGCAATGGGGGGAAGCCGAGGGGCACTATTTTTCTGATACTCCATGGGGTTAGAATTCTGCTTCCCAAAAAGGTTAGCTTTCACTTAACTTAGCTTTCAACTTGGACCTCCTCCAAGTTCTCAACTGTTATAGTTGAAACAATATGCTTGAAGATATGTGGACATATGCCTGGCAAGATATCAAAAGCCAGAGGTGGAAGAAATCTGTTTAAATGAGCATCCTCTGTGTTAATATGACCCATTTTCCTTAGAGGGACAGTTTACCTTCCCATCATCTCCCATTTCAAGTACATGATTGCAGGTATTGCATTTAATCATGAAAAGATAGTACTAAGTTATAAAAGTAATGTGTATTATTATATGCTCAATTTTTTCCATTAAAATTTTTCTTTGTGAGCCTTACATGGCCATGACTTTTAAGTCTTGGCCATGACTTGCAAGCAGACTGTTCTGCTGGTTGATCTGTACAGTGTGCTGTACTCTTCTCCTGAAAAGTTTCTGTTTTTCTTTCTTTCTGGAATTCATGTTTCCGCATTCTCCATTTGGTTTACAATAAAACAACACAAATTAAAACCAAATTAAAACATTAACACAATTTAACATTCAAAAACAACGTCAAATTCTATGAGTCTAATTATTATTATTATTATTATTATTATTATTATTATTATTATTTCTTGTTTACACAGTCAGACAGGTGTTATTGACTGGTTTGTTTTATCCAGACATCGAGTCCTTCCCAAGGACCTGGGATGGCTGAATTTTATTGTCAATTGTTATAGATATCGTCGCAGAATATAGGCTGTCCCCAGTAAAGCTGCTTTTTGTAATTGGCTGATGGTGATTTCTGTGGCCCCTATGGTGTTGAGGTGCTCTTCAAGGTCTTTTGGAACTGCACCCATTATTATTATTATTATTATTATTATTATTATTATTAATTTGATTTCTATACCGCCCTTCCAAATATGGCTCAGGGTGGTTTACACAGAGAAAGAATAAATAAATAAGATGGATCCCTGTCCCCAAAGGGCTCACATTCTAAAAAACCCACAAGATAGACACCAGCAACAGTCACTGGAGGTACTGTACTAGGGGTCGATAGGGCCAGTTACTCTCCCCCTGCTAAATAAAGAGAATCACCACGGTAAAAGGTGCCTCTTTGCCCAGTTAGCAGGGGATACCCATTTAGTAGGGGATACCCAGTTAGCAGGGGATAGGCCTGAGTGAACAAATGTGTCTTAACCACCTTTTAAAATGTTATCAGAGATGAGCAGGCTCTTATTTCAACAGGGAGCATATTCCAAAGCCTCAGGGCAGCAATGGAGAAGACCTGTCCCTGAGTACCTACCCAAAGAGCTGGTGGCAACTGCAGATGGACCTCCCCAGATTATCTTAATAATGGGGGGCTCATAAAAGAAGCCCTTCTCTTAAATACCCTGGACCTAAGCTGTTTAGGGCTTTATAGGTTATAACCTCCACTTTGTATTTTACTTGGCAACATATTGGTAGCCAGTGCAGTTCTTTTAGTAAAGGTGTAATATAGTCTCTTTGATATGATCCAGAGACCAAACTGGCTAGCACATTTTGCACCAGATGCAGTTTCCAGACTACATTCAAAGGCAGCCCCATATAGGGCATCTTACAGTAATCAAGTCTGGATGTTAACAGCATACCTACTACTGTTCTGAGGTCATTTATCTTGAGAAACAGATGCAGCTGGCATATCAGCTGAATGTACAGGTTATACCTGTATTTACCGGAGAAGAAGAGGACTCTGAATTTAAGATCTCTCTCTCTCTCTCTCTCTCTCTCTCTCTCTCTCTCTCTTTCACACACACACACACACACACACACACACACACACACACACACACACACACACACACACTTATAAAATCGAAGAACTCGGAAAAAACCTAATCTTGGATTCAGGTAAATGCAGTACTGTATAACTTTGTATGAGCATGAAGCAATGTTTCTAGTTTATTTGCACCTTCCATCCCCTGTATGCAACATGATACATGTCTCCTTATCATCTTATCACACAGATCCCCCGGTGGTGCAGTGGTAAAACTGCTGCCCTGTAACCAGAAGGTTACAAGTTCAATCCTGACCAAGGGGCTCAAGGTTGACTCAGTCTTCCATCCTTCCGAGGTCGGTAAAATGAGTACCCAGAATGTTGGGGGGCAATATGCTAAATCATTGTAAACCGCTTAGAGAGCTTCCAGCTATAGAGCGGTATATAAATGTAAGTGCTATTGCTATTATCAGTTCCTGCAATCCTTGCGTCCTTCTGTCATAATACAACTTTTGATTATTTTTTAACTGTATCCAAATCCTTTTCCTCTTTCTGAACCATATCTAGTTTTGAGGCCAAGGTAAAGTTCATAATTGCTAGATGTGGATTTGTTCATGAATCTGTAGCTTTGTCCAGCAGCTTCCTTAGTGTCTTTTAACAACCCTGGCCTGATTTTCTGCAAGGGCATTTGATTGTGTAATTTGGATATAATGAGATATATGGAATGTAATTGTCCCTGCCAAATTTTGTTGATTTTCCATCCAACAAACTGAGGGCTATTATCAAACATTAAAACATATGGTGTATCATGCCTTGAAAAGGTGAGTTTCAGCTTCAAGTTTACAGGTTGCATGATTAGGTTTTTCTAATGACTATTTCAGGATAGTGGAAATAATATTTTAAGACTAATAGGTAATATTTGCCAGAGTACATTAAGATGTCAACATCCACTTTGTACCATGCCTCTAACTTTTCATTTTTTATTCAAATTCTTACCATTTCCTAGAATGGTTTTGGTATGTGTCACATTTTATTTATCATTTACTTAATATGCAAATTTACCTGAAGCCAATATAGTGAATCTCTGGCTTTCCTATTACATTGTTAAACCTCAGATGCCTTTCTTGTATTTGCTGAAGCAGTTTCTTTTACAATGTTTTGGGCATTATCAGTCTCTTAGCAATATTTCATTGACTGTAGACAGCTCTGCTTTAAATTAAAAATATGGGCCATGTATGTAGTGACCTGGCAAGCATTTGAGTATACCTTTAATTGCTCGATGCAGCATAATGTCTTTTCTTGTGGCTTCTGCAAATTCCTGCCACATCTCTTCTAATATTCAACTGATTGTCTTGGATGACGTGGATAATGTCAAATTCCTCATCTTCTCTGACAGTGCTGTCAAATACACTGGATAAGGAGTCTGCAACCACCAGATATTTTTCTGGCTTAAATTCAAGTATGGAGTCATATAGCTGAAGCTGAGAAAGAGCCTCTGTATTCCCCCATTTGAGGGAAGGGGTTCATTCTTGCAATTGACACCAAAGGCTTATGATCAGTTTCTGCAAAGATTGACCTCCCATAGATAAACACATGAAAACATTTACAGCGGTATACTAAGGCCAAGGCTTCATTTTCTATTTGTGTATATTGGCACTCTGTTCTGTGAGGGTGGTGGAAGAATATGCTACTGATCAAGAATCATTGGGTGGTGCCTTAAGAAATTTAGTCATGACTAAGCACCATTGGAAGCAATGAATGAATAAGAAGAAAATGAAATGAATGTTTATTAATCAATCAGCTGGCCATATTAAAACCATTTAAATGGTTAAAATGGACCCATAAAAAGAAAATGGCATAATTTACATAAAATCACAAAAGAAAAAAACCCACAAAATTTTAACAGTATAATTTTAAGCTGTAAAAAAAAATGTAGCATCTATGTAACTGGGATGCATCTTGCAAGGCTAGTTTTCAGACTATCAAATCGTACATTGCTAAAATACTCTCTCTTCTTTTGACACCAACAGGCTCACTGTTGTAACCGCTGATACTTCTGAATATGGTTTGGCTGCTGTCCATCAAAAGGGGGATAGTTGCCTTTGCTTCCAGAGTGCTTACTGCATCAGATAAGATTTATTCTGTCATTGAAAAAGAAGCTTTAGCATGTTTCTGGGCAGTGAGGCGCTTCAGGACTTACTTGTGGGGCAGAAAATTCACTGTACGGCCAGTCCATAAACATTAATCTGCTTTATTTATTACTCGGGGATCAAGTCAAGCAACCCCAAGAACAGCCAAATGGATCACCAGACTTATGGATTTGATTTCCAGGTGGAATATCTTCCAGGTCTTTGGAATACAACTGCAGATTGTTTATCTTAACTTCCACTTCCAGGCCAACAGGAGATCCCACAAGATGAGGATGAAGAAGTTGTAATGGCTCAAATAGCTTCGTCCACTCATGGAGTGATCATGTCTTCTGAATGGAAAGCGGCTCTCAGTGCTGATCAAGTGCTTAATGAACTTAAAACTTTCATAACTAATGGTTGGCCTTGCAAAAACAAGGTACCTGAACATCTTCAACCATATATGCATATAATAAGTAAGCTGTCTCTTCTCAATGAGATGGTGCTGAGGACTGATCATGTGGTGGTGCCAACCTCCTTACAAGCAAGTGTGATCAAAATAGCCCATGAAGGTCACGGGGGCATGAACATGACTAAAAAGTGAATCAGAGCAAGTGTTTAGTGGCCAGGTATGGAGAAACACATTGAAGTTGTGTTCAGGCACTGTATGGCTTGTGCTGTATCTGAAAAGTCACAGAAGACTAGGAGAAACCTCCCTGGTAAGTCTTGTCCCTGGGAAAAACTTGCTCTGGATATAATGGGGCCCTTTGATAACCAACCCACAAAACAAAGATTTGTTATAGCGATGGTGGATTACTATTCCAGGTGGCCAAAAGTTTCATTTGCTGACAACATTACTACAAACCAGGTGATCCAATTCATGGCTGCAGCTTTTACAAGAGAAGGTCTTCCTAAAGAAATAGTGACTGACAATGGGACACAGCTTACCTCATTTGAAATGAAGCAATACTTGCATAACCATGGGATAAAACACAAGACCTTTTCCTTGTACCATCCTTGAGAGAGTGGCTGAGTGGAAAGAATGGACAGATTAGTGAAAGCAAGTTTACAACTGGCTACTACTCAACAACAATCTTGGAAACAGGTAACTCTATTTGCTTATCAAACTACTCCTCATTCTACTACAGGAAAATTGCCTTTTGAACTGCTGAGAGGATGCAAAGCTATCACCAAACTTACACAATGGCAACAACTGATAGGGCTTTCCATGCCATTTCACACTGAAGATGCAGAGATTCATGATCAGGTAAGGGAGAAGCAACAAAAATACAAATTGTATGTGGTTCAGAAATGGGGTGCAAAACAGCAACACCTTTCAGGTGGGGGACTTTGCTTGATTACGGCTGCCTTATAAAGTGAGAAAGGGATGTTCCCAATATTCTGGACCAAAACAAATAATAGAAGTCCGAGGAGATTCTGTCATATTGGATGACAGAAATAAATTGAAATATTCGAGACTTTCCAGCATGCATTACTATGAGAAAGAGGGGTGGGAGTCTAGATAAGAACTGGAGAGGCCTCAGTTTTGACCTCACAGAGGAGACTGATGAAAGTGATGAACAAGGCTCTTTACCTGAAAGAACATCACTAACAGTTCCTGTGCCAGAGAACCCAAGAATTAGGAGAAGTGTGTGTGACAGGAAATCACCTAAAAGACTTCAAGATTTTGTCACTGATTTTTAAATCAATTCAGTTCTGGTTGTTATAAAGGGGAGGGATATGTTGTATTCTATCCAATATCTTTTATGTTTTGAAGTTTTGAAGTTTGTCCCAGTGGGGATCCTGTAGAGAATGTGGGGGGTGGAGTCAGAAAAAAGGGAGGGAAAGGAGAAGTAGAAAATGTTGTTTCTGAATAAACTCTTAGTTAAATCTATATAAGATCACTTTGTGTTTGTGAGAGAAGCAGCTATAAAATAGGCATTCTTATCTTTACATTTAGTTTCTATACTACAATTCCCATTACACATCTCTGTTATTAGCTGGGCTCTATATTCTCCCTTAAGAGCACAAAATACCAGCTAACATGACATTCCTTTTCTTAATCAGGTTTTCTGTCTTATTGCATATCTTTTCCAGTTTCCTTTTGTCAAATGAATAGTTCTTCACAAATGGTGTCTTCCTCAAGGACTATGAAGGATATGAGTTCTGGATGACACTCTGTTCAGGAAAGGTATGGATCACCCAACTTTAAATGTACCAAGCTACTTCTTATTGTCGGCTCAGCAGGAAGAGATCACATAAAGTGAAATATTTTGGAAAAGACACAGAACTAACATATTTCCATTTTATGAGAGAACATGTCAAGAAGTTAAGAGCTAGCCTTCAAACAGAAGTGGGTAAAATTTTCAGAAGTGTGATGTTAGATCTTCTTGCAACTTCATTTGTTACGTACATCTGACACCATATAAACTGTGAGTGATTCAGGGATTTTGGCAAACCACCCAGTCTTGCACCTTCAGCTAAAACACCTGGTTTAGTTTCCCCCAAAAAAGCAATGCATGGAGCATGATTTCATCTAGGGAATCACAAGAAAACCCATGATCCTTGACAGGAAATGATGCTGTGTGCATTATTTCAGCTAGGCCTTCCAGAGCCTTTCCTCTATCACTGAGCCTTCCATTGCATATCACCTCCTCCCTCTTCTTCAAAGCAAGACTTTTTTGCCCTTATCACAAGGGGTTCCGGCACGACTTTCTCCCTGGCTGCGAGGCCTTGGAGTTCAGAGGGGAAGGGTTCATTATCACTCACTTCCTCCTCCTCCTCCAGGCTATGTGGGATCACAGCGGCTGACTCTAAGTCCTCCACTTTCCACTAAGTCCTCCACTTTCTCTGCTTGCCTCCTCATCCCAGGCAGCTTGCAGCTTAAATAGCTGTTTGCAAGTCAAGCAGCCCATGTCTTTGCCCTTCTGACCCCTGCCTTCCTTTATTAACCCCTTCCCTCACTGATGACATGCAGCTGTCTTCAATCCCTCTGCCCCCTCACCCCCTTGCATGGCCCCACCTTTCTCCTGGCGGCATCTCTCCCTCCATGCCCAGTCCAGGTAGCTGTTTGTTGGAGGCTTCCTGTGCTCCGAGCGCCCTGGGCAGGCGGCTGCTGGTGCAGGCCTTTCCCTGGCCGCCTCGGCTCCCCTAATCTCTGCCGTGGCTCAGTTGGACCTGATAAGGCTGGTGGTACCTCCCATGAGGTTGCCTGCCGGACAGCCCTTTTGGGCAAGGTATGAAGAAAGTGGTAGGGAATTCAATTTCTATCAAACACTTGGAAAACATTTAGAAAAACTCAATTTGTGGGGGAAACCAGAGGGAGCTCAAACATCGCTAAGCCAGATATTATCCCTCTTCAGTTCTTTCTCTGATTCCTGTCCCATAACTATTTTGGTTTTAAAGCATTGTAAGCTAGAATACAGTTCCCTTTTATATAGCCCCTTTGGGAAAAGGAGCTGCCACCATCTCATTTATTTTGCTACATAAGTAAGTTTGTGAGCATTTCATTGAAAAGCAGCACAGTAATAGCAATAGCAATAGCAATAGTAAATAAAAATTTAAATCCAGTGCATAGACAGGAAAGAAATACAAAATCAAGAAAGCATGATCTGGGAAGTGTGTTTCTTCTTGCTACAGTACCGTGGGTAATCATTACTAAGAAATAAGGAAAAGCTCTCTGTAGCAGCTGCTGTTGATACACACCACTAAGTTGCACATAATGAGAAGAAAAGGCTTTCTTCGTAATTGAAAATCTGCAGCAACCTTTAAAAAGAAAAGTTCAGCATTGAGTGAACAAAAGCATCATTCAGTGTGCTGTCTGCTTTAACTGAGCTAAAGAATGTTTGGGAAATATTACTCTTTTCCAGCTATTTTTTTGTCAGGGATACCACCTGTCCATTTTTTACTTGGACAGAGTACAAGAATGTAAGATCTATATCTTCTGTCAGGAACATCATTTGATCCAGGAGCTTAAAATCCAGGGATGGCTGAGGAAGGAAGCAATTTAGTCATGGCAGGGCATTTCTCTCTGTGTCCAGTCCTCCTCTGCTATCACTTTTTCGTGAGAGAGAGTGAGAGCTTCTTTAAGAACAATATCTGCATTTCTAAAGAGAACATCCCTCTTATGCTAATGATTCTATGTCAGTGCCTTTCCCAGGGGCGTAACTACCATTAGGCAAGGGGAGGTGGCTGCCTGGGGTTCCCCACACCTCGAGCTCCCCCCCCCCGAGGCAAGTCACATGTGAAGGGAGTGTGTATGTATCAGCGAGGGGCCAATTTTTAAAATTTTGTCTCTGGCCCCACTCCAGCCTCGTTACACCCCTGGCCTCTCCCTATTTGCTCTGGCGTTTTCAGAAAAAGTAGCTTAAAACCAGCATTTTAAAAATCCGGAAATACATCGAGATAAGCTGGAATTTGCATCACAAAGACCAAGTTGTGTGTGTGTACAAGAATCTCGAAGGGACTTTGGGATAAGATTGGCTGGTGTGTGAATGCACACTCTCACCTTTGAAGTAGATGTGGGGTAGAAGCCCTGTGTGTAAAGCCTCCTGGTATGCTGGGAATACAATAGTGGGGGATGTGTACCAGGTCGCCATTTAGGTTTCGCCATGTGTGTGGCTTCTGCGGCATCAAGCACACTAGCTCTTCCTGGTCAAAGGGCTGGAACACAGGATTTAGGAAACAACAACCCAAGCAGAAAAGAGGTAACTCTCCCTCTCCCTCTTTGGGAAGAGTGGCCCAGCCCAATTAGGTTAGAGGTTTTATCTCAGCTTTTGGCGGATTACCCAGACCACCAGGCTGCTGTTTATTTGTGGGAAGTTTTAGTGAGGGTTTCACATGGGGGGCATTTGTTGCGTGTAACTTACACTCTGTAGCGGGCATGGAGGAGAGTGTGCTTAGGAAAATAGCCAAGAAGGTAGCAGTCAGTAGAGTTTTGGGCCCCTTTGACTCACCCCCTTTTCCTAACTTGTAGGTGTTACTGTTGGGAGTGGTCCCCAACAAGACCCCAGGATAATTTTGCCTGATTCACCACCTCTCATACACCAAGGGGTCATCTGTTAATGACAGTATCCCAGAACACCTCTGCTTGGTGTGGTACATCACCTTTGATGCAACAGTTAAGATCATTAGGGGCTGTGGCCCTGGGGCCTTGTTAGCAAAGTGCAACATTGAATTTGCCTTCTGCCTCTTGCCTGTGCATCCTTTAGATTTTGACTTGCTTGGCTTTGCCTTTGTGGCTAAGTTTTACTTTGACAGGGCACTCCCTATGAGATGCTCTGCTGTGCTGTGCTGCTTTTGAGGCATTTAGCACCTTCCTAGAATGGGCATTAAGGAGGAGGGAAGGTTGCATGAGCACAGCTCATTACTCAAATGACTTTCTGTTTGTTGGGCCACATGCCTCTGCTGTATGTCACTATCTGCATGGGAGCTTCATACAGCTGACTAGTGAGTTGGGTATTCCACTGGGAAAAGGTAAGACCGAAGGGCCTTCCATGCAACTGTCCTTTTTGGGCATTGAGGTGGACACTGTAGTGGGATTTAGTTGCCTACCCAATCTCTCTCCTAAACAGGCCATGCTGCCCCATTTGGGAGGGAGATCGATCAGCCCTTCTGTGTTGGCAGCAAGACCAGGAGCGGCTCTCCCTGCCTTTATGGCAGGGAGAGTTACTCCGGCCACACTGCCAATGCAGCACTGGCTGATTTTGGCTCCAAACGGCGCTGCGCAGCCCCGTTTGGGACCAAAATAACGCCTCCCACGTCTGACGTCAGACACGGGGAGCGCGTCTGGGTCTGTGCTTGCGGTCCCTGATTGGTGGCAGCCTAGGTTCTATGAACCCGTTTGCCCAATGGTGGCTCTGTCCCTGTATAGAACGTTGGAAATCCAAAGTGTTTAAGCATTATGTGCATTAAGCAATGTTGAATAATTGCCAGCCTGTTGCTGGGAGTTCAACTCTTTTGTTCTTTTGGCAGGTGCTGGCAGAGCAGTGACTCCAGTACATGTGCTGATCTGTGGCCACTCCCTTGTTTTCTGGCCCTGCAAATGAGCCAGCGGCTCGCTGATTGGTACCCAACTTGGTTTTGGGAAGCATGCCATGGTGTGCTGGCTGAGTATATGGGGTATGCTGTGGAGCCAGTTGCTTCCAGCGCTGTGGGACTATTTAGCGGTTAGTGTCCCTCCCAAGGTTTTGGTTGTGCACTTAGGTGAAAATGATTTGGGTAAGCAAACGGGGCTCTCCATGATTCAACAGGCCAACTCCGATTTTGCCTCCATTCGTTGCTGGATTCCTGGAGTGATTATAGTTTGGACTGATTGGCTGCAACGTAGGGTCTGGAGGGTGTGTGTGCAGAATTTACATAGAATAGAAAGGGCCGGGGAGAAAGTTAATGTTGCCATGGGAAGGCATGCAGTCGACCACGGAGGTGTGTTCATCCCACAACTGGGGATCACGCATTCATTGCCACATCTATTTTCAGGTGACAGGGTTCATTTGTCCATTGAGAGCTGTGATGTGTATTTAGCTAACCTTCGGAGGAGGCTTGTTGAAATCTTGGAAGGTGGGGAAGGAGGGAGGCCAAGCTAGGCTGACCCCGCTCTGTGGCAGGTACAGTACGGGCTGGGTGGAGGTGTAGAAGCGTTTGTGATTGGTGAGCACCCTTGGGCAGTTAAAAATAGTGGATTGGTCAATCATTTCTTAGAGACTTTCCAGCTCAGGGATTTTGATTTGCTATGAAACCTTCACAAACCTTAAAGTCTGCGTGGCTTGGCAGGGATGATGCCCTAGAAGTTTCCCTGATCCCTTCGGGCGGTCAGCAACTGTTGGAGATGGAGTTCCAGTGCATCGACCTTTTGCACCAACTATCCTAATGACCACTAAGGGCATTGGGAATAGAGACAGTGAGTAAGGGTCTCCCTATCTATCCCTACTCTATGACCCCTGATCTGACTCTTCAGCACTTCCTGTGCTGAGTCACAATCCTGCCTTTCCTATCTTTCAAGTGCAGATAGAAACATCTCTCTCCCTCCTTACCTATTCATTATGTAGTCCTTTAGAATAAGATTAGGTCTTTCCTATACAAGTGTACTTACCCAATAAATACTTAGTATTTAGTTCTACAAGTATCTCCATGTGTTTTCTCTAAATAGCTGCAACAACTAAACTATCCTCTGCTACCTACTCTGTCACTGGAGTGTGTGATCTCTTCCTTGGTGCTCTGCTGTTTACCTACTGGGGGTAAAATTAGTAACCCCCCAACAGCAACGATGGAGATGAAGCAGGTTTACTCTGCTTCTATCCTTGAGTCAGGGTGTATCACCCACTTTAAGGCACGGGGGAAGGACATGAATATTAACAGTGCGGTCATTAACAGTGCAGCCTTGGTTAGGCCCACACTGTTGGGGGGGTGGAGTTTGTTTCACACATAGTTGGCTGAACTGATCATTTAATAAAGTCGTGGCCCTTTTACCCAGTTTGAATGTGTCTGTGTCTTCCTTGAGGCTGGGATGTGGGGGCAATATCCGGACCTGCAGGAACCACCTTACTGCATCTGCAAAGCTGCTGCTTACACACCATTAGTCAGGATGTCAGCCAGTGTTTCCCCCACCCTTTTCTACTACCAGGGCTCCCCCAGGGCTCGTGCTCACACTGCTTACTTGGAGGCCTAGAGCCCTGTTCACAGAGTATGTGCCAGCTGTGTTCACACTTAAAATTACGCATGTGCTCAAAACACGAGTCGGTTCCCGCATCACGGGCACATCCCTTTAAAACCCAGGGATTACACAGCCTCTTTAACACAGAGGAGAGCAGGTCCATACCTGCTCCTCTGTTCATGACCACTTCCATAATGGCAGCACTCCCCCCAGATACGACTGCGTGCTGGCAAGGAGTTTCCCAGCTGGCATACACATGCCCTCCGTGCATGCATGGCAGCCATTTGCACGCTCTCTCTTTCTTTCTCTCTCTCCCTCCCTCCCCTGGAAGGCCACCTTCAGGTTAAGAACGTAAGAAAGGCTTTGCTGCCTTAGACCAAGAATCTAATTAGCTCAACACTATGGTTTCACATTACATCTGAACTAGCCCATTATGTCTGAAAAACTAAACTATGGTTAAGAATTGGCCACAAACCAGACAGTGAAACCACTAGAACCAGTGCAACATAGTGGCTGAAATGTTGGACTAGGACCCTGCTGTAAATCCCTACTCATCCATGATGCACTCTGGATGTATTTGTTTATTTTGGCTGAAGGCCAGCATAAATACAAGAAAAAGAAACAACAACAACAACAGTAAGATAAATAATGGACATAAAACATTAATACCTTCAAATACTGTATACATGACTGATTTCATTCAAATAAAACCAGTTAATCTGAAGTGCACAACCCGGCCCTCTGGATGGCATTTGGCCAGATATCACTGCTCCATTCAAACATTACACTACCCATGCAAATATGTGTCTGTACATGTGCCTGTTTTTGCATTAATGACTGTACATACATTTATTTCAAAAGCTGCATATTATATTATATTATATTATATTATATTATATTATATTAATTATCTATATAATTAATTCTCTTAGCCGGCATGCGTGTTCTGGATTTGGTAGCGGAATTCTCGCGACACGTTGTGGGAGTTCCGCCGCCAAAGGGCGAGAGTTGCAGGCAAGAAAAATGGCAGCGGGCGGTAGCGGTGGGCCGCAAAACAGCCTGAGGAGGCGGGCTCGGCTGGCCACCGGGAGGCGGTGGGACAATGTGGCCAAGTCAGGCCGTCCCGGGAAAGGACAAGGCAGTGGCAGCACAGCCTGGCCTGGCCACCGGGAGTGGGAGCAGGAGGCGGTGGCGGCAGGACGGCCAGAGGAGGCGCCGGTGAGAGGGGTGAGTGGGAAACAGGCAACAGCACGAAGCCCCAGGCTCCCATTGGAGGACGGGGTGGGAGGGAAATGGGCAGTTGGACGTCACCACCTGGGAGGAGGTTCCCTGTTCGCCACCCACTGAGGTAAGATGCACAGTGCAGGTGGTGGGGAAGGAGGAGAGGAACGGAAGGGGAGGGAGGACAAGAGAAAGGGGAGCAGGAGGGAGGGGCAGGGGGAGGGAGGGCAAGAGAGTGTGGGGTGGGAGGGGGGCAAGAGAGGAGCAGGAGGGAAGGGGAAAAGTGCAGGAGGGGAGAGCAGGGGCAAGAGAGAGGGGATCAGGATGTAGGGGAGGGGAGGGGCAAGAGAGAGGGGAGCAGGGGGAGGGAGGGAGAGAGTGTGGGGCAGGAGGGGGAGGGGGGCAAGTGAGAGTGGAGGGGGAGAGAGGGCAAGAAAGTGTGGGGCAGGAAGGAGGGGAGGGAGGCAAGAGAGTGTGGGACAGAGAGAGTGGAGCAGAAGGGAGGGCAAGAGAGAGTGGGGCAGGAGAGAACAGCCAGCCCCAAAAAGCGCACCGATGCTCTGTGCGGGTAGACTAGTATTATATTATACTATTTATATATTATATTATATTATATTATATTATATTATATTATATTATATGATTTTTATGCCACCTGATCTGTAAATGTTTAGGTGTTGTACAATTTAGAAACATATACAGATACGGATAGTTAGACTGCCTATCTTAAAGGCAATCTTGAACAAACTGAAAGACCCCTTGAGCTGCTGAATAACTAGGGTTTTGTGCAATTATCGAACTGCTATAATATGACAGTGCAGTCAATGAACAATGTAATCATAATCTTACACTATATACTATTACTTATATGATAATTTAAGATTTGTAAGAGGGTAGTTTCACAGTACACAGAGAGGCTTTCATTGGCTGCACTACCAATGAAACAGTATTGAAAGATAGACTTTTGAAAAATTGTTCCAAACAGAATAGCAAACAGGACCACAAATTCATGGATATAAGCCTGTGTCCAGACATGCAGCTTTTGGAATGACTGATCTGCTACAGGAAAGGTGTATGACATGGTAATGCAGTCTGCCTTGAAACCCATGATCTGTCATTATTTAGTGCTTCAATTACAGGTTTCTTCACAATAAATCTTTTACTTCACTAAAGAGTGACCTTCTGTTGAGGTTTATTTTATTTATTTATTTATTTTATTTTTACATTTTTATACCGCCTTTCGTTAAAAGAAAACCCCAAGGCGGTTTACAAAAATTAAAACATACAATAAAAGCAGTAAAAACATCAAGCTAAAAACATACATAAAAACAAGACAGCAGATTAAAAAAACACAAAAACAGCAGTAAAAAACGATTATGTAAAAGCCTGGGTAAAAAGCCAAGTCTTTAAAAGCTTTCTAAAAGCTGTGATGGAGTCCGAGGAATGAATGGCCACCAGGAGAGCATTCCAGAGTCTAGGAGCAGCAACAGAGAAGGCCCTGTCCCGAGTGCATGACAGCCGGGCCTCCCTCATTGTCGGCACCTGGAGCAGGGCCCCCCCAGATGTCCTAGTCAAGCGGGCAGCAACCCTTGGGAGCAGGCGGTCCCTCAAATACCCTGGGCCCAAACCATTTAGGGCTTTAAAGGTCAAAACCAGCACCTTGAATTGGACCCGGAAACAAACCGGCAGCCAGTGCAGCTCTTTCAAAATGGGGGTGGTATGTTCCCAGCGGGCAGCTCTGGATAAAACCCTCGCTGCTGCATTTTGCACTAGCTGCAGTTTCCGGATATTCTTCAAGGGCAGCCCCACGTAGAGCGCATTACAGTAATCCAGCCGCGACGTGACTAAGGCGTGGGTAACCGTGGCCAGATCTGCCTTCTCGAGAAAGGGACGCAGCTGGCGCACCAGCCGAAGCCGTGCAAAGGCACCTCTGGCCACCGCCTCCACCTGAGCTTCCAAAAGCAGAGCCAGGTCCAGTAGTACCCCCAAGCTGCGTACTTGCTCCTTCAAGGGGAGTGCAACCCCATCCAGAACCGGTAAAATCTCCTCATCCCGATTGGCTTTCCTACTGACCAACAGTACCTCCGTCTTATCCGGATTCAATTTCAGTTTATTAGCCCACATCCAACCCATAACGGCCTCCAGCCCCCGATTCAGGACATCCACCACCTCCCTAGGATCTGATGACAAGGAGAGATAGAGCTGAGTGTCATCCGCATATTGCTGACAACTCAGTCCAAAACCCCGGATGACCTCTCCCAGCGGCTTCATGTAGATGTTAAACAGCATGGGGGACAAGACGGAACCCTGCGGGACCCCACAGGCCAACGGCCACGGGGCCGAGCAGTAGTCCCCCAGCACCACCTTCTGGACCCTCCCCTCAAGAAAGGACCGGAACCACTGCAACGCATTGTCTCCGATCCCCATACTTGAGAGGCGGCCCAGAAGGATACCATGGCCGATGGTATCGAAGGCCGCTGAGAGGTCCAGCAGAACCAACAGGGATGCACTCCCCCTGTCTAGTTCCCGGCGTAGGTCATCCACTAGAGCGACCAAGGCAGTCTCAGTCCCATACCCGGGGCGGAAGCCAGGTTGAAAAGGGTCCAGATAATCCATATCATCCAAGACCCTCTGCAGCTCCATCACCTTGCCCAGAAAGGGAAGGTTAGATACAGGTCTATAGTTGTCCAGGTTGGAGGGATCAAGGGAGGGCTTTTTTAATAGAGGTCTTACCACCGCCTCCTTGAGGCACGATGGCATCCTGCCCTCCCTCAACGAAGCATTAACGATCACCTCCAGCCATCTACCTGTCCCCTCCCTAGCAGCTTTTATTAGCCATGAAGGGCAAGGGTCAAGAGCGCACGAAGTCGCCCGCACACTGCCCAGGATCTTGTCCACATCCTCAGGCTGCACCAACCGAAAAGAATCCAACACAACGGGACCAGATGATACCAAAGGCACGTCTGCCGGAACTGCCAAAACTCTGGAGTCCAGGTCAGCACGGATGTAAGCGACTTTATCTGCAAAGCGACAGGCAAACCGATCACAAAGAGCCGTAGATGACTCCTCCCCCATTGTCCGGGGGGATGTGTGGAGCAAAGTTTTCACCACACGAAACAGCTCTGTTTGCCTGCACTGAGCAGACGCAATGGAGGTGGAGAAAAAGCATTTCTTCGCCGCCCCCACCGCCATGGCATAGTCCCTAAAATGGGCTCTAGCCCGTGTTTGATCGGATTCGTGACGACTCTTCCTCCAGCATTGTTCTAGCCGTCGTCTGAGTTGCTTCATCGCCCTAAGCTCCGAGGAAAACCTAGGAGCAGAACGGGCTCCACCAAGCTGGAGAGGGCGCTTGGGGGCAACCGTGTCAACAGCCCGGGCCATCTCTCCATTCCAGAGATCAACCAAGGCCTCGACAAGGTCACCAGCTCTGGACACTGGAAACTCCCCGAGGGCCGTCTGAAATCCAAGCGGATCCATAAGCCTCCAGGGGCGGACCATCTTAATCGGCCCACCACCCCTGCAGAGGGCAGATGGAGCAGTCAAACTAAACCCCACCAGGTGATGATCTGTCCATGACAAGGGAGTGATCTCAAATTCCCCCACCTCCAGATCATTTATTTCCTGGTTGGCAAAAACCAGATCCAGAGTGTGTCCCGCCACGTGGGTAGGGCCCGATACCAATTGAGACAGGCCCATGGTTGCCATGGAGGCCATGAAATCCTGAGCCGCACCCACTAGGGGGGCCTCAGCGTGGACATTGAAATCCCCCAAAACAATAAGCCTGGGGGAACCCAAAGCCACCTCCGAGACCACCCCCGCCAGCTCAGGTAGGGAGACTGAGGTGCAGCGGGGTGGTCGGTACACCAGCAGAATGTACGATCTGGAAACCTGGAGGACAAAGCTGAGAGAGACCAACCCCGCCCAGCGCATCCATCCGGGTCTCCGTCATGCATACCAGGTCAGCACGCTCATCCACAATCAAATCGTGGATGAGAGATGTTTTTGTGTTAACTGACCTGGCATTCAGCAGCAGCACCCTAATCCTCGAAGGAGTGTTCTCAGAGCTCCCTAGGGTCAGAGGGTTGGGAGAGGGGCCGGAAAAAGGAACAGGCCTCAATTGCCTGGACCAATTTCCCCTGTAACGGCCAGCCCAACTCCCACCGCCATACCTCCCTCTGCCCGCTACCCGTGATATTGCTGCCCCCAGAAGGTTAAAAACCTTCTGTTGAGCCTGATCATATGTCATACAGGATTGCTAATATTTGGCCTGTTTGACATAGCTAGCTGCCTTTTTAGAGGCACAAAATTATTTTGGAAAACAACAAAGACTGCAAAATGGATTGATGCTAACTGATATATGTGGACATTGGGTCCTGTTGGTTTGTTGAACCTCTGTACTGGCCAGACCCTTGCAGGAAGCAATTTTGTTATTCTCTTTAGCCTGCCTGTGAGCCTGGAATAGGCCTCTCTGGGGGGCTCATCAAGGAGCAAGAAGGACCATATGGGAAATTGCCAAGTAAGCCTCTGAGCATAACAGACTTGGATACTAATGACTGGGCTATGTGTGAAGAGATTGAGCCCAGCTGGACTTTAGCAGTCAGGGGCTCATCACACCTGGGGCCAGAGGGTGGGGCCCAGCCCAAATCCAGCTTTATGTACTTATTTAGGCAGAGAGAGGCACAGAGGAAGGAAATCTATAGGAACAAGAAGGAGGAAGTGCCTAGGTGTATCCTGCAGCAGACAATTACAAGGAGACTGAGAGGAAGAAGGTGTAGCCCATGCAATAGAAAGGGGTGAAGCCAAGTGCCAATCTTTGTGAAGCTTCTGTCTTGTGAAGTAATAGGGATGAGAGCCAAGAGAAAGAGCAGAGTGGAAAGGGTCTAATCCCACATTGTACAACAATAAAGGAACTTTGGATAAGTACCTTCCGTGGTGGGTCTCATTCTGTTGCACCATCCTTTCCAGCCACCTCCCCAGGGCCCTCTAATGTTGAACTGCCCTAATGAGAAGAGGCAAGTTAACGCTCTTCTCCCCCACCCCTCTGCCTGAATTCTCAATTAAAATGTTGATATTCTCTGTTACCTGGAAGTGATGTCATCACCCAGTGCTGTAGCTTTTATATTCATGACTTGCCTCAGCCCAAATCTAATTGTCTCAGGGTAATCTAAAAATGGAACTCCAATCCAGTTACTGAAGTGGAAGGCTTAAAAACAAAAACAGGAGCACAACTTCAAGAAAATTATCTCCATGATGATTTTCATTTACCAAGAACAGGGTTTTTTAACCTTGGGCCCCCAGATGTTGTTGGACTACAACTCCCATCATCCTCAGACACAAAGGCCAAAGTTAGTCTTTCCCATGAATACTTCCTTGTGTTACTACTCCACAGGGCAGGTGCAATGCTTAAGAGCTTTTAACTGCCCTGATGCAAAGGCATTTAATATCTACAAACCAGCCATGTATGTTTCTGGCAGTGGCCCATGTACTAGGCAGGGCACAGACTTTTGATCATTATCCCACTGCATGGGAAAGCATTTGGGGTGCGGAGTTGCATGCAGTGGCCATAATTGTCAATTGTTCATTCAAAATGCCAGTCTTTTAAAGGCAATTCAAGCCAAAGTCTCCTGGGTTGGTAACGGCCCATTTCAGGCCTCTGTGTTATCTCCACGTATGCACACAGGCCATTTGCATCACCACACAAAGGTAAAAAAGAGGTAAAAAGATGGCCTCTGCATCTGTGCAGAAGTCAGAAAAGGCATGATCGGGCCGCCGCTGACCTTGGAGACTCAGGGGGAGGCCAGCGGTGGTTGGAGGAGCCACTGCCACCACCACTATCCCGCTACTGATGCAGCTGCTGTCACCACTGGCACAGCCAGAGTGACATATAAATACTCAGTTTTTACAGTCCTTTATGGTTAGGGAAGCCCCCTTTTTACCAGTGAGAGGGAATCCTCACCGGATTCCCCTTTGCAGGTAGGGCTTTGAGTCGGCATCTAACTGGTTAGAGTTCGAACTGAACCAGGAGCCATCTCGAAGGTGCCAAAACTGAGTTGGCCCGGTCTGGTTCGAATCTGATTTGGATTTGAACTGAACTGGGAAAACTGGTTTTGTGCACATCTCTACCTGCCTTTACTCCCCTGTGACTGGTGTTCAGAGGCATCCTGAAGTAACTTAGAGGCTTCAAGACTTGAAGCCATTGATGGACATGTCCTCCATGAATTTGTCTAAGCTCCTTCAAAAGCCATTCAATCAATGGCGGCTGCTGGTCCCTGAAGCAAGTGGAAGGGGAGCGTGCAGAGAGCAGGAGGGAAGATATACGAATGTCACGTGGTATTCATAATGTCACGTGGTATAATGTCATGAGGGGGCATGCCTTCATCTCTTGCTCCCAATCTTTCCATTGGGACTTGAGGGAGACCCACCATTTTCAATTGGCATTATTGTAATTCATTTTAGTTTATCTCAGTTATTAATCCCTTGGGAGCTTCCTCCCACTTTCTGGGAGTATAAACCATGCAGTGCCTTTCCACAGTAGACCTTTCCACCGAAAGACCTTTTCACAGCAGGCTGACCTGTGCAACGATCTCCTTGCAGTTGGGCAGACTGGCAAGCCTGCATCTGAGTGTTTTGTGCGGACCAGCCAGGCACAAGAAGGGAGAAGGGGTGACTGGGAGTACAATGAAAGAAGAAGAAAAGAAAACCCCACTGGGCAAGAGAAGAGAACAGGGGTATGTAGAGGGGGTGCACAAGCAAAAGAAAAAAACCCTCACTGGGCAACAGAAGGGGTAGAAATGGGTTTGGGGATGCAAAGAAGAAGAAAAACTCCCTGGGCAGAGACAGTCAGTTAGTAAGGGCGAGAGGGGAGCAATCAAGCAAACAAATGTGCTTGCTAAGGATGAATACTTACAGCTTATTCAATGGACATTCAGTTCTTGCCCAGTGTTGAAACAATGGCCTGTTGTGGGGGGAAAGTTCCTGTATTGGCCCAGCATGTGTCTTGCTTCTCTATCTCTCGTACATTCTTTGTTTTGTTATTTTTTATGTATTATTTTTATTATATTGTTGTGCTTCCTGCCATTATTCATCCAGTTCAGACTGTGTTTATATCTGGCCGCCAAGGATCAGATAACATTAGATTATTGATTGATGTACTAGCTCTATCCTTGGAGAAGCAAGACCCGGCCGCTATAATTTCTTTAGATGCGGAGAAGGCATTTGACATGGTCCATCTGGGGTTTTTGAAACATGGTTTGATTAAATTTGGATTTCCCCCAAGTTTCTTGACTTGGGTTACTATGCGGTGCAGGGCTCCTTTTTTACAAGTCATCACCATTAACTATTGTCCCTTTCAATTAGGCTAGAACGGGACACATATCAGGGATGTCCTCTATTTCCGCTTTTTAAACATTTGGTGTTAGAACTCCTGGCTTGTGCAATTAGAGACTCAGATAACATAAATGGCAGTACACTCGGTGAGATTGAGCACAAGTTGGTTTTCTATGCAGATGACATTTTATGTTTTATTGATAAACCAGAGATCTCATTCCTAATCTTATTTCTTTGGTTCAAATGTTTGGTAATTTATTTGGTTACTCCATAAATTCAGGCAAATCGGATTTGAATCTAAGGATTCTACAGATTTTCCTGATGAGTGTAGGGTTTGGGGGTTTTAGGTGGTGTTCAGAGTCTTTTGTCTATTTAGGCAGTGAGGAAGCAGCTTGCCTAGATTGCAAGTGGCTGTTAGTTCAAATTCCTGCTGATGTGCCTCCCAGACTGTGCCTAGTAAATACATTTGTAGTTACCTATATTGGGCAGCAGTGATATAAGGAAGGCATCATCTCATACTGCACGGGAGGAGGCACTGGTAAACCACTCCTGTATTCTACCATGAAAACCACATAGAATGTGATCGCTAGGAGTCAACACCAACTCAACGGCACAATCATGCAATCTTTAGGAAATTCTGTCAATTAGTACATTTATTTTCCCCAACATTTTTTGGTTCAAATGAAAAATAACTTAGATTGGTAGGCTATGATTCCATTGAGTATCTGGGGCAAAATAAATGCTAAGATGAATCTAATGCCTAAACTCATATATATTTTTAAGAGGTCTTCCCATTCTTATAGGTAAAGGTAAAGTGTGCCAACAAGTCGATTTTGACTCCTGGTGCCCACAGAGCCCTCTGGTTTTCTTTTGGTAGAATACAGGAGGGGTTTACCATTGCCTCCTCCCATGCAGTATGAGATGTCTTTCTGCATTTTCCTATATTGCTGCTGCCCGATATAGGTGTTTCCCATACCTTCATCATATTTTAAGCAGGTTTATAAATTAGTCAATGACTTCTTATGGTGAGGACACCCACCCAGATCTTCACTTCATAAACTTCAACTACCTATTGAAGAAGGCAGATTTAATTTTCTGCATCTTCCGGCTTATCACTGGGCATTTATTTTATCTTCAGTCTTAGGCTGGAACAGTCTTGGTCACACCTTGGGCACAGCTTGTGAGTTATTATTTGACCCCATTGAAATCTTGGCAAGCGCTCAGTTCGTCATTGGTTCGTGGATCTGAGTCATTGCTGCTGGTTAAAGCTGCAAGGCATATATGGAGAACCTTGGGTTCTAGACATGGTTTTGATTCTTTCCAGCATGAAAAGCTTACATTGTGGGCAAATCTGTGTTTGAAGATTGCTTGTAAATATTTTTATTGGGCTAACTGGGCCTCACACAACATTATTATACTAGATCAATTGATATCTTCTGAGATGGTTTTTAAATCTTTTGACACTTCGAAAGCTGAGTTGTATATCTTCTCAAATGCGAGCTAGCAATTTATTCAGCTAAAGCATTTACTATCATGGCTCTTTGATCCTGATGCGATTGCAGCTTCTGAAACTCCATTTTTATTATTAGACCTGCAACATCTATTGGATGAACCTAAGCCTGTAACCTTGCTTTAAAGGGTTAACTTAAAGATATTGATAAGATCAATATCTATTATATCCACGGTTTTTGGAACAATGACCATGAATACCCTATCTTATTAAATCAATGGTGGGTGGCTTTGAAGGCAGTGAAACATGCCTCTTTAGATCTCAAAATGTAGCTCATACAGCAGAAATATGTATTCCGCGTTTACTGGACACCTCAGAGAATGTTTAATAAGGGATGGCTGAAGACTTCTAGATGTTGTAGGTTTAACTGTTTGAGAGTACAGTTACATATATGGTTTTGTCCTGCCCACTTATTGTGCCATTTTGGCTTGAAATGCATATAGTTAATACTACATTGCAATTATCATTGCTTGTTAAGGATATTCATGTTATGTTGGGGTACATCCCTAGCATATGGAATCTAGCATTATATCAAGAATTATGGATTCTTCAAGCTTGGGGTGTCGCCAAAAGGATTATAATGCCACACTGCAAGGACATATTCATTCCTGAACTGCAACTTTGGATATGTGTTCCCGGTCACCATTTGAATTGGTGTTTTTTTCATCGGCAAGGTAAAACAGAGGAATTTTCAGCTATTTGGTCAAACTTTAATGATCTGTTTATCCTTTGAAACACAACATATATATCCTTGAAGAAGGTGAAAAGGTAGCCCCTTTTCTCCTGCATTGGTTGTATATTATGTTTAAGTTGTGTTTAAAGGATTTTCCTTTTTCAGTTATATTCATATGTATTATTACTATCTTTGATCATGTTTATCTATTGTAATCTTATTGCAATAAAGGAAAGGAAAGGAAATCTTATTATATTATTTGGTTAGCCAGCCAGTCGCCTTGAGGGTCCCCTTAAATGGGATTAAAAGGTGGGATAGAAATGTTTTAGATAAATAAATACACACATAAATAAAAGATGCTGTTTCCAAACAATGGTTAGTTCCTAAGTGGAATGCTAGTTATGCCCTTGGAATTTCCAGGATGTTCTTAGCCTGTTTCCTCCATGAAAGCTGTGCTTGGGTCACTGGTCTGTCTCTGTCATAATAAGATGGAAAGCAATTGCACTAATAGTGGCTATTTTCTCCAAGCCTTTCCTGTACTGTTCATGTTTTTGTCTGGGACACCCTAACATTTTATACTTACTACAGCTATTTAACCTAGCCTTTATAGATAGGATATAATTGATCTTTTGCCTGTAGGAGGAACACAAAGTAGGAATGCTATAATTCTGTGTGTCTCCATTCTCTAGTGACAGCCTGTCATTTTCTGTTCTTTTCTAGAGATTATGAATAGACAATACACGTAGGCTGGATACAGTTGCTTGGTAACCAGCTTTTAAAACTTTCTTAAATGTAATTGCTTCTGTAGCCAGGAAAGCATTGATCAGTTAAATTTCCTTTAATAATAAGACAACAAATTTGCATCCAACTTTTCTGAGCATTGCAATAAATAAAGTTTAAGGTTCAAAATTATTTAATTTTCAGAGCATTATGAGCTAGCCTACCTAATAGTCAATGGTGTGGAAAGAGCGTGGGATGCTATTATACCTAGGCTTTGAGGGGAGAAAAACAGTAGAAGTTTTCTAAGTGATAATTATATTCGCTGCAAGTTGGTTAGCTCTTCAAAATGACTAAGCAATCTCATTTGGATCCTTTGGCACACGCAGTGAACTTTGATTAATTATGACATTTGTTTAATTATTTTAAACATTTCTATCCTGTTTTCTTTCCACTCGTAGCCAAGCATAGAGATGGGAATAATCAAGACAATATCAGTATCAGTTTTATAACTGGGTATTTCATAGCATCACCAGATTTTAGAATTGGAAGGGATCTTGGAGGTCAGCCCTGCTTAGAGCAGGGAACTGCTACAGCATCACTGCAGATGTCCGTCCAGCTGCTGTTTGAATACCTCCAGCAAAGGAGAGCTCAGCACAGCACAAGACAGATTCCTGAGCCTGGGACTCTGCTCACCAGGGGCGTGACTATAACAGGGCAAGGGGAGACAGTTGTCTGGGGGGCCCCTGCCTTGGGGGGGCCCCAGAGGCAAGTCACATGACTGCCTCCCCCAGCTGCACACCCGCCCAGGCTCCCTTCAGTTTTATTCATCCTCCGAAATTGATGTGAGTGTTAAGACCTGGAGCTACCAGAACAGCAGGTCTTTCTCTAGTGCCATTAAATGACTTGCATCGTCCACAATTTACAAAACCCTTTTTAAAAATAATTTAGGATGATGTTCTATTGTGGCACATAGGTTACTATGCTTTTTGTTACTACTATTAATCCTCATTTAAGATTTCTTTACTTCATGAGCTGAGCTTCAGTGAGGTGGGGGCCCATTTTTAAATCTTGTTTCTGGGCACACTCCAACCTTGCTACGCCCCTGCTGCTCACCACTGCCCCTTGTGGTGATTTATGGCACTTGGGCAGCTTTTGAGTTTCAGGCCCTGCCCTTTGAGATCAGTCTTCGGTTTCTCTGCAAACTGGAAGAATATAAGAGGCTTCCTGTCCGAGGCAGTTATTGTCTCCGAATCAAGGTTCTCTTGGGCATTGTCTTGCTCTTGATGGTCTGTTTGGCGTGATGACTACTAGGTGTAACTTTCCTGGGAAGGGCAACTCTGGTGACTTAAAAGGATTCATTTGCTGTGCTTCAGTAAAACACAATGATTTGAATGGGTCAAGAGCAACCTGTATGTAAATAGAGTGAAGGAACATGCAAACATGGTATATCTCAGGTTGGAAGGACCTAGTAAACCAATCAGTAATTTTAATGACTACACCTCTGAGTTCCTATTGTCCACTTTGCTCCTTTGTGGTGGGAAGGGAGTTGCATTCACTGTGCTGTATCTGACTTTTCTGCAGAGGTGATTTAGCTTGTTTGAGGCAATTTCAGAGGAGGGGAAGTAAAGGGGTCAGTCTTAGGACAGAAAGACCTTGAGAGGAGGCCCAACAGTTAACTCAGAGTCTAGTTAGACACTCCCAAACATAGGGAACTGCACGAGGCTAATCCCCTTTCAATTCACTTGGCAGCTGTGAACCTGGGGGCTACTGTCAGTGTTCCCTCTAACAGGGATTCCCAGATGTTGTCAGCTACAACTCCCATAATGAGATGGGACTGATCTGCCTGTTCTGGATGGGGGTCACACTTCCCCTGAAGGAACCGGTAGGCAGTCTGGGGGTGCTTCTGGATCCAAGCCACTCCCTGGTCTCCCAGGTTGAGGCAGTGGCCAGAAGTGCCTTCTATCAGCTTCTGCTGTTACACCAGCTGCGTCCGTTTCTTGAGATAAACGACTTCAGAACAGTGGTACATATGTACCAGACTGGATTACTGTAGTATGCTCTATGTGGGGCTGCCCTTATGTGTAGTCTGGAAACTACAGCTGGTTCAGAATGTGGCAGCCAGGTTGGTCTCTGGGTCTGGCCCTGGTTATTTAAGAGAACGTCTTCTTCGTTATGAACCCCACCGCCAATTGAGATCATCAGGAGAGGTCTGTCTGCAGTTGCCACTGGCTTGTTTGGTGGCTACTTGGTGATGGGCCTTCTTTGCTGCTGCCCCAGAGCTTTGGAATGCTCTCTCTGCTGAAATAAGAGCCTCCCCATCTCTGGCAACTTTTAAAAAGTCTTTAAAGATGCACCTATTCACCCAGGCTTTTAACTAAATATTGTTTTAACAGTTTTAGCATCATTTTGAAATGTTGTTTTAAAAATTTAAATTGTTGTAATGTTTTAACTTTTACTATGTCATTTATTTTAACTAATGTTTTAACTTTTTGTGTGTTGTAAACCACTCAGAGATGTGAGTTTTGGGTGGTATAGAAGTGTGTTAAATAAATAAATAAAATAATCCTCAGCCAGCTGCCACTGCAGCTGGGAATGCTGTGAGTTGTAGTGAACAACATCTGGGAATCCCTGTTAGAGGAAAAAGTGACTACTGTCCCACTGCCTGTTAAATGACTGGTCCCCAATATGCCAACAAACAGGTAGTCCACAATCCCATGAGGCTCCTGAGCATGCTAAGAGTGAGAACCAAAAGCCTGTGGTCTCAGACATAAGCAGAGAGGCTTCTGGGAGCCTGCAGAATAGCACTGCTAGCAACCGCATGCAAGGCTTAGTGATTGCAGTTTACTCTTTACCTGTGCCGGCCGTCATCATGGGAATGTGGCCATAGATTATTCTGGGAAAGTTTCTTGACATTTCTGCAAGGCTCTCTGGGATACAATGAGTGAGGTGACTTTGGGGAAGTAACACACGTCTTGCCTTCAGCACATGCCAATGCATGTATGTAGGAATATGCACTAATGTTTCACTGAAAGTAGGCAAGCTACATATTGTACTTTGTCATGGTCATATTTGGCTCTCTGCAAAATATGGCAGCATTGGCTATTTCCAACAAAAAGGAAGTCTTTGATAGCCAATTAACACTAAAATCCGGATCCCTAAACCTATAACATGAGATGAGTCTCGCTGATCACCCCCAAGGTGACTCTATGATTTGTAAAATCTGCCTGACACTTTTGCCTGCTGTTGTCCATCTCTGAAATCAAGCAGACCAGTAGCTGAATGGGCAAGAGCCAGTTGTGGGGTAGATGGACTAAGACTAGGAAGTCCCGAGTAAAAATCTCCCCTTGAGCAAAACACTCACTGGATTACCTTGAGCTAGTCATTTTTTTCTCTTCCTATCCTACCTGAGTCCTGAACATTTAAGCATAAGGGAAAAAACCACTGCAGTGATGAATCATGGCAATCTGATAAGTTATGCATATTATTGTGAAAATGAGCCATGCTGAGCACTGATCTACTGCTGTTCCCCACCAGGGCTAAACAAACCCAATACATTTTATAGTTTTCTGCTTGATAACTCAGGACAAAGCTTTTGGACCACCAGCTTATTCCTGATAAACCTGACAGCATGATGAATGTTTTTTCCTCATTGCTCATATTTTTAGCTTCCACCATTTTTCTGTGGTGCCTTATGAACATTTAGATTGAGATTAACATGGTATTATCAAAAGCCCAGATCATCTTCTGGATGCTGTGAACCAAACTGCTCATAAATGAGATCTCATAATCACTCAGCCATTATCATCTCAATAGCTCAGGCTCTCAGAATTCATTATGTCCGTCCACACTACTCTGTTTTCTTCTACCCCTTCTTTCTTATTAATACAACTAGTTAATACTCTATATTGCATCAAGATTATTCTGTGCAATTGTGGACCATATATGAAAGATTATTGCAAGACAAACTGGTTACTTTTATTATAGAGGCCCTGTATAGTTAAAGTGAATGGCATTAAGTCTAGTACTGTTCAACATAAAATCAAGATGATCGGCTCAATCCATAGGACATTTAGCATGGAGAATCTACATGATGTTATGCTCACAAGTTTCAGAAACTTCTGATGAAGAAGTTGAGTTAAAGCAGTCTTCAAAAGGTTGCTTTGAACTGCAGCCTTCATGATTTTGACAACCCTTCCTTTTGCTCATTCAAATCATAACATTCTCTTTTTGTCACTGTCGATTATTTAAAAAATTCAAAACTATTGCAAGGGTGGTGCCTCTAACTGTTTTTTGTGAAAGTCATTTATAGAGTCAAAAAAATTCTGAGAATTAAGTTTCCATTTTAAACCAACCATTTAACTTAAGGGCACATTAGTGCAGTTCATGTCTGTCTGGCATGCTGAAGTTGCCCTAGTGAAACCTGTTCTCAAAACAAGAATTTAATTTAATTTTAATTTAATTTAATTTAATTATTTATTACATTTATATCCCACTCATGGAGCTCAGAGTGGTGTACATGCTTATTTTTACCCTCACAACAACCCTGTGAGGTAGGTTAGAATGAATGAATGGCTCTCAGTGGAATACATACACTTCAGCTGTGTGTATTTGTGAACCGGGAAGGAGAGCTGCTGCATCTATATGTGTTTGAGTATGACAGGACTGCACAACTTTGACCCTCCTGCAGATGTTGGACTACAAATTCCATCATCCAGTGTGACAGCCAGCGTGGTATAGTGGTTAGAGTGCTGGACTAAGACTGGAGAGACCCGAGTTCAAATGATACTTGCTGGGTGACTCTGGGCCAGTCACTTCTCTCTCAGCCTAACCTACTTCACAGGGTTGTTGTGAGGAGAAACTTAAGTATGGAGTACACCACTCTGGGCTCCTTGGAGGAAAAGTGGGATATAAAATGTAATAAATAAATAAAATATCCCTGACCTTTGGCCACTGTGACTGGGGATGATGGGAGTTGTAGTCCAACATCAACTGAAGGGCCAACGTTTTGCAGCCCTGATGTATGATGTGAACATAATAACATAAGAACAGCCCTGCTGGATCAAGCCCAAGGCCTATCAGGTCCAGCATCCAGTTTCACACAGTGGCCCACCAGATGCCTCTGATAAGTTCACAGGCAAGAGACGAGGGCATGCCTTTTCTCCTGCAATCGGTATTGAGAGGCATCTTTTCTCTGAGGCTGAAGGTGGCTTATAGCCACCAGACTAGTAGCCATTGATAGACCTGTCCGCCATGAATTTGTCTAAGCCTCTTTTAAATCCATCCAAGCTACTGCCCACCACCATATCCTGTGGCAGAGAATTCCATAGATTAATTATGTGCTGTGCGAAAAAGTACTTCCTTTTGTCAGTCCTAAATTTCTTGACCTTCAGTTTCATGGGATGGCCCCTGGTTCTAGTGTTGTGAGAGAGGGAGATGTGCACATGTGCTCTGGTATGTGTTTGCGTGTAGTGTGTTGCAGTGTGTTTCTGTGTCCTTGCCACCATTGAGCAGATGGGTTCCAAGAACCCGGGCCACTGCTCTTCAGGGGCCGTGCCTGGTGCTCCAGACACACAACCCTGTGTCTGACATGAGTCACGGGGCAGCGGGCGTGATTTAGCTCCCAGATGGGCTGCACGACTCCGTTTTTGAGCTAAATTGGTCAGGCAGAGAAAGCTGCTCCTGGCTGCACTGCAAATGCAGCGCTGGCCAATTTAGCTCCCAAATGGGGCTGCACGGCTCCGTTTGGGAGCTAAACTACACCCCCGCATCTGACGTCTGATACGGGGGGATGTGACATCAGATGTGGGGGGCTAGGGGGCCACGGCAGAGGTGGCAGAACCCGGGCGACCACTGGCCTCACTCCACCCCCTGGTGTGCATGTGATGTGCTGCGTCGTATATGTTTGTATATGATACTACTGTATGTGTGTACTTAGCATGTAGCATGCTGCAGCCTAGAGAAAAATGTGGGTGCATGAAGGTTATAGGAGCTGACATGTGCTGCTGATCATCTAGGAAGCATTTAAAGAAGTCACACATCCCAGTTTAGCATTTGGTAGCTCTTTACTACATAAGAGGCCATAGGCTTTTAGGTCCTTGAGAGAAAATTCCAGACCTTCAAGGAGAGGGTTCCTGTCACCATTCCTTCACAAAACTGAAAACGACATTCTGCCACTGATTCAACCACTCCTTACTCTTCCCCAGACAAGCAAGTGAACTTAATAGACCAAGAAGTCGTCACTTAGGCACTGTGCCAGCCGGAGAAATGGGCCCTGGTAGCTTTCCTTTTTCTTGCAGTGTGTATATATGCAGTTGATTCCACTTTTTTCTACAGGAAAGGAACAAGAGCAGCTGTATATCTAGTCATAATACTCCTATTCTTCATTTGCAGTGATCAGCTGCTTGGAGATGGGGTCTGCTGGGACATTTTCTCAGCTTTTCATTCCTCACAAGATTCTTTTTAGAGCTGCCAACTTTCATCGGGGAGTGCTGCAAAGATTCTGCAGTAGGTGGGTGGACATTTTCAGAAACAAGCCACAGTTGGAAGCTGATTGCATTTGTGATAACACAAAAAGATCCTCCATGGAGGTCTTTTGTGGGTGGAATTAGCAACCATTAAGCAGGGTTTAATTATATGTACCATTATTTTGCTCTATACTCTTTGACAGGCACTGCAGCATTTCTCTAAAGCTTCTCTTCTGTTATTTGAAAGTTTGGTCTTCTACCAGAGAGAAGACCATGAAGAAATGGTACACTCTAGATGGGTGGGAAGAAATCTTTATTAAACATTCCCCTTTCTTTGGAGGTTTAAAGTAGGAGTTTAATTTTTGTGTATAAATGTTTTTTTTATGAACAGTATTCTTAATCATTGCTATGGCACATTAACACACAGGTTGTACACTACAGTGAGCTTCAGGTTTGTGTACCCACCTCCACCATGGGTAGAGGTTTTATTAATTCTACCATGGGTAGAAGCATTAATTCAATGGGACTTGCTCATTCCCTTTTTTTTTTAAAAAAAAGTTCTTTACCCATTCTCCGTTCACTAACCTTGATTGATTGATTGATTGATTAAGTGCCTTCGAGTCAGTGTCGACTCTTAGCAACCACATAGATAGAGTCTCCTCCAGATGATCTGTCTTCATCTTGGCCTTTAAGGTTTCTCAGTGGTACATTCATTGCTGTTGTGATTGAGTCCATCCACCTTGCTGCTGGTCTTCCTCTTCTCCTTCCTTCAGCTTCACCAGCATTATAGACTTCTCAAGGGAGCTGGGTTTTTGCACAATGTGTCCCAAGTATGATAGTTTGAGTCTGGTCATTTATGCCTTGAGTGAAAATTCTGGATTGATTTGTTCCATGATCCATTTGTTTGTTTTCCTGGCTGTCCATGGTATTCTCAAAAGTCTTCTCCAGCACCAAAGTTCAAAAGCGTCAATGCTTTTTCTATCTTGCTTCTTCAAAGTCCAGTGACACCATAGAGTGTCAAGGGGAAAAACCATTGTCTGAACGATTCTAATCTTTGTAGGGGTAGACAAGTCATGACATCTAAATATCCTTTCCAAGGCCTTCATTGCTACCCTACCAAGTACTAGTCTGTGGCGTATTTCGTGACTGCTGGATCCTTTACTGTTGATGGTTCATCCTAAATGGCAGAAGCTATCCACCACTTCAATGTCTTCATTGTCAGTTCTGAGTCTGGTTGCTGTACCTGTTGTCATTAGTTTAGTCTTCCTAACATTTAGTCGTAGTCCCATTTTTTCACTGTGCTCCTTGACTTTCATTATTAGAGCTTGCAGATCATTCGCATTCTCAGCTATCAGAGTGGTGTCATCAGCATTGCGTGGGTTATTGGTGTTTCTTCTTCCAACTTAAAAGCCACACTCATCTTCTTCCAATCCAGCTTCTCTCAGTATATGTTCAGCATATAAATTGAACAAAGAGAGAGAAAGTATACAACCTTGTCTTATTCCTTTGCTGATCTGGAACCAGTCTGTTTCACCATGTTCCATCTGGATTGTGGCTTCCTGTCCTGTGTATAGATTTCTCATGAGAGCAATGAGATGTTCTGGGATGCCCATTTTCCTCAGGATATTCCACAACTTGACATGGTCAATGCAATTGAAGGCTTTTTTGTATTCAATAAAGCACATATTGACTCCTTTCTGGTATTCTCTGGCTTTCTCAATTATCCAGCGTGCATCAGCAATGATGTCTCTTGTTCCGTGGCCTTTTCTGAAACCATCTTGAGCATCCAGCATTTCCCTTTCCATATAGGGCTCTAATCTGTGTTAGATGATCCTGAGCATTATTTTGCTAGCATGTGAAAGTAAGGATATTGTGCGATGGTTTGCACAATCTGTTCAGTCTCCTTTCTTTGGTATGGGTATGTAGACTGACCTCTTCCATTCTGTTGGCCACTGTGTCATTCTCCAAATTTGCTGGCACAGTTTAGTTAGAACCTTGACTGTTTCTTCTTCTGCTGCCTGCCATATTTGTATAGCTAATCCATCAATTCTTGTAGCCTTCCGGCTTGGTAATGACTGGAGTACTGATCTAACTTCATCTTCCCGTACTAGAGGTTCTTGCAAGTAGGGAATATCTTCTAGAGTATCTTGGATGTTGACGTCCCTGCCGTACAGATTTTCAGTATACTCCTTCCATCTCTGTTTGATCTTCTCTGAATCTGTCCTTTGGCATCCCTTAACATACCAATTCGAGGTTGGAACCTTGCTCTGAGTTCAGAGATCTTATGGAAAACTTTACTTGTTTTTCGATGTCTATTTCCATCCTGACTTGGAACTTGCACATGAGCAGTTTGTGATCTATTCCACAGCCAGCCCCTGGACACTTCTTTGCTGTTAACCTAGCCCATCCATATAAACACTATTCTCCCAGCAATAATTGCAGTTTTATTGTGAACCAAGGCCTGCATGCAGAAATGCCTTTAAGAGTATGGATGGGGCTGCAGCTCAGTGGTAGAGCATCTGCTTTGAATACAGAAGGTACTAAATCAGCTCCTGGCATCTCTAGGTAGGGCTGAGAGAGAATCTGCCTGAAACCTTGGTGAACTACTGTCAGTCAGTATAGACCAGGGTTTCCCAACCTGTGGTACTCCAGATGTTGCTGAACTACAACATCCAACATCCAGCTACAATTTATTGTGGTGAGGGATGATGGGAGCTGTAGTTCAGCAACATCTGCTGTACCACAGGTTGAACCTTAGACAACTCCTACGCTGAGGTGGTGACATCATTAGGCTGCCAGCAAAGTGGGGTCAAGCTGGTAGTGGTAGGAGTGAGTGGCTGAGATGGGTGCTATAGAAGTGGGGGCCACAGAAGTGAATGGCAGTGGAGGGGTAAAATCTAGCTATTCCACTGTCTATCAGGGTCACCAAGTGGCTTGTATAAGCTCAACGATGCCCTCTTCAAGTAGGCATCCTGGGTGACTGCCCAACTTGAAACCCCTGTATTGCTTCTATTCTACCTCCTATCTAGATTTTGGGGGGAAAATAACCCCTCTTCCCTTACTACCCCATTAAACATTCTTGGTTTTCTATTTGAAGCAACTTTAATTTTGTTACTCATGTCATAATTGAGTTTAATAGTGATCTGGTTTTCCCTTCTTAATGTGGTAAGCAAAAATGTGTCGTGGTAGCTGAAAGTGCTTTCTAGCATGTTCCTGCTTTCCCTTAAATGCTAGATGAACACAAATATTGTCTGCAAAAGCTTAATGACAACCACTTGAAACCGAGTAAGGGACTTGCAGGTTGCTTGAAGACATTGAAAGAGTCTTCCACAGAGAGAGCTGAATTACTTATTATGTGTAGTTCCATGATTTTTAAAAAAGATGTTGTGGGGTGGACGGGCTTGTATACCATGCAGCTGCTGAGGCTTTCAGTTTGAAGTCAGCACAGGGCATGAGGGCCTCTCTCACCTTTTCTCTTATGTTGTTTTTCCAATGAAAAGTGTTCCTTCGGTTTCTTTCCCCCCTGCAAGAGAAAAGATATACACTCATATATAAAATTCTACAACGCTCATATGCTAGCATCTCCTCACAAGGTACAGTGGGTATAGGAAAGAATCACCCCCTTTGATAGACCCTAAATTCTGGTTCCCTTACATCCTGAAATGAAAACACAAAGAAAATTCCCTTCACCAGCTGTACTTATCCAATGCAACCTATAACACCCAACTGAAAAACATCACAATTACAGTCCAGAAAAAGTGTCAGAAATAAAAAACAAGAATTACTGAGATTGAAAAAGGATTCCCCCCCCCCCAATCTCAGTAATTCTTGTTTTTTATTTCTGACACTTTTTCTGGACTGTAATTGTGATGTTTTTCAGTTGGATGTTATAGGTTGCATTGGATAAGTACAGCTGGTGAAGGGAATTTTCTTTGTGTTTTCATTTCAGGATGTAAGGGAACCAGAATTTAAGGTCTATCAAAGGGGGTGATTCTTTCCTATACCCACTGTATATATACTGTAAGGCAGAAAGGTCCTTTGCAGATGTGGACACAAAATCAGTTTCTTCCTCCCAGATTGTGGCAGTCAGATTAATTAAAACAATACCCCATGGATCAACAGCAGAAGATTTAAGAAAGCAAGAAGCCCACAAAAAGGGTTAAAGACGATCCTATGTGTCCTCATAAGGGGAACACATTGTCCACAGGCATCCACTGACTTTCTGAGTCAAGACAAAACAATAATTAGTCTGGGGTGGTGTCATGGAAGATCAGTTAAACAAATTGTTCTCAAACATGGATATTAATACCTTTACCTGTTATCAGGTAAAAATAATCAAGGGATGCTAACTAAAAATCCTATCATGGCTGCCACATTTTTTTTACATCCCATCTTCAAAATCCAGCTTTCCTATGCTGGTTTTTACATAGGCAGGCTTGCGGTGGAGAAAAATCCTGTTAATTTTATGGGGTACCTAATGGCGCAGTGGGGAAATGCTTGACTAACAAGCAGAAAGTTGCCGGTTCGAATCCTCACTGGTACTATATCTGGCAGCAGCAATATAGGAAGATGCTGAAAGGCATCAAAGATGTGCAGAAGGAGGCAGATGTGCAGGAGGAGGCAATGGTAAACCTCTCCTGTATTCTACCAAAAGAAAACCACAGGGCTCTGTGGGTGCCAGGAGTCAAAATCAACTTGACGGCACACTTTACATTTAAAGAAGAGACCAGCTCCAAAATTGGAGAACAAATGCATCCTGAAGTTACAAGGGCAGCTCTGCCTGCCTATTTCAATAATGCATACATAGATGATTTTTAAAATAATAGGTTTTTCAATGGTGCTTGCTGTAGCTATGAACCATCTCCTGTAATTTAGAGGACACTATGGGAAGCAAAGATACATGGGGACACCCTCTCCCTACTCCATGCCTGCTGAACAGCTTGGTGCCACTCCCTGTCCACCTTGGGTGCCCCCCACTTAACCTCAGTGTCCATCTTAGCAAGCAACCAATATTTTTTATAGAGATAACTTCCTTAATCCTTGCCCAATTAACCATAACTCCCACTGATATAATATGTTACAGATAGTGGCCACAATCCAGAGAAAAACCCATTAACATGTAACGGCAAACCATGGTGAGACGAACCCATGGTTAATTTTTGTAACCGTGAACCACATCACAGACATTCATCCAAACATAGCCTGGCAACCTCCAGTTTCAGGGTAGGGGAGCCATTCCCTCTTTCTCGTCTGCTGAGGCCACATCCCAGCAAGCTCAATAGCACTCGCATCGCCAGACTGTGGGCAAGGCATCTGAACATCTGCAGGATGGCAGCCATTGGCCACAATCTTCAAGGGGTCGTGCCAAGCATGATCATGTCTTTTTGGAATGGACTGCCTGCCCTCAGCAAGGTAAGAGCATTTAAATCCCTTTAAATGCCATTCAAGCCCTTCATCTGATTGCAGTTGCACCACAACCCTTATAAGAGTCCCAGACCAAAACTGTCTCATACAAGCACAATTTCTGGCATCGGGGTTGGAGAGGGGCACTATTTTTCTGTTACTCTGGGAAGGGATCATGATGACTTCCTAGGGGGGATATGTATATGAGGGAGGCAAAATATCCTGGGGTCTGGTCCACAGCGGCCAAAGCTGTTCTTGTGATGGCAGACCTTGGCAACGCAGTCCAGGAACACCCAAGCACACTCCTGCCTCTGTGTTGACTTGCTGGCCAGGAATTAGCCCTATCATGAGAGGGCCAGCCCACTGGGGAGGACCAGAGACTCTAAGACCTTCAGTCCTCCATCAGACTGCGCTCTTATGAGTTAGGACATCCAAATCAAGGGGGTCCCATTTGTGTGGAGCCCCTGATCTCTCTGGTAAATAACATGTACACCATGACCCCCCCCATGTCCAGGCAACCCTTTTATACTCCCATGGAATATTATTACTCCCAAGGAATAGTGGCTGATCCATGTGTCTGGGTGGTTCCAGGTGGGCAGACTAGGGAAACACTGGGACAGGGGATAGACCTTTACACTCATTCAAATTTCCCAGGTTTGGACCAGCACTGTGGCATATGCAGATCGGCTCCCACTGGGAATTGCAGGAAAGGAGAGCCCTGATTATCAGTGATCCCAGAAAAGTAGGGTTGCCATACTGGGCAAAACCAATGCCAATAGACTGTCAGTTGGCCTTCCGGGGCTGCTTCTTTGTGGCAGTTGCCAAGACAGGGAAGGGGGCTGCTGGGGTACCCGTCCCCACAGCTTGCTTGTGTCAAGCAACCAGGTTGGGCAGCAGCTTCCATCCAGCCCGCATGCATGTCTCCATGGCTTTAACTCTCATGAGAGATTGATCCTTGAGAATCAATCCATTTTTGGAGGCCAAAACACATAGCGCCCGTCCTTCCATCCTGGCCCCTTTCTCTTCTGACTGCCAGAGGGGGGAACAAGAGACACAGTGGAAAGTGGGGATCCCCCAATGTGACTTTTCCCTTTGACAGGCTTAGAAGCTTGGGATGGGACGTGGCAGCATCCCTGTTGCCAGGCAATGGTTTGAAGAATGTGGAGACGGATGGGGCAGGGCAAGTGTTTGGAGAGGCAGCCAGTGAGAAGCGCAGCAGGCATGGAGGGGTGCTTTCCTGGGTTGCCCTCTCTACGATTTCATTTCCAGAAAGAGCACAAAACCATGGTTATGGCAGCGTCTACATTTGGACATAATGCTGCCTCCTTCAACCCTCAGGTTGGAGCAGCAAAACTCACTACAACCTGAAGGTTGAAACTGGAGTTTGGTGAGGGCATTTGCAGGTCACTTTTGCTGTGAAACCATGGTTTCACGTATTCAAGACATACACAAATTCCAATCTCTGCCCCCATTAAACTCCAGTTTGGCATTGTGTGAATGCATCTGGAGTTTTTAAAATTATTTTCTTTCCAACATAATCCATTCCTTCTCTACACCACACCTCTGGCAGGGTTCCCTTCCTTCCCAGGGGTTGGTTACAGTATTCTGTCTCCCACCTCTTCTTTACCTACTGTTAAGGTAAAGTGTACCATTGAGTCGATTTTGACTTCTGGTGCCCACAGAGTCCTGTGGTTTTCTTTGGTAGAATACAGGAGGAGTTTACCATTGCCTCCTCCCACACAATATGAGATGATGCCTTTCAACATCTTCCTATATCACTGCTGCCCGATAAAGGTGTTTCCCATAGTTAGGGAAACATACCAGCAGGGATTTGAACCGGCAACCTTCTGCTTGTTAGTCAAGCATTTCCCTGCTGCACCACTTAAGGTGGCTTACCTACTGTTAGGTGGTCTTTTAAAGATTTCCTGGGCTATGCTGAGATATATGTGCAGCAGAGGCAATGGCACATCACTTCCAGCCTAACATTCTATGCACATATTCAACCAGGCCAACTATGGCACAACTCTTGACAATAATATTATAACATTAATATAATTGAATATAGGTTTATAGGATTAGTTTATTCTAGTAAAGGTAGCTCATATGACTCAACAATTATTGTTAACTAATATTATGGTCAATTATTACTAACACAAGCATCTTAGCTTTTTATACCATGTTGCATTAGCAAAGCAACAGTGAATTATTTGTTATTATGAGAATTAAAGTTATCATGCACAGCTTGACATCAATGGCATAAAAGCAACTGTGGTGCAATCAAACAAAATAACAGTGTGGGCAGCCTCCACTTATCATTTCCTAAATTACCACTTTCCCAAAAGTCAAGCATTTATTAATGGTGCCATAAAACAAATAGTACACTTGCATTATTCTCTTTAGTATGACTGAAAGATGTGTTTAAAAATGGAGAATGGTATGAGAATCACCCAGCTTTGTCCCTTTTATCACTTTATATACCCAAATGATCATGGGAACAGAAAGCTTGATTTTGAAAAACTTAATTAAAATGGCCTTTGTCTTTGTTAATCTCATTTAGATTGTTCATTGTCAAAGCAAAAACGTCAAATATTCTCAAAAGCAAAGTAAAACTGTGTAGTATTAAACATAAAACCTGCTGAAGTTTTTCTTGTAGCTTAAAAACAATGGGATAACATGACATTATATACTTCTGCTCTACAGCTTCTGTGTCTTTTAGTGATCCAGTGAAGAGATCTGGAAATTTAGTAGCACTCGTGGATCTAGCACTGTGCAAGAAACTGGGCTGTGCTGCTGAATGTTCACATATGATGTTTTCTGAGAGCTCTCTTGGGAAACTGAGCCAATCACACAATGAGGTGAGGGAAGCTCATGCATAGCTAATACAGACTGAGGGCGAGATCAGTTCCTCACTCTGCATGGATGTTGAATGGGCTAATAATTTTAAGACTGTTTACAGCCACCCACCAAAACACTGATCAAAAGGGTTGCTTTTTACAAGAAGAGGAATTGTTTATGAAAACCATTCATCCAACCCCACAGTTCTGACTCAGCCTTAAAAGGGAGCGGGGGTGGGTAATTTGGGTATGAGAAAAGAGCAAATCAGATTAAGAACCGCATTTTAAGCATGCCTCCAAATGGTGTTGTGCCACTTAACACAACTGGAATGTCTTAGAACATATAGAACATAGAACTGGAATTTCTTAGAACATATAGGCCTGATCAAAATGACACAAAGAGAGGTTTCCACATTGTTCTGTGTATAAGTAACTGTAATGTTCACAAACAGGCATAGCTAGGGGAGCCCCCCAGATTGAGGGAGATAATGAAGAAAATAGGGAGGGATGGAGCTGGAGGGCCCTCAGGAGCTGGGAGCCCTTGTTCTTTGAACCCTTTTGCTTAATTATAGCTATGCGCCTGTCAAACATTCACAACCGAAAATGTTCTCTAACCAACAGGAAGAATGGGAAAAGAAGAAAGTCAGCAGGGCCACGATCAGCATAAGGCATGCTTGAGCAGCTTCTGAGGGTCCAACATCCCAGAAGGAACCACTGCCATTGCCTGTCCTAGGTCTCTGGAAATGTTTGGGCTCAGCATCAACCAGTGATTGCCAGTTGGATGCGCCCCCTTCCCATTACCTGGGAAGCAGATCTTTTCCCCATTCGCACTGAGCTCGCAGCAGCAACAATCTCATTTTATCAGGGGCCCATATAGCACTGTGTGGGCTTTGTGAGGGAGACAAGGAAAAGGAGGAGAAATTTAAAAGAAATCTATGATTGTCAATTTTTATTCTTTGCTCTTCTTGTTAGCTCTTTCACTATTGTTTTTTGCCATTTACTTTAATTTTGCTTCTGTTGTACTTCATTGTTGTTAAGTGCCTTGTTGGCAGAAAGACAGTATACCAGTCTTAAATAAATAAATAATCACCATGTTCTAAGTTGATTTATATTCCTGAGAATTTAGAGTACTACTACTGAAACGATAAACTCCACAACAAACTAACACTAGCAAACTCTGTTTAGCCACTCCAAGCAGTACAAGTGGCCCTCATTATCCATGGGGTCTCCATTCCTGCAGATTACCATGGGAAATGAAAGTCTATGGGAACACAGGGGTTAGGTTTCCAGACTAAAAGAAACTCATCCCCAAATCACCCCAAATCATGAAAATAGGCCAAATAAAGTCCCCTCTCATGCTCTGTGGGTCCCCTGGCGTCCAACAATGCCACGCCAAATGTCCTAATTGGTCCCAAAAAGTTGTGGGATTTCCCCTTTTCTTTCTTTCTTTTTTGCAAAAAGAGCCACAAAATGGCTCCCATGGACAAAATGGTGGCCGGAAGTTATCTCCGCAATCATTTTCGCCCTTCTAGGAACCATGGACATATGGATTTTAACCCTTTTCTATCTGTAGATAAGGAGGTCGGGTGTCTGAAACCCACGGATATGCAAAACGGTGAATGGAAGTTCCATGCATAATGCGGTTTGCCTGTTTAGCACAGTGTAGTGTAATGGTCAGATTTTTGGAGTGGGACTGAGAAGACCCAAGTTCAAATTCCCATTCAGCCATGGAATTGACTGGGTAACTCTGGGCTGATCACTTACTGTATCTCTTAGCCTAACCTACCTCACAGATTTGTTGTGAGAATGACAGCCAGTAAATTACAACATTGCATTTTATAAATTACAGTCAACTACAATAATAATAATTGCATTCCATCATATGTGTCACTGGGAGAGTTTGTGATGAATACAACGGAACATATTTTAAACTTGGTCTTTAATGTATTACTGACATCCAGTATGGAAGTGCATGCGGCAACATTTGGGTGCCTTATCTCTTGGTTAAAAGCCAAAGCCAAAGACTACCTAGGCATTATACTGTCCACATCTCATCAGTTTCTGGTATATCTTAATCAACAAGAGGCACTGTACCCAATGCCTTTGGATTAACAAATGCAGAGCATTTATTTATTTATTTCTCACCCCCTACAGTGCAATTTATTTATTTGCTTATTCATTTACATTTATTATATCCCACTCTTTATCCCAGAAGCCCAGAGCAGTGCACATAGTTATGTTTATTTCATTGAATCATTTGTTTAAAAAAAATTTAAAAATTGAACGTATCGTTTTTGACCAAAAAATGGGATGCACATTCTTTTGTGGCTAGACTTTCACAGCGTTTTCTAAACTATGGCTGATTATCATTGAACCATCTTTCTGTGAACACAGAGTATGCACTGATATTCAATACAGTATTTTACTGCTATCTCATGCCTTGACATTTTGTTCACCTACTCCCACTGAGACATAATTAATAATTCAATATATACAAAGTGTAGCTAAGTTTTATTATTTTTGTTCATCTGAAATGGGGGTGGATTAGGGTGGGAATGACCTCGATTTGCTTCTGCAGGTTTCATTGACCCAACAGAATAGATTGATAAATTCCTGCTGTATTCCCTACTCAGTATCAATACAAGTGCACAGAGGAACTGATTTATATTAATACAGGGCTTTGTGGCACAAGAAACTTTTAGTTTAAAGTTTCCTTGGCAGCATAAAATTAAGCACATTTCAAAAGAACTTGACTTGTGCAACATATTTCCATACATCAAATCAAGATCTGTGGCATTAAGTAAAATTTTTGTAATTACAGAATAAAAGAATGGGGATGTTTCCTAAATTTCAGAATTCAGTGTGTTATCAGTGTTACTCAAACAAAACCTATGGGGGCGGGGTGGGAAGAATCAGTACTGTACCTATTACGGTTTTCCTTAAAAAATACTTAAAAGTTAGCTGAAAATTACAATCCTGGAAAAAGACTGAAAACGCACCTGATTGGCTGATGCAATTATGACATCATTTTCCTGGGCTTCTATGTGGCAGAGATACTGAAGCTGGCTGGCTTCACTGATTTTTAGCCTACTTTCCAGTCGGCTTATGAGATGAACCAACATTTCATGTGTCCATATGTCAGTCCCCCAGTATCAACTTCACAATGCCTGGACCAATATGAACCAAATTGGGTACAGCTGTAGGGACACAAATTCCCTACACAAATTGAGGGACACCTCAACAGTGTAGTTTGTGATGATGTTACTCATCACAATACCAGATGGTGGAACATAAACACTTGAGGCGCAAGTGGGCTAACCTGTGAATCACCTGATTTGAATCAAATTTGCTACAGCTGTAGGGATACATAGGGATGCCCCAATGGTGTACTTTGTGATGATGTAATCCACCCCAGTTCAAGATGGCTGATGCGTGAACGTTTAAGGAGCATGTGGGCTAACTTGTGGAACGTCCAGCCGATTTAAACAAAATTAGGAACAGTTGTAGTGAGTCACACACACACGGAAACTTCAATGGCATATTTTGTGTTGATGCCATCCATCCCGATTCAAGATGGCGGATGTGTAAACTTTTGAGGTGCAACAAGTGGGCTAACTTGTGAACCAACTAACCGATATGAACCAAATTTGCTACACCTGTAGGGGCACATAGGGACACCTCAATGGTGCAGTTTGTGGTGATGTCATCTGCCCCAGTTCAAGATGGCTGTCACATAAACATTTGAGGTGCAAGTGGGCTAACTTGTGGAACATCTAACTGATCTGAACCAAATTATGTACAGTTGTAGTGAGTGACACACAGGGACACCTCACACTTCACTGAGTGACACACAGAGCCTGGTGGCTGTTAAGTCACCTAGCAGGAGGGGAGGAGGAAGAAGCTCACCACTGCCACACACACAGTGGGTTTAGAGGTAAAAAGGGGGGCATACTGTGACTCTCTCCTCCTCGGCCCCCCTCCCTGAAGCTGCAGCCAGCTGCCGTGCCCCATCCTGCTGCCAACAATCTTTAGAGGGCAGAAGGGGGAACATCGTTGGCCCCACCCTGCAGCTACTGCTGCTGTGGCTTTTTAAAAAAACAAAGTAAAAGGGGGGACTTTCTCCTCACCCATCCTTCCTCAGAGCTTCTTCTTTTTTTTTAGGGTGACAAAAGTCTTTTTGCCTATAGGCAACAAGAAGATTAATCCGCCCTGCCTCTACTTCACAAAAAGCTTACTCCTCAAGCGTTCCCTCTGTCGGCACCCGTGGTGATGGTGAGTGTGAGAGAGAAACAGTTTACAGAGATATAAATATAGCAGCAAGGGAGAAACAAGCAAGTCTGGCACCTTGGCAGCTCTGAGCAGATGCTACTTGCTTTTGGGAGAGCCAGGGGTAGTCCCTTCATGAGGCAAGGTGAGGTGGTTGCCTCAGGCAGCAGATTACTGGGACATCAGCAGAGCAGTGAGAAGAACTCTCTCACTGCTGCCATCAGAGCAACTCTTTGGGACTAATCTGGCCCTTGCAGACTTTGCATGAACTGCCTCTTCTCACACTCTTTGCAAAGCTTGCAAGAACAGGAGAGGAGGCTGCTGGCAACCACTTTCATCTCTAGCAAACATCGGTTTTCCCTCCAGGGTCATGGGGCAAGGCACCTGCCTCACCTGGAATCACAATATCTTGGACCACCCCTAGGAAGATGTTGCTGCTTTTGCATGAATTTCTATTTGCTCCACCATCCTTGACTTTGCAGATTTAAAAAAATCACAAAAATGCCATAAACTTCCCATCGTTTCAAAATAATTGAATTCTGGAGTGCTGTCTCTGGAACTTCTTTCCACTTCGGAAACTGGGAGGAGCATAACACTTGAACAGAGAATTGTCATTCAAGAAAATATTCCCAATGGAGCTTCAGATATGTAAGGATGGATCCAGATAACCTGAGTGGAAGAAGGATGGCCACTGCCACTGTTGTGCAAATGCTAATGCAACAGTTCCTGGAGTGCTATAAGTAGATTCTGAAGCAATTTTCATAATGCCTCCTGTGCAAGAGGTTGCATGAGCTCCTGCACAAATGGAAACATGTTAGATTTAAGGGCTATTCTCAGGACCCTGAACAGAATGGGAGGAGCACCCAGCGAAGGTAGGAGAGCTGTGCATGCTCCTGATTGGAGGTCATGTGAATGCATAGATCAAGGTAGGCAGAGGGAAGAGTGATTGTGTGGGAGGCGGGAGCTGGGTAGGATGACTTTTCCCCCACCCCCGATAAAATGCTGGGAACAGAATGTAGGTTGGCCATACCCATCCTACCCAGATTCCACATGATCATTCTCCCCTCCTCCTACCTTGTTTTTTTAATTAATGCAACTATTGATTAGGGCACGCATGGCTCTGCTACCCTGGCTGAGGGCTCCTTCCACTCTGTTCCAGGTCATGAGAACAGTCCTTTAGTAAGGATGTGCACAGAATGATTCAGCACATTCAGTAGGGACATGCCGAATTGCTTCGGCGTGGCCCACCAAATCGTTTCAGTGGGGTGGGGAGCAAGACCTTTAAGGATGAGTAAAGCAGGTCCTTACCTGCTCCTCTGCCGGCCCATTTCTTTTCCTGTTGCAGTGCTGTGCCACCCAGAAGTCCAAGTGGGACCTTTAAGGACAGGTAAAGCAGGTCCTTACCTTCTCCTCTGTCTCTGCCACCCCCCCACCCACCCGCTGCTTTTCCTGCTGTGGCTGGCGATGCACTGCTCAGAAATTCTGCGCTGCTTAGAAGTTCTGCACTGACCCGGCAGCCTGAGAGCAGCGCCAGGACGCACATGGCCATCGCACATGCACGGCGGCCATGTGCGTGATCAGCATGGTGTTGCTTACCTCACACATGGCCATTGTGCATACAGAGGCATATCTAGGGAAAATAGCGCCTTGGGCAAGCACTGAAATTGAGCCCCCTGTCCAAACATCTGACACCCATCTTTCACATAACTTTACCATAATATCAGCTGAAAAATACAAGCCAAGCTCGTTAATTTTTTAATATTTCAAAAACTATTTAGCAGTGGACGTAGCCAGACCAAAAAATGCTGGGAAACTACAAATTTCAGTCTGCTGGGGCTCATGAAATACCCAATTACTATTTGGAGGTGTACCTGGAAAATTAAACAGAAGTGCTTGTCTAATTATCTACTATGCATTGTAGCATCACCATTACATAAGTTTTAAAAATCAATGGAGAATTTGACTTTTCCCAGATACTCTGAAAAGAATTAAAGGATATGCAGAGTAAACTGTGTCACTGCTTGGAATATATTCTAGTATTTCAGAAAGACAGTTAAAATGAGAGAAAGAGAGCAAGAAACTCCCTGTAGGCCTTATTACTAAGGATTTCACACTGATTCAAAGACAAACTTACCATTAATAGCCATATTATTAAGACATCACGTTTAACTCAATTATCACAAGAAGCAAAGTAAGAGCAAATGAATACAATCCTAGCTCATAAGCTTCAGCTCAGTATTCACAAGCCCTGATTCTCTGTACATAGTGCCAAACTGAACATGTGTACAGTGACTTATATTAAATTAAAAAATTTACCTGTAGCCCCTTTGAGGGGCTTCCTAAAGGCTGTGGGGGGGGGGTCTGCAAAGGTTCCCCCTCCCCCCACTGGCCTCTAGGGTCTTGTAGGGACCATTTGAGCATGTGCAGTGGCCATTTTTAAAAATAATTTTTTATAATAAATAAATTAATTAAAAATAATTTTTTAAAAATAAAATTTAAAAATGGCCACTGAAAACAAAATGGCCCCCGTCATGCTCAAATAGTCTCTCTGAGGCCTGGCATGGCCTAGGGCCTCACAGAGGCCATTTGCGCATGCACGGTGGCCATTTTGTTTTTGGTGGCCATTTTTAAAAAAAAAATTAAAATGGCGCCCCTCTTCAAGAGGTGCCCGGGGCACATGCCCTGCCTGCACCACCCTAGATACACCCCTGTGTGCATGTGTGGTGGCCATGTGTGTCCCAGCACCATATGCAGGCTGCTAATTCAGCACAGCAGCCATGCACGGACTTTTGAGCAGTGCATCAGGAAAAGTGGTTTGGTGGCAGAGGAGTAAGTAAGGACTTGCTTTCATACTTAAAGGTCGTGCTGCCCACCCCACCAAAATGATCTGTGCACATCCCTATCCTTTAATCTTACTTTTCTTATACAACACTCTAGAATAGGGTGTGAAACAGCCCTCTGTTAGTGAAAGATATCTTCTGCATCTAAAAGGGCACCTTTACATCCAATCCATATAGTACATCTGTGTCTGGCTTTTTCCTGTTTCTTCCAGTGCATTTTTAGTACAAGTCATCATATGTTGGCATACATTAAATTATGCTAACTCAGGGTTAGAATAGAGTGCAAGGAAAGAGTGCAAGGAAATAGTTCATTTATCATCTGAGATATATCTGGTGTCCATATGCATCAGGTTGTGCCAAAGTATCTTTTTGTGTTCATATTCTCTTAGAACATGGGTTCTACTTGATTTCAAGAATGGGAGCATTTTGTTGTTGTTTTCAAAGACTATGTGCAGCTATAATCCTCTACCTTATCCATTGATCCATTAAATAAAACACTCTAAAGGTCAAACAATATTGTTTCCAATTGAATATTTTTATATTCAGTATCTCCTTTAAACCTACCCTCTTGAAACTGATGTTTCTGTTTTTGTGACATTTTCACGCTGTGACTTTTAGGAGTTTCCTCGCCCTACAACAAATGATCTAGATTGTTTTCATCTGATCTCTCATACAGTGCTTTCACTCACTCTCTGTTCATTCCCCATATTCTGTGATCCTAGTTTTCAATGGTTTAAAAAATAATAATGGGATTACTTGTCTGAGTTTTTAAAAATCCACAACAAATTAGTGAAATGGGAGTCAGACCTATACAGGAATACAGCATGGATTTAGCAGTTACAAGAGCTCTGAGATGTGACTTCAGAATGAGTATTAGGACATAGCAGTGTAACCCTTCTCCCCCTTGGAGTTGTTTTAACCTTCTGTCACCCCTGGTAATTTGGATTATGTGCATAACCTCTAGTCTCTAGGTGTCCATGGTATCACCCACCCTAAATTTTCCATTAGTAATGGCAGGAGCTGGGATCCATGGAAATAGCCCAGATATATCTCCCAGAGCTGAAGAGGAGGTAGAGACAACCATCTCTATCAAGCCAGGTGGGGAGAAGAACAGTCTGTTGGGACTTCGCTGGCCATGCTGATATTCTGTTTGGGTTCCTCCCTCTCAGGGAGGATATATCTGCTCCCCTTCAGCTGTTTCACCTCCAAGAGGGAAGTTTTTATTGTTCCCTAACTGCTTTGGAAGGCATTGACATGGCTTGCATGCAGTCACCCAGGTCACCGTGGCCCTACCAGCTCTACCATGCTTACTTCTTGAGTTGAGCCACAGAAATGGAAGAGAGCATGGCATTGTCTTATTGTTGTTTTTAGTTTTGTCTCTGTGTTAATTGTTTTAAACCCATTGATTAATTTCTTTTAAAGTGACTGACTGACTTTTGCTAGTTGCCTTGGAAGTTGCTTTATTGAAAGGTGGACTATACATGTTTAAATGCATACATATTTAAATGTATACATGTTTAATTGTGAGATTGACCTCACAAGAGATCAATCTGCTTGTGAGGGCACGTGTAGCATCAAATCTGTAGCATCAATCTGCTTGTGAGGGCACGTGTAGCATCAATTCTGGACCCTCTGATCATGGTGAGACAGGAGGCCCATTTACATGTTATGTTCAACACTCATACAAGTATACAGTGTACCCAGGTACAGATGTGTACACAGATACAGACATTCACATATTATGTTGAACACAGTTTCAGCAATACACTTTCTATCTGTACCATGCATTTGAAGGGCCTGAATCCAGGTTCACTTTTAAAATGAACGCAGGTGCAGCCATTCAGAGCTGGTCTTGTGGTAGCAAGCATGACTTGTTCCCATAGCTAAGCAGGTTCTGCCCTGGTTGCATCTGAATGGGAGACTTGATATGTGAGCACTGCAAGATATTTCCCTCAGGGGATGAAGCTGCTCTAGGAAGAGCAGAAGGTTTCAAGTTCCCTCCCTGGCAGCATCTTCAAGATAGGGCTGAGAGAGATTCCTGCCTGCAACCTTGGAGAAGTCACTGCCAGTCTGTGAAGACAATACAGAGCTAGATAGACCAATGGTCTGACTCAGTATATGGCAGTTTCCTATGTTCCTATGTTTCCTATGAGTGTACAGACATCTGTGCCTTTGTACAGCATAATGTCTGGATCTGGCTAGGGCCTCTTAAACCATGATATTTTCCCCTAATTCTATGAGTGAGGTGTTTTAATACTTTTCTGCATAGAATAAAGGGGTGGGGACTTCCCCCTTGCCACCCCTACCCTTGCTGCTGCGGTGGGGCGGCAAATCCTTGGCCACCTACGGGCAGCAAAAGGCTTAATCCGCCCCTGAGTTGATCCAATTCATGGCTGCAGTTTTTGCGAGAGAAGGTCTTCCTAAAGAACTAGTGACTGACAATGGGACAAAGCTTACCTAATTTGAAATGGAGCAATATTTGCATATCCATGGAATAAAACACAAGACTCTTTCATTGGACCATCCTCGAGGGAATGGTTTAATGGAAAGAATGAACAGATTAATGAAAGAAACTTTATAACTGACTACTGTTCAACAACAATCCTGGAAAGAGGCAATCTGTGAAACTCTATTTTCTTATTGAACTACTCCTCATACTACTACAGGGAAATCACCTTTTGGACAGCTGAAAGGATGCAAAGCCAGCTCCAAACTTACACAACCACTGATAGGGCTTTCCATGCTATCTGAGAACGCAGAGATCCATGATCGGGTAAGGGTGAAGCAACAAAAATACAAATTGTATGTGGATCCGAAATGGGGTGCAGAGCAACAAACATTACAGGTGGGGAACTTTGTTAGATAGAATACAGCTGCCTTATAAAATGGGATGAGAAAGGGATGTTCCCAATATTCTGAACCAAAACAAATAATTGAAATCCAAAGAGATTCTGTCATATTGGATGATGGAAAGAAATGGAACAGTTCGAGACTTCCCAGCATGCGTACTATGAGAAAAGGGAGTCTTATCTCCAGAGAGGAACTGGAGGGAAATTTGATCTTGCCTACAGTTTTGACTCCATAGAGGAGGCTGAAGAAAGTGATGAACAATCCTCAGTACCAGAAAAAACATCACTAATGGCTCTTGTGCAAAAGAACTCAAGAATCAGGAGAAGTGTGCAGGGCAGATCACCTAAAAGACTTTGACTTTGTCACTGAATTTTAAACTAATGCAATTCTGGTTGTTATAAAGGGGAGGGATGAGTTGTAGTCTACTTAGTAATCTTATATGTTTTGTTATTTAGAAGTTTGGCCCTGTATGGATCCTGTAGAGAGTATAGCGGGTGGAGTAAGAAAGGAAAAGGGAGGGAAAGGAGAAGGAGAAAAAGGGAGTAGTTTCTGAATTAAAAAGGAAAGGAAAGGTTGTGCCGTCGAGTTGGTGTTGAATCCTGGCAACCACAGAGCCATGTTGTTTTACTGGTAGAATACAGGAGTGGTTTACCATTGCGTTCTCCCATGCAGTATGAGATGATGCCTTTCAGCACCTTCCAATATCGCGGCCGCCCGATATAGGAGTTTCCCATATTCTAAGAGACACACCAGCGGGAATTCGAACCAACAGCCTCCTGCTCTTTAGGCAGGTTGCTTCCTCACTGCACCATTGAGTGGCTAGTTTCTGAATAAACCCTTAGTTAAATCTACATAAGATTACTTTGTGTTTATGAGGGAAGCAGCTATAAAACAACCAGCTGGTGTGTTGGCTATTCTCATTAACCTAATATTGACAATGGAACATGAACAGATATGCCTTGAAAATAACTCATTTTGGATCGTGAGGGTTCAGCTGGAAAACCCTGCTTTGCAGTTAGTGGCTATAATGTTATGTGCCACCTAAAAATTCCAAATGGCCTTCTGCTGAATCTATCTGGCAAGAAATCATCTCTGTTGTATTACTGAAGCTCTATTATCCACATTCAATTACAGTGTTGCCTTGGGACTTTAATGCCTTTATAGGCAACAATAATGAGGACATAATTTTTATTCTGAGTTGAGATGAAGATGATGATGCTTTAGAACCACATAGAGATTCTGGAAGTGTCTAGGTAACTTCCACATCAGTCCTTTTCTCTGGAATGGCATCCTTCATTTTTTAACAGGTGATATCAGAGTCAGCATACTGCATCCCAGGGTTTATTGATGCATTGCTACAATTTTAAAAATGATTAATTATTTTATGTATCGCTAAAAACCGCAGAAGAAATATTTTTATTTCAGAAGAATTGTTTTCTCTATATTCAGATTTAAGCAAATTTAATCAATTAACTGATGTCAGTTGATAATCCATATTAGGCAACAAAATTCCTTGAATTAAATAACAGCCCTACTAAAAAAATTATTCGTAAAATATATGCCTGAACTGTGCTATGCAATCACAAGACAGGAGTTCCCAACATTTCAGTATCACAGGAAGAATCTGACTATGAGTAAAGTATTTGACTCTGCAGACAAACGCTGTGACCGTGGACAGTGAGGGTGCAGTAGGCCTTTTGCGCATGTCAGCATGGGGGCGGGGCTTCAGAGCATGCTCTCGGGGATGTTGTATACAATTACAGTATCCCCAGTTTTTAGAGCATCTGTTTAAGGTTCTAGGATTCATTAAGGGTTTTACCAGCAGCCTTCAGTAAGGCGGTTTGCTGGGTAAAACTGCCACTGGGCACTGCATGGCAATTGAAGAGGGGAGACAGATTCTCACATTCTCACACTTACTTCCAGGGACAAGCAGGGGCAGGGGGTCCTGCATCTAACACCGTGCAAGTTCATGGAGTTGTTGTTCTGGTGCAGGTGGCTGGTGTTGGCACGGTTGACTCCCCAGTGAGTAAGGCAGGCACTCCTTTTCTCCCTCTGTCACTACCAGGGCCAGCAGTTTCATGAGACATGGTGAGGTGGTTGCTTCTGGTGGAGGATCCGAGGGTGGGTGCCGCTATGCTCCTTTCTGCTAGTACCACCCAACCTGCTTGCCTTCTGCCAGTGCCTAAGCCTTTCCCCTCTTTCCCTATGGGGTGTGCTCCACAAAACGTTGGCAAAGTGCTCTTCTCTTATATGTTCTGGGGTGCTTGTGCAAAGTGCTTCCTTCTTGTGCGGAGTACTCTTTCTAAACTGTTGCCATCGCCAAAGGTTACTTTTGTGTGCTCTTAGGTTTGCATAACATGAAGCCAGAAATATATAGCACCATGCTGCACAACCTATCGTCTTGAATTACAGCCCGCCCCCTTCGCTAACTCAGCAAAGAGGCACCTTTTAAAAGTAGTGATTGTCTTTATTTAGCAGGGGGAGAGCAACTGGCCCTATCCATCCCCAGCATAGCATCCCTCCAGTGGCTGTTGCTGGTATCTATTTTATGTTTCTTTTTTAGACCGTGAGCCCTTTGGGGACAGGGATCTATCTATATGTATTTAATTATATCTGTGTAAATCATTTTAGGAACTTTGTTGAAAAGCGGTATATAAATATCCGTCTTAGTCATAGTCATATTTGTCGTCGTTATAGTACAGGTTGAGTATCCCTAATCCGGACATCCGGAATCCGGAATGCTCCAAAATCCAGAAACCACCACGGTGTACACTGGCAGCACCGACCCATTGTGGCTTAGTTTTCATTACATTTACAGCTACAGTACCTGTAGTTATCGTAAATTCAATGCTTAGTCATTTTTATACTTCAAATAAAACCTAAATATATATATATATATACAGTGTACAGTAACCTTTCGTGTTTAGACTTGGATCCCATGCCCAAGATATCTCATTACAAATATGCAAATATTCCAAAATCTGGAAAAGTCCGAAATCCGGAACACTTCTGGTCCCAAGCAGTTCAGATAAGGGATACTCAACCTGTATTTCATTTTTCTAAAGCAACAATGTGATATGAAAGTAATTTTAAAAGTTTACTTAATCAGAATGCATTTCTACTTATGCAAGAAAGGGTCAAACTAAACCAGAGAGAAATATCTGGATTTTCTTTATTGTAGGAATAATTTACATGAGCTGCCTCTGTAGCCTCTCCTTGGTCCTTTCCCCTTCCCAACCTCCATCCACATACCAATCTGCAGTGTCACCAATCAGCACAACACCTTTTTTCCAGGGGTCAGTTCTGATTAAGATTCCACATTGCAATCCTCTGAATAATGAATAAATTTATTGTAACTATTAATCAGTCCCATTGTTACTGAACACCCATTAACAATCTCTTTCCTTTTCTTAGCCTGCCCACTGGAAGAGCTTTGTGAAATGTTATTAGAATTGTAAAAGAGTGAGGCAACTCCAATCTTGGAGGATAGGTGTACAGTATTCAACATGTCATTGTACCTAACTGGCAGAAATGAATGGATATATGTGTTAACTCTATGCATGACTAATTGCAGGAGTAGAGTACAGGTGCTGTTTTTTTCTTTATAAATATCTGTGGGTGCTGAAGAAAAGCAAACCACATGTTCGTAATATTTGAGTCATTTTAACTATAGCATGAGTAACAACTTAGTAGGCGATTTGGGCTCAGCTAGTTTTATTTCATCCAAGCATAGTATTATGTCAGCAGTGCTATACTTATTTGTCAGGTGGTGCTTTTTCTATTTTATATGTCTAACCATTGCACAGGAGGAGGAGAAGGAGATTGAGGGCAAGGATGAGCATCTTCTGATTCTCCACTATCAACTTCTCTGCTACATGTCTGCATACCTGTGACTGAAACACCACCAGATGTGACAACAGTTTTTTAAAAACAGGATAGCAGGCCTTGGCTCAAGAACCAAATCCAGGGGCATCCCCTGGAGCCTCCAAATCCCTCCTCAAAGTCCTGGGGGTGGCCATGCCATGCCCCTGGCCCATGCAGTGCCTCATCTGTGAGCCAGCCCATGGCTTGCTCATAGCCCAACCAATGACCTCTTGTCGTGAGGACCAAGTGCGGCCAGCCCTCAGCCACCTGCTGAAAATCCGTGGGCCCGGCAGGGGGTGAGAGCAGGAGGCGGAGCAGCCTGAGTCAACCCCACTCCCAAACATAGCATGCAGTGCACATGCATGCGTACACACATGAACAGTGAACTGGAACTACACACACACAGAGGGGTGTGTGTGTGTGTGTGTGTGTGTGTGCACGTGCCTGTGTTTGTATTTATATATATAAAATCTATTGCTTAATTAATCAGGGCACTGATTGAGTCAAAAGGTTTTTTAATCAAATAATCTGAATGACTGATTGATGAAACACTGCAATCCAACCCAGATATTACTGTATGCTAAATGTTAAAGAATCTGTTTCAACAATGACCTTAGAATCTTGTTTTACATCTTTACATTCTTGCAGATTTAGTTATTAATTATTTAGTTATTAGTTATTTCCCTTAAATATCGGATCCTTCAGAGACAGACTGGGGAGTGGGAGGGGGAATATGTAGGATGGGAAGGAATATGTTAAGTAGTGTGTTGAAATGTTTCCACTAGTCCATATCTGCTTAAATGTACTTGCTTTACATCCTTACATTCTTGTGAGTTCATTTGCTGTTTGTGCCCTCAAGAACCCATGGGTTAAAAATACTGTGTGTGTCACGGTGTATGTATGTGTAGGGGGATGATGATTATCTTGGGGGGCGGGGACAAAGGGCCTTTAGTTCCAGGTTCCAAAATTACCTAGGTGCGCCTCTGACCAAGCCCACATTTATTACATAATTTTCCTATGGGGAAATTGGTTCAGAGTTAAGACCTTCTGACGGAAGTCACTGTTCCAGGAACGAATTGTGTCATAGGTCTGAAGACTTCCTATATCTCTGAATCTGGCCTTCATGGCTATTAGTGTTTGACAGACCTGTCATCCTGGGTTCGCCCAATCCTCTTCTAAATCCACCTAAGACTGTAAGGCTATCCTCACAAGCAGGACAGTGAGGCTGTCCTCATGGTTCTCACTGCCCGTAAGAACCACTGAGATCCACCCAGAACCCAGTGGTGCCGCAGCAGCAAACCCAGCACCAAAGCCCTGACTCTTACCCTGGGTTAAGGGAGCGAGCACACCAATAACCCAGGCTTGGGGGTCATGTATGAACATGTGCTGCTTGCAAGCTGTGTTGACAAAGAGATGAGCGTCTAGAGCGCTGGTCTCCCAAGGAAATCCCCCAATGCACCACGCTCATCATGCGGTGCATTGTGGGATTTCCCCGGCCTCTGGAACGCCACTCCAGTCACTGCCTTGGGGATCATGTGTGTGGTGGCATGGCTGGGGCCAGTCCAGATTGTCTGTGGGGAAGGTAGGCTTAACCCTGCCTTCCCTGCGTCTGCCCACCTGCCCAATCATGTGAAAGGTGCCTGTGGCTGTTAGCACCAATGAGGAGGAGAGCTGGTCGGGAAGGAAAGCTGGTCTTGTGGTAGCAAGCATGGTTCACTTTGCTAAGCAGGGTCTGCTATGATTTGCATTTGTGGGTGTTATTTCCCTTAGTGGGCGGAGTCATAGCTCAGTGGAAAAGCATCTTCATGTTTGCATTCAGAAAATCCTGGCTTCACTCCCTGACATCTCCAGGAAGGACTGAGAGAGACTCCTGCCTGAAGCCTTGGAGAGCTGCTTACAGCCAGTGTAGCCAGTACTAAGCTAGATGGACCAATGGTATAAGGCAGTTTCCTATGTTCCTAGATCTTACATAGGAACATAGGAAGCTGCCATATACTGAGTCAGACCATAAGTCCATCTCGCTCAGTATTGTCTTCACAGACTGGCAGCAGCTTCTCCAAGGTTGCAGGCAGGAATCTCTCTCAGCCCTATATTGGAGAAGCCAGGGAGGGAACTTGGAACCTTCTGCTCTTCCCAGAGCAGCTCCATCCCCTGAGGGGAATATCTTACAGTTGTGACAGTGAGTTCAATATATTAATAGTGCATCATAGTCAATCATAACATTTTCCCAGGTTTTACTTAAAAGTTCATCTAACATACTTCTTGATGCTGCCCCCCTCAGGTTGTGTGGGGGTCAAATATCAAGGCAGCAACAAAGGGTCAAGAGAGCCAGAAGCAGGTCCATAGTCAACTAAGCAGGCACTGAGTTCTGAGGCAACAGGAGGCCAGAAGCAGGAGTGTAGTCATAGGGGTTAAGACCCAAGAGCACAGTTCATAAATAGAAGCCTAAATCGAGTTTACAGACATAAGATAATTTTTCTGCTGAATCAATGATTTTCCTATATTTTTTTCCATGGTGTAGAAATATACTGGCTAACTGTACCATGTGGAGTGGCACATGAAAATAATTAAATATATTTTAGACAAGAAATTTCAGATGAACCCATTAGTCAGTCATTGTTCAGGTGTAATTTCATTTTCCATTCTTAGAAGAAGAAGAAAATGGATGGAAAATTGAAGCAGAGAAAGGCATTGGGTTTCTCTACCAGCAGCAGGTTCTGAATAGTCTTCAGGAGTAATTCAGTGTACAGCACATTGCAGTAAAGATGATCATGATTACAAAGGCATGAATGATGATTGCTAGGTCAAAACCTACATCAAAGAATCTTGTGATCAGATGGAAAGCAATCCTAGTCACTGTAGCAACAATCCAGGAAAAGCGGGAATGGGGGAGCAAAGGAGGGGCAAATAATGCTATGGGGGAATGAGGATTTTGCTACACATTAAATACTTATAGTGATAAAGTAATTAATGTTGTTCATTATTTTACCTTATTAATGAAGCTTGCTTGACATTTTCAAAATTATTCAGAAAATGGGCCAGATTCTTCTTTGTGGATTAGGCCAAAACTTCCAGTCTGTTTTTCAGACTAGTTTTCTTATCTAAGACCAAGTAGAAGAAAAGACTGAAGTGGGGAGAGAGGTCAGTATCAGGCGAGCTGAAATCTGCAACAGAGATCACACACACACACACACACACCACACACACGTGGGCTGGGTTCAGACGTAGCACGGAACTGCGGGTCCAAACGCCATGGACGTTTTTGGTCAAATTATTACAGGCAGAGGCACTCCTACCCCTGGACTTCCAGGTCAAAGTCCAGGGCCTCCATAACCCCTGGGGCCCCCAAATCCTTTTTCGTCTTTCCTAAGTGGCCTCAAACACCGCTTGTGTACACCTGGTATGATTTTGCTCTCTGTTTTCTCTGACAGCTGTCCCCACTTCTGAATCACAAACTCCATTTGAAACTCCCCTCTGTTTCAGAAGCAGTTTTCTGTGCAATATGGAGAAATGGTTGAAGTTTGAAAAATACAAGTCACCTTAGGCAGAAGGAAGTGGTGGAATGGTTCTTTGGATCATGGCCCTGATTTTGATTTCTTTTAAAGAGATGTACTTTCAGATACCAGCAACTTCAATGGGGATGAGGAATGGTTGAAGGAGCTTGGTCTGTTAAGCCCAGGGAAGACAAAATGCCTCTAAATACCGGTTGCAGAGGAGTAGCAGTAGGATAGAGGGCATGCCCTCAGCTCTTGCCTGTGGGCTTCTCAGAAGCATCAGGTGGGCCACTGTGTGAAATAGGAAGTTGGACTAGATGAGCCTTGGGCCTGATCCAGCAGGGCTTTTCTTTTGTTCTCCTGTAAGACTAAGTGGGGGATATGATGATAGCTGTTCTCAAATATCTGAAGGGCCATCACACAGCTGTAGGAGCAGACTTGTTCTTTCTTGCTCCTGGACTAAAACCAATGGGTTGAAATTACAAGGAAGCAGATTTAGGCTGGACGTTA